>NC_092012.1:30924477-31524477 GCF_042242105.1 Pempheris klunzingeri | reverse complement strand
AAGCACATTGTTCTGTGTGAATGAATGAATCTAAACACAAGCAATTACACGGCCGTAGACTCTCAGTAATGAGACCTGGTTAAAAAAAAAACATTACACGGATGTTACTCCTCTGTCTCACCAGTATGTAAACACAGATAGTGTGGGGAGCATAATTAATTCTTGTGTGTGCATGTGAAGCCTTGTGCGCATGCTGTTAGATAATAAGATATACTGCAGCAGCACACTTTTCGAAGCATGGCTCTACACACACAGGGGAGCTAAAGGTAAGGGGAAGAATCGAAAATACCCAAACGGACTGCTGTGAGACAGGACGTGGAGACAGGATGTCAGAATTAGATTGTTACAACCTCATCCAGCATCCCAAACCTCCAACATGTCAAACAAGACATCGCAAGAGCGCATTAGTTGCATATGAACACATTTGGCCAAAGATACAGTAAGTTAACCCTTCAATGTCTTGTCCGGATTAGTTTTATAGCAGAAGAGGAGCCATTATGAGGTAAATTACAGGACCAATTTGAATTTAGCGTTGCCGTTTCGTAATGAAGATGAGTCAATATTTATAAGCATGAACAAATCTCCGGAGATCAGGAGCAAGACTAATCTCTGATGTCATCAAAAAGTACAGCCTGGAGCAGCTCCATAGACATTGAATGGGATTATGAATTAATGGGCTCATAAAATGTTTGTTTGAGCTGTTACACCCAAATGAGCTTTTAATTATAGTAGTGATCTCTAAAGTGAGGCAGAATATGTGCCCCTGTCTGCATAAAATCATCCTAGTTATTGCCAGTGCTACAGTCAGCATTTTCATCTACTTCAGTTCATTCTCTACTGAGTTATACACCTGTGTCAGACCACTGCTCAAAGGAGAGTCATTCATTTTTTTTTTTTTCCCACAGGAAATGGTAATAAACATTCAATAAGACACTGTGTCATCGTGCTATAACTGTCCACTAGGAACTGTTTTATTCTCCTCCTTCCTCTACTTTTAGTTACCTGCTGGTTTGTTTTCATGCTTCTGTAATGACACATTTCCTCAGAGGGTTATTACACATCCACATAATCAGATCTGGTCCCATGCACATCTAAGTGATCTTAATCTACATGCAATCAATTATTCTTTTGCCTGTTCAACTCTCCTTTCAACAGATGCCCCCCTGGCCACATGATACGCGTGAACGGGACCAGAAAGTCCTGCGTCTATACGCTCTGTGCTACGCGGCCTTGTCACCGGGGGACCTGCGTGGCCCAGTCCCCGTCCAAATTCACCTGCCACTGCCCGGAGGGTTACAGAGGACGCCACTGCGAGACGACACTGGCCATCTACCGGGAGGACGTGGGCTTGAGCTTCAGCTCCCTCTTCGCCATCTGTATCTGCTTCATGGCCTTACTAGGTAGCTACTGCATCTACTGCACGGTACACATACAGGAGATAACTGAGAAAGGACAGCACAGCAGGAGGGCTGTTGTTATGTTTGTGTGTGTGTGTGTGTGTGTGTGTGTGTGTGTGTGTGTTGAGTTGTGGCTACAGAACAGTGTGCAGACACACTGGATATAATATTTTCACTGGATATGAGCTAAATGTTAATATTTCACCAAAAATGCAATTTAAAAGATAATTGAGAAGCCTGCCAGAAATGTAGTACATATTCTAACTTTCGTGTTGCTGTATGTAGGGCATTTTTATCAGTTAAATCTTCACTTGCTTTTAAATTCTAAACATAATTACATCACTGCAGTCATTTTACATGCAGTGTTTCTGAATGCATACACATGTACTACTGTTTACTCTTCCCTGGTGTGGCCAAATGGCTGGATAGTGGTCCATCGGCCTATTCGAGGAATGGCCTTTTATTTGTGAGGAACTCATTCTCATCCTCTCAAGTACTGTTTTTAAAGATTTTAGATCAGTGTCATCAGTGATTATCTCTGGAAAAGTGTCAGGAATTGAATCAGTGAAATTCAGTGAAAATGAATGTTGTGGATGTGACGCGCCTGCTTTTGATGATAGTGTGCCAGACGTTTTTAATGATGTAATAGACAGTTCTCTTTGATAACTAGTGCCTTACTTTACCCCAAGAGGCTTGTTGATGAGGATATAGCAGAGACCCAAGGGATGATGTTATCACACTCAGACTAACACGGACCTGACAGCATAAACGACTTTGAATTGGATCTAGTAATTAATGTATGGGGCTCCTTTTAGCTTTGCCTCTTCATCTTTATATGATCTTTCACTTTCACTACATTTCTTTTGTGCACGCGTGTGAACTGCGAGCTAAAGGCCAGTGAGCTAAAGTATGACTTGGCGCCCAGTAGGTGGGTCAGAACCATTCATACAGTCCACAGACATAGAGCTTCACCACACGTAGGCTGGAAAATCACCAGTGATCAATTTTCCTTTGAGCTCCGCCAAAAGAAGGGAAGGAAAGACTTACTGCAGTGGGAGGTAAAAGGTACAGGTGCATGCTGGTACTCTGAATACTACAAAAATATTAAAAGCTTTTTTTTTTTTTTTACTTTTTCTGATTTGGATGGATTGGTGGTGTATCGTGGGATGCAGTTTTGGACAGCTTAAGAGGCGATTTTTGAATCGCTCTCCTGTACAATTAAAAGGGGTTTATGAACATGGGACTGTATCCTGAGTATATAAAACAACAACTTGGCAAGTGTTGTTTGTTTGGAAGCTTATAAAAGTCCCTCTGAAATTTGCATGCCCCTTTGATAATAATGATAATAAACTATTATATTGGATGTTTAATGATCCATGAGTAATGAGTAATGAGCTGACCGGACCAGAGTGTAGTCAGATTTTCTTCAGAAAGGTCAGGAAGTCTCACGGGGAATCGGCAGTTAGGACTTTAGTTACCAACCCTCTTTGATGCTACTGTACACGCTTTTCCTCTGGCCTGTGAATGCAGGGACTGCAAAACGTTTGTGTCTGGCTGTCGATTGTTAAAATCCGCTTTTTTCTGTCTGTCTGTTTTTGCTTGTTGAATATTCATCTGCCTGTACCTTGCTCTGCAATCGTATTCCTGGAGGATCCTCTGCCGAAAAAGTGCCTTGGGCGCAGTCGCACACAAAGAATGAGTTGTCAGTACAATGACGTGTCCCCTTGTTTAATTGAGGACAATACAACAGAACAGTAAAGAGCAGTAGAAGACACGGCACAGTACAAGAGACGAAAACAGATCAGAGAAGTACAGAATAAAACAGAACACAGCACAATACCAGAAGAAAAACAAGAGGGAGCTGAAAAGATTACAAAGTGGAGGCGGCGCGCTACACAACGAGAGGAGGGAAAGCGGCAGATACGTGAAGCTGAGAAGGATGGTGTCAATGTCACACTGCTGCTGGCCATGTCTGCTTGTCTCATTGGTGATTCAGAGGGCACCTCCCTCCCACCCTGCGACCAGACAGACACAGTTCAAATGATCATTTCTCCTTCCCTTCTTCTCACCTCCATTCCACATTCCATCTCCCTTCAAACTTGGCTTTGGGCTCATATTAAATGCGACATCCGACCTTGATCCTCTGAGGCTCAGTTCTGTTTTAAGTGTTAATTACTTGATTTGTAGGCGTATAAGGTGCTGTTTACCCAAACCTGCAGAAATTGAGATCAATGCTCCAGGGGCTTTGGTAGTAATTTCAATTGGTAGAGCATTCTGCGCTCGATCGGTCAAGTGTTGCTCACTCTGAAATTTAAGTAGCAAGAAATGTTTTTTTTCAATCCGGTGTTGCTTGTCCAAATGTTTGAATAGCAAGAACAAAAGGAGGGCAGCAACTTGATGTAGCGCCCACGGAAAATGGGCTATTCCTCTGAGAATGTTCACTCTAAAACAGAATTCATCTTTGATTTGATTGATCAGCTGTCAAAGCTCTGAACAAATAAAGCAGGACCTTATAAGACCTCTTAGGTATACGTCTATACTGAAGATAAATCAACATGAGGGGAAATATATGGCTGATGTAATCGTTTTTTTTTCGGTTTTCAGGAATTTTTCTAGCTTTTTCGACTGTTTTTTTATCATTTTAATTGGGAAAGCTTCAATAGCGCATCACATTAGATGCATTGACTTTGCCATCTCTTATTAATGTAGTTGAGTTGATGCCCCTAGTCTGAACTGCTTTATCCAAAGAGAAGTCTTGGAGTTGTTCTGTTACTGCTCTATTGATGAGGCTGGGAGACTGGCAGAGCTGACCCAGTGACAGCCCCCAGGGTGCTCCTCTGGGGTTGTGAGTTCAGAACAAAGTTTCTAGTTGAGAAATATCAGCATGGCTACACGCCAAGTCAAAGTCCAATTGGCTATCCCTTGAGAATATTAATGATTAATAACCTAGCCCTTAGAATTTATCATGTAGCTTGAATATTGATTTGACTCTCAACGATGGGAATTCATTTATTCTGTTTTCTTATTTTGGCTTCTACATGTTTCTAGCTGTCTGCACATTAAATACCAACTTCTGTTTGCATGTACCTCCTTGCTCTCTTGTGCCATTTCTCTCTTTCAACATTGTTTCTTCATATTGTTAACCTAATTTATTACTGGTGGTAATGACATTGACATACTCCCCCCTATTTCTGAAGCCAACGGTTTATTATTCTTACATTCCCTCTTAATCCATGGCTGCTTCTGCCTCTGCTTGATGCATCTATTTCATAGCAGCATATAGAAGTTCTTTGATATTCTTTTCACTTGAAAGAGAAAGTTCAATTCAGCGAGAGGTGAACTGTTTATTCTAACTTAGCTGTGTGGATAATCTAGCCAAAATTGAAGTAAAATACAATACAGGGTTATTTCAAAATGTTATTTCAAATGGATATATTTCAAATTTGGAAATGAAATTGAAAACTGAGAATAGAAAGTTGAAAGTGTTTCAGAGTTCTTTTTCATACTGGTGTTACTGATGTGTTTTGCTGTTTTCTGTTCGCATGCTGTTTTAGCTGTAATTAGCTGCAAGTCTAGATTTTTCCACTCACAACACTCTCTGCAAGTCAGTAACATGTCTCCATGGACCAGGTCCTTGAAGACATGGTCAGATGACAAAATCTACATCACATTAACCTTCATGGCGACGATGATGCCAGAAGTATAATTTGGGTTTTTGTTGTTGAAAAGACCCAACTAGTGATTTCAAACAATCACATGCAGATTTGTAGATGTGTTTTACATGATTGCCATGCCGTACTTTCAAGGTACCCTTCAGTGCCCAATTTACACAATTTCAGTGTGATAAGATAATTAATCAGAAACTTATTTGAGATGCATAATCCATCACAGTGAATGTTTATGCAGGTGTTCGTTTTCTTTAAGGCACATAGTCACACAATGTAGGTGTGAGTAGGGACTGTTTGGGAGGCTATAACTTACTGGTGCATGTAAGAGACAGCTGCAGCAAATGAAAATGGAAAGCAGAGTGAGAATTATAACGTGAATGGTGTACGTTTTTTTGCTTTGAACAGCAGGTAGCAGGCTTCTCACTCTCAGTTATCGTAGTTTTTGTCCATTTTTGACTGTACTTGAGATGCCCCAAACAATGTGGAACTTATTATTATTATTGTGTTGATCCACTCGATCATTCTCTACTGTACTTCACATGGCCTCAGCAAGCCAACATCTTCAGGGAGTTTTGTTTTAGTTATTTTGAATGTAGTGATGACTTGTAGCTTAATTCTCATAACTCTTCCGTGTGTATTATTCATGAACATGATGGTAGTTTGTCCGATCAAACGATAATTATTGAGGTTGTTCCCACTCTAAACCATCTTTTTTAATGAAAAAGCTGCCTAAAATGTCAGTATCAAGACAAGCACACAGACAATTCAGACAATGAGCTGAACACAGTCAATTTCACTTAAATGATCGGAGTTAAGTTAATCTTTGCTGTGTAAGTGCTCGAAACGGCAGCGGTCTGACAGCACAGCAGCAAGCTCAGGGGCCAAACCCATTTGAATCTTGAACAAACACAGCATGGACAGCCCCTTATTGAGTCTTCCGCCAGATCCTTTCTCATATTCTGCAAAATACCCAAATCTCTCCAGCTGAAAGTACATTAATACCTACTTAAGTCATGTGGAGCTGGATGTACTGCAGAGGAAGACCTGAGTACATTATGATCCACCCAAGCAGTGTAAGTCAAAGATAATTAGTGTGATAGGGAAGTCTGCTTTTTTCTGCCGAAGCGCTTCGTGTATGCATTCACTGTCAATACAGTCTGTAAGGAACTGATGAAGATGCATGTTCTGATCCTTTGCCCCGTCGCCTCCTCACACAAACGCGTACAGCATCATTCAACGTCATGGGAGCTAATATTGAGGCTTACTGGCATTTAGAAACACAAGAAGGATAAGATTGATGCTGATTTTCTGAACAATTCAGCATCAGATGTTGATGTAAATATTTTAATAACAATTAGATTTACTGTCCAGCACACAGTATATTATAGGAGGTAATGTATTTTTTGAGAGGCCATAAAAACATCTCACTTTTGAAACCATATGCCTGCTCAGTAAAAATCTATGCTGGATACAAATCAGACTGATCAGTCTACTGCAGTGGTTTTCAACTGTGTGCTGCTGGAGCAGGTTTGGTATGACATGGCCAATTTTCTCCCTTAAATGTCCCATTCAACTATTTTATAAGTAAGTTTTCACAGGGCGTCTGGCCTTTTACACGATTGGCATCATTTTACAGGGTAAAAATGCAGATACTACTATATGACAAGAAAACTCACCTGTGCTTTGGCACACACACACACACTCAGTCTCTCCATGTCTGCGTCAAAGTACATAAGAGCCGTAACGCTAGCATTTTTCTACAGTAGAAAAGAAATCTGATTTCCATCAAAAAGCTGCAACATAACTTTCCATTCCAAAGCTAAGTGATGTCGGCCTCACAGAGTTCATTTACGCACTCGGCAGCACTTGTGAAGTTCAGTTTTTTAACTCACCATTATCAGAGCTGCAGACGAGCCGTCTCACTGTAGATGACCTTGTTCCTCCATTCATTCTGGCATTTGCGTCTGTGCATGCAGATGCGATGGTCAGCGAGGACATTCCTCAATACTGAGAATGAATTTTCACAAAGTTAGTCCATAGTCACGATACTTGGCTTCATTTTATGGTACTTTGAGAGGAGTTGTCGTGTGGTTCATCTCTTTTTTCCCTCGTCTGTTTGAAATGCAATATAGCCTCCATATACATTTTAACATAGCATGTTCCATGTTTACGAAGATACATACATCATGTAAAAAAAAATAGCGTGCCCTGGACATTTCATCTTCATAAGGGTGTGACAGAAAAGTTTGAAAACCACTGTTTTACTGACACGTAGGTTAGATAGGATGGAAAGTATCTTACCTTCGGTGCAAATTTGTTTTCTTTTTCTGTCTTTTCCCTGCCGGAGCTCAGCCTGCCAGCTTCTGTTAGTCAGAAAAGGAGCATTTCACATATTTCACCTAAGACTTTCGCATGTGTTTAATCACAAAAAAAAAATTACTTACCATACATTTCAGGGCGGCTGTGGCTCAGAGGTAGAGTGGGTCGTCCCTCAATTGGAAGATATGAGTCAGCATGTCAAAGTGTCCTTGGGCAGGACACAGATTCCTCCTGACTGAATGATCTGTGATCTGATCTGTGATGTAAAGTAGTCGAATTGACTAGACAGGCGCTATACAAACACAGACCATTTACCATTTCAAAAACACAAAGACATTTATGACTGCGAAAAGGAATGATGAAATATAATTTCATTTGACCATTACGTCCATACAACATACTGTATCCCGTCAAGGAGTGTCAGCTGGCTTAGACAGAGAAAGACCTATAAAGCTTGGAAGCCTTGAAGCCCGTTTTTAGTGCACACATTATGTGATCAACTTTAACTGGATTCATCAGTGTGCCATCTGGAAATAAATCACTTTATCTTACAGCCATTGTTTTACCCTACCTGTCACCCAGTCAATGGTGGTATAGGCTCAGGACCCCGACAATCCTAAGCAAGATAAGCTTGTAGACAATGAATGTATAGATGGATTGACTTTTAATCTCATTGTTGTTATATGGGAAGTCAAAGGCAGTGCACCGGGGAACTTAGCGACTGACTGTGAGAACTTGTGCTCTGAAATGTTTCGGTTCATGTCAGTGTGTTTCCATCTGACGTCTGGGAATGTTTACTCTCACTCACACCATAACCCTCCATGGCCAGTAAAAATAAAAGACAGGATGCTTTTATTTCTGCCCTTTTATTTGTTTTTTATCTTTCCCCCCACTTATACACATGCCGTGGAATTGACTTAAAGCACCATGGAGAACTCATCACCCCTGCTATGCAACGAAACCAGTCTTCACTGCCTTTTAACATTCTAACCTTCCATGTCTAAGAGTTGATATCTTTAACCGGATCCTGTTGAAAAATTACTGTATTTAAAAGCTACTTGGGTGGATACTTTTCATTTATTTATTGTATCATCATTATTTTTTCCACCAACTGTGGACAGTGCATCAAGTTATAAACAGAAAAGTGACAGTGGGATTGAACCAAACAGTAAAGTTGGGGGACAAATAACCAATCCACGAGTTAAAGTCGGCTAAAACACTCATTTTCTATCAAGCAACCCATATCACATCATACATTTGATATAAACATGCTGATTACAGCAGCTTTAACAACAGCTGGAGAACTAATTTCACAGGGCACATCAAACTTAACCTCCCGTTGATAGTTCATCTGTGCAGTTACTGCAGTTTCTGGACTGGACACAGGTTGCATTTAGATTTTGAAAGATTTTTTGTACATTGCAAATGCCAAATGCATCTGCATAGCTGCTCTGGGTGATCTGAAATCCCACACACCCCCAGGAGGCGAATTTACAACTCCACCAAAACGAAGTTCAGTGATCCAAATCACTGAGATACAACTAGATTGAAGTTTGACAAAGACTACCTTTAAAAGAGGATGAGGAGCAGTGCGTCAAAGAAAGGACACCATCAGGTAGATAACAAGACCAATGAAGAGAGGAAAAGGTAGAAGACATTAAGGCTCTTACCTTGAGAAAACGAACAATGGAGTGAAAGGCAGAGAACACATGTGGACCAAGCTGATAGAGCACACAGATACTGGCCTTGGATTTGGTATTATATTAGGTTTCAATGGAGAGCTTTACTGCCGTATCAGCTAAATGAATGGCACAAACACAAAAAAACCTTGGGAACACATTTACTTGCAGTTTTACTGCAATTGAGAGGTTCGTAAACTGTACCTACAAGTAATCAATGAGTTGTTATTGTTCAACCCTAGCATGTTCCTGTAGACGTATTAATTTGAAGTTAGGAACGAGTGAAACCCAATAACCTATAGAGGTTTAGAGGAAGTTATTTTGATACTGGCCTTAAAAACCCTGTATTGGTCAAGCAATGGTACAAAAAAAAGCGCAGCGAGGAGAACAGTAGTGATAAATTGGGCATGTAGAGACAGATGGCTGTAGTAAACAGAATTATAGTTTGATGAGGTTAAAATCCATACTATATCATTGACTTGTGTTGATGTACTCATAGACACCGATCTCATTGCAGGTCAGGTCGGATATTGATTGTCTGACTGGAAATCCCATTACGCACACACTAATTCAGCACCATTTGAACTGCTCTAGGTACAATGGATTTCCCTGCTCACCAAAAAGCAGCATGCCGCCTCACTGCGCATCCGGTCTTAAATAAAGAGGCAATGCAGAAGTTTTTAGAGGCGCCTGCAGGACGTTTTTTGATTCTGTCAGTATCCGTTCATTTAAAGCAGTTTCAGTGTTTTTCTATGACTGTAGCAATTACTTTTGGAGATGAATAGGTTTGGGTGAGATTTGGAGGAGTATGTGTAACGTCTAGTGTGATGCAGATAGCCCAAGGCATCTGCTGAAGATCCAGGAGTAGCTTAGAGGTTTGACCTATTGTAGTGGTTGTTGGTAAAGGCCAAGAAAAAAGAAAATGGTTAAAGGCAGTTAGAGGGAGGGTAAGTATAAGGCAGGAGTACGAGTTAAGCAGAGGGAGTGAGAAAGTTAAACAAAAAAAAAAGGATGGTCAAAGAGACCACAGGACCTTGGAGGCAGTGTAAACAAATAAACACATAATCTCTCTTTTCAGGCTCACTCTTCACTCTCTCGCTTTCCCATACACACACACACTGTCAGAAATACCAATCAAATTCTCCATTTCTCTGTTTGCCCTCTAGAGAGGGCCTTTGAACAGAGCAGATTCATCTTGTACACCCTGACCTCCAGCTTCCTCACTCACTTCCCCATGGAGCTCACACTATCCACTTCTTTATACACAAAGAAACACACACACACACACACACATGTGCGCTGCTCAGCAGCTGGTAGCAGCAGAATGCAAGTGTAAATACATAAGTCCACCACCATACACCAAGCAGTAACAGACCTTTATTTGCAGTTTCTTTGCTTCAGTCCATCTACAGACATTATTTACCACCTCATGTAAGCCCTAACACACAGAGGATATTGATCCCCGCGGTACACTACAGTTGTCCTCACAGCAGCTCCAGATCAGATTTCTTTGTGTGCCTCTATTCACACCACATCCTAGCATTACATTTTCTAACCCACATGGAAAAAAAAAAAAAATCTGAATGGAGTCCATGAGAAGTCTGTTGCTTGTTTTTCCTACGTGCCTATTGTATGAACATGTATCTGCAGAGAGACGGCGCATTTTGATATATTAATAAGAATAAACTTTACTTGTACAGCACTTTTCAAAACAGAATTACAAAGTGATTTGAATAAGACAATCGAGATGAAACAAAACAAATAAAGAGAGGTACGGGTTTTTGAAAAGGAATAAAATATCAAACCAAACTAGCGTTCTCTGAAACAGTTGCAGCAAATTAGATTCACAAGATAGCCAACTCGCTCCATACAGCTAATTATCCTTTGGAGTTCTTGGCGTTTTGCTGTAGATAAAATACATTGTGTGTTCCTGTTTTGAAATCTGCATCATTTTCCTCAATGTTTCCTTGTTAGTTCTTCTTCTCAACTGACTTTTGCACGTGAATTGCTACATTTTTGCTGTTTTCGCCACCGTGCACGAGTGAAATCATGTTTATTACACGACCCACATGCTCTTACACGTACGTCCTCTTGCACATGCTAACAGTACAAAGCAGGGACTCGCTCATTAAAACATTGCCCCACAGTGGGACATTTTCAGGGAATCATAGAGCAAATTCTGTCATTATCTCATTCCGTCTGCAGATAGTTGCTTGATGATCTTATTTTTAGGATTTAATATGACCCAGCCTTAAAGCCCCAAGCCTCGTATTATCATTGGCTTTGGAAACATCCAGGCTGCTGGACCAGCTGCTCCTTCACACCGTGTTGGGTTTTTCTGTCTGTGGGAAACTCAGGGCACCCCACAGTAAATGAGGACCATTGCAGTCAAGGCAGGGGACTGACCCTGTGGCCTTGTTTTTGCCAATTCACTGCCCATCTAACATCAAGGCCGTTCTCTGCAGCAGTCAGCCAAAAAAGTCTGTCTTTCAGCTTCTTTATCTTTTTCCCTCCTTGTTCAGTGCCATTAAAGGCCATCACGCCACTCTAAAAATGAAACAGTGAATCCCTTGAAACAATTTCATCTTATAAATCTGCCAGACACTGGAGTAGTGGTGAGGGGGACAAGTTGACAGTAAATGAATATTGATTTTTCTTCTCGTACTGTGCAGCTGGTTTCTGGCTGAGAGGATTTACTCTTACAGAGTTGTCAGAGGGTGGGCTGTTTAATGGGGTGTTATCAATTCACAGGGAGTTTGAGTGCCGTCTGTTAGTGCGCTTACATGATGGATTGGCTGCTGAGTTTTAGTTATGATGTAGGAGAAAGACATTTGGATTGAAAAGAAAAAGCAAAGGCTGAGGTGTTGGGGTTACGGGGAGACGGGCGCAGCACATGTTTTAGAGCTGTGTTTGAATTGTTTATGATCACAGGTGTTTTACAGTGATGTCCCACCTCAGATTAATAGGATTTGAACAGCCAGGGCGTTTACAGTGCTGCCGGTTTGAATCGTTAGTGGTGCGTGATTGCTGCTGTTCTCAAATGTGATTAAACGTTCCACTCTATCTACAGTCATTGCAAAACCAGTTTTGAAGATAGCAAATCACTTAGACAATAATTCAGTTAGGCTCAATTAATGACATCTGGTGCTAAATTATTAAATACTATTTCAGCATTGCATTCTTTTGGAGTTCTGGAGGGATAAAAGTGCTTTCGATTCTGTAGTTTGATTTGACAGAGGAAAAACACAGCTGAAGTAATAGAAAAATAATGGTAGAGTAATAATGGAACAGTGAGAGTTTGTGTGGGTGTGAAGCAGGTTAATATAATGGGAAAGCTAGTGAACTGTCAAGTGTTAACTAAGGCAAGAGGTGACGGAGATAAGACCAGGCACTGGGGGTTTGTTATACATCTGAAAAGGTCACAGCAACACCACAGTGAGAATAAATGCAAATGGTTGAACCGTGTCTGTCCGTCTGTCCGTCTGTCTGTGTGTCTGTGTGCTGCCTACAATCCGCTTCTTTACTTAAGTTGAATCGCCGCAACATTTTTTCTTGAAGTCAAACTGAAACCAGTTGCTTGTTCTGAGCTGCATACATTTTCACGCCTCCGTCCCGATGGCAGCCGCAGCCTGAGGCATTATGTTTTTAGGGTTGACTGTACATCTGCTCACCCCATTCAGGATAGGATAGGAGCAGGATATATCAGGAACGCTTTGAGGGAATTTCCTCAAATTCAGCCCAAAGATCCACTTGGACTCAGTGGTTAACTGATTACAATGTGGTGTTCAAAGGTCAAAGTCACTGACCCTGCAAAACAAGCTTTTGGCCATAATTCAGGAATTCACACACCAACTGTGACAAAAATGTCTAATAGGATGAAATAATGAAGTGACAACATTTTACATCCCGAAGATCAAAGGTCAGCTTCACTGTGACATCAGAAGGGGAGATGGTGACCATATTTGACATTTGATCAGATACTGAATTGGTGGCACTAATCTTGATGCCCGTCGTGATAATGTGGTGACTGCGTAGATCTTCTGTGCTGCCGGGTTGAAGCGATGTGTAAAGAATCCACGTTTTAGAATGTGAAGCTTCTGTGCAGCAACGTACATCACTGAAGGATTGTCCACCGTCATGGCTAAGACTTTGTGCTCAATCAGAATCAGCTTCATTGGCGTGAGCACATACGAGGCACAAGCTGACTGGTTTTGCTGATACTGAGTCAGTGACTCAGTATCAGCATATGGACAGCAGAGGTGTGGTGCAAAGCGGTATGTGAGAAACAAAACAAAACTAAAGCCTGCTGCCCAGCTGCCATGAAGCCACAAAACTAGTGGCTCAAACGAGTTAACGACACAGAAAATCCTAAGGTTAAGGTTGACTCCAGTTAGGAATTAATATGCACAACAAGAGGCACAGAGGCAGACTGCTCAGTTTAAGGCACAGCTACCAACTGACTGCATCTCAGGGCGGCTTTCATTGTCTGGAAGCAGGAACCAGGCAGGCTGGTGATTGGTGGCCAGACCCAGTGTCGGTGAAAGGGTCGGTGGGTCAAGAGGTGTTGAGCAAGGCAGAACTGCAGCACAGAGCGGAATAACAAGCGGTCATCTGTGAAGATGAAGTCTCAAAGTGAAGACAGCATTTTTCTCATTGGAGATGAGTCACTCATTAACGGGATCGACAACGTGTCAATGTGGCGATAACCTCCATTACGCCAAAGAATACACTTGATATCTTCTATTAAATTCCTTCAGTGTCTCACTACATACAGTGCTTTATCAGACCACCTGTCATAAAAACGAATATAAAAACGAACAAATATTTTAGAAGTCTGTCAAAAACTTGTTTCAAATTAAACATTGTATTATTATTTATTAGGCAAATAACAAACTGGAACAACTAAATAGTCCTTATTCACATATTTTAACCAAAAATCTTAATATTTAGTTTGACCTCCTTTGGCCCTGATTGTTTTCATGGACTTTTCGACCGTCTCTTTTGTTATTGAGTTCCAAATAGTTCCTAGCTGTTCCCACAGACTTGCTTTGGATTACATATGTGTGTGATCTATTTTTTAATTCAATAAATCCTGTTCGATAGGATTCAAGTCTGGACTTTGACTTGTCCAGTCCATCAGTTCCACTACTCCAGATTCTTTTACATCATTTCAAATACATCATTTTGATTAAAGAGCTGCACATACTGGTGGGTTAACCATTACAGAAATTAAAAAAATATTTTGGTGATCAGCAATACTGTTAATTTAGGGCAGGGGAGGCAAACACCTCCCACTGGGTGGTGGTCTAATACATTTGTTAAGCACTGTATATTACGAGTCTGGACAGACGTGGATGTAAACTGTAACTTGACTGGTTGGTGGAGACATACAACTGCAAGGCGGTAAAACTAGTTTATTAATGTTAACACCTCCTGCAATCTTTTCCTGTAGAGTGTAAACTATTCACAGCTATCAAGCAGCGCAAGTAAAATGTCAGACAGCTAATTATGCTTCTTTTGGACAGGACATTATTAGTAGTCTTTGAATCTAATGTCATTTACAACCAAACACTTTCAGCACAGTCAGCACTTAGAACCTAAAGGAATATTCTACGCCTACAGGGCCTGTCATGCAATCACACAGTTATGACTTAGCTACAGACACTTGGGCTGCTATAGGAACGACGATGTGAATTATTACTTCAAATAGCTACATGTGACTATATACTGTATATACATATATATATCTATCTACATCTATATAGACTATATATATAGTGTTTCGTCGAAACACAAAAGCCCGTTATGTCGAGCTCTGATATAATGCCGTTTAATATTTAATAACTTATCTACGCGATGGAGGGGAAACTTGAAGAGAAACCTTAACCTTTAATATGGCTCGAATGTAACATTTCGACCCAATGTGTGAAGATATTCCAGTTATATTCGGAGCCACTGGAGAATCACTCCGACCGCAATGATTATTTTTTTGATTGTGTGAATTATAGATTGAATAAACGCAATTAAATTCTTTGAATTACGAATGAGAGCACAATTTATTGTAATTGAATTTTTATTTACAAGGAGATTGTAAACAAAGCCCTGCAGTGGAAGGAATGAAATTGAATAAAAACAAATTAATCACAAAAAAAAACCTAATGCATGTTTGTATTAAAAAAAAAAAAAAAAAACAGCTTTAGCCAGAAACAGGAGCAGCTGTTTGCTAACAATCTTACCTTATCGACTTGTGAGTAGCTCTTAGTCATAGGCACGGGCGGTTTGCAGTAGCTGCCTAAACCACCTGCTCAGGTGGAAGAGGTCTCCTGGAGATACACAAATATTCTCATGTTAATTGTGCCAGTCCTTTTTTTTTTTTTTACCAGTGAATAGAATCATTTTCCTGGAAATTTGCTGGTCCGAAAGGTTTCAAACACTCTTTGAAATCCTTAGAATATATAAATATCAGACAGAAAATAACATAGCTTGAACCCTAAAGCATCATTATCAGTTGAACCCTACAACTTTTCAGATTTCAGCTTGCGTTTTTGTTGAATGATGCTCAACTCCATCAAACAGCACCTCACTCAGGGGGGCCGCAACTTAATTGGCTGAAGGATCTTAATCGTTTCATTTGTAATGCTAATGCCTGCGCTGAGGAACCCTCTCTGTTTGTCTCAACTGCAGTGCTGCTGCTGGGCATTTTCCTCTACACTCGCTGGAGGAGCTACAAAGGGCTGAAGGAGGGCGTCTACCATGTCTCAGCCCACCACGACGGCTGGGAGGACATCCGAGAGAACGTCCTCAACTATGATGAGGAGGGAGGAGGGGAGGAGGATCAGGTACACACACACACACACACACACTCTACCATTTCCATTGTGGTTAAGTTAAAGGAAACTACAAAGACACCTTGTGGGTGTCACTCACAGTCATATTATTAGCACGTACACACTGTGACACTCATTATTAAACAGCTGTGGTGCTGTACTCTCTGTGCGTGCATGAAGGTGAAATGTTTTCAACTGCATTTATTCTATTTTGGAAATGCTTAACAGTGGGTGTGAGGTAGCAGCTTTATCGTGGATTCAGTCAATTCAATTTGGAATAGAATCCCCCACTTTGTGTGTGTGTGTGTGTGTGTGTGTGTGTGTGTGTGTATACCAGCGTTTTAATTAGGCCCACGCAAAATCCTTATCTCCTCTCTCCAACAGCCACTGTAACCCACAAGCACTCAGTACTTAGGAGCTTGCATAATATCACGTCTTTGATCGAAACAAACACATGCGGCCAATACATGGCTCACACACACACACACACACACGCACACACACGCACACACACGCACACACACTTGCACACACAGATCATTGTCACATCTTGTCAGTACCTCCAAAACCCTGAAGGTCCTGTCCTCTGTGCTGTTAATCACCTGCAGCCATACACATACAACACACACACACATCACACACATACAACACACACACACACACACACACACACACACACACACACACGGCAGTCCAGATGCTCCAGTTAATTCTCAAGAGCCCAGTTTGAAAGCTCTCTGGAGAAAAAACAGCACTTTCCTCTCATCACATAATCAGTTTTACAAAGCAACCCACACCTCCTCCGTGTGTATCTTTTCTTCTTCCTCCACCTCCTCCTCCACCTCCTCCTACATCCCTCCGCTTTTTACATCTCTGCTGCCGTGGTTACGGTTTTGGTGGAATCACATTAGCACTGAAGTGACTGGCTGTTACTGTCTATTTGAAGGTAACGGCAGCTCATGAACTCCGATGTACCAGTGCACATAAGAGCTGGAGAGAAAGAGAAAGAGAGAGAGATGCCCTTCATCTCCTTTCTGAATCACCTCCTCTCATATTTTTATCTTCTTGGTCTCTCTCTCTGTCTCTCTCTCTCTGTCTCACACACACAAACACACACTCAAAATTACAATGACTTCTCTGAGACGGTAAATGGAGATAGATTGGAGACTTAAATATGTGGAACATTCACAGTAAACGTAATGGGGAGAGCTGATTGTGTTTCTGTTTTTTTTATTTTTCTGCTCTCTCTCTGTCATATTTCATTGTTTCTGCCTCATCTCTCTCTCCTAAATATTCATTCTTGCACTCTTGCTCTTCTGTTTGCTGCTCCTATCGACTTTTTTTTTTTTTTTTTACACTTTCAGTGCTAACTGACTTTTTCTCTGCTTGTGTGTGTGTGTGTGTGTTCACTTGTGTTTCCAGAATGCCTACGACATGGCCGAGCTGCAGAAGTCCCTTCAGCCAAGCCCGGCCCAGTCGGTGCAGTACTGCCGCTCCAGAGCCCTGCACCACCCTCCTCCTCCCCACCACCACCACCTCCTCCACCAGGCGCCCCCCGCTCCACCCCCTGCCCAGCCGCTGGACCCCCTCAGCAGGACAGCCAGCTCCACCACGCTGCCTCCTTCAGTGGCTTCCACCTCCTCTACAGCCACCACCACCACCACCAGCCTCCGCAGGGACGTCCCCCCCACCAGACTTCCAGCACAGGGCCAGGCCCGCCCCTCCCAACTGGGGCGCAGGTCCCTGTCCTTCTCCAGCCAGGACCTGGCCCGCTACCTGTGCGAGATTATCCGTGATGCTGACCAGCATCCGGATACGGGGCCTTTCGACTCCCTGCAGGTCTTCTCCACCGAAGGAGGGGGCTCGCCCGCAGGCTCACTCAGCTCCTTCAGCTCAGCGGGGCTGGATGGAGGGAGTGGTGGAGACGGGGCGGGGGAGGGGAGGAGGGAGGAGACACTCGGGGAGTGGGGGCCTCGCTTTGAGAAGCTGCGGGCACTGTATGAGCGAGCCGAGGCCAGCGACCTCTGAGCTCAGACACACAGACCAAACTGATAGGACCCTGAAGACGGGCTGTCCTGAAACAATCAATTAGCTGACGGCTAGCTGCGACCGAGGCGGGAAAGCAGCGAGAGACTGACAAACAGAGAAACTCGCTCCACACCCCCTCACTGACTGACAACTGACACAGAAGGTGTTGTATTTACTGGATGATGAGCCCTGTCAATCAGCAGGGTGGCCTAACAGACGTATGAAAGTGTCCCTGTGAAAGAGCCTGTCGCTCTGCGCTCCCTCCACCTTGGATGATAATTTTGCAGGAGCAGACATTATCAAACCTGCCAGTCAGGTTAAAGGCTTCAGAACATCACTCTCTACCTGGGCTACTCATCATGATGAAGCTTAGCTTCACTGTCGGAAAAATCTGTTCTAGTCACAGTCACTAAAACCCCCAATTCTCCTCTATTTTCTAACACTCATTGTGAGCTGATCTGGATGAGTGTCAGCTGAGGGCCTAAAATGTTTTTTTTTTTCTACACCCGAGCAAATCAAAAGGCACTTAAAATGTATTTTTAAGCACGTTGCAGCTGAATGAAATCTTTGTAAATAACCAAAGGACATATATCCCACACTGCGTCCTCATGTGATAAGACAGTGAAGCTGAGTGGGGATTATACTGAGTAGCCCATAGAACACAGTCTGGATTTTCAGTAATATAATAAACACATTGAGTTCTCTTTGCCTGGCTGTACACAGCTTCTGTCAATGTTTGTATGAGAAAAAAAAAGTGCTTCGACCATCACTAAGTTGCAGAGTGAGGTTTTTTTTTTTTCTGGTAATGTGTCTTTTGCAGGGTTGAGTAATTCTGTATTGGTTGGGTGTTTCAAGTTTCAACGCTCCGTGGGTTGTTAGACATCAAGCTTTCTACTTACTACTGCACCCTCGTCTTCATGTGATTTCCTATTCTCATACGTGCTCCTCCGCAGCTCCTTCCTCCTCACCCGAGGGAGGGTGCGCAAAAATTCAAACAGCTTTGTAACAAAGAAATGGGAGAGGACGTGCGGACTGCAGGAGGGAGGAAATACTTGCTCTGTTGCTCTGTTCCGTGTACGCTCTTCCTCAGGCATACCAAATGTGGCGGGTGCGAGAGCCTATTTTAACAGACGATTGCTCTGTAGAATACCAACGATGTCAACCGGCTTTCCAAGGTGACTATTCAATAAATACAAACACAAAGAGGAGGAGGAAGGACATTTATAATGATTACTCATATAGTTCTGAGCTGTGGTTCCTGTGTCGCACGCAGTTCACGCACGTTTATCTATTAGCCCCTTGCTAAATTACTGCGCACTGTTGGCTGAAGCAGTGCAATAATTGTGACTATGGGAAAATGGACTGACAGAAAATTGCAAGGAAATAATAACTCTGCAGTTATTATCCTAGCTGAGTTGTCAGTGCAGTGGCAAGTGTTCCTTTTATTTGGCTTCCTTGTCACATCAGGTTGATGGATCTTTTTTCCCCTATATAAAAAAAGACTCCCTGCTGTTGTGGAACCTGTGCGAACAGTTTGTCTAGAAAGAATGAAAAGGTGTAGAACAATAAAACGCAGCGAAGGGGAAGAGGAGCGCCAACTCTGAAAAGAACCGACTCTTTTCACCTTTGGTGAGAGATAATTACAGGGTTGAATCAGAGAGCAAATGGGGAAGGGAGGCAGAGAGGAACCATCTTATCAAGTGCCTGGCTCTGTGGTGAAATGTGCCACCAGGGCTCCATGGAGCTCAGTAGCTCCTTGGGGAGCTATAGAGAAAGTGGGGGGTGCAGGGAGTAATAGTTTTCTGCAGGAACGGTTTGTTGCACAGCAAATGGCATAAATACAAAAAGTCATGTCACCCTCACCTCCCTCTTTCTGAAATCCCAGAAAAAGCCAGCCTGGCTTCCACCTGGCATTTCAGGCGCTGTATTCTGCTGGAAGTAGCAGCGGCGCTCTCATCATGCTCGTTTTTATTCGCCTTCATGCCGGCAGAGCTGAGCCTGTCGGCGGTGAGCAGTTAAAGGGTAGGAGTGTGTGAAAACACGTCAGGCCGCTAATCCTAATAGGAGCTGATGGCTTGCTGTCATGCTGGGAAAAACCAAAGGATTGCGGGTACTTTCAAAAAAAAGACGACAGAGGAGTCGATTCCCAGACTGAAGCTTTCCAGAAACATGCTATTCTCTGAAAAGCAGAGGCAACAATGCGGTTTTAAAAATAAGAGACTTGGCGATCAGGTGAGGGTGCAGTATGGTGTGGGATTTTGCCTGAAAGTAAGACACACAGGCTTTTTTTCCTTTTTTTTTTTTAATAGACAGTGGGGGATTTCCTAGAAAGGGATGCTTGTTTTTTATTCCTAGGCCGAGCCTGAGCCTGAGTGATGAAGGATGAAGACGCTTTATGCTTCACTTCTTTTTGTGCAGCTGTGAGGAGCAGCGACTCACTTCCCACCATTCATTTGTACCATATAATGGCTTCTTAAATGTTGTGTTCTGGGTACAGACATGTTGTGAACAGTTAATGTTTTTACCTCATTTGTAAATACAGAGATAGATTGATTACAATTGTTGCTTTCTGTCAAGAAAAGCACCATAGGTTTAACATGTGCAGCTTCAGAGAAAAAAAAAAAACCAAACATATCTTTTTTATCATCATGATGGTGATGAGCTTTGGACAGTTATGTAAGTGTTTTGTATTTGCTTTGATTTTTTTTCTCAATAAATTCATTTATTTGCACCAGTGACTGCTGAATCGTGACTGCATCTGAATAAAGGAACCAAAGAAAGAAGTGGAGAAAAAATAATGAAGGTTCTGGCCGTACATTACGTCCAACAAGATGATTGCATTGTTTGCAAAACAATTTATTGATCATAAATTTTTGGATGTGACATGGATGTGTCTAATATCAAACACCGGCATTGGAAACTATTTCAACTCGACTTAGGTAACACATATCCCTTCCAGCAACAACATACTAGGAGAACAATTTCAACTTCAGAATAAACATTTACTAGTCTGTAAGATTTCTGATATGAATAAAAATGTCTTGCAGTAGAAAACACAGCTGCACAACGCGTGTCCGTGGACTCGGAGGAAAAGAAAAGCAGAGCAAAATGGAGAAAATAACTAATGGCAGTGACACATTACACAATAGTCCTCTTTCAAATAAACACAGAAGACATAGTTTCAACTATTGACACATTTCTTTTACGCGAAACTGCATTTGGAACAGTACATGTGCTGAAGACGATGTTCAGGGTCACAAGTTGCTGTTCAGCAATATTGCAGCCTTTAAGGTGCATCAGCTCCCTGTGTTTACCTCAGTGTGCAGTATGGCCTCTATGTCAGCCAATCAAGACGTACCATGACCTCCTTTCAATCACTTCTGAAGAACCACTGCATGTAGAGTATGTAATGTTCCTTCATCGTACATTTTATTTAGACCCCCGTGGATAGTTCGCAGTTGCGAATAGTTTCAAACTATTTACATGACATTTGTCTAAGACTGGAACATGCACCATAACCACAGTTTAGCATGAATACAAATGATCTTACAGTTAAATTAACGATAAAGTCTAAGTTTGTTTTTTCCCCTTGAGAGCCGACAGACCACCAAACAAGGCCAGCAAGAGCCAAATGACATTGGGACTGACAACCATAAAAACAGCAAAGTGTAATGATACAGTACATACACTTCATGGCCAAAACACACACACTGCATCCTTTTAATCTCCAGGCCTGGACCTCAACCCCATCTAACCCCTTTGGGATGAATCTGAGTGGAGTCTGAGAGTTATGTCTGTTTGCCTCGATCCATCAGCTCAGCTGGCTTCAGATAGACATATAAATTCATCTGTTGCACAAAGCCGCCTGTCTTAAGTAGGGCTAATTAAATAATAAATTCTGCATGAGGAGCGTTCAGTAGTGTCAAAAGCTAAAAATACAGGTGTGAATTTGGACTTTAGTCTGGTTTACGGCAAAGGAAAAGTCTCCGTCTCCCTCTCTATTGAAACTATTCATTTCTCAAGCAAAAATATGAATCCAAATGGCCACATCAGTTTCGGAAAACATCATCTAGTTGTTTAAAAACAAGCCTAAATGGAGTGTTGAGCTGGATTCTGCACAAGTTAATGGCTTCCTTCGTTTCTTCTGCCTTTCATTAAGAAAAGCATAGGCAGACGGCGTGCCTCCGAATGAACCTCTAATCCCAATATGTATGGAAATTAAGAATGCCGAAAAAAAATATTACATTAGTACACTCTTATTAGGCAAACATAATGGAATCACTTCGCTCTCAAATAAAGCAATCAGACATCTCTTAAATTAAACATCCAATATGAAAGAAGGAGGGGGCGAGGAACAAGTGGTGCTGTTCCACACTGATCCGATTGGTATGCGTTGCAATGAGGCCGTGCGGTTAACGAACATGTTTTCAAAAGCCCCACAACAACTGTGCGCAGGAGTGTTCATGCATCTGCGAGTGTGTGGATTATCAAAGACAGAGGTCCTTATTAACAAGTGTACAAATATAGGCAGACTGAGATGAGGGAGTGAGGGGGAAAAGCGTGTGCGTGTGTGTGTGTGTGTGTGTGTGTGTGTCGTACCAACACAACGGCTCGTTGTAGCAGGCAACTCTGACTGGCCAACCCATAATTACCGACACAGCTCCAGCCTTCAATCACCTCCTCCTCTCTCTTCAGCTTTCCCTTTGGTCCCAAAGAAAAAAGGGGTTCAGATTATTGTGAATCCATGTTTTGATGCGCTCTCATCTCTCCTCTGCTTCTGTTTAAACATGAGCCTTTTCTCCCCCCCCCCCCCCCTCCTCACCCCTATTTTTTTTTTTTTTCTCCTTACCACAAAGCCTCAGTTTGATATGCAAGTGTTGCCTCCCCACTCCCCACCTCCCGCTCACAAACTATTTTGGATTACGGCGGGGAATCAGCATCGTTGTCAGCCTGCTGCAATTTCCTCGCCACTTACATTATTCATGTGTGTGTCTGTGGTTGCGTGCGTGAGAGAGAGAGAGGAGAGCGTGGAAAAAAAAAAGGTTGAGGCTGCTGCTGATGAGAATCACAGAGCCGACGGCAATCACAACAACAGTGCTGTCACAAATATCACTTGGTACCAGCTTTGACCTCAGTTTTACAGCAAAAACACATTTAAGCACCAGTGGAACCCGCCTGGAACCCGGCTGGGAAGCAAAACTAACAAAATTATTAGTTTTTATTTGCAGGGCAAATTGATAACATCCATCAATCTGGAGCCGAAGCTGATCTGAGTCCAGCCTGAGTCGAGCTAATGGTCAAACTTATTCAACGTGGCTTTCTCCCCACAGCAGATTAGCCTCCACCCCGCCACCTTTCTCCTACTGTGACCGTCTCTGTAAATTCAACTGGGTGAAAATATACCTACAGTACACACAGGACACTACCACACAATGAAGGGTTATATAAAAAGGTCCACATCAGAAAATACTACTGAAGAGTAAGAATCTAAGTTTATTTGTGACCGTGGAAATACCATGGACAACCCAATGCTAACTCCAGTTCCACAATCTTTCGCTGGAGCTTTCAATCATACCACACTGTCTTCATGGATGGAGACTGATCTTCCTCATCCATATAGCACTTCCAGTGTGTGATATGATCAAACGTTCTGCAAAAATCAAGCAAGAGGACCTTGAGTTAGCATTGTGTAGACACACTGCTATTTCCAAGTTCAGGAGTGAATGTTGATACTTTTAAATGAACCCAAACAAGAAGTCCTTGAGTTGCTGGGGGATGACGGCATAAAGGCCCAGTCACAGCAGGAATTTGGGGGGCGAAATCAGTTCATATCAATGGAACTGCTTCACTTGCAGGGGTGAAATTAATCTGTGTGAAATGTTCAGCTTCATCTCCACTGGCGTACGGTCTTGATGGTGTTGACCTTTGGCTGAATTGAAAGCTACAGAGTCCAAAGTGGAGGATGCTATCGTAGTGCATTATCTGTTTGGCACCTTCCACTTTAAAGTAACCTCCTCCATCAAACTGCTTCGCAAACAGTAATGAAACAGGAGTCGATGCTGCACATCTGTCTTCAAATGTGGCACAATCAAAACTGGCAGTGTGCACGTGTTTATCACAGTCTGATTTAGTTTAGTTTACTATTAGATTATTCAATGTCTACTACATGTACCTTTTAAACCCTGCAGTGGCAGCTGGCACTGTCCAAAATGAATGACATTAGGGTTGGGTTCCAATAGCCAGCTCCATTTTGCATCGGGTTCCAAGTCAGTTCAAATCCCCAGATTTGTTAAGCTGAACAAATATTTGAACAAATCTTTTATTTTCTCCTCTTATTTGCACTTGCAAAGAAGAGCTAACAGCAAATGTGTGATGTAGCGTACATGTAGCATTAACTATTTCAGTGTTAGCCTTTGAGTTTGACTTTTTAGTGAAAGTTATTTGTCTTTTATTGCTTTAATGTATTAAAAGCAAAACTGAATTGATGTTGATCCGATAAATGCTGTAGAAACCCAAACCTACTCTGTGTGAAAGAGAAAGCAATGACTCTAAGTATTAACACGTAGCAAAGACTAGTATTTTTGTTCATTTCACGATGCTGTGAAGAAATGACACTGACTAATTCAAATGAAACTAAATTATTAGTAACTTCTTATGAGGTTCTAGACCCTGCTTAGAGGTCTAATAGTTGTTTTTGTGCCCGTTCATCTGCACCAGTGAGAGCTGGGAGGAAGGCGGTGAGGGCAGGTGGAGACAAAACAGCCCAAAGCAGGACTCCTATGGGTGCTTCCACACCCCACTAACTAAAACAATGCTGCCCCGAGCTTGAATCGGCCCACTGCTCCAGCACCACAGTTCACAGAGCTATGTGTTAAAAAAATAATGGGCATGATCACAGCTGGGCACAGTGCAGAGAGGAGATGGAGGAACAGCGAGGATTCAGCGCTTTTATCTCTTCTTCTCCACCGTCTCTCTCCCCTCTGGCCTCTGATGGGGTTTTACTTGCAGCCCTGCTCCTGCTACTGAGTCGCGCTGGGCTCTGATGAGCTCTTGCCGCTTTTCTTTCGTTTCTTCTTGACCCGGTACACGTGGAAGGTTTTGTTCTGGAATGTTCTGGTGAACAGAGCGGTGTAAGCCGCGGTGTCTGACTTGATGGCCTCGCAAAATCGTGGGTGGGAGGCGGGGACGAGGTCTGGGTCGTTCTCTCCCGGGCCGTCCATGATCTGATGGCGCAGAGAATGAACCATTAAAGCAACAAGACAGACAGTTGGTTTACACTAACGTATATTCTTACAGAGGAAGAGTTAATCATTACATCATTGACACATTTGAGAGACGGTTGCTAAATGATAAATAAACACCAGCAACGGTGTGATCAGCTGCTGCTCACAGGCTCTTATTTCACTTAGCACATTATTTCAACAGTAAATGCCCCTAGATTCCACGTAAAGGAGGAGCCCAGGAGCTGAGCTACACTCTCAGATGCTGGGTTGATTGCTTTTCTTGGAACTGGTGAGCAAGATTAAAAAAAAAAAAAAAAAAATGATACATATGGTACTATAGAGTCCAAACAGATTCTAGTCCATCAGTGCGACAAGGACCTAAAAAATTATGCTCATCATCATCAGTATTAAAGGAAAATCTTTTTGTTTTCTGCCAAAGTGTTGGTTATGTTTTCACTATTTTGAAGCTTGACTCAGCTGGAAAAAGGTGCTGTGACATATTTCTATGCACCGATCATAGTTAAGCAACCTTTGAATCAAAATCTGTTTGGGGTTGTTTGCTCATGTTTCCAGGTCACGGATCAAATCCCCGTGCCTTGTCCGGGGATACTTGTTGCTAATATTGATTTTCTACTGTTGAATCTGCTTCAACATACTATTCCCTGCATTAATGCCACATAACTCACGGTTTGTAAGGAGTAAATAATCAGAACTCAAGGTTACAGAATGAAAGCAAAGAAAACAAAGAAAAAAGAAGACAGAAAAAGACGACATGAGAGACAGGAAGACAAGAACGAAGAAAACAAAGCAGGAAAAAAGAAAGTACGAAAGAAATGGACAGATGTAAACCCAGAGTTCCTTCAATAAAGCTGTCTAGATGTCAGATGCTGTGTATGCCGTGTGACATTTAGGCCGTCACAAACACAGACACTCCGTGACTCTGTGTTTCATGTGTCTTACACCACACTGAGCCAGACAGCCAGACTGAAGCTCGTCTTGCCTCTGGTAATCCAAATAGCCAACGCGCCACATCCAACATCAAAATAAGGAGAGATGGACGAGCGACGATGGGAGGGGGTGGGGGGAATGAAAGGGAGAGCGACAGCAGGAGAGTGAGAGACAGTGACGCACAGATGAGGAGTGAGACTATTGATCTTTGCGGAGGCTGAGAGCTTTCACCCAGTCACAGAAGTTGGCAGAGGGGATGGCACATGCGGCCACACAAACACAAACACACACACACACACACACACACACACTCCATCATGATGAGTCACATTAAATAAATGCCACCCACGTGTCCGTTGGCCAGGTCGAGCAGGTCCCTCAGTCTGCAGCCTCGCCTGTGCCTCCGCTCGTAACAGATGCTGTTTTCCAGCACCACGTAGTCGGCCCCCACGGCCCTCAGGATGTCACTGACTTCCTCTGGGGAGCGGCGAGCGTACACCTGATACACCTGCTCACAATCACACACACGCAGAATGGAAGTGGATTTATTTAGATTTCTGATCGCACTTTTGCCTAAAGATCATCTGGCTTTGCAATTTAACACCAATATTGTTGGAGGGGGGGGGGGGGGGACTTCTCTCCAGAAACACAATTAGCAGGCACATTTGTTCTCTGAATTACAGTTTTGATGAAAGTTGGATTGGATTCAATTATAGCATGTTTACTGAAAGATCTGAATGAAAACAATTATGCGTGAAACTAAATCAGAGGGAGAACAAAGACAAGTGTTAAACATCTCAGTTTTGTGGAATCTGTTAGAGTTCATCTTTTATTTGCAGCAGATGTAATAAAACCTTTGACCAATTTCACAACAACAGAATTAAATGGAGAAATTATGAAACTTGAAATGTTTACAGATGTTTATC
The DNA here is from genome assembly GCF_042242105.1 of Pempheris klunzingeri. Taxonomy (NCBI): domain Eukaryota; kingdom Metazoa; phylum Chordata; class Actinopteri; order Acropomatiformes; family Pempheridae; genus Pempheris; species Pempheris klunzingeri. Next base: position 31,497,462 of record NC_092012.1, on the reverse strand, counting down.
AGGGTACTTATATGGGATTTGGTTTAAACGACAGGTGGAACATTAATGTGAAGTGGAGGCCTTGGCTGTGACTATTTCCTATTTATTTAAATATCTGAACTCTGAACTACTGAGTGTCTATTACACAGAGAGAAGTGAATGAGTTAACCAGGGAGTGATTTTGGACACGGTAACTTGTGAAGGAGAGTAGATTCTAATGGGTTCGTCAGTTCACTGTGGATCACAGTTTAAAACTTCTAGTCGAGACGTGACAGAATCCACTGTGTTCACTGACTTCATCTATAAATCTAAGCTGACAACAAGACTAAAAGTCTACAGTCACAGAGGCGCTTTGAGCCCAGTGCTACCAACCGCATATTACCATGCATATTCATCCACCACCAGTCCCTGCACTATTTACTCCTTCTTTAGTGACGTTTGCTGAAAACTGCAGTGATGAACTGTTTCAGGAAATTGTGCAACCTGAAATGTTTTTTTTTACACAAATGACAAGAAGTTATAAAAAGAGAGACGGATCAACACATCACTGTTTTGGTCTTTTTATGGGGTTTGTGATGGAAAGAAAAAAACATACAGAATAACACCAGTATCATCCTTAAAACAGACATACACTACTCACAAAAAGTTAGGGATATTCAGCTTTCAGGTGAAATTTCAGGATGAACCTAAAATGCATTCTAAACTTTCCAGGTGAACTTAATGTGACCTTCTCTAAACTACATTTCCTGCTTCAGTTAGAATTGGTATTTAAACAGTCCTCCTCATCCTGCTGTTCACATTCTGACATCATGAGACCAAGACGACACCTAACAGTTGATCAGCAGCACCTCAACACTGGAGGCTTCAAACAGGAAGTCCTCAGACGGAGGTGTTCACTGAGCTTAGAGGGTCACAGAGTGTCATCAGGAGGTTGGAACAGTGATACAGAGACTGGAAGAGTCACAGAAAGGAGAGGAGTGGACGTCCTTTGGTCACATCCCAATTTATTGAGACACTGAAAATGTTTTGTTGTGGTATACCTACCACTGTTATTAGATTTTCTTCAAATAAATTGTTTAAGATGAATAAAATGACCATTGCATGCTTCTACTTAAATGCCCTACTTTCATGATATAATATCACTGTAGCATTCACTTTTTACATTTTCCATATATTTCACCTGAAAGTTGAATATCCCTAACTTTTTGTGAGCAGTGTATACTATGTTCTTAGATTTTCAGGACAAAACACATGCCACTTTTTCTGTTTGGCTGAAGCCTGTACCCAGAGATTTATGGAGGAAGGGTGGATCTTTACTGTCTACCAATTCATGCCTGCTGGGTATGTGAACTAATTCAGAAAGGATGGGAAAAAAGCACATATAGTAGGTTATAAGATTAACTGAAATCTTTGTCCACTATTGAATTTTCTTTTTGTAGTGACACACAAATTAAGGCCAGAAAAGAAGTGGAAACATCATTAAGTTTCTTACAAATGTCTGAAAATGCATTAACACAGTTTTCCTCCTCAATACCACACACACACACACACACATACACACACACGCAGGGCCCAGAAGGTCTGCATGAGTGTCGTGGATCATTAATGAGCTCCACACTACGCTCAGGCCTCGCCAGCGGCTCAGCATGGCTGCCTTCCCGCTGGGAGGCAAAACATAGACTCAGCAACCCAAGAGATGACCCACACATTACTTCATGCTCATTGTGAGGACGACACACAGTATGCAGACGCAGAAGCAAATAGTTAGGCTAATTTGCCACAGTTCTTTTCATCAGTCGTATGTAGTTGTGTTTAGAGCATGTTTTCGCTTTGAGTGATCAGTCAGATTTTGTATTTGGATTTCTTCTAATCCAGTCAGTATCAGAGTGACAGTAATTTACTAGTTATTGGCTGGACACGTAACAACAACAGGCGCATGAATGTGAAAGGGAAGAGAAACCCAACGTAGACACGAAGCCAAGGATTCTCAGAAACAAAGAGAGCGAGTTTTAAAAAACATTTTTTTTACGCCATTTAACAAATCATTTAATTTGTAAAATAAACAGAATGTGATGGAACATTTCATTTACCCAGCTTGGTTGGTAACATGGTTTCCTTCATTTATGACAGTGAAAACCTTTTGCATCCACATTAATAGAAAACAGTGCCCTTCTACAATGGGTCTCTCGTACATTACTGAGATTCACTAAGCACCACCATTCATCTGTCTTTTACAGGAGCGCAGCATTTGTAGGCTCCATTTTCCTACGTTACTATTCAGTCTGACTTAATGGATGCTCATTGTACTCAGTGCATCTTCCGATCCCATATTCATTCACACAGTCAGTGCAGGGCACTGGACCCCATCTACAGACAATTCCGTGGTCTCTCACGCAAGACATTAGCATAGAGCTGAGTGAGATGGGTGGCTGAGACAACATGGCTTCAGCTGCAGTCGCACAACACAGACCTCTCTGTGAGGTAAAGAGGCTGTCGTAGCAACAGCACGTTCTGAAGAAAGGCAGAAAACCTCAAACTGATTCCAGAATCAAAATGATATGTAAAGGTTGTACATAACTACAATAAAACGGCAAACCAAAGAAAAACCATCAAAAAGTGCCTTTAAACACGGTTATTGTCACTGAGGCGACGAAGATTGTTGCAGCAACGTCGATAGAAGTACGAAATACAGACAGAAAAAAGAAAATTCGCACTGGGCACCTCAAGTTTTGGGTGCAGACAGAGAACATCTGCTGGACTTGAAAATGTTTCAACTTGAGTGAAAATTTGTGGTTTCTCAGAGTTTCACTGACACCATGGATATGAAAGCGGGAGCAGGAAGGAGAAGGTCTGGAGGAAGAAAAAAAAAGAGGAAGGGCAACTTTGGCAGTCAGTGCTGTCACACATCATTCGTCAGTTAGGAGACTCCATTGAATACTTGAGAACAGAAGATAGAGACACCACTCCAGTGGCCAAAATGAACCAAAAACCAGATCCCTGCCACATTATAAATGTCGATACTGAGGTGCAGCTTCCACTCCGATAACGCTCCATAACTATAAACATCTTTTTATTATATACTCATATTTTATTTTCTGTTTGGCTTCTAGCAGAAGCTTTGTAACCAACTGCTGCGCTCCTCCTGTTCTCACACTGCACTACACAGTTTACAATATTAATGGCAGTAAATTTCAGCAGAGGGACACAAAGGCAGGGTTCTTATTTCTAGCCGTCACCTTTGATTTTGCCTGCTGAAATGACAACTGTGACCTGCAGGTATAAAGTCTGAAAACAAGTTATAGCTGGCTAGTTTATTAAACTAAGGTTAGTTCTAGGCCTGTGTGGTATTGGAAAAATATTGCCTTACCTTTCTTTGTCTGCTATGTACAGATATATATAATTAATACAATTAATCCTAATTTTCATCATTTGGGCACTTTCCAATGATGTATCTATATGTTAGCAAGATCAAAATACAGACTTGGTACTTGGTATAAAGTTTTGCCAGCTGAAATCCAAACACACACCTCCTGTAACCTGCATCATCAAACGGCTGACATTGGTCCACACTTGGATCCAGTGACGTATCAGTCTGGACCTATGACCAATTACTAATAAATTAATGAGATGAGATGATAATCTTCACAGAGCACTGTTTTTTTTTCCTAATGGAGGCACCGCGGGTGCATTTAATCCACTCAATGCGGTAATAGCTTCACTCAAGTCAGGCAATCAAATCGATTGTTCACTGAGCATAGACAGTTTGCTAAAAAGAACAACAGAGCAGAGAGAAGTGAGAGAGATGACGGCATGGCTTGCTCCAAAATAAGTTAAGTAGATGCAGAAAACTGAGCGTATAAAGATGAATGGATGGACCAATATATGCTCATTCTTCCCGCAGCCAGTCCTAAACCAGTGTGTCTCATATGTTCTGAAAGCGTGGCATTAATCAAAAGCGGCAATGTGATGCGCCACTATGAGACAAAGCACGGCCGTTACTTTAAGGTAAAAAAAAAAGAAAAACAAACTGAAAAAAAAAGAAAAGAAAAAAAATAAATAAATCAAGGAAATCCCAATGTCAGCTTCCACAGCAACCAGAAAATCACATATATTAACAGATGATGCGCTGGCACAGCTTGATGCAGCTGGTCAGAGTGTGCATATCCTCAGCTACTGATGAGATATAAGTGATAATGCCCAGCTTGACACACACACACACACACACACACACACAAGAGGAGAGGATGTATATGCAGCAATAGAGGAGCTACTGAGAGAGAGGAGGATAGATGTGAAACAAGTGGTCTCAGTCACTCACTCAGTCTATTTATGGTCATTTGTTTTCCATATGAGTTCAATGTGTCAGTTAAATGTTAAAAGTATCCTACTTCAGTAAATACTGTTGAAATGACAGATTAAAAATGTAATGAAGTCTGAAGGAGCTCCGTCCACTGTCCACTGCAGTGGACGCAGTGGACGGTAATCTGCTTGATTTTGCCCAATCATAACTACATTCAAACAAACCATAGAGCAAGAATGTGTCGGCAATTTTGGAAAAAGACTTGCAGGAAAGCAATTAAGAGTAAATCACTAGTTTTCCTCTTCAATTCTGTAGGAGCAGAAAATCTTGTTTCTAAAATAGGACACTGAGGGGAGTTTCACTGGTGACAAGCTGTACATCAGAAAGTCTTTCTACATGGACTCCTATCTCACCCCATGGCTCCATGAGCTGTGAATGAAGTACTTGATGAAACATCGATTCTACTCTACATAAAATCACTGACTCAACAATCCACAGTACGAAATCCTCAGACTGTGCACCTGCAAGTATTAGTCTAACAGCAGATAGTAACCCAGATCACCCTCGCGGATGGTGCTTTGATAATGCAAGACAAGACTTTTATTGACCGTCCTCAACAATAATGGACGTCCTTCTTTCTAACAGCACCCCCCAAACATCAGCTTGTATTTTATGGGAAACCGCTAAAGCTGCAATATGAATTATCTCGTAAAAGAAACACGGACAAGAAACGCTGGAGAAGGAGGTTAAGCGATTGGAACAATTATACTCTCGGGACTCTGAACAGCCTCCTGAACAACAAAACACAACTCTTTGTGCTTGGGGAAAAAAAACCAAAAAACTTACATATATTGCAGACCCAACAGGAAACCGTACAATAGATTCAATTTTTAGTGCCCTCTATGTCAAATTATACACTCCAGAGCACTTCAGAAGTATGTTCTGAAAAAAAGAACTTGATTAGCAAATTACTTAATGCACAAAATAAAAAAGAAAAAAGAAAAAAGAAAAGGTACTGGAACATTTCTAGCTTTCTACCCCCTTTTATTTTATGTGGATATAACGGACATGTCGACCACAGGTGATTCTCCTCGGGTAGAGGTAAACAGGTAAACATACACCTGCATATATGGTCAGTTTGTTATAACATTTCCCTATCAGATAATCTGCTACACCAGGACAATATTATTTCTCTGTCAGCACAAATATTATACTCTATTGATCACACCAGTAAGTGAAGACATGTTTACGTCCTTCACATGTTGCCAGCAGACCTGGAATCAGCAGACCACCAGCCTCACATGGCAATGTGCATGAAACAATAAATAAATAAAAGTAGTGCGATGAATGAAACCAAATTTAATAAAATGTAATATTGTTCATAGTAAAAGTAAGCAGTATGCTGTATTAAAACTACTTGAACAAATACAATTTACTCAAACAAATTATGAACAACAAAGTGCTTGTAACAGAATAAATGTAACTATCAACTACCCAACTCTGATGACATTAAAGACGACATTGTTTTCTGTCATTGATCGACACATATATAAAAATCATAAGACTAATCCATCACTGCTTCATCCTGAGCAGACTGGCTTTATTGAGGGAAATGCACAGAGGCAGCTGTGATGCACCATGCCAAGGTGAATTCAATCTATCAGCCTTTTTAAAGTTGGATGTAGAGAAAGGCTTTTGACAGGCTTGGTTTGGCTGGACCACAATAGTAGAATACAAAATTAGCCCATGTGCCTAGAATATACTGTTATACCTGACAATACGAAAGACTCCCTGTGCGCAGTCCCTAATCTGATGAGTAGATTCTACAAACTCTCTGAAGTATGGCTTCACACCATTTCTGACGACCCTTTCAAGAGGATCTAGCATGATGACACAAAATACCACTCTTACTCATTGGCTGCACTTCAACTGAAACTGTCAGTTCGAAAATCTCAAAAATCCTCCTTCATTAAGGCACTAGTTTCCACAGCACAATGAACAGTGGTTCAACAAACTAGACAAAGTCTTTACACCGTTCTACAGGAAAAAAAGAACCCATAGAAGTCATATCTGTTACTGAAAAGTCTACCATTTATCAACAAACCCAACAATGAACACCGCTCTTGCCTCTTGGTGGCAGGACAGCAAACACCTTGGTATACCATTTTCACCCCCTACTCCTCTTAGGCACAGCCTCAGGTTAAAAACACATCATATTTCATCACCATTTCTCTGGATCCAGCCTGGCTTCATCTGGTTTTCCTTTATTTGATTTTGATCTTACACTAATTCAGTGTAAAATCCTACAAAGATTCCTCTTCATTCGTATTACCAAATACAAATTACAATTTAGAGAATACACAGAATCACATAAATACCCAAATAATGTCACAGCATACAATCGTGTTGGTTGGAGGTCATTACTTTGTCCTGTGTGCTACTGCTTCTGCATCATGCTTACAATGTCAAACGATCATCGCCATCGACCCAGTGCAGAAGAACTTCTCATTCTCGTCAGTAATAGCAAGTTAATTCATTGCGTTCGAGAGACCGAGCTAAATCACAGTTGAGCAATGAAAGCAGTTGAGCAAAGTTTACTGTCAGATGACTCAAACTTCAAAACTGACTCCATTGTGGCCATTTAACAAACTTATGGTGGAAAGTTGAACCCATCTCCATAAATTGTACCAGTACCCACACACTCCTTCAGTGATACTCTTGGCCTAGTATACCTGTTATACTCTTCCATTACATATGAACACTCTATAATTTTAAACTCAACCTTCCCACTATTACTCCCCCCACCACATATCCACTCCCATATTTGAATCTCCAGTCAATTTAGATGGACAAATGGACAAGTAGCATCAGATGGACTGAGCACCACAGAGCGAAATGTGTTTATATTTCCTGCTTAATAATGCAAGTATAAACAGTGATTTTCAAGCCTAAAGGTGTTTATCAGACAGAAAATGAAGTGAATGTTCACCACACGTCAAATTGCATTTCTCTATTAGCTTTGTATGCAACCATGGCGCCCCACATTCGGTCCGAAAGCACAGTAATTACTACCACACGCTGTATGGTGCTAATTGGCATTCATATCAACATGACTCACCATCTATTTACTTCAAAGTTGAAATGTATTTGTGTTATCTTACAGCCCCTCTGGTAGTTTCCCCACACCTGTGTATTTTTAACAGTATAGTGCAGCCCCCAGTACCTGTCGTGTCCTCTCCCGCAGGTCTTTATCTTCATAATGGGGGTGGTTGGTGAGAACTCTGCCTGTGCACAGCTTGATGCCAGCCAGCAGCTGCATGCTGCCTGCAAATACAGCCCGCACAGGGGTCTTTGTGCTGTGGACAAACAAGGAGAGAGGACATGTCATTCACTGCAATACATATATAGATATATATATATATATATATATATCTTTACAAAGCTTTTGATGAGCAACAGTATGTTTTCAAGGTTTGTGGGTGAGAGAAGAGAGAAGAGCGAAAAAAAGAAAAAAAGATCAATGAAGGAGATGAAAAAGTCTGGAAGGTATTCACAGGTGCATCTAGACGTCAAAAAGTTTGGCAGAATTTTATTTTAGTTTATTTTCTAGTTTTGTTATCCACTCCCCTTGCCTTTGCTTTGTGTAGTAGCTGCAATAATTCTGACTTACAGATGGCATTTAAACGTTTCTTCCAAGGCCGTGGCTTCAAGGACAGCAGCTAGCTACATCAGGACCAAATACAAAAAAAACAAACAAACAAAAAAACCCTTTGTACAGGCAAATTGAATCACAAAGACATGGAGATACCATTGCTTACAAAAAATGTCAGCAAGTTATACGACAAAGTAGTGCATGTGTGTGTGCATGTTAATGTGTGTGTGCTGCCTAATCACCAAACTCGACCTCAACTGGCCTCTATTATGACAACACACACCCCCTTACCAGCAATGTTAACCTTAGGGTCATTTTTAATCTAAACCATGTCTACACACAAGAATACTGGACACTTTGACACTCAGGTTTCATATTGTCACCACAAGACCAAACAAGGGATGCTGAGACAGGGCTGGGTCACGGAGCTAGCTGTATAATCAAGCACATGCTGAATACAGAGGAGGGCAGTGTGCTGGTGGTGGCTGAATGGATGAAAGCCTTGAATTCTTCCCTTTTCTACAGTCCAAAAGGAAGAGCATTTCAACTAACAAAATGATACAGCGCTGCAGTGGTGCATCAGGTGTGGAAACAAGCAACATATTTAAAACATTCTACCCACAGAGGTCAGCGTGATAATACTTCTGCCACAAAGGATCCAGCATCACATTCAGCTGCACATCTTACAGAAATAATGTGGATTTGAACATGAAAATCCACAGATAATGAGGATGAAGGAGCTTCACACCCCAATTAGAAGTACCAGAAAACACACACATGCACACAGTGCACACACTGTATATTATAGATATACAGTGTAAATGCCCTGATTACAGTCCACTTATAGAGGAATATGGAGCTGTTTCATGTATGTATGTATGTGTGTGTTTATGTTCTGGGTGTGCGGTATGTGTGTGTGGCACAATAATGGCCAAGTTTAACGTGTGAAATAAAGGCAATCGCTCGCACATGTGCATATGCTGTGATGGGATATGAACGTGTACATTCATATATGCTCTCGGGTGAATGTGTGGGTTAATGTCTTGGCCTCCTGACCCGCTGTGGAAGTGGGTCATTTCCATTTCCGCCCGTCTTCTCTCTCTGCGAGAGCTGGAATTTGATCGCTAACAACATCCCAGTGAGTAGCTTCCACCCCCTCTGAGTTGATTTACATTTAATTTCACGTTTATGTTCTCATATGTAAATGCCAGAAGGCACTGGCATGCACCCCACTGACATTATAAAAATGAAATAATGACATTAATTGTAGTATACGGGGGGGCTGGAGGAGACTCACCATGATGACTTTGCACAGGCACTCTCTTGTTTGTATTTTCTCTTAGTGTATGGGTCACTGTTTACAGGTTTATGCATTTTAAAGTGTTCATTGGTGCCTGTCGCTCGGCTTCAGAGAGAAGAAAGAGATTTGGGGAGTGGGCAGAAAATCCAAGGTATGTTAGTTATGTTACCATGCAACTGCTAGTTACATGATAACATAACAACTGGGTGCTCTGCCAAATAAAACATGTATGCTAACATGACCAATGGAATGTTAACGGGGCGTTCACTTATTGTGGTTATAGAGATGTTTTCTCATTTATGTTGTTGTTACAATGTTGGATATCCATGTTAAACAGTCAAAAACGGAAGGTGAACAGATGTTAAAGTGCCCAGGTTTCAGCCTGCTCTGAACATGCTGCTTGGAAAGTTTGTTTTTTTTTAATTTCTACTTATGTTGTACTGTCATTTATTCTTTTCTGTGAGTTTAAACTCTGATAAAAGATAGATTGTTTATATGCGAAAGCAGTAAATGCGTTACAACACAGTGCAGGGTGTCTAAATGTAATCAGACAGTGACAAATAATGGCCAAGCACAGTGAGGAATCACACAGTGTGCACAGGATATAGACTGCTCCATGAAAGGCCTGGTTTCACAGTGGTGAAGCGAGTAAATGCTCGGACACATTGCACTGTCTCTACTGCCAGGAATAATCAATGTCAAACGGCACATGTTGCTGATCTTATTTTTTTTTAATTCAAAGTGAGACTAGTGAATCCTGCTGTTAAGAGCATTTTACCCACATACACAGCTATGGCAAAAAACAATCAGGTGGGAATGTATTGGAAAATGAATGCAGTTAACACAAAAAAGCATTCAGGAAGATGGTAACACTTCCTTTTCCTGCTTTGCAACCTTTATGCATGACTGAAGCAGCATCACTTATCATTCAAAACAAGGACACCACTTCTTACCTCACCCCTGCAGCGAGAGGAGTCTGGGGAGCCAGTTTACTCATGCTACTCAGAGAATGGGGGTTAAGCAAGTAACCTATAGTTCTCTTTCAGAGCATCCCTTATTGCCAGACAAGCTTATCTAAAAGACTGATTACCAGCCCCCCTCACACAGAAGTGGGTGCATGAGGTACATGAGCAAGGCTCAGGGATGTGACATCCAATTTCGAAAACCTTGCAAATGTGAGGGGCAACGACCAGCTAGCTGCAGCATAGATATAATGGATAAAGACCCCCTAAGCAGGACACAAGAAGATGCAAAGGCCCTGGAAGAAGAAACCCACAACCCTGCTGGAACCTGAAGGACTAAGCTGGAGTAGGTCGATGTAATACCATCCACTGTAATACCATCCAGTCTTTGCTGCTGCTGCTGTTCCACAGGACCTTAAGGTGGCGGCTGAGAAGCTGTCAGGTCCACCGGTAAACATAGATTGACCACCTTTGGGACAAAAGCATGATTAGCCTTCAAGGTCACCACAAGGTTCACTGTATACAAGCAGGACACACACAGAGCATGGGTGTCACTCATATGTTTAGCAGTAGCTTAAGCCAACAGCAAAGCCACAATAAAAGACAACATTTTTATATCTGTGGCTCAAAAGAATGGCAGGTGAGCGCCTCCAGAGACACAGTCGGGTCCCAGGAGGATGACATAGGCTTGGAGCCAGGTAACAGTCTCTGTGAACCTTTCAGAAACTGACAAAATAGGGGACGCTGGCCTGCCGGCTTAGCATAAAATCTGACATGGCAAGTGAAAATAGCAGCCGAATAAAATGTAAGCCAGCAGGAATTTGCCTTCTTTTTGTCAAAATTACGTCCCGCAGAAAGGACAAAATTGCACTAACCTAACATCGAAAGGGAATTTCCCATGCCTTAGTATAAAAACACGTAGTACTCTGTAGCCTCTGTACTCTGTATGCTATGTCCTGATTCATATGCTAAATATTTCATGTGTGGAGGCTATATAGGGATGTAAAAAATAAGCGTCCTTCAGGTTGATGTGAATCAATAGCCGAGTGAACAAAGTGTGTGGAAGGCTGAGTGCATAAGCCACAACACTTGTATCTCCTAAGAACATATTTAAAAACACACACATGTCCAGAGTTACCTTGAATAGAAACGATCAAGCCTCTGCTTGTCTGGCACTATTCAAATGACATCTTTGTTTAACCAGGCAGGTAGTTCCTTCTCTAACACCAGGTGTGACTCCCACTGAGCCTGAGCAGTAATGAGACCACTGAAATAGGGAGATGCTGTGGTGAACTAAAGTCTGAAGCGGCCGGCTAGTACCCTCAACATCTATTTTGACACGGTGTATTTTTCAACTCTCTATACAAAAAAAACTCTGGAGAGCTTTGGTCGATCTCTCTTCTGTAGTTGCACAGACAGATTCTGGAATCACCTTGCTCCAGTGCAGGAAGGAGCCTGGTGGTTGTATCCATTTAGCTGGTGTGCTAAAGAAAGGATAAGAATGATCTTATCATCCCGGTTAACTAGCTCCAGTGGTGAGGTGACCACAGGCTCCCGGTGCCATTAGCTAGCTTGTAGAAGCAGATACACTCTGGTTGTTGGAGACAGGCCGGGGTATAGAGAAAACTACCTATGGTGAAGGTAGTCGGATCACCATCTAAGGCCCTGTTTAAAGCTGGTATTAACATGTCTTGAGTGATCTAATCACAAGTGGACATCTCTAAGCACCTCAGCTCACACTTGGCATTAGAATGCATCTCCAGTGATCACTTGTGATTTGACCTCACGTTCCTGCTCTATATGCAAATAAACGTGTACATCATTTGTACAAACATTTCTAACGTTTCATTAAAACTTTGCTCGGTGTTCCATAAAACTCATGAGGTGTCAGACCCATTGAGTATAGACATTAAGGAATTAAATTCACTTGGCACTCATGCCGATTCTCCAGCTCAGCCGGCAGACTTGCCACACCAACAGAAATAATCCGAAATGCACAGTAAGGTGCAGATCTTAAAGTTATACACTCTGAAAAGAATGTGGTCATATGGGGCAGGCCACCTCCAGATGTAGTCTGACCAATCGGATCTCAACGTGTCCTCAATGCATCTTGGATGCATTCACACCTGTACTTAGAGCTGTCCATTTGTGACCGGATCACAACAGATATATGTTAATGGTTGGTAGATGTTGGTAGAGAGGAGCTCGCCTCTGAAGCAATAAGAGGTGATTTAATGACAAGTGACACTACAGCAGTCATACATGAAGACGCACAGATGACACAGACGCCATGACTGCCAGCCACTCTGGTGGTCACCAGGCTGGTGTACCTCTAAGTGTTTCTGTGAAAACACAAAAGGGCAGATCCCACAGAGAGACACCGAAACAAATGCTGGGAAAGAGAACCTCTGGTGGTTATTGTGAGGCTGTTTGTATGGGATGCATTTGTATAATGGTTAACGCTATGTTACTGTTGTTCGGCTGATGTAATATTTCATTCGGGTGCCTTTGTCTCACTGTCCAGCTACACAGACAGATTCTTACTGCCATAACATTATCTCTGAAACAAAAGTGGTGTAATATTAGTCAGTTTTCAAACTTGGTACTTCAGATGAATTCAGAATGAGATGAGTCATTGATTTCAAATAGTCTATCCAAAAGAACAGTGAAAGGATGTGGTCCAATCCTCTGTATTATCATTACACTGTCTGGCTGTGAGAAACTGTGTGTGTACAGTATGTGTTTTGCTTTGTGTGCTTTGAAAAAAAAAAAAAAAAGGCTACAAGAAAGATAAGAACAGAGACTACAGCTTGTGAGACTGAGGTCAGTCTTGTAGTTTTTCCTTCTTAGAGTACATCACAGCAGGAGCCCTGGAACAGTATTATGTATCATGTTACCAGCATGTATGATACCTGACAGAACCTTTACCAACAGCATCTGTCGGTACGCTGCTGAGCATGGTTTGTATATAGATGGATATTGTCAGTTTGTGTTTTTGCTGGAAGACATAAAATCTGTGTGTACCAGGTACAAATATCTACCGTACGAAAGGTAAAGTACGTGTTAAAAGATGTTTTGCTGGCATTAGTATATACATCGCAATATTAATGTCATTCAAAATGTGTTATTTGAACGCTGACTGATTTTCAGTGTGTGACCTATTTCAGTAACGTTATTACAGAATCAGTGGCAGCTCTTGTCTCCACAAGGCAGAAGCCTTAAATACTAAGGCCTTCCACAAATGTGATAAAGGTGCAATTACTGAGACAAATATTGTCAGTGCTCAAAATAATGCACATGTAGCAGCCCTCAGTCATCTTGATCGTGACTGTGATCCTAATGCCATTATAAAGTGGCCCTTGTATGAGAATTACTACTGCGATCCACGGCTCTAATGTAAGCTAGCTACATAAATATGAACCGGAATTAGCTGAAGCCACAGGCCTTTGTTAGCCTACAGTTGGCAGAAGGCAAAACTGTTAGCATTCAACATAGCCACTCTGCATGTGCAGAAAAGCCCAGAGGAACACCCCCTCTCTCTGAAAGGACCTGTGATTGGCTGAAGCCTTCCATCACGGGCTACATTTTCTAAAGCCTGAAAATAAGAGCAATTTCCCCCTGGGGATTATTAAAGTAATTCTGATTCTGATTCTGATTCTGAAATAGAGCCAAGAAGAGGTGCAGGAGTCTGGTTTTCTCTCAGATCACATGAATTACAGTAAGCTGAAATGGAATTTTTGCCCAATGATGTCAAAAATAAAGTGCCATCCCCAGCTTTAAATTCATGCATCTCCCTCAATCAAAACCAAATTTATCTTCACGTTTAAATGGTTGGCCCTAATAAAACCTGACAGTGTACTGTAACACTAAATCTACCATGTTTTACAGATCTGAGTGACCTGGTAAAGCTATTGTTTGTTAAAGTGTGCCTGGACTCACCAGACTCTCCTCACAGTGTGATAAACAATCAGAGGAGGAAGTTATTGCTCGGGAGGTGTCGCGCTTCCTGTAGACAACACAGCAGCCACCAGCATCAAGAAAGTGTTGGTATCCACAGGAAGACAAATCAGAATGACCGGTCTGACTCTCTGCCCTGAGAGCTCCAACTGACACAACTTTAGCAAATAAGAGACTCTTCACCCCAATGGAGGACATGATAAGTTATGGCTTTGTGCACTGGATTTATTTAAATTTCCATTTTGTTGGCTATGAATAAAGTGCTTTATTTTTACTGAAGGACTTTGTCATTTTTAAATTTAGTAGCAAGTTCAGTTGTAAGGATCTCGTGGCATTAGAAAAATATATTATTTGGCATTTTCACAAGTAGCGCCTTAGGGAGACAGGCAATAAAACTGATGCTGCAACACTCGACAGTATGAGAAGAATCATGTATTTTATGAACATTAAAGCATGCAAACATTTTTAGTAGACCCTCAAAATAGAAAATATGTACCAGAACATTTGTATACGTCCCTTTAAAAAAAACCATCTAGACTATATGGAGGAAAATGCCTGAACTATTCTATATGAGGAAAGTCTGAGCAGATCCACCTGTTCATGTTAAGGTCTTGTTGTTCACTCAGCTACATATGACGCTGCTGTGGACGTTTGTGATAACAACTGCAAAGGCTCTTTTAAGAGTCATGCTGACATTTGTCTTCAGAACAGATTAACTTATCACGTGCAGTCATAAAAGGACTTTTACTTTGGCGTCAGCACAGCTTTTAGTTTCATGGTACCCCACACAGGTGGTTTTACTGGTTTTGGATGATTAGATCTCTTCTCGTTAAATGCAGTATGGTTGGCGAATGCCTGAATTTTGTTTTCCAGACTGCTGAAGAAGACAGAGAAGTCATGTAAGACAATATTTTAAGATGTAATAAAATTGAAATATGTCACAGACATATCTGCAGACAACAAGAATATCCTCTGAAGCCCTATCAGACATACCTACCTTCAAAATACAGTGGAAACAGGCTTCTCCACTCTGCATTGACATCACTGCTTATTCTCATAATGCCCAGAGTTAAGTGCTGAATAGAAATGATGAAGACGACTGCAAGTGAGATTGAGACACTTGTTGTGTTCTTATAAATGTGCCAGGTCATAGCTTCTCTACTGAAGTCTCAATGAGCGGTGTGTAGTTAAATCAAGGACATCTCTCTCTCCCCCTGGCTCGCTCTCTGAACTGCCTCTGGATGAGTTAGAATGCAGTGGAAGACACACACTCACATACTGATCACAGACACGGAGCTGCACTTTTCCCATTTAAAGATGAGGCCAAATGCTTCTAATTTAAACAATTTAAAATATGACAAGGAGCCGGATGACAGGAATGCAATTTAGGGGAGCGAGACGGAGAGAGTGCGAGTAGAATATGCAAAAATGGTGAGGATAAAGTTTCACAGGGGAAACCGAAAACTAGATTTTTACATAAGAAGTGATGTGCAGAAGGATAGTGCCGTGTTCCCCGGCAGAACGGATTAAGTGATCTGTTTTAAGTACAGACATGTGGATACAATGGGACAGATCAACAAAATAAGTCTGAGATGAGAGCAGTTTGAACTGGAGCTATACAGGGAGCTCTACCTTTATCCAGACAGGATGGATGATTGACACTGCTCACACCAGAAAATTTGAAAGAACACTTTAAAAATCATTGTTTTTGGCTTTTTAATAATGGCTGTCCTCTCTCAGCAAGGGCAGAAGGCAAGAAATAGCAGGAAAATATTGAAATAGCAAGAAATTATTGTTGCCAACTTTGAACAACCAGCTGGTGTGAGATACTGATTTTTTTTTCTTTCTTCAAAATAGTGACAAACGATCAAATATGTTTATGCTGTCAATAACAGAACATTAATGGGCTCTTTTTTATTAGTTCAATTTATTATTTGCAAAACACTGAAATTCCTTTTGGTGCGTCGACATTCATCTGTCTGTCAAATAAGGCAACCATTATAACAAGTAACAGCACAATAGAAAGTGTTTCATCATTCCTATCTCTTCCCATATTTTGTTATTCACGTGAACGATTACAGAGGTTGCAGTTCAGTAGATGGATAAGCTTCCATGCGTGCGGTAATGTCTGCAGCTGTAGGACTCATCCTGAGAATGGCTGCCACAATACAAATAATTTGACGGCGAAAACCTGGAGTCTGTGACTAACGTCATGATGCTCCAAAGTTTGGAAAAACTCAATTACAGTTAGATCCTGACAGATCCTTTCACAGCGTCTGGATAATTAATGATTATAATTAATGAATTAATGAAGTTGCTTCTGGTGTGCCGCATGGGTAAAAATGAGCACAGCCGTTTTCAATTTGGGGATGTTCCTATCGTTTCTGCTGATGGCAATAAAGATTTAATACTCGGTTATAGGCAGCCATCAGAACATTAATACTGATGCTACATGAGGATTTAGAGTGGTTTTACAGCAATATGCAGGACAGTGTTAGGATGGTTAATATTACAGTCATCAGCTGGTGCAGTTATATGATGACAGTGAGCTTCAGACGGTTTGCTGGCTGACAGGGCCGGTGCTCAGTGTCTTTAACCATCAGTGTTTTCAGGTCCTCTCGACTGTTTGACTGATGTAATACACACACACACACACACACACAAGTATGTGTTGTTATCTTTGTAGGGATGTCCAACAGACACATTGTATACTGTAATTAAGAAGACATTAAACTTAACCCTGACCCTGACCAGACAAATGTTTTCACATTTCCCAATGGGCCCACAAAACACTGTGGCTCCAACCGTTTGTGTTTTCTGACTCCATTAAGTGTAAGTATTACAAAAATGGGAAGTGTGGTGCATAAAATGTTTGTCAAGATCCAAAAAACTGGAGTTGAAAGAGGAGATTGTGAAAGACAAACACGATCGCAAAGTCGTGCAAAGTAGTTTTGTTTTTTTCAACTGACTGGAGGTTAAAGGTCAATTTCTGTCAAACTAACACAACTGAACATCGATTCACTCATTCATATTTTGGACTTTAGGATTTTGTCTTAATGGTCCTTTAGAAGGCGCAGGCAAAAAACCTTTTTTGGGTGAGGACTTGGAGTGGGAGCGGAATAAACAAAGTCAGTGCTTCAGTAAAATACGCTGACTCATTTGAGCCTGTTCCTCCTCTGAATGGGTCTCCATGCCGTGTAGCTAGATGAGCCTCCTGAATTTACAGCAAAACTGCTGTCAAAGCTCTCATTAATAATTTTCAATGCAGCCTTCATAATGCTCAACCAAAGACTGTATATCTCCACCCGGGGGTGGAGGAGTTGATCAAGGGAACTTTCAAAACAAAAAATATTAGGTCAGACTACTGAAATGCAGAACCACATGACACTGGTATTATCAGATGGCCTCTATAATCGAGATGAATGCCGTTTAGCAGGAGATATTAAGGGAGGAAGGGGAAGAGAGGAGGAACTGATTGATTCTGTGTGATATGGAGTCAAATTTCTCTGCCGATGAGAAGGTAAAAACAAAGACCAAATGATACTGAGAGAGTACGTCATCAAAATCAAACAAATCCTACGAATAGTTGTAACTTCCAACTGCTCAAAATGCGATAAAACCCACTCCTGACGCTCATCTGTACTGTGAAATGTGACATGAGCTTTGCTCCCTACCCCAGCTACAGCCTGCAGTGCGCTGCAGTGTGCGCTGCAGTGACAGTACGGAGTATGGACTGTGGTTATCTGTGAGCCCTGATGGTCTCAGACGCAGCGGTTTATATTAAACATGTGCCTGAGCTTAAGCTGCTCCTCTCTATGCTGCGCATGTAACACTTGCATTGCCTTGAACTGCTCATGTCTAGCATTGAGTTCATATGTCAGAGAGCAGAGCAGTGAAGCCACTGCTAATCATCACACACTTTTTTGTAAGCCAGTGACTGACACCATATTGCTTTTGCAGCAAAAGCGTGCAAATGTGAATTTGAAAAAAGGCGAAGATATGGACTGAGCAAGACGGAGAGAGGCAGAGCACATGGGTTACACAGGAGCGATACTGGTGACGTTAAAAACTGCACACTCACTACTATAACTCAGAGTTGGAGGCAGGGGAACGACCAGGCATTGCTATTGATTTATTGACTGTCCATTTAAACAGTGTATCAGCCCACAGCTGAGCTGTGGAGCTGCTGCTGTTATCAAGTGGAAACTTGTGAATTATAGTTGAGCAAAGTAGAGATGAACCCCGACTGCTTGTTATCAAGTTACCCTTCACTTCAGTTCAAGTCCAGGGTCACGAATGATTGCCCTGGAAATTATGTTAATCCACTCATCGATCTGCCTTCACACATGTACTTATATACTCATGAGGATGTAGGACATGTATCATTAAACTGCTGTGAGGGCCTTCCTGCCTCTAATCTTAATCTAATCTTTTAAACTCACACTTTTATCCTTTCCTAAATCTAATACAAACTGTGATTTTAGATACTCTTTGTAGGAATAAGAATTAGGAAATTAGAGGGAATTTACTCTACTTTTTTATCCTTGTTAAGGACGTTTAAGCCTTGTAACAACAGAGGTACAACAAAAACATTAAATTCCCCTTGAATCTGTGTTTTTCTCTGATTTCGACAACAGGCCGCATTAAATCTTTTCCTGAACATTTGTAATTATTATTCATCCATAATTCATACATGAAGCACATCCAGCAGCTAGAATTACCACAATGAGTCCTTGACAGATTTACATAAATATGCTAGCTGACCCAGAAATATACTCTCTTCTAAATGCATGTACCCATCTCTGTTCTGCCCCTCATTATGCCACAGTCTGAGAATCTCCCCCGTGATCTTCACATGTAAAACTATATAGCATCAGCCTCGGTCAGCTAGAGAATACAGCGTAAGATGAACCCCCTTCGCCATCTTAACACTTTCATCTGGAATGTAATTAGCGCAGCAGCAAGAAGCTTAGTGCTCTGCCCTGCTCTCAGCCCTAACCAAGGTAACTCTAGGCAGCCCCTAATCCTCAGAGCCTAATGGGATTAGCTCCGGAGGAAAGGGAACCCATGTCACACACACAAATACATTCAAAATCCCAACCTCTCCTCCTCTGTCTCGCTATCCATCTCCCTCTCCCTCTCTCTGTTCCATTCCACTATCTGTCTAATAGGATTAGACCAAAATTGTCCATTTCTTAAAAATCACATCTGGTCCACTCAGTGTCATCATGCCGATGATGACAGAATGGAAATAATGAGCTTTGAATTATGACTTATTCAGTGCAGAAGTGAACTGCAGTGATCATCTATGGGAAAGACCTCCATCTAAAATGTGTCTAATTTTTTTACTTTAATGTTTTTTAATTAGCAATTTGTTTTGATCGATGGTTTTAGCCATTTATTTCCAAGATCTCCGATTCTGACAAGAGTAGCATGAAGAAATACACAAAACCACAGTGAAAAACACAGAAACAATGAAAGTTAGAGGTCTCTCCCCCCACTCTTTTTAAGATATTCACTTCTGCACAAAATAACAGCAATCGGCAACATTACAAACCATTTGTATCAGTAGTTGAAAACCCCTATTACTCACCTTTATTCAGTTTGATTTGGGTGGGACATGAATGCTCCTGTGTGTGGGACTGAGAGCTTTAACTACAGTTAAACATTCACTTACACACACAAAGATGGCTGAACTCATCAAGTACAGCAGATACAAATGTGTAAGCAGTTTTTCTGGTATTTTTGTCTCCACCTTTGATCATCTTTCACACATGCCTATGTTTGATGTGCTACACTTAACACAAGTTCTGAACTGCATTGTTCACAAAGAGTGTGCAACTGCCTCATTGAGGATTTACAGTGTGTAGAAAAGTACTTTACATAAAATATATAAAGCCCCTGTCTTTGTTCAGGGATCTTTGCCATTGGACGTGAAGAAGAAGAAGTGTAGAAGTGGTAAGTAAACTGACTTCTGAACTTGGGATTACTTTATGACAAATTATAATGATCGCGAAAACAATAATAATGCTATTTTTGAGCTTCAGTTCTCTTCCCAGCCCCAGGCTTTCTGGCTTCTTCACTGACGTTCAATTGTTCCATCATAGTTTTGACTGAAAAGCCTATTCACCAAAGCTGAGCAGTGTCTCGGCCATGTTTAGCCCAGGTCTGGAAGAGGGTTGTAAGAGCGGCTTGACTGACACCCGTCAACCCATTTAGATCTGCCACCAATTCAGGTTCGACTCATTTTACTGTGCTGCTGAGAACCAGGGCATGTGCAGGAATCCTGAAGTTTCCTGAAGTAAATTTAATACCTTTTTGCCACTTTGACTTCTAACCAAATACATCACCCCACTGTACGTCTTCACAATGATTAAATTCACCCAGACATCACCCAGCTACCTCTGTGAACTATACATACCAAAAGAAAAGCTGCAAAATTGACATGGTGTTAAGACTTGTGATACTTTTTAAGTGGCCTTCATTG
The DNA here is from genome assembly GCF_042242105.1 of Pempheris klunzingeri. NCBI lineage: Eukaryota > Metazoa > Chordata > Actinopteri > Acropomatiformes > Pempheridae > Pempheris > Pempheris klunzingeri. Next base: position 31,476,825 of record NC_092012.1, on the reverse strand, counting down.
TGGCTAAATTGATTTATCAATATTTAATACATTTTAAAGACCCTGCAGACACCCTGTAAATGGAGTATAACAAAAGCAACAAGACATAAAGGAGGGTGCATGTGATGTTGTGTCCTTGGCCAGGCATTGTGATTGCGTAGCTACATGGCGTGTTATATAGACTGCTAAGCCAACGGGAAGCCTGATGCCCCACATCCAACCTGATGATCAGAAAATGACAGACACAGATGTGCAAACACAAAAACACACACGGCAGCCACAGCACGGAGCCATTCCAAATCACAGCTCCGTCTCTGATCTCTTCGTGGTGATGTTCTTGATCGAAAAACCAGCCACAGAGACCCCGAGGTGGGTTAGAGCTCAGCCAACAGCTGGGTCCTATCCAGCACCCCCAAGTCTTATTAAGGGAGACCCATCGGCCCTCATCACTCATCGGCCAGCCTCCCCCGCAAACAAGCGCCGATACACAAGCGTACACATGTGCACGCGTGCATGTACACAGACTAATCAAGGGCATCAGGCAAAGTGAAACTTGATCTGCTGAAATAAGATAATCAGATTTGCTTCAATTTAATGTGTGTGTGTGTGTGTGTGTGTGTGCGTGTGTGTGTGTGTGTGTGTGTGTGTGTGTCTACCTAATCCAGGTCATGAGTTCCACAGTGTCTGGATCATAAAACTCCCTCAGTTCTGATAACTCCTCCATCAGCTTGGGCCAGAACTAGAGTGAAACAGACAGAGACAAGTGATGGAAAATCCTGTGTCGGGGTTCATCAAGTCTTTGAAGCAGAGCATCAAACCCTCTGATATATCTTAAATAACAGCTCATTACTGCACTGAATGTAACAGTGTGTATAACAGCCTTCCAATTGCAAGATAAATAAAAAGGATGCAATCATTTGGTATCCTGCTATGATTCAATAGCTTGTTATCGTTTTCTTCTGCAATTTCCATTTTAGGCATTTCCCTTTTCTCATGTCGTTGCACACAGTTTTTACAAACTGGCTGGGCTCCGTAACGACACCGTCAATACAGTGGTGAACATAAACCACCAAGAATATGGCATACCTTGTGATACAGGCAACCGATCATCACTAGTGGAACTGCATATCTGACAATCCTCAACTGCAAAACGAGAGAAAGAAAACAGCTAGAATGAAATGAGAGAATACAATTGTATCAGAGGCAGAGAAAGTGAGAGTGAGACAGAGCTATACTCAAAATTGGAGACCAGCACAGAATGAGAAAACACAGAGATAACAGACCGACAGTCAGACAGACAGACAGACGGTCAAACAGACAGACAGTCAAACAGACAGAGCAGCATTGCTCAGTTTCTTATCTGATCCTTGCTGTTCAGGTCATGTTATGACCATACTGACACCTAGTGGCCACTCTGGCAATGTCATCACCAGTCCAGAGCAGAGGCTGTGGATTCAAATGCAACTGGACATCAGGCAGCATACAGCCCCACCTCGACATCAAACCAGAAAATCATTGAAAAGGGCAAAGTAAGACAGTTCTCAGCGTGTCTCACAATGGGCTGTCACAGTCGGAGATCTATGTCATGCTCAGTGGTGACTGGTGATGGACATAATGTTGGTTGTCATGATAACTGGTATTAAAGCTCAATACTTTAAGGTACTAACCAGACCAAGCTTCAGTATGGTTACCCAGAGATGTGTGTTAAAATAGCTTACATATGCAGGAGTATGACTGATCCTTCTAGATCACAGAGCATATGTGCTTATGTAGTGTGTAAGTGTAAATGTTCTAACAGCCCTGGTGAAACTGTATTGGGCAAAACTGTAAAGCTGCAATAACTATTTTTAATAGTTTTTGCCTATTTACACATGTAGCAGGCATTAGCATTAGCTCTGGAAATGTTAAATGCTCCGTAGACATGAGGCAGACTGCAGTCCCGCGATGACTCTGTGTGTCTACTTCACTGCCTGCTAGGACCGGTAATATATCAAAGATGCTCGATACATTCAAATATCAATTAAAGTGTCGTATGACACATGGTAATATTGTCATATTAGAGTTTTCAGTGTTTTTCTGGTTCCGGGCAGTTACAGCAAAAACAGCAATCAATCATGTGATCACGTTTGTTATTCTGCCTCCAGCTCTGCAGCTTGGCGCCCTATCTGTGGACATCCGGTTTGGAGCTATTTTTCTCGACTTCAGCGCGACTCTGAGCTGCTAACCAAGTAGCTCAAAGGCCGAACACAACGCAGAGCCTTTCAGTACGTATTATACTGCAACGCGAGCTGATCTCCCTACTTTATGGCTGACTCAAGTAACGTTAACGACCCCCTAATAGCATGAACTTTTCTGTAGCTGGCTGTAAAGTAACTAAAGCTGTCAGACAAATGTGGCGGAGTAAGTATGACGTTTACCTCTGGGATGTAGTGGATTAAAGCACACGTACTTAAGTAAATGCTCTTACTTATGTTCCACCAGTGGCTAACCTAGCTTAATGTCTAGCTACTACTGGCACTGAAAAATATAATAACATAACTATACTGATATACCTATTTCAAGTCCTTTAGTTATTCAGTGTTTGTTTACATTACATAATGAGCAGCCTAAAAATACTGAGACATTATGAATCAGCCATATTGCCCACCTTTCACATTAAACACATTAATTTAATCCTCTGATGATACTGTGAGAATACTGAAATACAAATCTAATATCCAGCCTAGTGAGCATAGTGTTCAAAGTCAAGTATCACACTTGCACACAGTGCAGCAGATGTTTGGAGGTGGAGGTGCAGTTGTTGTGAGCTCATACCAGAACTTTACTGTTGCAGCGCAGAGCGTTGAGAAGCAGAGTCCACACCTCCGTCCCACACACACCATAGGCCGCAACCGCACACATATGGCCTGTCCATATATACTTCATCCTGGGTAGGGGGTGGGGTAAAGAGCAGTGTTAGGCATTCAAAGGATTTTTTTTTGAATCTCACATGGTTTTAAGTTCCACTCACTCTAAATTGGATTGTGTGTGTGCGTGTGTGTGTGTGTGCGTGTGTGCGTGTGTGTGTGTGTGTGTGTGTGTGTGTTGGGGCTACAATCTTTCACTTCTGAGAAAAAGAGAGAAAATCAAGCCCTATCTCCATTAAACAAGGACACATACAGTATTCAGTAGGTGAAATTGCTGCTTTTTAATTTTGATGCTTGGACTTGAATCTTCCCTCAAGCCTGCAACACACACCACATTCAAACAAGACAAATAAATTGCCGTTGGTTTATTGGACGACTTAGTGAAATGGTTCCAATATGGTTAAATACAAGTGAACATCTAAAACACGGTAATATTAGCAAAGTGCCGATCCGAAGCGCATGAATTAGAGTTCTAAGCAAATGAGAAAACGATTAAACCGGGAGGAGTGAACTGCAGAGAGAGGACAGAGAATGAAATGGGCTGAAAAAGTGTTGATGGGTACAGAGATGCAGCCACGAGAGGCGGAGGGTGGAGGCATAAAGAAGTGCAGCCTCACAGAAATACAGTAAAGCCCAATTTGTTTTTAATGCAAAGGAGCTGTCTGACAGAAGCGAAAGGTGCTTTGCAGCGTTGGCCTTTCGTTCTTCATCAGCATTTTAGCGAAAGTGCTGAAATCAAATGTGTCAGTAACTGTATTATTTGGCTACTGCTGCGTTAAAACCTCTCAGGTTTTTCTCCTGTTTTGTGAAATCACCCCAGTAGTTTCATTCCCGATTGTTACAGGAATGGATTGTATGAAGTATAAGCATCAAATGCACCATGTATCACATGCCATTTCAAGTCTTGCCCAACACATATATTCGTGTTAACAAAAGAACACAATGTGCAACACTTACTGTACGTGCCCCTAGTAACCAAGCCACTGGCTATACTGCACTCCATGTTGCTATGAATAAACTAGATATGAGAATCCTCTGTTTTTTGACTGAGTAATTGCAGGTTTCTTTTAAAACAGCAAAAAGAAGTGACAATTCCAGTTGTAAACTGCGTGATTTTCTTGACAATCCTCACAAAAGCCTAAAGTTAAAGGCAATTATACGTTCACAATAATGAATCCTGGATGTCAGGCATGGCAGCCTGTGTTTGCAGCTTGAAACACACTGAACCCTTTTTTGCTACTGTGGTGAGCCAATTATCAATACCGTCGGTCAAGCCCAAAACTGTAAGCAAGCAGAGCATTACATATAACTCTAAATGTTAACATTAGTATATCCAAAACCTTGAGAGAGAGTCCACTGATCGCTTTAGGGAAATGCCACAACTAGTTAGTTAGTTAGTTATTAATGGGATTTAATGTATATGGCATACTCGATAAATAAATCAGTGAGCAAAAGCAAACTGATACCTTTCAGAGAAGTCCCCATTAACAAGGTTTGTTACTTCATAAGAGAATGTGGAAACACCACCAAGCACCAAAACAAAGCAAGCTATTTCCCATTAAATATTTTGAATATTCAAAAATATTCCTCTTTACTTCCACAATAAACCTGAAATTACAATTTTAGAGCAGACAATATCCATGAAAGTAAGAGGCTACATCTTTTGGAAATTGATTGATTGAGCAATATCATCCCAAGAAGTTCCAGGGAGGCTCCTGAACCATGAATGATTAAATGCAATTTGATATCAGCCATCACAATTTCATTAAAGAGTAAAACCCCAGGATGAAGGGCCGTGTTTCGCTGCATCGCGGGTGCAAAGTTTCAAGACTTGTTGTACCGGTAATCACAGCCAACACTGAGACCTGGAGTCCACCTCTACTTCACCACAGCAAGGTGAGTTAAACCATCAGAGGTCAACAGGCAGTGTAAAATGACTCTAAACACACGCTTATGCTAGAATGCACAACGGCAGAATTGGGTTATATCAAAACACAAACTGTACATCGAAAAGAGAGACTGCACTGAGTGGAAAATTGAGGCAGTTGTTGCAGAGGTTGATGCTAGTCAGCCAGATGGTGGTTGTAGTTCTGGTGTGACCAATAAGAGCTAATCTGTCAAGAGCCAACAGGTCACAGCAGCAGATAAAGCTGCCACCTCAGACAGCCCAAACATTCCGGAAATTAAGAGCAAGTGGCCAGAAGAGAGATGTTCAATGGTAAAGCCAAGGTGCCAGCATTGGTCTCTGGGCTCTGCCCCCCCGCCCCAGCCAGAGTCTGGCATCTATAACTGGAGCTTCTGCAGTGGTGCTGTTCCACAAAGGGGACCTGCAAATGGATGCAGGCTCCCTGCGATCGCAAGTGAACCAAAGAAACAGACCACAGCTGTGCCAACAGGACACCAAAGATAGAGACACAACATGAAATAGGAGAAGAATATGAGAAGGAAGGCTCTAGGGCTAATCGACAGATGCACACCTTGATAGCTGATATAGAAAAATTTAAATCAAGAAAAAGAGTGAAAAAAAAATGTATATATGCCTTTTCCCAGTCACCTCTGCAGTTTCTAACAGAAAAAAAGGCTGCTTACATCATTGGAACACTGACATTATCCTCAATCTCTTCGGATAAAGATATTTATTGTTAGTTGAAATCTTTGGACACAATCCATAGAATAGCATGTCTGGCTGAGACATGCAGTGACGGCGCCAATAAACGAGAGAACAGTTCAATGGATAACTTCTTTTCTTTGGGTGCTTCAAATACCCACTGACTCACAGTTCATTCTTCTGGGGTTTTTTTGTTGCGTGGGAAGTGGCTTTGGTATCTGTCGAAGCACCACATGTTTAAAAAGTAGCTCATAAGGGTGCTTTATGTACAGCGTCATGTCTTGTGGAGTACAAATAACTACGAGCGTTGTCCAAATATGTCCACTATTTCTGTTTCTGTTGGAATGCTGTTTAAGAGAGTAAGGCGCTGTGGGATGGACCACTCAGACACTTGCTGAAAAGCGTGTGAGAGGCACTTAGACTCCAGCATCTGCTCATGAGCATGCACAATCAAGACATCAAGAGGAAAAGTACATTTGAAGGGTCCCTGTCTCAGAATTGAAGCGATGTGACTACTTGGGAATGTGTGGGAATCCAGTTATGTGCGTGTACATGATCCGGCAATTACAGTGCATGTGCGTACGCTCACCGCATAGTGCTGAAAGCCAGGAGGCCATAGAACAGTGTATGCAACAGATTATAGGCCACATCTGGACGATAAGCCACTGCTCGCCCCTCTCCAGCTCCTTTCCTCTCCTCAGATGAACCTCCTTTAAGTCTGCTGAGAAACAAAAAAGGCAGCAAGACAAAAGAGAACAGTGATACATAAAACATTACAGCAAGACGCTTCAGAAGAGAGGCAGAGGGGTAGGTGGAATTGATATTATTCAGATTATTCAGATTTCAGTAGCTGTTATTCAGATTTCATTAGCTGTTTGCGAACAAGCTGACACGCAATGGTGCACACCCACGACTTTCTGTCTGCAGGAGTCGGCACACAGACAAACAGAGAGAGGCCCGAGGGCAGTGATGTCACTCCCACGATTTGGCCTCCCGCACCGAATGAGATGGACACTGACTTCCATTTGAATACAAATCCAATCTGGCTCTGCGTTTTACGTGAGGTGGGGTAAACTGGATTAAATTAATTCCTGAATTGGCAAATAGCCCTTTGTTCTATGAGGTTAGTATTCCAGCCCTCCAACGGCAGAGGGCGAGTTGATATGCTAATGTGATTAGTTCAATGCAGCCCCTCACCTTGCACCACAGGCATATGAAGCCATGAGAGGCAGCTGGTAGAATATTCTGTTTTCCAGAGCATGAAGCAACAATGCAATTACTACATCTGCAGTGATGTGTGGCGGAGACATAGGGACAGAGACTACCACTGCGACTGGGTTTCTGGCTCCTGATAGCCACACTGATGTCCTCTTCTAATGTGGAACTCCCTTTACTCTCTGCAAGGGCTGAAACCCGCCATCCGTTTACACTTCACTGCCCTCTTTGAGCAACGTGCCCTGATAAGGAGACACACTTGTTTGTAGCACCAAAGTTTGAGGATTAACTAGTCAATACTAGCTCCTGCAAGCGGCTAACCTGAGCTATCATTTTGTAGCGCAGTTAGAGCCACTTCTGATGTAGACATAGTCGCAAATACACGAGGACTAGATATTTATTAAGAACATGACTTTTACTTTTGCCGGTAATGCATGTCTCCACCAACGGGTAGTGTTTATAGTATAGATTGCACAGAGTTAGTCTACATGGATTGCATTCAAATTGCATGTCAGTTCTGATCCACTCAAAACAGATTTTTTGAAAAAGTAATAGCCCTTGTGGTCACTGTGCAAGATCGGGTTCATTTAGGTGTCCAATGTTCAATCTCCTTTTAGCTCCGTTTTGCTCTCCGCTGACTCCTGAGGGAAATACCTGTCTCTTTAGTTGCTAAATGCTCCACTATGTTCACCAGTTAGTCACTATACTTGTCTGGTTGCTCTTTGGCGCTGGACAGTGGAGGTTTTTCCACTAATAACAGCTGCCTGCTGCATCTGGAAACAACTCAGGTGAGAGGGATGAGAGTGACCCAAAACAGTAAAGTAGCAAGCTTTAAAAAGCAAAACAATGAGGCGAAAGGTACTAAACAGCTCCCCTTTCACATACAATTAGTTTTAAATATCTGAAATTGCACTGCATTCTTGGAAAAAGAGTAACAACAAGCAATCAATAGAACGCAGACCTCCGCTGAAGCTCAACTATCTTCCTCGTTAGCTGTTACTATCAGTCAACACTAAATTGGACACCGAGCAAGAAAAATAATAGGAAGAGAGATGGAAATTAAACTTTAAAATATAATTTCTATGTTTATCACCATGTACCTCCCCCAACACAGCTGCTAAATGCTTATTTTCATGTGCCAGCAAAGAATGTCAAAAGTTGTACGAGGACACTTTTCCCCCTCCCATGTTCCCTCACTCATTCCCTGTCCTGCCGTTACCTACCTCAGGTTGCGCAGTGCGGCCACGGCCAACGTGCCACTGAGCAGCAGTAGTGTGAGGATGTAGGGGTATAGCAGCAGGGTACCAGCCAGGCGCTCCAGTGTGTCGAGGGGCAGCAGGCCAAAGGCCTCCTCACACAGATACAGATTGGCATCAAAATCCCTGCAGGAGGGGAGGTGAAATGAATGGAGAGGTGGGAGGTAAATAGAGGGAGGAATAGAAAAAGAGAAACATGACACAGGGAGGAGGGAGTGAACTTATTTGTTAGCAGCTGAAACTGTCACTGAAATATATATTTTGGTTTTGGCACTCAACACTCATTGCTCGGTGTTTGGAGCATCTTTTGGATATTCTGCTGATGGAGCTTACATTTCTGTGGACCTTGTCCATCATGACTGAGGTTAACATGTTGTTTTTGTATTCTAATAAATCTGCCCAACTTCCAAATAATTTGTTTCTTTGAATGCATCTTCACAATGAATGCAATCTTTTGAGTGCATTCAAAATTTTGAATTTTGAAGCTGGTCAAGGTCGAGCTGGTCACAAGATTAATCTCAAAGGTTGGGCAGAAATAGCAAATAAATAATAATATATAATAATAATTTCACACGTAACAATAAATTACAACTAAAAGAAACAAGGTAACTCCATATCTCGTTATGGAAATGTATTTTTAAGTCAGGTTGACACGAAAACAGAGATACAAGTGTGTATTGTCACACAGCCAATGTTTTGGCCGATGTTTTTAGAACACATATTTTGGGGAATACAACTTCTGATAAGCAGCAGCACTGATAAGTAATTGAAGTGAGAATTGAAATATCACAAAACACAGAATAAACCTCATAGAATAAAAAAATGCAGTTGGAGGGAGGAAATAAGTCTCAGCGAGCGTGAGAACCGATGGAGAGGCAGAGATAGAGCAGAGAGTGAGCATTGTATTCTCCACTGCCTCCTGAATAATTGAAGGGCCAGTTGTGTGGCGTTGGGCTGTGAGCTGTGTTATCTGCCACCCTGGAGCAGCTATCCAGTGGCTGAGCTGCTCAACGCACACAAAGTATCAGATCGATGGGAGGGCTGCTGGCGTTACCCTACCATCTATTATTCACACACACTTACGCTCCAGGTGCCAGCATACTAGTGCTGAGTGAATAATACAGTCACGCTGGATCAAATCAAGAGGTGAGTGCGGGTTTGGACTTTTTGTGTACGCTGCTGTGTGTGTGAGCAGGCCCTTGTGCCCGAGTCTGGATTTAAAAGAGTGTTATGCGACAGTGTTCCAGAATAGAGAAATGTGAATTGATGCATTAGTGTGCATGTATAGATCCATGAGCGTGCCTGCATGTCAGCGTGTTCTTACCTTGTTGGCCCCAAGGCAAACTTTGACTTGATGAATTTAAAGATGTGTTCATCTGATCTGAGCTGAAGTGCTTTCTGTAAACACACACACACACACACACACACACACACACACACACAAGTCATCTTGTCAAGGCTAAAGATCGGCATGCTGAGATGTATTAATGAGTAAATAAACCGGGCAAAGATCATATGGTAACCTCACATTATGGCTGTGAGTTTTAGATACATGAGGGGGAGGAGGCCAGCAGGAGCAGCAGGAGATTTATGAGGAGATATGGAGAGAAAACGGGGCTGGAGATAGGTCAAGGAAAAGGAAGACAAAAAAGGTGGAGAGGATTGAGGAAATGAAGGTCGGGGGCGAGGGAAGAAGAAGAGCACCTTGGCCAGGTAGTTGATGGTGACGGTGAGGAGGAGGACCATGGTGCTGTGGAGGAGCACTTTGCCCAGGCGAACCAGCAGGCTTCCTGTCTTCAGACCAGACTGCAGGGCCAAAAAACAAGAGATTCGTCGGTATATCACTATATTCAGAGCAGACGCATAAAGCTTCATGTGCACACACCCTTTACATTTAAAAGCGAAATGATCAGGTACCTCGCTATGATATCCCAGTAACTACCATTGGCTTTTGTTTTAATTTGACCAAAATCTAATTTTGAATCCTTTATTGAATCCATATGTCTTCAGCTTTCAACGTTTGGGACTAATATTAAAAGATCAATAAAAATCAATGATTTAAATTATTCTCACTCCCTGCTCTTTCTTCCTCTCATTTTCCAAGTTCCTGATGCAGAAATATTTAGATGGTTATGTGCATGATGTGTACTAAAGTTTAACTGGGAGATTCTGACAATTGAAAGTGAATGTAAAGCCAGATCTTTTCACTGGAGCTTCACCGCTGTTGCTCATGATTAGAGGTCGACCGACTCTTAAGGGATTTTTTAAGTTCGATATAAGTTTGAGTTTGGAGCAGGAAGAAGCTGATATCCAATTAATTGGCTGATATCCATGTTAACACAGGGGGACACCCTGCCACACACACACACACACTACCAGAGACTGAAACTCACCACTCATTAACATATAAAAGATAGTATATATTAGAATTATAATAGGAGTATCCCAAAAATACTTGGTTTGAGACCAAATATAATAATGGCCAGTGAAAACAAGCCAAGTAATGCCTCTTGCTACTAATAAACAAGCTCTGCAAAGCTCGTGAACAGCGGAGTTGCGCCTGTAATTCAGCTGATGTGTAAAATGTCCTATCAAAGCGATTACTGGGCCAAACTGATTAATCAGTCGACCTCTACTCTCGATGATCTACAGAAACCGTCCACAAACGTGTCATTTGGGCCATTAATATTAATTAGTTACATCTGATATAATTTGCTGCCAAAGATGGTTTTCATTTAAACCAACTTTTAAAATGTGCTTGTCTGCATTGCTTAACACACCTCTCCCTCTTGCTTATGCAAAGCGACTGGATGGGAAATTAGGAAATTTTAATATTTGGGCTTAGGAGGATATCAAGTCATCAAATCATCCCAATTCAAAAGGGTAAAGTCCAAATGAAGTCTCTCGTGGGTGGTGTTGGGGTCAAGTTGCAGGTCCGACTGGAATCCAAGGCGTGTGACTTGAGTGCAAATCTCTCAGGACAGGTCTGAATGGATTATACATGTCTGTTTTAAATGAAGCATTTCACAATAACAGAATGTAGTTCGGATACACAAATTATTTAAAAAGGCAGGGATGAAATCTTTTTCTCCCTGATTTAACCTTCCTTCTCCATCGCACTTTCATCCTGTCACATTAAATATTTCTGAGATTGTTGCTGTGATAAGATCTGATTTCACTAAATCACATTAAGACCTGACAGGAAAGTGTGTCTCCAGCATACAAATAGGAATTATCTTTTGCAAAAGCTGACTGCAGCAGGGGCCACTTCATGCCTACCACCACGCACATTAATCTACCATCCAAGTTTTGTAAACAAGCTACCAGAACTGTCTGGATCTTTCTATGAGTGACTACAATACCCTGCCTCCTCTGATCTCTGTAACCATCACACACACACACACACACACACACACACTGACCTGACAGTGTCTGATGAAGAGTGCAGCTACGATGAAACTCAGGACTAGTGATCCCAGTATCATGGAGTTACAGAATTGGAGGAGCCACACGGTGAGCAGACCGCTCACTTGGACAAGGTACAGAGTGGTCACCTAGAGAAACACACACACACACAGTGCTGTGGAACAGTTTGGCTCGGCGATGTGCAGTGATGTCAGGTCTCACAGGAATGTGTTTGGCGTATTCCTTTAAAATGTTGGCAAACTGAAGCTACGACATGTTTGATATGAGCAGGTATCCTGCGTGTCATGTAACTGTAACTAAAAATACTTACAATCTGTTTTTTAGCACCGAGTGTGCCAATGGCTCAGCGGGTATTGAAATAACATGAATATTAACGTCTGATGGGAAACTGTGCGAACTAATCTCAAGTGAAATTTAGTCTTAACAGCCAATATTGTTTAGAGACAGAGGCTAAAAACAAAGGGGGAAACATGAGATAATGACCATCACAAAAGAGACATCATTCGACTGAAATATTCTGGAGTCCAGTCCATAACAGACCGACGGAGTGTCTTGTAGCCATACCTGTGTAGTGGTTAAGATGTCGAGACAGTCCAGAGTGTATATGATGAGAGCCTGAACAAGTAGGATGAACTGGTTGAACTGCCACGTCAGACAGAAACAGAACGTGGTCACATACATCAACCACACCATCACCTTCTGAGGAGGGAAACACACACACACACACACACACACACACACAGGGTTAGATACTTGAGGTGGATACTAATGGCATATATACTCAATTATCTGTGCTGGTAGCTCTTTTAGAGACAGTTGATTATTGAGTAGATGGGCTGGGTGTGCCGAGTCAAGACCAATCTATGTGGATGGTCAGGATGAAGATGGTCAATAGCTTTGATTCAGTGTGGGGTGTTTTTCTGTACCTGCTGCAAGGCCGTGAGCTGGGGCCTGAGGTAACAGGTGATAGCGGTGACCTGCAGCGCTAGGAAGGGCAAAGACCAGTTCTCTCTGAGGGAAATGGTGAACTCCACGCGAGTGGTATCTACCCTAATAGGAGGGAGAGAGGGGGAGCAAAGGAGGGACGGAGAGAAGGGTGGACGGTGGAAATCAATTGGAATAATTGATTTTAAAAATAATTTCTACCTCACCTCTAAACAAAGCAAGACCTACTGCTCTGACTTCTTGCCCGTTTCCTGTGGTTTGCGTGTTGATGGAGGAATCAGTTAAGATAATGTTTGGCAGCTGACTCATTTATAGCCATTGTGATAGCAAGAAAACCTAATATTGTGATTTACCTTAACAGACGTACATTAATATATATGAGGTTCCAGTGAGTTTCAAGTGAAACACTAATATGCCTCAACTCCTGCTGATTTCTTTTTGATCATAGCAGCTCTCTGTGGAAGTTTTCTGAAGCTCTAAAACTCTACGGCCCTCCATTTTACCGGTCGCATGGGTCACCACAGAAATCTCGCCTCTGTATTGATCAAAAAGAACAGCAGAGAAAATTCCAACAGGGTTTCTGAACTCATTTCAACTTTCGGTTCAGTTTCAAAACACACCAAGCAATGCAAAAAAAAACACCAACGACAACTACGAGGGTCTTCGCTACTAGATGCTCAGTACAGCCACAGTTAGTTAAAAGAATTGAACTATGCTTACTGCTTTTTGCCAAGTGTTAGATGAGAATTTCAATACCACTTTCATGCCGGTCAGACTGTAAACACGGGTTAACAGCTAGCCTGACTCTGTCCAACAGTAACCACCACCTGCTGAGAAAAACCTCTAAATTTGACGTATTAACACATGATCTCATCCAGTTAATCCGTACACAGACAGAAATGCAAAAATGATAAGATGTGGTTTTTACGGGGAGAAGATGTAACTATTTTTGCCAGTGAAGAGTGCTAACATCCAGTATGACTCATTTCAACAGACTAACTCATGCACCACTCTCTTACTCCACGGACACCAAAGCTAAATCTTGAATAGGTGTTGTTACCAATCTCAAGGGTCATCCATCTTTTTTAAATGCTTGGTGGTGGTGGGGTTTTAAAAATGTGAACGGGACCCCTCATCTGAGTGTCATGGTGGTCATCTTTAGATTTAGAAGGGGATGGCATTTACCACATAACCCTGCTCACACTGCTTGAGACCAAATCACTGTGGATTCAATTAAGTTTCGTCACGTTTCGTCACTTACTGAATGTGGTGCACAGAATTCTGCTGCCTAATACAGTCCAACGGCATCCAAGCCGCTACAGTAAAAAAATGGGCAACATATCAAAATCGTTTTGGCTGTCACAGAATTCATATTCTGCTCATATGCTATTGATTTTGTAGGTAAGGCACTTCCCTGAAATATCATTCATGCCAACTGCTTACAGGGTAGAAATCCAGCAGACTTGCTGTTTAAGGTGTTTTCTTTTCTTTTCCACTGATCCATGAGGGAAAGAATCCTAGACTGAAAACTCATCTTTGAAAATATTCACGCTTAACATAAAAGAACCTCTATTAAGACTGGTTCATTTACATTTTCAGTTTTGCTGAGAATGATTAAAACGATTTATTTTCCTTGCATATAAGAAATCATGATTCAATGTGACCTTAAATGCTTTACTATCTCCATGGAGGACCTTGTGCATGCATCATCATGTTAATTGCTCTTATATATAAAAAGACTTGAAAAGTGATACAGAAAGACTGTAGAGTGTAAAACAGTTTGATAAAACCAGGAATATAAACAAAAATGGGCAGAGAAAGGACACAGTGTGTCCTGGAAAAAACATGTTTCGAGGAGACAGGAATTCTAGACATACATGCAACTAAAGGTTTATTACGGAAAAGAATATGATCAATAGAGAGTGAAATTACTACAGCACTTCATGGGTTGACCACTAATGCTAAACACTTCTTATACAAGTATATGGGAAAGAGATGGCTGCTGGACACAGAAAACACACTACACATGCACTAATTACTGTTTTCTTTTGCATGCTCTCCCGTCAAGATAAGTACATGTTGTTTATGTGATGCTGCCACCTCCAAATTGTTTAGACAGAATCGTGAGATTTTGTGATTTCAAACAATAAATGGTGTGTCACGCTTCGGTGAGGATTCACGTGGATGACAACCAAAAATTAAAAAAAAAAAAAAAAACCCATGAACGCAGAGTTATCACCCACCTGTTGAGGATGTACCAGACCCCAGTAAGCGCACCAGCCAGCCAGGAACCAGACAGGAGCCATGCTGTGAGGTACAGGGCGATCACATACACCGCTTGGAGCGAGAACACTGTGTAAATGTAGAAATACACTGGCTCCAGATATGACTGGACCACACACACACACACACACACAGAGAGACAGCATTAGTTCATTAGGCACTGTACATGAACACACGGAGAAGTTGACTCCAGTGACAGAGACTGACTCTGGCACTCAGGAACACTGTGGCATTTTCAAAGTTTGGTCTGATATTTCACTTCCTGGCATTCTTGTCACAACGAGATCGCTGAGGAAGCCAAGTTGCTGTTTCTTAGTTAATTGATATGCCAATTCAGAAACCTTTTCTTCCGGTCTGACAAGTGCAAAGCCATGCCAGCTAAAAAGATCAAAATGTAAAATGCCACAGCACCTCAAACGCCTGACAGTCTCCTAATAAGACCATCATTCACAATAGTAACAGTAAGTTGGTTAATAAAAATGGAAAAAGAAATAAAATTGTAATGATGAAGTTTGATGTTATTTATCAGAATGCTTTATTACACGAACCAACATGACAAGAAAAGTCGCAGTCAGTCATTTTGTTATAGTGGCAATCATAATTGATGTATTGGAAACAGAGTGAGTGATGTGTTACCTGTATGGGCAACAATCTGTACAGAACACTGAGAAAGACCTCTTGGTAGATATTCATTCGCTGTAGGAGATTAATGGTCCTCTTGGATTCTGTCAAGTTGTCATGGATCAAATCTGAGAGCCCTACAAACACACACACACACACACACACACACACACACTTTGAAAACCATCCACCATTACCTTACAGTGACACAGACTGATTATTATTGGCTTTGTGATAACCAGTGAGGTGTGATTGTCTCTCCCTTTGCTCATTTACGGAGTATGGTGCTATTAAAGAACAATAACACTGTTTGAAACTCCTGTCAACCACTAAAACCACAGATTGTTCTGCTTGAATTTAATTCCTTAATTGCCGAAAGCACAACGGATGTCTGAGCTCATCAGTGCATTCATCCTTGGAAGCCCTCAAACACCACTTCCTCTCCTGAATTTAAAAAACTAAGTGCTGCTCTGCTGCAAAACTTTCACACCAATAGCTGACCGTGAGCAACGAATCTTAACATGTCAGCTCCCTCATCTGAAGCAAGACCACCTCCTCTAATGTCAACGCATCAAGACCTGCTAAACTATTTTCCACAGCAAATCCTGTATTAGGATGTGGAAGTTCTTCCAAAGAAGCTTTATTACTGCAATATTTTTACGGTATTACCAATGGATCACTACTGACTGCTTCTATGTGGCAGGTGTCACTCATAGTGACGAGCCCACAGAGAATTATCACCTGATTCTGCATTTCCCCTCAGTGCTACAAAGAGTTTTTAATCTCTTTCAGTGCACCATTACAGTTTTGATCCACTCTCATCTGTGTGGTTTTAAGCTGTAGCAGGCAGCCACAGCACTACAAAGACAGAAAAAAGCTAAAAATCTACAGAAAAGTACCTGCCCAGACAGATAACGTTAGTGACTAGATGGTAAACATAGTGGTGCACTTAGCAGCTAAAAAGCCAAATATTTTCCTGCTTGCGGGGAGCACAGCGAAGCTGAAAGGAAAGGAAATATTAGATTTGTATTTGCCAGGCTGCCACAAACATGACTCCAAATGCTAATGTCGCACCATATCTGCTGGATGTGTCAATAGGAGGTTTGCTGACATGTTCATCATGTCACCTTAAACGCTGAAAATACACTACTCACAAAAAGTTAGGGATATTCGGCTTTCAGGTGAAATTTCAGGATGAACCACCACCAATACATTTCCTGGTTCAGTTAGAATTGGTATTTTAACAGTCCTCCTCATCCTGCTGTTCACATTCTGACATCATGAGACCAAGACGACACCTAACAGTTGATCAGCAGCACCTCAACACTGGAGGCTTCAAACAGGAAGTCCTCAGACGGAGGTGTTCACTGAGCTTAGAGGGTCACAGAGTGTCATCAGGAGGTTGCAACAGAGATACAGAGACTGGAAGAGTCACAGAAAGGAGAGGAGTGGACGTCCTTTGGCCACATCCCAATTTTACGTTTACCCTTGTTTACCCTCCACTGTTGTTAGATTTTCTTTCAATAAATAGTTTAAGATGAATAAAATTACCATTGCATGCTTCTACTTAAATGCCCTACTTTCATGATATAATATCACTGTAGCATTCACTTTTTACATTTTCCATAAATTTCACCTGAAAGTCGAATATCCCTCACTTTTTGTGAACCCTGTATATCAGTGTGCTAAAAGCTTGTCTTACACTGCCCCCCAGTGGCCAAAAAAAAACAATTTATAAATTTAAATTCTGTTTTTTTACAACTTGGGTCTTGTTTTTGTAGTTGTGGACATTATACCATATATATATATATATATATATATATTATATACAGAGAAAGGAGCGGCCAGACGTACACAAATCAACAGTTTGGCCGGATCATTTTACCACGTAAACCAGAAAGTGAACACACGTGGCATGTTGTTGATAATCCCTCACAGCACAGGGAGAAATGAGTGAAGATACAGCAAGTACAGTAGGTCAAACTTGAAGCAGGAAGTAAACTGTGATGGTTATGATTTTAGCATCCCATCTTTATTTTATCTTCCAAACAAGATGCTTAAACTGTGTTACAACCTGTCTGATCAGTAGATTGCTTTTGTTTCTTGCCCTCTCTGACTTTTTTTTTTTTAGCAATGCCACTGCATTCCCTTTTCTCAGCAATTACATTAGTCAGTACAATGGTATTATTACAAAAATGACACAACTAATTAGCTTTAACAATGGCATTATCGTGCCATGCAAAAGACTGGGACTGACTTTAAGCGAGCTCATACACACACTGGCGTCACTATTCCAAATTGGGTGCAGTATCATTACTTGTGTATCTGGTTTGACTGAAACAGAGTGTGACAACAAACTAGCAGCATCAGAAACCGATGCTGCTAGTTTGTGCTGCAGGCTGGAATGCGTCAGCCTGATCTCTGCTGTGTTCTTGATCCATGTAAGACCACAAAAACCAGCATTGTTTTCCATAAACAAAGTACACATTACCACCCACCCCCACACACACGACCCACTCCACTCCGTTTATTTTTATCTCTCCCCTTCAAACTGTCATTTTTGCTTTAACCCTCGTCTCTCCTCCTTCCCCGTCCCTCTTTACTCCCACACTTTGATTCCTCCTACCCATCTTAACTCTGTTACTCTTCTCTCCTGCCCTTGTATCCTATCATCGCTGCTTCGTGTATATTCCCTTCCTTTTTCCTCCATCCTTGCTTACTTTCTTCCACCTCCCTTTTTCCTTTCCCACAACAATCTTTTATTTTCTCATTTCCTCCATTATGCCATCCCTCCATCCCTTTATTTTTCTCCACCCTCCATTACCCCGATGACTTCAACTACTATAGTTTCTGGATATCAAGCCATTGCACTGTGACAGCAAATGAAGTGAACTCAGAGTGAGACAGAAAGGGAGGTCAGCCAGTTCTTCAACTGATTAGCCTACAGCTCAATTATTTGCCTTAGTGGAAAATTAGGCGCGTTTCCAACTAGGAATTTTACATGATAATGGGAACAAAATAATTAGAGTAATTTCCCTCAGACCAGACTGTGCGTCATGAAAAACTGCAGTGATTTGTTTGGTCTGGTTAGAAAATGGAGAGAATAAAGTCTCTTTCTCCTTGTAAGAGTGGGTAGACACAGCCATCTGGTGTCTTTATCCATTTAAAAAATGTCAATTTTGTCAAGACTGGCTGTCTCGCAAACTAATCAAAACTTATCAAAATATCCAGGATGTTATGGAGGTTATGCAGTTTTATCTTGCCATTGTATAGCTGACAGTTCACCAAGCCTTCTTCCTTTACTGTCGCTATGCCTGCCATGCAGTTTACAGTGATAACAGTGACAATTATCAAAATGTTTTATATTGATTGAAACAACGGGTCACTGATTGCCGACAAAGGTAGACAAAGGTGGCTCCTCTAGCTGTTGACCATTGATTTTGCCGAACCAAAAACCGTCTGTCCTCGACAGATTGCATCAGCACCTAGCTACATAATGAGACTTTCTAAGGATTTCCGTAGAGTGATTTTAGTGAAGTGGCTAGCAATCAGTCAGACTGGCTTGATAAATGTTTTAAAAGGGCGATACTGTGTAATAAATATATCTCGCAAAATAACCATAACCGTAGTGCATGTACCTTCCTGGATGGACGGGGCCTGCAGCATTTGCTTGAAGTAGGAGTAGTACAGTCCACACTCTGTTCGAAAGGAGATCTCACGCTCCACTTCCTGAAAGCAAAAAAGGAGAATTTGGTTGTATGAACCAAAGCATTTCTCTGCTTTGTGTAATATGGAAAACAGATATCCTGGCAAGACATGACAGAAATGTGGAGGATAGAAGCAAAGCAGCTAATACACGCGTAATCCCCAATGTAACAATAAGACAGGTAGCACAGTGTGTGTGTGTGTGTGTGTGTGCTTAAAGGATGTCTTCCCAGGAGATTTCCTGCTTGTCATGCATAATTACTGTTCCTATGGGGGGTAAAAACAGAGAACACACAGTGAACAACCAGCCACGGAATATAAAGGAAATCATCAATCTCTCATATTCAGTTTGTAAATAGGTTTTAAAGCTGTGTTTGACTAAAAGGAAATTCTTTGATGCATATTGCCACAGCAGTTACGTCATTGAACTGAAAGTCTGTCAAATTGTTTCTCCAGTACTACTGTCCCTCCACAGATGAATGCAGTCATAAGAGGTCTCGAAGCCTGCTTATTAAAAACCAAAGCAGTATTATTGCGATTCCATTTACGTGATCTTTTTCCAGTAATGACCTATGAGTAACAGCTCATCCCACACACAAAGACCATAAAAAACAACTAATGGACACAACATTACTTCGTCCATTAAAGCCCCCACAACAGACTAAATGAGGGAACAGCCCTACTAATTTCAGTTTGCATCACAACTTAAACTATTACGCTGCAAGACACAAACGCACCATGAAGTGACATTCAAATACACTTTGTATATAACATTTTCTGTTCTACGGTCTACCCCGAGAGGTATTCACTTAACTTGCTTAATTAAACTTCGTCATAGGGGGCAGGCGCAGACTGTGCTTGACTGGCATCACCATGACTCTGATTAATTTTGTTGCATCTACTAAGCAAACTCCCAGCAGAGCGCCACACATACTCTCATGCTCTCTGAATACATTATCAGCACCAATACAGTGGGACACGTGGACACGGCAAGCAGCAGCTGGGCAGTGGACTGGACAGGCACTAAGCATTTCACATAAACAGTCCTATATTTCTGCAAATGAGCACACACACACATACACACACACACACACACTATATATATATAGCAACCATGACAACTCCTACTGTGAGCTGATATTGGACCGCTGAGCAGTGTGACACTTTTTATTTGCACCGTCTTACCAACAGAGTTCCTTGGAACTCCTGCCACAGGCTGTTACTGTGGGAGCGAGAGCTTGTGCGCAGTGTGCAGGGTTAATTTAAGGTTCAAATTAGTACAGTATCATAACTCCTACCGTGAGCTGAGAGAACCACAGCAGATTCTCATGTATGGCGTTGACACACCAGGCCTGAGTTAGTGCCAGCAGGCCAGCCAATAACAGCCCTGCTGCCATGGAAACACACTGTTGCCAAGGCCACCAGGGAAGAATGCCTGAACCGGAACAAGTACCAGATCCTCCAAGCAGAGAGACATTCCCTGTACCCCCCTTTTGTGTGGCATTAGACCTTTGAGTCCCCCGCCTCATGTAACTGCTCCAGCTCCCCACAGCTGGTGCATCTTGAGAAAGGCCCAAATCATGCTGAAGCTCACTCAGCTTAACTCTCTTACGAAGCTCCATTGCCTGAGAAGACAGAGATTATCAATAAATTCTTGGATGCTTTGATGAACTGAATCCAGGTAGATAAACAGCATGCTCCTGGGTTGAGCTATAGAACTGATCCAAATCCATCACGGCAATAAATGTAAATGCGGTGTGTTTTTCTTTTCTTGAAGTCAGTCCAAATAAATTAGCTTTTTAATCGCTTCAAGTTCCTTGCCAAAGGAAATATGCAAAAGCTTTCTCCGAGGGAATGAGCTGCCGATTTCCTTCCCAATCCTTCCTTTGAGTTTGCTCGAGGCAAAACAAGCCTTGGCTATTCACCAAGAACTCTGATGAGATGACTAATCCTCGGTTTAAATTAAGGTCAAAAAGAATAGGCCTGGTTAACAAGTTCACACACTGCTCATTACCCCGAAAGCTAGTTCGCTTCTCTGAAGGCACCGATGCTCTTCTCTGTATCTCTCTGTTACCATTTCCTCTTTATGAATCTGTGAATAACTCCCATTTCCTTGATGTGGTTCTTGAAGAATCCAAGCGAGGGTCCGTCCAGCACTGGCCTTGCTTCATCTTCCCTCGGCTTCATGTCTTGCCCAGAGCCTAAACGCAGGCCGACCTCTGCCTCCCCTGATATCCAAAACACACTTCAAAACAAAAAGCAATTCTGAACAAATTGGTGACTACATATGAAGAGAGAAGCAAGCATAAAGGCTGAGCCACAGTGAGTCTGCAAACAACAGGATGGGCTGTAGATAACTGGAGGAGCCACAGGGAGGGAAAGAAAAGAGAGGATTGACTACTGGTGACCTCTCGTCCATAAAAACACACGAGCACACAGGAAAAGAATACGATTGGGTGGGGGTGGGGAGCAGAGAGGGGAACATGCTGGAACATCATTTGGAAAATGCGGGGAACATTTGTCAGAGCATTTGTGTATCTGGAAGCGGCATCAAACCGTGAGCACATGTCTGAAATGAACTCCATTAGGCACTGGGACCGATGCGGACATGACTTCACACCTGATGAATTCAAGAGGCCAGATTAAGCCAGCTGTCTCTCTGCAGACGCGAGAGCAGGACCGGTGATAATAAGCATTGTATGGGTGTGTGTAAAAGAGAAAGGCTGAAGGAGCAGGAGGAACTTGATAATAAACCCTCCAGACTCTTTAACCTCGGGCTAACACCGCTACCACATTCCCTCAACAACACGTTAGGTGAGGAAATTCACATGTGAGATTATTAAACCCGGTCCCCATTCTGTTACACAACAGCCTCTCCACAGACTGCCAACACTCTGATACCATCAGTCACGTATAGGTTTGAATCACACTGCAACAACTGCAAAGTAACAACAACAAGCAGGCAGGATTCACAAACTCTTAATTTGCTTTCCAGTATGTTTTACAGGCCTTTGGATCCTCCTTCACCTGGACACACTATAGATTGTGTGTGTGTGTGTGTGTGTGTGTGTGTGTGTGTGTGTGAGACAATAAGCAAAAAAGTGAAAGTGAGACAGACTGTAAGGGCAGGAAACTGGATACATCTTCTCAGCCGGCATAACAAAGCAACAGCAAGCAGACTGCAGCATCAGGTGTGGTAGCTGCTCACTACACCATTTGCTCCGGCTTGGCAACAACTTGGCAAGTGCTGCATGTGGATTTTGGACAAATGTACACGACTTTGCCGACAAGCCGACAACTTTGCATCATAAAAAAGTGATTTGTTGCAGCCGAGCAAGTTTACAAACACAAAATCGCTATTTTCTGCTCATTCAGTTGCCTGATAACAGAGACGGAGACATATGTAAATGAGAACAATAAAATCAGGAGGTTAGTTGTATGGAAACACAGAACAGGTGAGGAACAGTGAGGAGGTTGGAGCTGGGTGGAGGTTTAACCAGCAGAGAGTAAACACAAAGTTGACAAAATAAAAGGTGCTGCGTCGGCGGGGGGGGGTGTCGTTTCAGCTACCAGTGAGATAATGACATACTATTCTGGAAGGCCAATTTGAGTTATGGATCCATGGGTGTCATGTCAGCAATCATTTTATGCTACGATTGCAAGGTAAACAAGAACAAATACGCAGTTCACATCTAAAAAAAAGGAACGTTACCGGAATATGTGCTTGGATAGATCTGAGAGGTAAGCACAGTGCCTCGACCATAGTAACGTTGATCTATATTTTACTTTTTTTTTGCTGGATAATTCCGTATTTTGCTAATTGGAGCCCTTTGTGTCAGCATCCCCTGCTTAGTCAATGCAGTAGTCTCATTGAAATGAATAAGAGATGCGCTAATGTCTGAGCTGTCTGAGTGCAGCCTATGAGTGTTATAAGGAAAGAACTAGTTCACGTCCGACCATGTTGGAAATCAAATGTGTCCAAACAGCCACACTGAAGGGCAGAATGAAAAGTCTGCCATCACTGACAGGAGTGAGACTCACTACGGCTTCAGCACACATTCAGACATTGTCTCCTGGAAGACATTGTTGCCCCCACATTGGCACCACAAATAGTTTGTAATAGTTTGTAATAGCTAGCTTCGTTGAGCGTGTGTTCAACACCGACTGAGCCCACATTGTTTTCAAGAAACACTTTTAGATTCAGCTTGCTCGGTGTGAACATGGTCTCAGACAGAGGCTGTGATAGCATTAACAGAAGGAAACATGCGCACGCACACACACACACACACACACACACACACCCACATATGCGTGCAATGTGTGATGATGTCAGCCGGGAGCACACTTATGTGGGAACATTTCGGGGGAAATGTTCGCCAAGCCTGTAAAGTGACCTGCATTTATTATGAATGAAAGCATCTGTCTGCCTCTTCCCCTCGCACATAAACAGAAAAGAGGGCCACAAACTGTGTCCTCACGGATTCCACTCAATTAACTGGATGCGCTGCTTTGTCTCCCCGTGACAAAAACTCACAAATTATCCCGTGCAGATTTCCTCTATGTGGGTCAAGACGCGTTGCTCATTAGCATGAGAAACAGATGAGGCACCTAGCTGGCTCCGTGCATTACTGCTGACAGATGAGACTGACTGAGCCGCAGGTTTTTAAGAGCCTGCCTGCTCAGTTGTTTTTGTTTGATTCCTCACTTTCTCTTCTGCTCCGCACAAACAGGGGCCCTCATTCTGTGATTAAGATAACGCTTCTACAGAATCGGGACCAATACGCACAGATGAAGGTCTGTTATCTGGCGTGTCCACTAGTTTTGATTCATCGCTCCCTGTAGGCTCCCACCAAACTGTGACACAAATCTGACTGTTGTATCAGCCTTCAGAATATTTTTCAGACAAAAAAAGAAATCATCCTAGGGTATTGTAACATCATAAACAAACTACACAGCATAGGACTAAACCAGGCAACGTCATCTGACCTGCTTTTCCTTACCTCAGTTGACTCACATCCACCAAAACAAATGACTATTACTGCACCGCGTAATGAGGCAAAAACAAAAAAGAGCAACAGTGTTGGTTTACATTTTACTGGAGTTGTGACTCTGACAGAGCAATCTGTTCTGCCATGTCAACCAGATCAAAATCTGCTATGTATATCTCAGTCTGAACCAGATTGTTGGTGAAGCTTTGGAAGGGGGATTTAAATTACATCATATCTGGCAGGGCACAATGTTCTGTTGCTGTACAACACTGAACAGACTATAATAAGGACCGTGTAACCACTGGTCGCCATGGTGTTTCGGGACTTCATTTAACGGGCCTGAAAATCAATGCTCTGCAGCGCCTGGCAAAACAATCATCCCATTTCAGGATGAAGTGTTTATGACGTGTTTGCATGCCGTTTTAAGGAGGACGCTGGATGAGAGGATGTGTCTGATTGGCACTTACGCTGGAGCTACATTTCCTCTACAGATAAGCACAAAACGTGTGTGGAATTTTTCAGCTTATAAATGTTAAAACCAGGAGACATTTTCCATCTGTAAATATCCACATCTGCGATTTGGTTGATGAATCTTACACATGGATGTCAAATCCTCAGATAACCTCCACATAAAAGCGTCAGATAGATCAGCCCTCCCATCTCTGCTGCTTCTTAACAAGGGTCTCATAAAGGAGATAAATGAGTCCATGTGTTCTCAACATTCCCAGATCTTTTTCCTGGGCTGGCACACACTCAGTGGAAATACCAGCTGTTAAAGTGTCAGTGGGACATACAGTCAGTCAGTTTCCAGTGAACCAGTGAGTCATCTACATATACATTATGGTACATGATCGGTGGATAAACGGCTTGGCAACGAGTCGTCACATAATGATTCACCATAAAACATGTAGCACTGGTTAATATTCACAACTCTAGTAGAGCAACACCTATTTCACAAAAAGGAAAATTAACATATTGTAGCTTGTGAAACACTTGCTACCATCCAGTCTTATTTGCTAGTGTCCTCTTGTGAATTTGGAATTATATTACATACACTACTCACAAAAAGTTAGGGATATTCGGCTTTCAGGTGAAATTTCAGGATGAACCTAAAATGCATTCTAACCTTTCCAGGTGAACTTAATGTGACCTTCTCTAAACCTTTGAATGCACATGTCCAACTGTTCAGTGTTTCAGTACTTTTTGCACAAGTTGCTGTTCTCTAACAAGAAGCTTAACAGCAACATTCACAACAGGTTTGATCCATGAATCCACCAATACATTTCCTGCTTCAGTTAGAATTGGTATTTAAACAGTCCTCCTCATCCTGCTGTTCACATTCTGACATCATGAGACCAAGACGACACCTAACAGTTGATCAGCAGCACCTCAACACTGGAGGCTTCAAACAGGAAGTCCTCAGACGGAGGTGTTCACTGAGCTTAGAGGGTCACAGAGTGTCATCAGGAGGTTGGAACAGTGATACAGAGACTGGAAGAGTCACAGAAAGGAGAGGAGTGGACGTCCTTTGGCCACATCCCAATTTATTGAGGCACCGAAAAATGTTTTGTTGTGGTATACCTACCACTGTTGTTAGATTTTCTTTCAATAAATTGTTTAAAATGAAGAAATTACCAGTGCATGCTTCTACTTAAATGTCCTACTTTCATGATATAATATCACTGTCGCATTAACTTTTTCCATTTTCCATAAATGTCACCTGAAAGTCGAATATCCCTAACTTTTTCTCGTTTTTTTCAAGAAAAATGTGATCCCTGCTGCATGTGCCCTGCCCTACACAAGTTACTACACAATGCTATTCACCCCTGTGACTCCACGTGAAGCAAGAGACAGTAGAACAGAGTTTGATTTGTATTTTTTTTATTTCTGTTTCTTGTTCTTAATCACAAGTAACTGAAAATGTGACATTTTTACTTCACATATTGGCATGTAAGCTGCTGCTACTCAGTAAGTTGTTACACTGTTCTTTGTGACCTCTGAAAAACACATGGCTCTGTCACAAACAGGCCTTTTCACAAGTCCTTTACTGTATAATGCAAAAATAAAATAAAATCTCAAAACGAAGTAAATTCAAACGTTAAAAAAAGATAAATTATTGGCTTAAAATAACATAACTTAACTCACAAATCACATAATTTTAGAAAACGTTTGCGTGGATTAAAACATATTGATTAACAGCTGAGACCTGAACACTGTGTTTGCTGCTCGTTGGAATATCCTTACACAGACATAGACCTATGGCAGAGAGGAAAAGTGTTCCAACCAACTAGGTAAGTACCCCTACAGATCAGAAACTGGGGTTTTTTTCATCTCGTCTCGCACCTGACGTTAGTGGAACGTAACATATCGGGTATGGAATTAATTTGCAGATGATTGGCTTCAAAACCAGATCTAACCTTTTCTATGAATGTCAGCTTTTATGCTCCAGACAGACAGCCAGAGACAGGTATGCGTGCACACACAACAGAGAGCATGATTCCCTCTGGGGTTCTGCCTGGCAGACATAATGAATTGGATTTTATGAATGCAAAGATGTCTTCAATCCCAAATTGTATCAAGTCCGTGCTTTCTCAGTTGGGGCAGTCACTTCATGAGCTTGTATACTGATGAACCGATGCAAATCAGTGAATGTTACCATGCCTACCATCCACCCTTGGCACCCAACAGTTTGTCCGGGTATGTTTGTATCCAAAACTTACACCTGTACTATCTATTGTGTGTAAAAAAAAATAAATAAAACATAACCCCTAAATGCAGCACGAGATGACAGTGATTTAGGGTTTTACCAGAGACTGGATATTTTCTGTAATTTAGAGTGAAGGGCCTTTACCTTGATGTTGGAGAACCACAGGTCGTTTTCATGTAGTGTGGCAATGTAGATACAGCACAGCAGGCCTAGACCGACGGACACAGACCAACCGACCGAGGTCCAGATTATTGCCCACCATGACCAGTCACCTGCAGGAGCAATAACAGCTCATTAAGTTGTTGCTGTAAAGTGACATTTTAGTCACTCCGTGTTGTCAGACCACGTCAGAAATCAAGTGGGGGGTGGGGGGGGGGGGGGGGGGGGGGGGGGGGGGGCACATTGTGGGGCGAGGGGAGCAGCTCACATTTGTTTAAATATGGTGATAACGGCAGACATTTTCAGTATTTCCTTCATAATGATGATGGGAAGTGGCAAACAGGTGTGTCAAGAACGAAAAACTAGAGCTACGGTGAGAAGTTCATCCTCGGGCTCCTTCATCACCTCAGCACAGCTGACCAATCGCTGCATGAGGTGAGGGGGAATGTCGAATTGTCCGTTTCAGACACAGCCCTGTGTGTTGTGAGATTGTGTGTGATTTGTCATGGTAGGTTAAGTGCAGTTATGATTTATTTAGTGCTGAGTCAACATGCACAGATCCAGGTGCTTTTAGTTCAGTGGATACTAGTGAATGCAGGTTACTCATATGATACACAATAAAGGACATCTATTTCAAGCATTTCACATTTTAATGCACAGAAGTGCTTCCAAACTTTCAGTTCAGTGCGGCTTGAGTCCGCTGAGGATGCAACACAAACACAAAGTGACTGCATATGCATGGCCACGGTGGGTGTAGGAGTTTAGAATCATTCAAACCCCACTGACAACTTCCATTCCCATCCTGCACCCACAGCAGGTCAGAGGTCAGGGTCAGAGATGATGCAGAGGTGCAGAACTCTTACCAGCCAAGGTCCAGGTCAAGGACTCTTTCTTGGCGTGGAGGGCTGCCGATTGTGCTCACCCCGCAGTCAAAGGGCGCCTTTGTGCAGCCATACCACTGCTCCCAAAAAAAAAAAAAAAAAACTATTGAAAATCAGGTGGGTGGGGTGATAAGTTCACTTACCATGTAATATCTTCTCTGCATGATGGTCAGTGCAACAGTTGGACTGATGGGACTGAAACTCTGCACCAGGAGGGGGCTCCTTCCCCTTGCTGGCCTTCCTCTGACGCAGGGCTGTCATGTTGAATCCCTGCAACCACAATGAGGGATGGAGGGGGGGGGGGTCGTCTGATTACCCACACACATATATGATGAACACACACACACACACACACACACACACAGACATGTATCCTCAACACACAACCATCTGAGCCAAAGCAGACTGCTGCTGCTGCTGCTGCTGCTGGTTTTCGCTTCACCGCTCGCAGTCTTTCATTCAAACACTGACAGACGGGGCGGACAGTGGCCTGTTTACGGCGGCATTTCCTGGTCACGTCGCCGCCAGAACAACGTGACACATCCCATCCCATCTATCGACACCGACAGCGAACACATCACCGGTAAACTAGCGAACTACACGGAGCCTACCGCGCCGGAGCCGGGTGATAGGCTCCGCCAAGCACAACAGCAAAGCTACATGGGGATGTAGTGTGTAAGTGCGATAAGGTCGGTTTAAACTCCTATTGTGTAGCACGGACATACTTCCACAGCCGTATTATCGTGAGAGTCATTTTACATAAAGGCGCAGTCCCGCTATGGACGCTAGGTTTTCTCTTGATAGCAACAAAGACTAATAAGGTTTGTGGCAACGGAACATTTGGAAGCCTCACCCTCCTCTAACGTTACAGCAGCGGCTGGTAGGAAGGTCCGACAGCTCTCCTCCACCTCCCCCTCTCTCTCACTCCCTCTGTCTCCCTCGCTCTTTCATTTCTCCACTCTTTTTTTTTTTTTTCCTCCCGTTAAAATTCATCGGTGAGCCTCACCGAGTTTATCCACGGGGACAATACCGGAACACAAGAGAGCCCGCCTTCAAAATAAAAGCGTGCTATTATGTTTTTTTTTTTTTTGGTTTTTTTTTTGTTAAAGGCGGGACTTTTAAGCAGATGGGAGTGGAGTCAGAAAGTAGTTCTGTTTGTGTTACCACTACATGTTATTCTAGAAAATAGAGGACAAACAAAACCAAAAAAATAAGTTATGGTAGAGTGTTAAGAAGGATATAATTTATCTCATTATGTAGAGGCCAGTTAGAATTCATGTCACTTGTTTGTGTCCATTCATGCAAAAACATTGCTATATGGATTTATTGGAAATCAGGTTTGTCGACTGAGATGACATAAAGCTGCGTGATGATGGGGAAGTCGCAGAGAATAGAACTTTTGTCCGTTGCAGTCTGTAGCGAGCTGTCCATCCAAATGTGTGGCACACAAATTTTGCCAGAAATTGTAAGAGAAAATGTCTAGAAACAAAAAGACGACATTATTAAAGAAGTACCTGACAAATCTCAAATGGTGAAAAACAGCATAAAAATATTATATTGCATTTCTCTGTCTCTCATGTACTCACCTGAGGAAGGCCGGAGTCTCCTCATCCCTCCAAACAGATCTGATGTTCTGGTCTGTTTTCCGTCTCCTCGGTGGAGCTTCATGGATGGTGAAATCACATGTTTCCATTGCATCCAGCATTTATTGATCCACCAACTTTTCCACTTCTGTATGTGGAAAAATTGAAAATGCACATAAAAACAGGTGGAAACCCACCTTTTCGATTATAAACCCATTTCTGCAGCTGTTTTAGCCTATTTTATTTCACTGTGTTGGTTTTACAGCCTGTAAATGAACATTATGTTAGTTCTAAGCATTGCTCATCAGCCTAGTTTATGGCAGCTATTTTCAGTCAAAAGTTTAATAGTGTGCTACCTGCCCAGCACCGAAAAACAGAAAACTAATGTTAGCAACTAGCAGCTGCAGAAAATGGAGGATCCATCCTGAAGTGGCCAGCGATCAACTAAAGCTACTTTAAATTATTAAAATGAAAAGTTAACACATTGAGGGTGACTGCTGTCAGCGTGTGACTTGATGGAAAGTTGGCCTGTCCAGTGGCAGCTCCTCCACGCAGCACCCATCCATCCCTCCACCTATCACAGATTTCCAGCGGCTGCAGCCAAACTGAGTCTTTCACACGGACATCAACCAGCGTTTAGGAAACCTTATTGGATTCAATGTCCTCACACCTGGAGACTGGTTTTGGCTGTGAGGAAGGGAGACTACTAGTAGGTTAGTACACTGGTGTAATATCAGCCGTCAGCTGCTGCTCCTCTCTCAGTTACCCCTTCATTCTTTTTCCTTTCTTTCTTTCTTTCTTTCTCTATTTCTGATTATCTCTGAATGTCTCCCTCAGTCTTTGTCTATATATCACTGAGAATAACAGGCCAGCTCCACAATATGGCAGCCAGGGGTGCTGTTGTATTGTATCATTACTGGACTTCTTCCCACCCTCGACTGCCAAGATTTCTTCTATTGACCTTATGTTCTAAGGTGTCTGAGCAGTTTTTCCATGTGTTGGTGTTGACTTTAGGCTCCTTAAGGAGTCTGTACTGTATACCATATATTATATTTGGATTCTGTTCTATGTTGGATGTTAAATTACTTTAAATAACTCTTACTTTTAGCTTGGTTTATGTTGATGTAAATGAAAAGCACAAAGCGAAGAGGTTTTGACAGTGATGTGGACCACATCCCATGAACCAAATTGACATTTTTAAACACTGAAACTGAGTCCTGAAAATAAGCTACTACATAAACAGCTGCTAATGTGTTTCTTTAATATTGTATAGCGTGATTATTTCTGTTATTATGATCTTATTTAAATGAAGCAAAGCATAACAGCATTGGTAGAAACACCAGAAACTGTGCCATAATACTGTAGGAAAATCCCGATAAGACACTAACAGACCACGCAGGCTTCCTGTCTTACATCCATATAAACACATGCTCCTCCACAACACAAATAAGTCAGCTGTATTGCCTTGTGGAGCACCCCGGAGACAGCAAACAGGTCAGGGCATTCAGATGGAAAGGAGAGAGTGTGTATGTGCAAGCGACATGAAAGACCTAAAGATTATCAGAGAGATTTAAGAAAGTAAATTGGCTTGAATCTTGTTGCAAAGAGGGATTATTGGAGAAGAAAACAGATTGTTTAATGGCCATACTCTCTGACTCTGGCACTTTAGTTCTTGGATCATTTCCTTGTGGGCACACTTATACCAAGTGGAAATTTGTCCTCTCCCTCCTTTTATTTCTCTATGTTGTGTCATCCCAAGCAAGGGAGTGAGACTGCAGGAGGGCCTATTAGAGATAACCCTCGTCTCTCCCAATCCGACTCCCTTTAGCCACCATGGGATCAAAAATGCTCTTCCTTTTTCATTCAGTGTAACACAAAACAAGGTTCACAGAGCAAGGAAAACTAGGAATTAACCAGGCCGGCCTGTAGAGTCCCTTGAACTGATCCTAGAGTATCTCTAACTCACCCTGTCCTCACCCTCGTTTCTTTCTTTGCCTCATTTTGTGATCTCCAGTTTCACGGTGGGCTCTTAAAAGGTTTTTGGTAGAAAACTTGATCCTGTAAAGAAATGAATAGAATGGGATGATTTTTTTTTTCTTTTCCTCTGCTTGTGCAGTCAGGGTTTCATGTAAAAGTGAAAAGGATTATAGAAGCAGGCATTTTTTTTTTTGTCCTTTCAAAACGAGAGCGTGTGTGTGTGTGTGTGTGTGTGTTTGAAGTAATGGGAGGCACCAGCGTGGCTTACCACTGCACTGAGGGACCTTGAGTTTTTGTATTTCATAGTAAATTATTAAAAACTGCAAGAATATAAAGAGTTGTCTGTGCTTTGAATACAGTGGGGGGGGGGTGTACAGTATACCTCAAATGATTTCTAACTAGTTCTGAGGAAAGCTTATAAAAGCCTTGCCTTTATTTTGAATATTGTGGAGGATGTACAGTATAAATGATTTCTAAATCGTTCTCAAGAAGGCTTAGAAAAGCTGACATTGCTTATCTGGGTTAACAATATTTCCCCTGTTCTCTGTGTCTTTCTGGTCAGCTTCTGATAAATCTGCTGCTGTTCTTTCATCCAGCCAGCCAAGTCCTAGTCTCACATTCTGCTTTTTTTTTCCCCCCGTGCTGCTTACTCTCCTGTCCTTTCAGATCCTGCCTCTCCCACCTGCCCCGCAGAATCCCCCTGAGTTCCCACCGCTCCCCATCAGCCCGTAGCATCTGTACCTGCCCACTTCGATTCCCTCGCCGAGAGTTACTCTGTTGTGCTTCTGCCTTAGAGCTCCAGCCATTTTCTCTGCCTGTCTGAGTTTTGTCTGTTATGACTCCCTGCCTGCCTCATGGACTCTGTTCTCTAGCCTGATCCCCTATCGGATACATTTGGCCCGTCTCCCCTGCCTGCCTGGATTAGACTTTTGCCTGTTTTTTGACCTGGAGTAAACTTGAACATTTTATGTTACCTGGTCTAAGAGTTGTGCTTTTGGGCTCAAACCTGCTTTTGCTGAATCCAAACAGACATTACCTTTAATACCCTGACTTTAGTTCAGATCTTTTTTTCATATATATCCTGAGGTCCTCCTTAACTTCATTAGTCTAAAAGCACGAGGCCTCAACTGTCCAACTAAAAGTATCAAACATTTAGATTACCGGAGGCACAGGAATGAAGACCTTGATTTGAAAATGAACAATATAAAGTTATTTCATATCTTTGTGCCTCAAAATAGTCTACAGGTGTTCTCATAATTCTAAAGAGGAAGCTGAGTGGGAGGTGACTCGGTTGGTAGATGTTATTATGATTCAACAGAATTCTGTGTCTCACCTTTATATGCACCAAATACTTTTGATCATGTAAAATGAACCATGTTAGACTTTACTGATGCTGTAATTATAGCAGGAGACTGTACTGCTGGTGTTGACCCATCTACAGACTGTAGCAATCCTCTGGATTCATCTGTCATTTAAGTAGATAAAGTCATCGTTATTAAACCTAAACATCATCAACATCTGGCACGCAGTAAATCCTTTTTCATTCCCCCCCCAACAAGCTGTCACATTCTTGAACTGATTTCCCTCTGTAGTTGTTCACAGTGACAGTGGTGTTTAATTATGGCAGGTAGAGGACGCTAAATATGAAAAGAGCAGAATACAGAGATTTGTCAAACGTTAGAGCGGAACGTCTTTATCAAGATCTAGGCCTCAAAGCTACGAGGCCCAGCAGACTGAGTCTGAGAGAGACAGAACGTTTGTTATCCATCAGTGCCATTAAGAATAAAGATATACTCTATACACCACCATAAATTGTGCAGGTAGCACAATTAGACAATTAGATTTTCCCTAACAGTGCTGAAGGATGCTCTTGAGATTGTGCCTAAAAGCAATTCCCCCCTTTGTGAACTGTAGTTGGCACTTAAGAATTTAATAGATCCTACAGCTGTCAACTCCCCGTCCTTTGATTAGACCCTCATCAATGCTCCACTCAGATTTTTAAAATATATTAGGTTTGACCTGTGGATATCTACTTTGGCTCATTCAGAATCAAGCAAGTTTCCAACAAGATTAGACGTCGGTGAGTCTCTGATTTCGTCTCAGACACGACGTGGTGCATTTTTTTTCTTCACATGCAAAAAGAAAAAAAACATTGCTCTGTGTGGGATTACTTCAGGCGAATGATGAAAAGCTTCAGGGTCAGGTCTAGAGTCATCAACGCGATCAAAACTCTTTATTCTTCTCCTTTTACAAGTATCCATACTCGCTCTGTCCTTAGAACCCCTTGACTGTACGACATCATTCACACATCAGTCCTATCTGTCTGCATCAGTGGACCCAAACACCACTTGTTGCTTTAAGCTGATAACGTATTATTACACCAACCTGAAATTGACATTTCTGTTTCTGCTACTCTTACTGGAATTAAGAACTTTGGGTCTTTGTCAGGTAACAAAGCCAATGGGGGAAATCCATTCTCATGCCATTAAATGCTGAGGCCTTGGCTGTTTTACCTTCCTGGTGACTCTGTAAAAGAAAACTTCTTTTCACTTCTTGGAAAAAAAATGAAGTGAGACTTGAATAGCTGTACTCCTCTTAATGTCACCCTCTGTGGAAGGGCATCTGTCATTAAAACAAATGTGGCTCTTCAAGTGAACTGTCTACTCTCCATCACTTCCACCTGTAACCTTTTTTTAAGTATTTGGAGCGTTGCTGCAGACACCTTTTGTGGAGAGGAAAACATCCGTCTTGCCTCGATCCCTGACTGCCGCTGGCCTTCTTTGTTTAGCAATATCTTTATCTCTTGGTGCCTCGGTGCTGTTTGTTCTGTAGAAGTTTATCCTTGACACTCTAAGCGATCTGCTCAGCAAACCTCCCAGTCTGTCCTGCATTGTTTCTTCACACTTCTGGTTCTGGTTTAGTCTGACTGGAGTTTCTGGTGTCTAATCTTAAAAGTTTAGCTTAACTGTATTTGAATTATTTCCCCTGCGTGTGAGCAGATTTAATTAAATGTTATCCTTGCAAAGAGCCTTGCATAACAGAGTGATGACGTGTACTCTGCATTACCTTAAAAAAGGCCATGTCAAAATGCAAAATCTAACTTCACTCCTGCGGTGATGTTTTGTAAAGAAGTAGCAAAGTGAAACATGTTTTATGCTCTCGTACGGCGCATATACAAGACGCTTTTAGAACGTTACTCTGTGTGCAAGCTGTCCGGGTCTGCAGCACATCACATATTTCATGCCTTTTATCAATTCAGTTCAAGATGAGATGCCCAGAGGAAGGCTAGAAGCAGTTTGGTGCAGGATAAATGAGTCACCATACATTACCAGTGAATCCAACCCTTTCACAGCTCGGCGTGGAGCAGCTGAAGAACAAACTGGGTTTGCTTGGAAGAAGATGGAATAATTGGAATAAATGGAATTATCCATTCGGGATGAGGGAACAACGCGACGTACAGTGTTATGTTCTGGCCCCGTAGTTGATACAAGAGAAAATCTTAGCAGGTCCATCACACTTTGGACATAACTTCACCTCTGATAGGTGCTGAACATCACTGCACACCAACAGCCAGACACAAGAACATTCTTTTCCCGCAGTGTCACACAACCGACATCTCAGCTGCTTTCAGAGCTCACATGTCAAGTGATGGATCCACTCATGTTATTTTTCAATGCTTTTCCCCTCTGGCAGGCACTACAGAGCACTCTATGCTTAAATGACCTTTATTTTCACACTAATCAGCAGTTAAATCAGTCACGTAATGTATCAAACAATCCCTGTGTAAAATCCCTTTAATACTTCATCATGTTTTTCTTTTGTGTTACACTGTACATGTGTTAAATCCACCAGTATCTGTGCATTAAGCCACCTCTGCAGGTGAGGCAATTTATTGTCCATACAGAACTTAAGCATCGTTTCCACTGCTGTGTACTCTTGCACCAGCTGTAGCTGTATAACAATCGGTCTGGTCAACATTCAATATCTTTCAAAAAAAAAAAAAAAAAGTTCACAGGTCAGGCAAATGGT
This sequence comes from Pempheris klunzingeri, assembly GCF_042242105.1. Classification (NCBI taxonomy): domain Eukaryota; kingdom Metazoa; phylum Chordata; class Actinopteri; order Acropomatiformes; family Pempheridae; genus Pempheris; species Pempheris klunzingeri. The sequence goes on along the minus strand of NC_092012.1, from coordinate 31,441,557 downwards.
ATTCACCTCTCCCACCGGCTCCCTGCAGAGACCACACACACACACAGACAATGACCCCACAAAACACTGGCATTCGTTTGGCCTCCCACAAAGCGTCCCGGGGGGGCTGGGGAGCGGGGGGGTTACTTAACGGATTCACAAGTAACTGGACTAACCGCAGGAGCGCAGCAGCCTGGCATCTGAGCACACCTCATCCTGGACCTTCAGAGTGACCTCCTGCTGCTCAGCTGTCCTTGTTATCTGTCCTGCAAGGCAGCCTTCCAAACATACAGCGTGCTGTTACCTGCTTACTTTCTTCATTTTATGAATTTATACGTTAGTCTCTATATATAGATATAGATCAATATCTGAACAACCTCAAAATTCATGTTTGATCCTTTTTTATCTTTGGGGATTAGGACTGCAAATGTGTTGTATGAGTAAGACCTCTGACCTCTAACGGGCAGAGACCAGGTGAGAATAAACATTGGTGAGAGCACGTCACCTGATTGGTCAAAGGCTGCTTCTTTGAACGTTACCTATTAAAAAACCATCACCGGGAAACATCAGTGGAATTCTTTGTTGGACTTTTCTTTTTGTTCATTCTGTTCTTTTTGTGAAATCACCAACTTCAGCTCCACATCTCTGCAGCTCTTCGTACCCGCCGCACTCAGCACACTCACACTAACTGGGTGAATTCAGAAATGTAATCGCCCCCCCCTTGACCAAAACATATTCTAAATGTATCACCGCTTTTACCAGCTTACCAGAGTCACCAGTGAGTATGTAGCTAGTGTTCTTGTCATGTCCTACCTTAATGTCAGACACTTTACGTATTTGTGACCCTTTTGGGGTTCTGCCCAGAGGTCAAGCGGTCTCTGGCGTCACAGAGCTAACTGACACTGTGCCGATTCCTGTACCGCAGGAGGAATAGTTGAGGCAGGTCTGACTGACGCTGTATTTTCCCAAACCTGAGCTAATTTTCCCTACAATACTTTTTAGTGAACTGTTTGGATCACACTCCATCATCTAGCAGAGCAGACAGCTAATGGAGATCTGAATAAAGAATCTCACAAACATGGCCACAGAGAAAAAAAGTCATTTATTTTTCAGTCTTTATTACCAAAAATACAATGGCAAAGTAGTGACATAATAAAGCCCATTATGTTCTAAAAATAAATAAACATAAAGCAAGCATCACACTGCCGTCTGAAACAATTCCATGTCGAACTTCCATTACAAAATGTAAATATGAGCAAAGACACACTGATCAGGACAGACATGTTACAGCTTGTCCACCTCCTTTGGTTAAGATGCATTCAGCTGTGCTGAGTTGAAAACTGGGAGTAAGCTCAGAGTCAAAATTACATTTTAAACTTTTTTGTCTCATTTGTTTTTTTTTTGTCTTTTTTTTTTTACAAGATCATCAAAAAATAGATTTTAGCTTTTTAAAAAAGTCATTTTTAAGGTTCTGCAGTCTTCATCTACATTATGTACACACTTAAAATACAGTACCAGGTATCTGAGCTCTTTACCAGGTAAAATAGCTTGTTATATAAGAAAGGGTTGTTTCACATTCTTGGTTTGTTGTCGTTTCTGTTAAACCCAAACTGCTGAATAAAAAACGAAACTGTGGTTTTGCCTCTATGGAATAAAAACATACGGAGGTGTTCAACAATAATACCCAGCATTGTCACATTAATTCAGTCTTTTTTTGCTTCTGCTAAATACCACCGGCTGATGATTTTGGGCCTGAATCAAAACACGGATCTTTTGCTAGAACATTTTGATATTGGACTGGAGGTTTGGCAGAGAAGAAAATAAATAAAACCTTGAACCAAAAGGCACAATAAATTACATCAAAATACAATTCTATGCTTTCAAATATGGCACAAATTTATAGTTTAAATTAAAACTGACTGAGGAAAACGAACTGTGGTGAACGGAGATCTGTTGCTGCTCTGAAAGTGGACAGACACGTATGTTGACACACTTTTGCAATTTGTGACACCAAATGGGATATATTGCTGCCTGACCTATATGTGTTAACCACCAGGGGAATGTCCCAAGATGCATTTCCCAGCTGTTAGAGCACAATTTCATCACGAGTCATTTTTTTTATCGTCACTAAACGATTAAAGCCATCAAGCTGGCATTCTAACAAGTATCTAAAATGATTGTTTTGCTGATAAATATTATCAGGAGCTGTTGTCTCACCATCATAATAAAGGCCACGGTACATGACTACTTGCTCCACGTTTCCAATGTCTCCATTACTTGTTGAGCGTCAAGTCACCTGACTGCTTTTACGCCAGGCTTTTCTACTCTAACAGGATGTGGAGAAAACTAGCATTCCGTGCAGCAAGGAAAATCTTGACGGCTATCAGTCTGAGAAGTAATGAGGAGCCATTTAAGATTCGACACCACGGATGGAGGAAAAAGTGAGGCCGTTTGCAGAGTTGGTAAAACGCGATGGTCTTCCAGCGGTGCAAGGGCACACAAGTGAGGCAGTGGAGGCACCATGAATGTGAACGGGAACGCCAATTCTGATTCTAACAACTGTGCTGAGTGCATTTCCTTCCTCCTAAAACGCCGGCAAGGCCGACATTTTAAAGACTGCATTGCTGGCACATCACCGCCACCTGTTGGAGACGTGGAACAGTGCGCACAAACTGGGGAGCCTCGGACCCACTCGTATTAAAACAGGCTCATAACATGGTCAAAACCTCCACAGAGAACCTTCAACCAGAACTCATTTTGGAGTTGAATAATTACCAGCCGTCAGATTATTAGAAGATCCCCTCATGACAGAAAGGAGAGGAGCTGGGGTGTCTGTGTGTGGCTGTGCTCGGTCCAGTCTCACTGCTCATTTACATGCCTGCCACACTAATCAGACAGGAGGGACACTGAAGCTCCACTTATATCAAATTTTTTTTTTTTTTTTTAAAGTCAGACATGTAGCCATCTTCCTTAATTCAGCCACGTGGAATTGTAAATTAAAAGCCAGACAATAATTACCTGCTTCGATAATGAGAATTCCAGGCAAGGTAACAGGTCTTTGAGATAGAGATTTAATTTTGCTTTATCCGCTACGCTACACACACGTGCAGAAACAATTTCAAGATGTTATGTCAGGCAGAGAAGGTGGGCATGAATTATGGATATTCCATTTTATCTTAATTTCCTCAGCCTCTATGTGGATGTAAGAAAGGGATGGCATACTGATGAATTAACGTGAGTGTGTTCTGCATGACAGGACTGCATGATACATTAGACTTTCAGAATTTGACTTCTAATGTTTAAAAGGAATAATCTGTTATTCGATCTCGTCTTCTTATCTTTAATTTTTTTGTTCACTCTTGATGGGTTTTTCCGGCCAAGATTGTAAAAGCAACAGGAGAGTTGGAACATGGAACTGTCACTTTTTTTAATCTTTGTGTCCCGACTGAATGGCACAGGTTAACGTGAACTAACATCAAGGCGGGACACATATTTTGGTTGTTCCGAACAAGCATTTGGACAACGCTCTCCTTTCTGTAGCAAGAATTAACTTCCACACACAGCAAGACATGTGGACATGTGGCGTTTTTCCACATCTCACAGAATTATATTACCCTCCTGCTTCCAGTCAATCTGATGAGAGGACATGTGGGGGGCGGGGATTCGCCAATAAACCTCCAAATTCTGTCGCCTTCTGGACTTTACTTTTTCTGGCATGTTTGGTAGCTGGGAGAGCAGTCATTTCAAGTTGCGTTTGACACTAGACAGTTTGAATTTTCTAAAATGGTGACAAAAAAAATAAAATAGAATAAAAGGTTATTATAAAAATGTTATTATATACAACATAAATTGCTTGGGCTATAAAAAGTATACCTTCAATGACAACTCTTAAAATGAGCCTAGCACCACAATCACAAGTGAAAACAGCTGCGTGTGATTCGATTACAACATATTTCTGCTTTCAAATATCTAGAACCCATTCAATCAAAGCCCTACCTATGTTAACTTCCCTTTTTATCATTCCTTTTGTCCACGTGCCCTAAATGCAGTACCTACATTGCCAGTACATCCAACCAAATCAACCGAAGACCAGTCTCTACTTTCCTCTGGTCAGCTTCCACTCCTTTGAGAACTATCACTATCTCCTCTATAGACTCTACTTTATAAATGATCCAACAAGTAAAATTACAGTCAAAAACAACAACAATAAAACATTTGCCTCTTTAAATTGGCATAACGGAAACCAACATGCATAAAAATAAACTGATAAATATTAAGTCATGTTCAAGCTGTGATTCATGCCTTTAGGCATTGGTGAGTGTGCACGTGTACCTCCTCAACTAGGCCGGAGCGTCAACTGTGTCGGATTAAATACATTAAATATTACAGTAGAAATAAAAAAAAAAAAAAAGAAAAAAAGCTGCCTCGTGGTCAATGTATGAATTAGACTGGAAAATATGTGAATCTTTATTCCATTTCTGCTGAGGGATTGCGTGGTTTTGTTGAGGTATGAAGTGGTTTGAAATAAAAACCAGACTTGGGTTCGAGCTCGGGCTTGTCCCTTGAAATCAGAATCGCTTCCCTCCAGACACATTTTGTGTCTCTTCAATGTCAAATTATTTGACACCAATATTGATGGCTTTTAATATTGCTCTATGTTTTCCAACATTTCTTGCACAGAATGTGCAAACTCAGAAAATCATTTCATCATTTTTCTCGTCGCTGGTTCAAGGCGTGAGCGTTGGGACAGCAGCTACCGCGGCCTCACAGTTCTAAGCCTTTGACGCCCAAGCAGATAACAGAACATTCTGAGGAATGACAACTAACTACTCTGGTACGGTGGACGTGAAATGGTTACGCCTTGAGGTAAAGGAGGTAAAGAAACATGGTGAAATACTTTTGTGGGCAGCAGATCATTGTAAGAGCGCAGGGTCAGTGTTACTATAAAGAGAGGGAGGGAATGGCAGGTCTCACTCTGCTGTTTGGAGGCCTGCTGGGGCTTCTGGCTGCTGCTGCTGCTGCTGCTGCTCCTTGTTGAGGATGATGCTGATGATGTCTCCCTCGTGCTCCTTCATGTGCTCCATCAGCCGCTCTTTGCTGGTCGACTCGAAGCCACAGATGCAGCAGCAGAAGAGCAGCATGCAGTATTCCATGCCAGGGCCCGGGACAGGGGCCTGACCTGTGCGGTGCTGGCTCTGGGACTGAGAATGGAGCTGTGCAGGGTCCTTCCCCTGGGGGCTGGGGGACTCAACGGGCCACTGTGAAAGGTCTGCGGTGGATGTGGGGAGGCCTGCTGTGCTGTCCACGGCCAGGCCAGCTGCTGATGTTGTTGTTGTTGTTGTTGCTGCCGTCGTCAATGCGGCCGTTGGCAGCGGTTCCACTGGGCCCTTTGCCTTCTCCTTTGAGGGTGGGGCTCCTGCAGGCACTGACTCCAGCACCGCAGACAACTTCTGGGGAGCTCTGAGGGAAACAAAGGACGGGATTACAACAAGCGAGGGAGAAAGATTAAATGCTGTAAATCTCAAATCTAAAAACAAAACCTCCTTAAAAACTCCAAGTACATATACCAGTGCACTTGAGCTCATGTGTTTACCGGCTGCTCTGGGAGATTGCCTCATTGATGGCTTTATTAACTTGCTCGTAGTTGTAGTTCTGGTCTCCGGCGTGCTTCCACATGTGGGATTTGAGTGACGGGGGGTGACTGCACACGTAGCCGCAAAGAGAGCACCTGGAGGAGAGGGGGAAATGTAAGAGAAACAAAAAAAGAGAGAGGATGAGCAGCAGAGTGAGAGCGGATCAAGTCAAGGTAGATTTAATATGCGCACTGAGGTTCTAATAATCCTTCTCCTACTTCCTATTAAGAGGAATCATCCTGACTCAAGACTCCACGGGGGAACGCTGAGCTCCAGAGAGAGAGAGACAAAGAGTGGAGAGAGGAAATAAGATTTACAGAACACGGGCCAAGTCATTTGTTAAAATTAAGAGAATTATGGATCATGTCTTCATGAACTATTTAAATGTTTGAAGTTACAATTATCACTCAGAATAAAGAACTCAAGCACACTTATCTCATAAGAGTGGGCTGGATAAGATCGTGTAAGAAGAGGTTGATTAAAAAAAGAAAAAAGCCATGTTGTTGCAGAAAGCTGAAAGGAAAATCCACTTTTCAACCAGCCAGTGCTGATATGCATGTTGAAAATATAATGTGCAACGCTGCTACAGCGTTCACGTGAGGAGCTCAGACTGTGCTTGATCACTCTGAGCAAAGACCTGGACAGAAAACAGCTTATTCTTAGCCCGTTTCTACCTTCTCACAAACGTGCACCACATATTAGGCCTGTTGTATGTGTGGACTAATGGACTGGACTACGCTCAGAATCATTTAGTTACCTGTGAGCTCCTTGACACTAGAGGAGATAAATAAACACATTATGTTCAGTAAAGTGCAGAATGAGTCAGACTTTAGTGAGTGGTATTTAATTTTCCCCATGCGAGTCCACGCAGAGCCAAAACTGTCCAGCGAATGAGCGAGTTACCCGTCAGGTCATACGACCACACGTTTTAACTGCTTTAACACACGCCGAGTCAAGTGAGCTGCACGTGTGAAGAGAGTGACCCTAAAGTCAAGACATCTAACCCACTGCGGCTTCAATTCTGACCGATCTTTCAAATCTGCCCCCGTCCTATGCCATGAAAGTGCAGTGCTAAATAGCGTGAGTGCCCCTTTAACAGAAAAAGAAAGGCACTGACATTTCTGTTGTATGGGTACTGATGAAAGTATAATAAAGCACAAGCCATCAGTGAAGTGGAAATCAGCAATCAGTGCCTCACTCAGGCTTGAGGATATTTAACATTTTAAAAAAAGGGAGGACAGAATGTTCACTCCCATTCACTTTCTCCACCCTCCAACTGATAGCGTGTCAACCAGAGGGCCATTACTCAAATCTCCGGGCTGTTGGCACCATTAGAGCGCATAAATGGTGTCATACACGGGTTAAGACCAACATAGACGACCCCCCTGGTCCTACCTGGCATTAACAAGTCTCCACGTGTCTCGAGTGACCACTTGCGATCGGATCTCACTTCCCCACTCTATATGCAAATCAACACGTAGAGCGTTTGTGCAAACATTTACAAAAGATTGAACATTTTATTTAAAATATTTAAACATTAAAAAAAAAAAAGCCCATTTAATAGCATTGTTTACTCGAACAGCAGCTCCCTTTTAAAAGTCGGAGCTTAGTGAGACACTATCAGAGCATCATGTCCTCTTTAACATAATTATTTTATCTTTAGTATCACCATCCAAACCTTATCCATAACATTAACTACTCTTGTGGAGTTATGAGGCGGCATATGGAGATGCAGGCCGTCAGATCTCTGGAAAAGAGATATTAAAGACTTCGAATTAACTCGTCACTCATGCTGATTATCAGGGTTCGGCGAGCGGCCATGCTGCTCCGCTAGAAACGTCCCTAAATGCACAGCAAGGAGCAGATTCTGCACATCATTTTTATAGCATCTTAGTTCTGATAGTAAGTTTGTTGTCTTAATATGCAGAGGACCTTAACTACACACACACACACACACTAAAATAAATGTGGCCCAGACCACCACTGTGGTTTGAGTAACAGGATCTCTGCATCCGCAATGCATCGCGGGTACCTTCACACCATTGCTTAGAGCTGACCGCTTGTAATCGGATCACCCATGTAAACACGGGGTGCGAACGGGGGCCCAGACCCGGGTTCTTTTACAGCTCCGTCTCTCACCACAGAGGCCCAGTGGCCAGTCTTCCCCTCCCCTCCATGCAGTGGCTTCCCAGTTTGATGCTTCTCACCTGTACTGCTCCAGTAGCTGCATGGCCTGGTGCTCCTGAGGGTGCCTCCTCATATGGCTCTTTAAACTGTTCATGTTGGTGGTGGCAAAATCACAGCTACAGCACCTGGCAGATGGAGAAAGGGGGGGGGGGGACAGGAGATGAGAGAACAGAGATGGAGCGGCCAGTTTAACAAGCTGCCTTTTGAGGTCACTGCGCTGCTTCTTTACACTTGTAGCCTGGAGGGAGATAAGGGATTTACAGCAAAACAGAGGAAATTGGCACTTAAAGCAAAGGAATAAATCGCAACATTTTCTACTTTGTTGCACAAAACGGGCTTCTTTTTGTTGCTCAGAGGCTTCGGAAGATCTGCAGACAGAGGCTGCACTCAACTCACGACCATTAGCAAGGCATCAAAATACAGTAACAAAGACAACAAAGGGTTGCAGTTTACAATGTAAGGTTTACAGGGGGAAAAAAAACTTTTTCAAACAAACTGTCTCATAGCATCTTCTTTCAACAGAAGGATTTACTTTTTATAACTTCATTTGTATGCATGCTGTCCAACTTTTTTTTTTTAGCCTCTACCATAACTACAACAATTCTGAAATAGGTGGGCAGACGTTATTCCAAACCGCAGTATTCCAACAACACCTCCCTGTGTTGATTTGGAATAGGAGGATAGAAATTGCTGCTTTATCAGTACAAATACATTTACGTTCAGTTGACAGCTGGAAAATAAAGTGGCCTTTCCTGAGGGAAACTTAAGGACAACTTAAAGCTCTGCTTCCAGCTTGGAGATATTTAGAGAGGGCAATAGCATGTCATATAAGCAGAGTATTTGGCTGCATTCTGGGTTAAAAATGAGTGTTTGGAGCACAGTGTGCCCATTAATACACAGTGGAGAGGCAGGTTATGATGCAGGAGTAGTTTAAAAAAGTGTCTAAGTGTTTTGTTTCCTTTTCTTCACTGTGGAAACTCATCCCTGTTGAATTTCATTATAACCGGCTGCACCACCATCGCCTGTAATCATGATGGGCACTCCGGCGCTCTTGATACCAGAATCAGTGAATATAACCTTTAATACAGTCTGTGGCTTGCCTTCACGTCCTGGTTATGCAAATGATCCAGATTCAGATTTGAGGTGTTAAGAGATATTAGTGTTATTCTAATTTTCTATTCTAGTCCCACTAGTTATAGGCCATACCTCCTAATAAACCATTACAAAGGTGCTTTAGCATGGGACAATTTAGCTTTGCTCGAGCACATAAGATCTGAAGGAAAACAGTGGCCAGGGGTGAAGTGGGAGCTTTCATCTTTAATCTGAGGGTGTTAACATCTAGACTGGGGTATAGAACACTAACCATGTCATTATCCGGCACTGCACTTGAAGCTAAAAGTCAGCACTTTCTCTTTTAAGTCTTTGTTTCATTTCAAGTCCAGAGTGCTGCAGTACAGAGCCATAACAACAGAGACTGTGCTGTGGCCCTGAGACGGACGGACCACACTGCATTTCTGTTCAGGTGTTTTTTTTAACAGTTTAAGTACACTCGGTAAATAGAACCAAACACCAAAAACAGAAGGTCTTTCCATGCCAACGTTTCATTTGAAAGTCTAATGTAATGTGTCTATATGAACGAGGACGAGGGCACATTCATCATTGTACTCACACATCTAAAGCGATCATCTTCGTTGGCCAAGAACGTTCTCCTGTTCTCCACCCACCTGTTGAAATATATATCTGGATACTCCAGCGTTTCCTAGCTCCACTACAACACAATGGTTGGCCATTCTGGCCAGAAACAGCAATTAGATGCCATCTGACCTTTTCAGGAGTAGAAAGAAATCCTGTTTTGTGTGTTTGTGTTTGTGTGTGTGTGTGTATTTTTAGATGTACATTTGACCTTAGAGCCCAGCCGAAAAGCATACTGTTGAGAAAACTGACGCAAACACCCGTGTGTGTTTGCACCTCGCGGCAGCTTCGCATTAACACAAAGACAGGGTGCTAATAGAGAGCACGAGGGAGAGACCCAGTGAGGGCGCCGTGTGAAAAAGCGCTACTTTGCCTTCACAGTGAGATCTCGGCGCCGGTCAGAGCATTGCCAGGCGTGCACTGCCACCTAATGCATCGTTCTAAAATGACAAGTGCAGCTCGAGCACATCTTTAAGTAAAGGCAGTTCTATGGGAACCAGCACACAAGAAGCTCACGTGCTCATTGTAAGGAACTGAAAAATGAAAATGCAGCATCCATTAACTACTACACAGGAGGAACACAGCAATGGTATTGCATTCTTAATGAATATCCTATTCTCTTAAAGCTAGTGCCAACAACATTTTACCAAGCACTTACTTTAAGTGGTACTTCTGATATGTAGGGTGAACACTGCAGATATCTGAAACTGATTATGTAAAGATTATATTCTAAAGCCCTGTTAAAGCATAATAATACATCTAAAATAATGATCATAGGGGTCCGTAAGGTGGAGATCCAATTTGCAGCCGATGAGAAAGAAGCACAGAGATTGGTGTCGACTTCATGAATGTGCCGTCGTTACAGGTAAATGTCATTAGCAATTTCTGAAACCATCGTTAGCATACTCGAGGGTGACGCACGGTGTGTCAGCAAAGGCAAATAAACAGACCAAATTTCAGACCTTGTAATGCTAGAGTGTGCTCTCCAGTCAAGCTACGGTCACAGTCATAAATACTGTAACAAGAACAATATCTCCTCACACTACACTACAGTTATCAAGTTTAAGGATACGGTTCAATAAAAGAGGCAGGAATTTAAAGGTGACATTTTACTAAATCCATCTAACAATAAAAATGCTTTTTCCTCGCAAACAAAAGCAGGTACGAAAATCAGCACAATGAACACACTTTAACAACACTGAGCTCGGGTTTTCACATCAGTCAAGCAAACAAACATTGAACAGGCACCGGTTTGAACACTGGACCTTACACGATTAAAACAAGTACATGGGCAGTTTTCACAAATGTACTCTATAATTTATGAAGCATGCGCACTTGATAAATTATGGATTATGTTCATGCACTTTTTACATGGTGTAATTCTCCTGCACTCGACCAGAATCTGATTATAAACAGCTCTGCACAGAGTGACTCAAGTTTAGGGTTGAACCAGTTCCAAGTTACCAAAATATACAGATTCTTTGAGTTTTGCTTAAAACGTTCCTCATTTCATCTCCTCTTTTTTTTTTTTTACTGGCAAGAGCGACGTATGCACTGTAGCAATGTCTCGCCATCTGATCTTAGAAATACCACAAATTGCTATAAATTGCTTCTATGTTTTTCTTTCTTTGTTTCCACCTAAATGTCATCTTTATTTCCTGGTTCAGACGCTACGTTTTGGTCACAGGGAGGAGCAGATCCACACGGGGAACACTGCTCCAGCTGGGAGTTTGTTTCAACATGTGATTGACAGTCATCAGTCTAATTACTGCTGATTGGTGCCAAACTGCTGCACAGTGTTGGGCTACTCCAGTGAAACGTGTGCATGACTTTTCACCATAACACTTCCACAGAGTTCATACCCAGTGACAGAAAAAAGGATATCTGTGTGCAGCATAAATTTCAAGCACAGCTGGATACAAAAAAAACTGGCATGTACAGTATTTAGTGGGAGCGCAGCTCTTGTTGGAATTTTGTGGAGCAGTGTTTTTTTTTCTTATTCATAGTGAAAGAGCAGCAGTACATATATTTGTTAAATAAACCTTTAACGGTTACAGCTGCTGGAGCGAACATGTAATATTTAACAGCTTGTTGCATCGGTAACTTGTCTCATTCTCTCTCTGTCTACCGCGCTGGTAGACGGAGCAATGCAGAGCTTGTTTCATGTCGAGTGGATCTGTGTATTAATATTTAGGTTATTCATTTGGTTTCTGCTCTGTTTGCGTATTACCATAGTAACCTGTAGCACGAGGCTTTGTCGTTTCCACTGGTGTCATCGATTTCATTTGCATCTAAATGAAACGCTCCGTTAGTGTTTGAACAACTCACCGATAAGGCTTGTCGGAGTTATGAATCCGCCGGTGGTTCCTCACCCCGACGTATGTAGAGCTGGTGTAGTCGCACACGTCGCACTTATACATCTTCTGCACAGCACATTCTGTAGCAGGCGACAAATGAAACAGATCGACAACATGATACACTGCTAAAAAAAAAAAAAAATATGTGTGGGAGCAGAAGAATAGCGGAGAGGAGGAAAAGGAAAAGCTCTCATGCCTACATGAGTTTCATCTAGACATTTAAATATCTACTCATCTTCCTATCGGACCACATAATAAGGCCATTAAACGTGACTTACCTTCATCTGTTACCCGCTCGGCTTCCTCCACCATGGCCACGGTTTCAGTGACCGGTGTGAGGGCTGCATGGTCACTGCCGAAGCTGTGGTGCTCCCTTTCATGGTTTCTTAACTGACTCTGAGTAAGGAAAACACACATACCATAAGGCCTCTACACAAAGAAATGACAATATGTATTATGACATTATCAGTTCTATCATTGCAGACTGTTCATGGATAAAACAACTATTTTGGGCCAATCCAGTTAATTAAATGCTTTAGAATTGATGAGAACAATGAGTTGCAGCATGGTCCGCTAAGGTCTAATACACCCCGGTGAATTACAAGGAGAGAAACCACTGAATAAACAGTAATGCAAAATCCCTGACATTTGAAAAGTTTATAAAGTCTCTTGGTACACAGTATATCACCATATCGTCTAAGCTCACAGCGATTAAATATTGAAAACTCCAATCCTGGTTCCTGTGCAAATGTGTTTATATATTAGAAATCTAATGAGGACATGGAGAGTTCAGCCCTTTGTGTGGGGAAACCGGCTCCACAGTGGAGCGAGTGAGCCCGAGGAAACAAAGTGGTGGACTGCCAGTGTTAGACGTACTGAGAAATACATGAACGATGTTCCTGTACTGTATGTGGCTCAGCACGGCCCACACCTCTGTCCACTCTGCCATGATGAACACCTGTGGGGCTACTTCAGACTGCAACACTAGCGACACCAATGGATTCCAAAACTCTGAACAATATCACACACTCCTGAAGTAATCTGATTACATGTAATCTAACGGGATTAAAATGCTGCATGTGGGCGCTGACGTCTCCTCACCTTGTAGTGGAAGGCATCTGGGCACAGTTTGCACTGGTACATCCTGGTCTTGCAGTGGTGGATCATATGGCTCTCCAGGTCCTTACTGTCCGAGGCGATGTGCTCACAGATGGGACACTGATACGGCTGCCTCTGCCTGTGCACCCGTAGGTGCTGTTTAATGTAGCCCCTATTGCCGCTGCTGTAGCGACACAGGCGGCAGCGGTATGGCCGTTCACTGCCGGGGATGTAGTCCACCAGCCCACCGTCTGGGGAGGCTACCAACCCCTCCATTCCCGGGATGCCACACATGTAACTCCCGCCTCCGTTCGCTGTGACCACGCCGGCCACGGCTCCGTTTTGGAACTGCGCATTGTCCTGAAGCTCTTTCAAGATATCCTCATCCGAGGCATTCTGGTCTGAGCGCTCTCTGAGTCGTTCAATGACGGTGAGCAGGGACACGCTGATGCCGGCTTTGGTGGCAGGGCCCTCCTCGTCTCCCTCCCCCTGCCCCAGATCTTCCTCTCTGCGTTTGCTATGAAGCCCCAAGTCCAACAGAGCTGCTGTTGTCCCTGCGTCAGAGGCCTTCTGTCCAGCTGTGGTCACCTCTACCAGTTTCGGGCCCGTGCTTTGGCTCTGTCCCTGGGGTGCTGTGGTCTTCACGCTTACCTTGGTGCTGGAGGTGGGGAGCTCAGGGGTCCTCATGGGCATAGCTACCAGAGCCTCAGCAGCCAGAGAGTGCAGGCGGAGGGACTCAGAATGTGTCCTCTTGCGACCAGCTGGGGGAATGTTTTCATCCCGTGGAGTGTCGCCACTTACAGCGACAGAGGATTTAAGATCAGCTCCTAACGGCTGGCTGTCAGCGGTGCTTCCCACACTGCAGCCAGGGACTACCTGATCCTTTGCAGCTTCCACGTGGTCCTGCTCTTCCTCCTCGGCATCCAGTAGACTCTTGTCCCTGTCCACGTCTGGGCTGAGAAGAAGCGGGTTAGTCGCCATGACTGAATGCTCAGCCGAGGGAAGGCGCTCTACAATCACGTTGATGTGGCCGGCACTGTTAGGACTGCTGTTGATAATCTTCTGAGCTGATGACAACAAGCTGTCTGTGATAGCGGTGCCATCATGGTGACCATCAAGCTCCACCTCAGACTCTGCCTCTGTCGTCACCTGCACCTCCACCATGGGCTCCTCGGCGGTCAGGTCTTTGATGGGGTACACGCTCTCCTCCTCTTCCTCTTCCTCTTTTAGACTCTCGTTGAGATTAGAAGCCGGATGAGGCAACACGTCTTGTTTGGTATCAACAGACAATGGAGCAGAAAATAGCTGGAGCTTGAAGGCACTGGGCAGCTTTTGCAGGCTTTTATCTTGGAGAACTGGGGAAAGAACGACTATTTCCTCTCTGGTTGTGGCAGTGTTGGCCGCAGCCTGGGCCTCTCTCCTTGTGGGGGCACCGTCTTCGTCCTCGAAGATGGGGTAAGAGCAGTCAACCAGGCCAGCGTGCTTCCAGGCATGGGTCTTGAGCATTCGCTGCTGGCTGCACACATAGCTGCAGATCAGGCAGCGGTACAATCCATACTCCTCGTAGCTGTACCATTTCTTCTTCTGTGGCAGCTCCTTGGAACCGTGCACCGAGCTTTTGATCGCCTCGGCTCCGATACTGCCACTGCTCCCAGTCCACTCCCCATCCTGTTTTCTTAAAGCCCCGTCCTTGCCTTCACTGTAGGCATCGGACTCGGCGGAAATCCTCTTCAGGTTGTCACCGTTGTCGAAGTGCATCCTGACATGTTCCTCCAGCTGGCCCTGGTCTCTGGAGGTAAAGCGACACTCGGAGCACATGAGGATGAGGTCACTGTGCTGCTCATTGTGTTGCTTCAGGTGCTCTTTGAGCAGGGGCAGCGTTTGGGAGAGGTAGGGGCACAGGCTGCACTGATAGCATGTCACTGTGCGCTTGTGATCGCTGCTGTTGGGGTTGCCTGCGAGCTCTGTTACTGTGGAGGTGGTGGTGATGTTGTTGTTACTGTCACCTGACACAGAAGAAGAAAGAGCGGCGTCAGCCTTGCCACCGTCTAATCTCTCCTCCTCTACGCTCTCCTCCTTAAACGTCCTCTTAATTTTCTTACAGGGGGAGGATCCTCTGCTCTCCATCGCCCCCTCCTCACCTCCTCCTCCTCCTCCTCCTCCTGCAGAAGAGACCTGTTGGGTTGCTCTCTTCTGTCCCGCCAAGGTGCAGCGGCGCTGGGGGCGCTTCTCCACGATTTTGCTGAGCTTCTCAATGACCTGGATGAGAGAATCTGAAGCTTGTTTCTGCTGAAAACTCTGGGAGGCATTCTGCTCTACCGCTTGCTGGGTTTGGGTTTGAGAGAGGGGTCCCAGCGCCGGCGGACTTGAGAAGGAAGCAGCGGCAGCGGAGGAGTGTGTGATGAGTACAGCTACATTGCTGATCTCCTCCATGACCTGGCAGACAGGGAGCAAAGAAACAAGTGTGTAAACTGGTAGGTGCTGTATGATTTAAACAGATGTGATCCCTTACTACCGATAAAGATCGATATTTTTAAAAACTTCAATTTAAATGTTGTCCTGCAAGGCCATGAGCTTACTAATGACTCTTCTCTCCGAGGCACAACGCCCGTTATTTAAAGGATAACTCTGGCATGTATACACACGGGCCCTATTTTTACATTTTGGGTTTTAAATGACTATTAGGTACAAAAAGTTTTGGAGCTGGTCCAGTAGATCGCCTCAGTCTGCAGCTGAGAACAGTGTACAAACGGTCAACAATGGTCATACTGTAATCCTTTGGGTCAACCACTAAAAGTGCTTGTTTTTGCTACTGACAGACTCAGATTGTTATTCAAAGCGCCTCGCTTGTTTTGTCAAATCCAAATCTTAAAATGTATTGAATTCACAATGAATGAACTACTCACAAAAAGTTAGGGATATTCAGCTTTCAGGTGAAATTTCAGGATGAACCTAAAATGCATTCTAACCTTTCCAGGTGAACTTAATGTGACCTTCTCTAAACCTTTGAATGCACATGTCCAACTGTTCAGTGTCTCAGTACTTTTTGCACAAGTTGCTGTTCTCTAACAAGAAGCTTAACAGCAAAATTCACAACCGGTTTGATCCATGAATCCACCAATACATTTCCTGCTTCAGTTAGAATTGGTATTTAAACAGGAGGTTCAATCAGGAGGTTGGAACAGTGATACAGAGACTGGAAGAGTCACAGAAAGGAGAGGAGTGGACGTCCTTTGGCCACATCCCAATTTATTGAGACACTGAAAATGTTTTGTTGTGGTTTACCTACCACTGTTGTTAGATTTTCTTTCAATAAATTGTTTAAGATGAATAAAACTACCATTGCATGCTTCTACTTAAATGCCCTACTTTCATGATATAATATCACTGTAGCATTCACTTTTTACATTTTCCATATATTTCACCTGAAAGTCGAATATCCCTAACTTTTTGTGAGTAGTGTATATATATATATATATATATATATATATATATATATATATATCATGCTGATATATGCGTGTGTGTTCTGAGGACTGAGCAAAAGCAACCGAAAAGCACTATTTACACCCGCTTAAGAAAAAAAATCTGTGCTGTTTTTCATGACCACACTTTCATGTAGCACTGCTTTATCTACTGTGGGTCCAGTAATTGGGGGGGTGGGGGGGCTGGCTTTTATGAAGAAAAGGGAAGTTGCTCAAATGAACACTGTGATAAGTGTGATAGCTTAACTCGTTGGTGATAAGCTCCTGCAGGCTCTCACAAAAGTGCACCATGTGCCTCTGTTTACAAAACTCAGCTGGAGGGAAATGGCCACAGCTCTTGTGGTTTAATTCCCTTTCATCTCTGCGGATCCAACACTTTCCTCTTTTGTCACTTTCTGACCACAATCCATCATCCTTCCTCTTTCTCCTACTTCTGCATCTGCGTGACTAAAACCAAAAAGAGCAGGATGCACACATGGAGGAGGGTTAACACACAAGAATTACTGACCATCATCCAGATTCATTGTGAGCTCTGGAGGAGTTTCCACATAATGCAGAATAATAATGGATTCAGAATAATCCAGTCAGCAACAATGGACTTCTATCAGAAATGTCTTACCCCACAAGTCATGGCCAGATACGTTCAAGTTTTGTCACTTGCAAAGACAAAAGCCTCCTGCAGGCCTTCTGTGTTAGCAGAGTTAGCTTACTGGTACACAGGTTGAATGTGAGTGTGTTCAGTGGAGCCTCTCTGTGGACTCCATCATGTGCTTTAACCAGTCTAAGATGAGCACCTGCTGTGTCAGGATCTAAAAATATTTCATCCACTTTCATTCCCCTGCAGAAACAAGTTGAGCCCATCCTCCCAGCTCACACCGAAACACCGAATAACCACTTGGGCGGATGTACTAGCTGATGCTAGCCGACATGCTGGAGCTGCTGTGGCACCACGGGGACTTTAATATGGTGAAAATGGGAGTAAAAGGCAGCAGGACACACACACACACACACACACACACACACACACACACACAGTTAGCTTCACAGTTAGCTTCACAGCCTGCCACACACACACACACACACACACATGCACACGAGTCTCACACAGTGCTAGCAGCCACACACATGAATGTACAAGGGCATTTTAATGCACCTTTCGGTTAATGAGTGACGGAGACGCGCGCGGTTGTATTTCTAGGAAAATGTACTCACTGACGCGGGAAGGCTCGACGCTCTTTGTCCTCAACACATAAAACTTGCTTTGTTTTATTCGTTAGCCATAAAAAAGTGGCCTCCCAGTCTCCCACATTGCAAAATGGCGAGCATGGAATATCAGTCACGTGACTTGGAGTTCAGGTCAGGTGACCGAGGCGAACCGGTGATTGACAGGTTGCCTGATGCCGCCTTCAATGCTGCTCGTAAAACACACAGCGTCGCAATTGCGAGCGACTGTCGGTGCTTTCAGGGTTTTTGACTGACAGTAACTTAAATTATCGTAGCAAAGACAAAATGTAAGATGAAAAAATGAAAAATAAAAAATAATATACTTTTATTTCTTTTCATTCTATGCTTGTTACCACAATTTGAAATCATTCTGGCTAATATTAAACGCAACATATTTTCTCAGGGCTGTTTTTTTTAAGACAAAACATACTCACTGCTATTATTATGATTGAACTTTGGCATGTAGAAAAGTAGAAAAATGCAATTCATGGCCCATGGGCATCATTTTAGTGTGTGGCTATAATGTGGTCTCACACAGTAACAAGTCAACATTTACAAGTCGGAGCAGATGTAATCCTTAATGTATCTCTCCACTTTTTGTTCACACTTGCCTATTTTGTTTTGAGCACCCATATTTTTACTTAAGGAACCTTCTTTGAACCTTAATTGCACCTTTTCAATGCTTAACCCCAATGTCACACCAAAGAGGTGCGCTGAGTCCAGATGCTCCTCTGGCCAGCTCAGTGCTACACAGCAAACACAAAATGATGTTAACCCTTTGGAAAGTGGTATTTGGTATGAAACCTAAAGTGTAAATGTCTGACTTTAGATTGGAAAAAAAAAAGCAGCCTAGTGCAGTGGCGCCGTCTCACCTAGAAGAAAGGAGACATAATAGGATGCACTAGAATAACACCTCTCTGACACCCAACACTGTCTCATAATAAACATGCATGTCTATAAAATTGGGTTATTCACACAGCTCTTATTGTAGGCCACTGTAGATGATTTTTGGTTGAGTCCACTGTCTGTGGTACACCCCTTTCACAGCTCGTGTAAGTTTCAATGGAGGCCTGCATCTTTTCCTACAGCTGAGCACTGCCCTCTAGTGGTTACTTTGTGTTCATGCAGCTCAACTCACGACTCACATCCAGCAAAACACCCATCAAAATTAAACTTCTATGCATTCTAACTTCTTGTGGCAGATTTCCTGTTGTGCCATATTTTTTATCTGTAAACAATTTTGAGAACCACATCATATTTCCCCTCCACTTCAAAATTATGGATTATTTTGTGTTGGTCCATTACATACGGCCCCGATAAAATCAATTTCAATTTACAGATGTAACAAGACAAAATATCCTGGGGATGGGGGATGAATTATGCAGGGCACTGTATCTCATCACTGCATCAGTGGTTCATGAGTTATTTTTCTGATAAGTGAGTGGATTTAGTGAGAGAGAGCGGGTGGTAGACCACTGCCCCCCCACCTCCTATGTGATCTCTGTATAAGTTAGAGAGCTACACTTGTTTTGATATCGATATTTTGTACAACCCTAATAGAGTTAATGTGTTAATTCCGACTTGGGCTCATTTCAGCTGCGTCAGAACAAAAACAAAACATGCAAAGCTGTTTCAGCTGAGCTGAATGACTTTACTGTGTTCACACCCTTGAAACAAAACTTGAACTGACAACATAATATAAGCACACAACTTGAACAGTCATATAATATATAGTTATATCCTAAGGCTAATGCTATAAATAAGTGTAGGAATTATTACAGGCCTGTTTGTCTTGTTAAACATTTTGTTGTTTGTTTTAATGTGCAGTATAGAGTGAGTATTTTTGCTCTTTTGTCCCAAGATGAACAAAAGTTAGAGATATGTAATGCACGCAAAAGACTGTTTTGTTGCCAAAGCAGAGAGGAAAGGTGAAGACAGGAAAGAACCAGAAGAACCAGAATGACCTGACCAGAATGCTGCATTTATGATTTACTGGAATTTATTAGCAGGCTGAGGTTTTTCCCCTTTTGACAGAGCCTCTAAAACTGTTGTTTTGCACTTGCTGTTTGGATTTCTCCCCTCCATTACTCAGCCCCTCTAATGGCATGTAGATCGCCTTAACTGAGGGGACACAAACTCACATGAAGTGTATCACGACAGTGTCTTTCACGTGATATCTGAATGCTTTGGCTGTTCCTTCGGTCAGATGTATGCTAGTAAGTTAATCACAGTGACTTTTTGCCCCCATGTAGGGGGCCTATGAAGCTTTCAGTGGTCCTTCTGGGGCCACACTTTGTTTATGTGCTGAAAGCTTTAAGAACAACAGAAAAATGCCATGATGTTTCTGCGGATGGAACCTGCAAGTCCAACAGCACATATCCTCAAAGTCTGGATCTGTTACCTATTTCCTGGGAGTTAGGTGCTCACATTCTATCAAAATTTCCACCTTAACCCTTTAACCTTCTGCTCAACCATATGGTAGAGCACATTTTGACTCACTATATCTTATTGAAAACATGTTTTACTTACGACATCTCAACCGTTTGGTAGAGGCCAATATTTCAAAAAATGTGGGGTCAGTTCATAAAAAACCATTGATTTTTGTAATTAGTGCCCCAAGGAAATAAAATATATAAAGAATACATTTTTTCATTGCTTTTTTCTTGGTGAGGACGTTAAAGGGTTAAGTACTTGTTAATATAAATGATCACGTGCTGTTTTCAGTTAATCTAATGGTGTCAAAGACTTGTGCCTTTCTAACCAAATATCATTTTAACCGTTTACTTTGGCTCAGCAAACGGACACTATCGCCGGTGCTTTAGCCATGCTAAACGGTTTGCTGAGTTCAATACACATATTTTCGCACTTCGAAATGAATAACGTTATCCCACCACCTTTGTTTGCTAACGCTGGATAGCTTATCACACACACAGTGTTTGCATTACCAACATGGCTAAAATTGTGCAGCTGCAGTCATCATTGCTAACAACTGTGTGCTAAGCTAGCTAATGTTGGCAAACAAAAGTGGGCGAATATTAATTCTAAGTTACTCATGTTTTAAATTTAAAGGTAGTTGCGTATAATTTAAGGCTGTCCTGCACATGTATTGTCGAGACGTGCTTCGTTGCATTGGGACGATGGACTGTGAGCTTTCCCCTCAGTTCTGTGCTCCTCATTCCCAACACTCTGCCAACAGATTGAGGGTACGTTGTGAATGCATGCTGCAGTCCTTTATTTCATTTATTTCTCTCTGCATAGCCCAGAGCCTAACCCGGAAGCCAGAAACTTTATTTAGCATATGTGCCGGACGAGCGATTCTCATTGGACAAGAATCGGCGCCATCTTTGCCTTCAGTATCCAGTTCATAGAATACGTCCATGGGAGCAACAGTAACCAAGCAAACGGTCACTTATCATCGCAAAGTCACCTTTTCGTTATTCTGCGCAGTGATGGAAGAACTGTCAGGAACGAAGGAACCTGGAAAGCATTTATCAGCAGTTTATTACCTTTAGAGTGATGGAGCTACATGACTCTAGTGTTAGCAAGAAAAGGTTCATTATAGTTCATTTCTGCTAAATGACAAACTGAAATATATTTCACGCAACGCGACGAACATCTCGAAATTGAGCACAAATAAATGCTTGTCTAATTATTCACATCCATCATTTTTAAAACTATATTTTTTGCATCCAAAGTAAATACTAATTGCATCACAAGAATCGTAGTTCTGTATTTTCTGTACATCACCATTACGATTTTATTACAACTACAATTTGCTAGAAACTCAAATTGGCGCCTCGCGTCGGCCCTCCATCTTGTTTTTTTTTTCTTAAACTGACACCGACAAATGTGAGAGATAAAAGTGCGCGAGGAAGCAGAGCAATTTTTGGAATGAAAACAATGTCTCAAAATGAGAAATAACATTATTGTATGTAATTAGTGAGAGAGCTGCATTTTTCCATGCAGATTACTGTAATATGTGCAGCCAGCACAAGAAGCCGAAAAGGAAGGAAAGACATGTTCTCATTTAACTATGATCATTAACTGTGGCCTTCTACATCTATGATATGAATTAGGATTTAGGATACACTTGTACAACGATGATTGATGATTAGTGATCAGCACTTCTGTAAGTCACATAGAAAACAGACAGGATGTGCTCCGGTGTTTTTGCACAGATGCACAACCCTTAAAATCACTGTTATAAGAACACTGATCTAAACAGCCGCTCGCTCTCAGGGTTCATGCATTTTTGAATCCGTAACATGTAACAATTGATGAAACTGAAAAAAGGGGAAATTCTACAAATACACCACTTTGGCAAAGAGAGAGGAAAAGAAATAAATATGAGCTGTCTGGTTTGGGAGGTCCGAATCTTAACACACCTCACCTGAAACGTGAAAACAGGTCGACAAAGAGACATTAATAATAAAATGTTACAAAAACCCTCACAGTTATTTTTTTTTCTGCTGTGTGCTCTTGTTTATATACATTTTAGATAAAGCTTTTTAGGATTTTACAGAGGAATTCAGATGATGTACACACACACACACACAAACACACACTTGGCTATCTCCATTCATATGTGATTTTTATGAACTGTAAGCCCTTCCACCTCCTATTACCCCTGTTGCCTCTCCATCAAAGGCACACTGAGGCTGTTCTCTAATCTGAAGTGACAGCCCATATACTTTCACTCACACATTACAGTGGAGCCTCAGGCAACCGAGCCTGCTCCTTTCAAAATGTTGGAACCAGGTTATTTCTATTAAAGTAATACTTCAGTTTAAGCTATTATTTCAGGGTTTGTTATTTTTTTCCGACTGCAGGGCTGAGTGGGGGTTGATTGAATGTGAATGAGGAAGGAACAAGAGGACGGATTGTGGAGACGGAAATGGGGAAATGTGGAGAAGGAAAAACAAGCACGCAGGCCGTCATTTTCTGATGGTTTGGTTTACCTGTGTTTACATGTGTGCTGTGGACTTGTGGCAGGAGGTGTGTGTTTGACTGGAACGTGGGAGTTTGACAGCAACAACAAACACTGACATTTGGGTCACTTACTTGCTTTTTCTGCAACTTTCAACCTTCACAACCTTACATAATCTTACAGTCCTCTCCAGCGGATGAGAGTTTGTTGCATGTGGATACAACCAACTTCCATACTGAGGTTCATGATGGTAACTGAGCTCCATGACATCTGAGCAAACTCCACCTGTTGAAGAAGACCATGAGACAGCCATAGAAAAAGATTTTTTAAAACTTGTCACTAACTAATTGACTTAAAATGGCACTCCAAAAATAGATGCAGTTCCATAACGTTAGAGATAGAGATAGGTGAGAGATTCCTACAATTCCCACAATGCATCTCAACAACATTTTCATGAAATTTCATGTTTGTAACATGAGACTAAATAAAGATTAAAACAAAATAGCTAGATTTCATTCAGTTTAAATGAAATACTCATCGTGTCGAGATGAGAACCACAATTTGTGTTGTCTGATGGCACAAATGCCCCCCCCTCCAGCATCTCTGTCTGCACCAGATGTACAGTATGTGCTTCCAAACAGTACCACATGGTGGCAGTAGTGTCCTTCTGGCCAGGGGGAGACGTACAGCAGAGAAGGCAGAGAGTCAAAGACACTCGAAGAGAATTTGAATTGAACCAAATTGTTGTTGAATGCTTTTGTATTATTGCTGACAGCAATAATGAGGGTGATTTCTTTTTGCTTGATTAATATCAATCATCTGTTTAAATATTATCCTTGAATGGTGTCCTTTGTTGGCGTGCGTTTCTTTCCTCAACACACCAGTAAAACACTAAACGTGCTAAACGGAGGGACATTAAGTGACATAGAATTTAGAGAAGAAAACTGTGACATGGAGAAAAGTCTGAACAAAGAAGATAAGTCCCTGAGGGAGAGATCAATTCATCTATATGACTGATTTGTATTATTACTTGTAGAACGTACATTTTGATAGAGGGTCAATATGGGAGAGAATGAAAAAATAAAAAAAAAGGAAAAGTGAGGGAGAAGAGATACAATGTAAAGAAAGAAAGAAAGAAAGGAGAGCGGCGGAAGGAAAAGGTGCAGCAGCCGAGGGAGAGAAGGTGAGAGGGGGCGGAAGAAGCGAGAGGTCAGGCTGTGGATTTGGTTCTTCTCTTATATTATGTGATGATGGACTGAGGGCTTAGAGAAGGAGGGAGACAGAAGGAAGAATATGAAGGAAGGAGAGAGAAGGGGGGGGGGGCAGGGGGGGGGGGGGGGGCATATTGTTTTTGTGGCAAATTGATGTGATCCATCTGAACCATGTGTATCCTGCAGCACACTCCCTGAGTGACCAGCGCCACGCCACACCCAAGGGCAACTGGAATTGCATTGTGGACCCCACCCCCAACCCTTTTTTTTTTTTCGGCTCTTTTCTTTTTTTTCATTTTAGGCAATAAGAGACGATGTATGTTCTCCATTTTGCCACGGGAGTGAGCAAACAAAACGACAGCCTGTAGTTATATGTATCGCAGTCCTTCTTCCCCTAAAAATATATTCCACACACACACACACACGCACGCACACACACACACACACACACACACCCTCCGAGAGGTGGGCATGTGGCTTGCTTCCCAGGTCATTTTCTTTGGAGTTGCTGCTTTATTGTGTTCGCTGATCCGATTTCCCTTCCTCTCTGCTGTGATTTCTCTTTCTGTTGCCCCGGCCAATCTTACAGCCACGGTTCACCTGGAAAAGAAAAATAGTGTGACCTCTGCATCAACACACCAGCACTAACAACAACAACAACAACAATGGCATAATAATGCTTCCACTTGAGGAATGGGAAATAATGTGTCCTCATGATCTATCTGGGCCATATCAAATACATGAATCATGTTATTACGGAGGACCTGGAGGAAACCAAGGCTCTGCGGGGCTGCAGTGGAGAGGACTGGAGGTGCCAGTGTGGTAGCCACGAGTGGTGGTGCTACTGTGCGAATTCAGAAATGTTTTCTTGGTGCTGTTCTCAGATCAGATCACTTAAAGTGTAATTAC
The DNA here is from genome assembly GCF_042242105.1 of Pempheris klunzingeri. Lineage (NCBI taxonomy): Eukaryota > Metazoa > Chordata > Actinopteri > Acropomatiformes > Pempheridae > Pempheris > Pempheris klunzingeri. Next base: position 31,416,855 of record NC_092012.1, on the reverse strand, counting down.
ACTTAAGCTGTGATAAACTAAACAATATCAGCAGTATTCAGTGTTTTCTCACGTCAACAAATCCTATGTAAAGACCAAAACTAACATTTTTTTTGTGTGTATCCAGGCACTGATAGATCTTATCTGCTCTCCATTAGTGTCCAAAATGATTAAAAACGCATCAGTGAGACACTGGGTGTTCATGCTCCTTCAGTGCAGTGAACACAGACAGACACTGTGGTGGTACTTTATTTTGAGTCAGTCCCTCACGCACCGTCCCGCCGCTGGAAATACTCAGCAGACTAGACTGGATGAAAATAGTCCCAAATACACGAGTGGATCTACTCAGTGTCTCGAAAATGACGGAGCCTCTATTAAAAATGAAACTATGTATTTGTGAGCCAGTTTTAAAGACTGAATCTTGAGTAGGAATCAGTGGGCTGCAGACAGGGTAGGAAAGTCAGAAAGGACTGATAGATGGACCAAGACGTTGTTGTTTTGAATACATTTCATTTGTCTCTCAAATAAATAAATACATATGTAGATGACTGGCAGCCATATGCAACTGATGACAAAGATTTGCAAGTAAACTTACTTGAAAGGAAGAAGAAAAAAAGAGCCTATTTTAATGTAATGCTCTGTCTTCTGTTTACCTGTATTTCTGCTTTCTTGATCAGGAAGATCAGGAGATGATGAATCAGGTGTTTGCAATGGAAAGAAGGGCATGGATGTTAAGACCTTTCTTTCGTTTTCTCACTTTTTAATCAGTTTCACTTTTTTTTAAATCAGAAAATGACAAATAAAATGCTAAATATTGCAGAACATGAGTAACAGCTAATAGTATATATAGTAATAGTAGTTTCCCAGGTGGGCGTGCTACAACATAAATAGTTGGAAATCTAAAATTGGACTCATCTTCACGTCACCGTTTATTTGACTTAGCAAATGAGCCCGTGAAAGAAAAGAAAAAGAAGTTAAAAGAGTGGAAAGTGAGTTAAAGAAGAAATAAGACTCTACCTGAACACTAACTTAACAGTACAGTAACTCAATTCAAAGTTGCTTTCCCATTGCTCTCTCCTTGGCTTCCCTCCAACAAAGCAAATGCATTATTATCATGAGATGTTGTCCGCTATCAGTAAGGAAGAACGGAGCTAAAGAAACACTCATTCCCTTCTAAAAAGAAATCGAGGCGAGAGACGTCCATTTATCGCCTTTCCTTTCCTGCTCCTAATTTAAATTTGAAGTTTTCAAACAAAAAAAGAAAAGTCAGAGGCTGGAGCGACATTAGCGACATTATAGGGCCTGTTATCCCTCAGTCAGGGAAATTAATTACTTATTGATCAAGAGAGCGGGTGAATAAAATGAAGTGAATTAATAAATAAGTGAATAGATAGCGGAGAGCGGGCCATAGGTGGGCTACTTGTTCACATTTGCAAACATCATGCTTGGCAGATTCCATTTGTTTTCCATTTCATTACGACCAAAACAGGTCCCTACGCACAGTGGAACTTAAGAGTTCATTTGTTAAAATATGATACTTCTAAAGAGGAGAAAAAGCTGGGAGTTTGAGGACAGCTCTTATATGAAACCCTGCATGCTAATATGTTTGTTGGACATCTGAAAATTCCTACAGCAAATCACCAATCCATGTTTCAAAGAGCAATTAAAAAACCCCTTTAATGATTGGATGTTTTGAATTATATGAATAGTTAAATGGCAATAATTTCAGCCCCCTTTTTAATGAACGTCCCTGCTGCTGGAAAGTTGTGTGCTGATTGGAACCTCCCTTAAAACTTGCTAAGTACATATCATTAGGCCTTAGTACAGGATGGTCTGGCTAATAAACAATTATTTATAACAAATTATTGCCTAATGTATCAAATTAACAACATGCAGCACGTGAGATTTATACGCCATGCTTGCTACATTTATTACATTTACTTAAGGTATTCAGCGATGCACATTTGGTGTAAAACACATCTTTTTTATAGACGGTGCTTTATGGTGGAATATGTGAGATTAACAGTGTGAAGTGTGTTTTTGTTTGGTTGATTTATGGACACTATAAAGTCATGTTTATTGGGCTGGTGCAAATAATTAAATGGTGGAGTTTTAAGTGCAATATTCACCTAATGTAAAAACAGAACGGGTGGAAATATTACCTCGTAAAGTCGGAGTTATCTCCAAAGTCAAGGAGTCAAAATATTTACATCGATAAATCTGTCCTTAACACCTCGCAACTAACAGGGGTGGACGGCCTGACCAGTTGGCTTTTGTAGCAGCAGGACGGAGATGAATGTTGGCGGGAGATGCTGCTGTTGTTTTTCACTGCTTCTAATTGCCTTTTTACCCTCCAGTATGGAGAGTTTAGGACAAAGAGGAGGAAAAGTTCCCTAACTACACAAACACACATAGAAACACACACACACACACACACACAATGTCCCACCTACATGGAGAGTTACGCAAAAAGTCCCTGATTCAATTTGTTTCATTCAGCAGAGAACACGGAACAAACAAACATGCATATACATCCTTCCACACACAAATTGTGTGCACAAGAACACACACATGTATACAGTGTATGTGTGCAGTGCAAGCATAGAAACATAGAAGCACTAGCACACTACACACATTCAAACAAACATTCACCCAACTAGGTCAGATGCTGCAAAGACTGTACAGAGTCAGATTGATTCCTTAAGATATTCATAGTAATCTTAAAATTCCTGCTTGTTGGGTAATAAGACACTTTATCATCACATGTGGTGACAAGGTACATTAGTCTGGACCTGCTGGGCGGTGTGGCGGAGTGCGGGGTGGGAGGGTGCAGTTTGATCACCATAACAACCAGCTTATTGATCATAACAATGTGGGGCTGGCTCATGTATCCACCATGTGTACAGTGGTCCTGAGGACAGAAGGTGAGGTGAAGAGAAAGAAGGGCAGAAAAGCCCGGACAAGTAGGACAGCTCTGTTTGTGTATGTGTGTGTTTGCAGGTGGACGACTTGTGTAGGTTTGTCTTCTTCCCTCACAGTTGTCGCTGTCAGGCTCCTTTCTCTCTGCTTTTCAGAGAGACATTCAGATGAACAACTTTTTACTACAACTTTATTAGTTTAATGAATACAGAGAGAATGTTTGGGGCCCCATTGGTGGTCCAGGTGTCCCCAGTGTCATGATGATTCCAATGCCCGATGCTTAGCTTGGACAATAAAGCAGTGCTCCAGCATTTTAAGTGAGTAATTGAACAGTGAAGTATGATACGAGATGTAATGTCAATCATACCATCTTTGGCTGCTTCAACTCAATCTTGACACAAACATTCTTCGATAAGAATAAGTCAAAGTTTTATATTTCCCGTGAAATCTCATGTCGAATTCTGCACAACGACCACTGCATTTGGTTTTGTTTAAATATGATTACAACCACTAGAAACAGATTTATTTCATTAAAGTCAATACAAACCATGTAAAATTAAAGATGAAGAGATGCACAATGTCTGCCTCGCTCACAGGCTGTTGCGCTCAGGTTTTAATCATTAATATTGGTGCCGTATGACAGGAATCATGGCTGAGGTGCTGGGTGAGACAGGATAGTCTGACTACCTTTAGCTGTTTGCACATCTTCATTTTTGTTTTTTCTTTGAATGCTGATCATTTGTATTTCTAGGTCTGAATATCTTGTAATCCAGATATGAGTTTGCCATAAAATAAGTATAATGAACACAGGTAGATGAATAGTTTTATGAATAGTTTTAAGTCAGCAGTTTAATTAGCAAATAATACAAAGATCACAAAAATTCATACAGGTCATATTATGAAACATTTTGAGGTGGACCTTAATTTCATTTTCTCATTACATTTTTAATCATTTTCATTTTTGTTAAATCAGAAAAGGACAAATAAAATGCTAAATGTGATCATTTATTTTGTTCCTTTCAATAAGCTGTTATGTCAATGATGATATTTTATTGGTTGTTGGAAATATAAAATTGCCCTGCCAGATAGAGCCCTCAATCACTGTGCATCAAGTCCACAGTGAATTCCCTTTATGAAAGAATGCAAAAAACAAAATGCTGGAAGCTTTATATCTTCCAACCCTACTGACAGACGTGAGGAGAATGATCAGAGGTACAGTGGATTGACAATAAAGAAGAATCAATGGAGGAACTAGATGTGATTTATATTATTTATAACATATACTGCATTAAAGCTAACTGACCCCCCCCCAATATGGGACTGTGTGTGTACATGTGTGCGGTCGTCCACGCTCATACATTCTCATATAAGTGCATGTGTTTGCACACACACTAGCCACAGTGCCTGAGCTATGGCCTAATAGGATAATGAATTCAGTGTGTAGAGGCAGTGTAAGGACCGATGGTGCGTATTTGTGTGTGTGTGCAGGGCAGCAGTGGGGGTTAATACAACATGATAAATATTTGATTTCTGCTGGGGCCAGTCCCCACCTACAGAATGGGAAATGGCTGTAATGCGATTCAGAACAGATTGTCCTCTGGGAGGGCCTTTGTGTGTTTTGCTTGCTATTTGTGTGTGTGAGTGTGTGTTTGTGAGTATAAAGGCCCTGTGACTGCATGTGTATGGCCAGGGGAAATAAAGGAACAAATCGGCTTACAAATCACCACAGCACCACGGCACCACAGCGAGCAATGGCCCCTGTCTGACTATCACCACCACCACCAGCAATGACCCTGAACACAACGATCAAGTTGATACGGGACCTGACGTGACATTATGTGCAGGTTCAGGGGGCTGGGATGCACTAGTTGCACTAAATGATTTGTGTTCATGTGAAGAAATTAGAATATCACAAGCAAGGCCAAACTTATCAAAATTAGAAAATGCTGCACTATTTTTTTTCTCAATGTGGATTAACATTATGCCTCAACTGAGGGCGTTAGGAATTCAAGAAAAGATTCAGTAGAAAACGATGAAATCAGATGGATGGAAACAAGTAAAATGAGCCCTCTCTACCATCTATTAAACTTAATATGTACATTAATTCTTGTTTTACTTTCTATTTCTTTGATAAATTCGTTCTGCCTCTCTCCTCTTTACATAGACCACCTCTTATTTTTCCTTAGCCAAACTGAGGGTCATGGGATAGAGACAGGAACTTTCGCTTTTGGGCGACATAAACGAAACTGACTTGGCTTAAATAGTATTTGATGAACATGCAGTAGTGCATCTTAATATTTGCAGGTATTTCTCATTGTGTGTTCATAGCTGTTAATGTGTTGAACAATTTCTAAATGCTCTGCTTGCCAGTCAAGGCCTCGCTGTATTCAAGTCACTGATCTATCACTGGAGAGGCTGAAACAGATGTTTAAAGAACCCTGGACACACACTCCAACACATTTACACAAAAGAACCCCCCACCCCCCCCACACACACACAAGTAAATCCTCAAACTTAATACTGCACGGAGCAACTGCTCTGTCTGATATATTTATAGACAAGTGTGTCACACAATCAAGAAACATTTTGTCCTCAAGTGGGGGAAATATGGTTTTGGTGATATTGGGTGGCACGGGAGAGAGGGTAATGATTGATTATAGCCAGACAGAACTCTTGTTGCTAATTTAATCATCGCTGAAAAATGACAAGAGCAGTTCTGTAACAAACACACACTCAAACCCAGGCACACTCCCACTCCCTTGTCTTTTCCTGTTGTGCAATTGTCAGAGCAAATTAATGCAATTAACATGGCCTTGGGCGGAAAGCGAGGGGTTTTGAGTTTGTCACACTGCAATTCTGTTATCTAGAGATGAAAAAAGAAAAAAGAAAAAAAAACAATCTTGTTTCTTCAGCTTGGACTATTTTTTCCGTCTTTCAAAGGAGCTATCATTCTCTCGTGTGTGTGCGCGCTGTCATCGTGTCCCTTCTCATTTGGGATGAGACGGAGACGTTGGCGTCAGCCCCAATGAAATCACTGTTAATGTGTCCTAATGAGTCAGGCACACTGACGCACATGCTGGCCACTTGGATTCATGTCTAGACACACTACACAAACTGGAAGGAAATGTGCGTGCACACTCTGCATGGTGAATGTACTGCACATGCGCAAACAACGCATGCACACACACACACACACACACACACACACACACACAGTTGCAACAAGCATGATGGAGGTGGCAAGAAAGGTGGCGTGATATCTCGCTAAACTTCATTCCTCTAATATGAAATTAGGACACTTCTAACACAGTTTGGATAATTATTATAACCTTTTAAAGTGGATATTCAGTGCATTTATTTTTTCCCCCTTTTTTACCAGCCTGCTGTCGGCATGACTGTGTATCCAATGGCAACCTGAACCTTGACCTTGAATGTTATTGCAGTGCAACACTTGTAAGAAATATCCGTGTCTCTATTCTCATAATTGTCCTTGTAAATGTCAATATTTGACATTTACCAGATGACATACAGTCAATATTTTCCACTTCACAGTTTATATTATATGTGATATACGATATGCACATTGCTTAAACTGAGGACACTAAGTGCATAAGCTCTGAGGTGGTGAGGATTTTATCACACCATACTGTGATTCTCCTCCCCCTCGCTCTCACTGATGTTGGCACTGACCCCAGACATGCAGAGCTGACCCTATTAGCGTTGTTTATGACATGTTTAAGACTAGTAAACATCGTAGCAAACACTCCATTAGGCTTCAGAAAAAACCTCAGTACCTCTGCAGCCACCATGAACTAGCTTTTTAACCAGAGTTGTGCGTATGACTATATATTCCCACGTGTAGCCGTGTGTAGCCTGTTTGTCAAGCACTGAAAGACCATTTCTTCCATCCAGTTCAGCCCATCCTGGTTGGACCAATTTGTCTGTACAGCCACCTGTGATTTAGTATAAGCAATAACAGCTTCAGGTGGAGTGCGTTGCTGTCTTTTAGATGGTCACTGTGCAGAAATGTGAAATATGCATTTGATATTTCAAGATGCTGTGAAAGCTGGGGATGGAACCATATGTGGACAGGTCAGGGGCCCAGGCTTTTATGTTGCAGGTGAGATGACAATTTTTGAATGAATGGTCCAATAAGACTATATAATTATGTGTCGCAAGTTCAAAAGCTGAAATATGGTGCCCATATTCAGACCAGGTTAGGACAGTTTATCAGACCTCACTGACCATTTCCCAACAACAGTTTTCTAGGTCTTCAAGAACAAAAATGTGAAAGATCTTCCACTTAATGATTTCAAAGACAGATATGAACTGGGATTTGTGAATATGTGTATACTGGTTATTTAAATCAGGTAATCTGAGATTTTAAAGCTGAGTAAAAAAAAAAAAAACATGATCAGATATCTATGGTGCTCAGAGGATGAAACCCTATGACTGGTGATCCCCTGAGCCACCACAGGGTGAAAAGTTTTGATTGTCACCAACTTTACAGACATTTATATCTCACTCAAGATGAATTGTAACGACTTAGTGCCATCATCAGGTCAGAAATTGTTTACATTTTTATCCAATACTTTAGTTTATGATCAAAAACCTGCAGTGGTTTGTGTTTAGTGCTAATTAGCAACTGTTAGTCTGCTAACACATATGTGACACCGATGTGTGTTAGCAGTTAACACAAACACCACTGTGCCGAACTACAGTCTCAGACAGCCGCTAGCATGGCTGCAAATAGCTGTTGTCCTCTATCAAGGGATCCTATACAAAACAGCAGTGAAAGTTTTATAATACAAACGCAAATATGTAGGTTTGGTTTCAAAGGTGAGAGGAACACAACAAAGTAAAGAGAAAAAAAAGATTAAAGAAAAATACAGAAAAAAATATGTTAAAAGTTACGTTAATTCTATTTATATCCATTAAATGCTTATCCAACAGACCAAACAAAAAAACAAAGACAAAATAGAAATTGCTGTTGTACTGTATAAATTGTATCATTAATGCACCAACCTTGATAAAATGAGATTCGGCTTCTATATATTCTTCTAAATATTCAAATTTTGTATTTGAATATTTACTGAAAAACACACTGTCCCTTACTGCCTCCAGCGTCCCTTTACATAAATCAAAACCTAGATTTAATTTCCTTACAACAATATGCAGGGCAGGTGGCAATAGAAGATCTTCCTGTCTGGCTGGATATGGTACCAGCAACCACCAATAAATTGTTAGGGAAGTCGGTGTGTGGCCTGAAAGGTGAAGCTCAGGGCAAAGGTATGTAAATGTAACAATTGTAGGAAGAGGAACAAGTCAAATTACCACCAATTTAATCAGTTTGGTACATTCATACTACAGGATGACTGATGACAGACACAGATTACTAGATAATACACATCATGCGAAATTTACTAAAAGGCATTAGTGATAAAAGCCAGGTAATGTGATTTGAACGGTTAAGGCAATCGGCAATGGCAAGAAAACAAAGTGAGTCCCACCAATGACCAGCAACAAGATATTCCAGTTTACTCAGTACTAATCAAAATAAATCAAGACACCTATACGGTCTATGTAGCCCTATATGGTTTAATATATATATATTAGATTATGTTATATATATAGATATGTGTGTAGTACTGATAGAAAATGAAGCAGTGACCACAAATACAATAAAATAATGGGGCAAAGCCAAAACACCACGACCAGTTTTTGCATAACTCACCAGATTTTAGGCTGGCAAAAACTTTGATTTGTAGGCAGAGGATGACTAGTGGCCTGGTTGTTGAAGGGAAGTAAATCAAAGGCCTTGATTGGCAGCAGGAGTAGCAGTGCCTGTACTAAATGAGTGCCCTGGATAATGCTGAGATAGGTCACTTTGAATAATTACCTGATCTAAGCGATAGTTAAACCAAGATCTTGACACAGGAATGCTTCCTTAGACATAGGTTAGACATGGAGGAGATGAAGAACTGGCAATAAGCGTAATTGCAGGTATTTGGTCATAGATTGGATGGAACTTAAAGGAGAATCAGAGCGAGCCACAATTATAGAACAAGCACCTCTCCTTAAGATGAAGAAATGCCAAATGAGAGAATGAAATTGTAACTCTGGTTGATAGTTCTCCCATGCTTGCTAGTATTAACTCTCTTTAGATTCTGCCTTGTGTCCTGTCGGTATCTAAAACACTAACAACTGCCGTTCAGTCATGGTTTTCTCCACCCCCATTTTCAACTGCCCCTGCTTTCAATTCCCGCTCCTCTCTCCAGTATGCCTGTCTTTTTATTTAGAACTCTACAATCCTCCTCCACAGTCCTTTTCAATGACTGAATTAAATTACTGTTGAGAACCGTTAACCCCTGCTGTTAATGTCATATGCTCTTGAACTCATGTGGGCGCCACCAGTTTTACCAAGCTTGACCTGCGCAATACTTATCATCTGGTATGCATTCAAAAGAAATAAGACTTTCAATACCCCCAGTGATCAGTATGAGTACATTGTAATACCTTTTGTTCTCTCCAGTGCTCCAACTGTCTTCAAAGCTCTCGTGATGTGCTGAAAGACATGCTGAACTACTTTGTTTTTGTCTAACTTGACAATATCCTTATTTTCTCAAAGGCCCCTCAGAATCACGTCCTCCATGTTCGACAGGTGCTTGCCAGACTATTTGAGCATCAGCTGTATGTAAAGGCTATGAGGTGTGAGTTCCATGTCTCCACCATTTGTTTCCTGGGTTTCGCTGTGTCAGATGGACGTGTTTGCATTGGATCCTGCTATGGTGAGAGTAGTGGCTGACTGTTCTCAACCGACTTTGATCAAGCTGTTCCAGCAGCTCCTGGGCGTAGCCAACTTTTATAGTCAGTCAGTAAGCGTCACTTCAGTGGCAGCTCTTCTTACAGCACTCACGTCTTGCTCCTCTGCCTTTTCTTGGACTTCTGCAGAGTGTAATTATGACCTTGGCAAAAGAGAGCTGCTTGAGGTCAAAGTGGCCCTGGAGGAGTGAAGGCACTGGCTGGAGGGAGCCATCCTTGGGCTTATATCTCAGTGGACTTTGTGACTGGCCTGCCTCCATCTAACCACTGTCGATCATTTTTGTTCCCATTTTGTTGCCCTAAGTTGACCTCTGTCAAGGGGGCACCTGAGCTTCTCCTCCAGCACGTTTGTGGTCTCCATGGCCTCATTGTGTTGCTACTACAATGCATAAAGTTGGCAGTTTGCAGGTTTGCTACCAACAACAAGAAACCAAGAATGTAATTTTATAATTTGCCATTCCCATAGGTCTGGCACTGAAATGGCATCTGTTTCCGATTTTGAAGCAGTGAGATGGATTGGTTTGCAGAGACTGTGTGATTACTTTAACTAACAAGAGACACCTTTGGTCAGCTGAATGGGTTGGAAGAGGGGAAAGGAAGAAATAGAGAGAGAGACAGAGAGACTGTAAATAAATAGAATAACCATGAAGATAGTCCTTCTCAAAAACTGCATTCATTTGTAGATATAAGCTTATCCTCCTGTCACACGTCTTCACAGTTTCTGTAAAGGTGACAGAACAGACCCATGACAGCTGGATTTCACAATAAGACACAAGATCAGTTTGCTAAAAATCTGTTTTTAGAGAATAAACCCTGCAAATATGTATAGGCAGCAGAGCTGAATGTCACCCAGGTAATAATACAGACAAATTGGCCTGAACCAAATCAGTGTGGAGATTCAGCCTTGCTGCTAATTAGAGCTGGGGTTATTGCTGACTGGAAGAACAGTTAAAAGGGGGGAGAGAGAGAGAGACAGAGAAAGAGAGAGAGACTTTCTTTTAATTCAATCTTTAGCTTTAATAGTAATGGTTAATTTGTCACAAAGAAGGTAATGTTTCATATAGGGCAGCCAGAGCTCATGTTTAATTGGGCTGAATTAGGAAGTTAGTAGTAAGTGGGAGCAACAGCAATAGTGTGGCACAATTTTAGTTTTATTTACTATGAAAATGTGAAAATGGAAGGCATCATTGGTGATCAACTTTCAGGCATAATAGATATAGAATAAGGAGAAGGGTAGGTGTAACACTGGTGTTTAATTGATGAGTCATGTCAGTGATTTTTGTATGGAAATGATGATATCTTATGTTGAGGTGTCATATATGGAATTATATCTTGAGTGCTGAGAAAAAATGAATGCGTAAGTGGTTAAATTGACTGAAATAATTGCCTCAGCATGACCAAAGGTTTTTCACACATCTTTGAAGTAGAGGAAAGTTTGTTACAGAAATTACACTATAAATACACAGTGAGGCTTATGTTTGGTGTGATGACACAGAAATGCTTAAACATGCTGCCCTGGGTGGAGTATCCAACACCAAAGAAGAATTTTATTCCTATCAACCAAGCTGAAGAAAAAAAAAAAGAAGGCTGTACCTTTGCTTGAATCTGCAGCATGGGCAATTTAATTTGTAATTTAGCCTATGCAACATTGCAATAATGCTTAGAATTTGTTTATTATAATGAAAGATCAGGAGATTAAGTATGAGCAAAGTTTTGCTCAGCTCTTATGCGAGGAGACAGATGAAACCTTTGGGGACCAGGTGTTTCAGTAGATCCCACTGTACTCTACCTGGCTGGCACCAAAGTGTGTAGCTGGGGAACATTGTGGAGAATTTAGCTGAAGAACCAGATATTTTACATTTTTGTCAGAGACTGAAAACAGAAAGTGAATTTTGAACTTTGGACTTATCAGGTGTCCAGACATATGATTCCAAAATCTGTTGCTCTGTATCCGCTTGACATGTTGATAAGCAACTGTTTGCTAATGAATACAGAATACCATTTCTAATGGTGGGAACTCTGTACGCCTGTGTTGGGCCTCCACCTTTGTAATTCTGCACCCATTAAAAATCAATTAATGCAGGTTTAACCATCCACCTACTGTATACAGCTGCTCCTAGTTCCCATTTTCTAATTTGTTATCATAATAGGAAGATTTAGAAATGGATTGTGGCTGTAGGGTTGTCAGCTAGATCTTGCACAGGCAGTAATGAAGTGTTTGGCTTTCCCTTTACTGCCCACCGCTGAAGTCCTCGTCTTTGTGACAAGCCACTTAAAGGAATAGTTTGACATTTTTTTTGAAATATGATAGTTAGTTTCCTCGCTGAGAGTTGGATGGGAAACACGAAACCACACTCATGTCTGTACACTAAATATGAAGCTACAGCCATCTATTAGTTAGCTTAGCATTAAGACTCAAAGCAGGGGGAACAGCTTGCCTGGCTCTGTCTGACATTTCGTTTGTTTAGTCTGTGCATAAAATAAAGTGGAAAAAAGTGACAATTTGCCATTTAACATGGAGCCATGCTAGCCCATGTGCCAAGCTATTTCTGTGATTTAGCATATTTCCCAAAATGTCAAAACTTTTTCTTTAACCTCCAACTTCTCAAGAAGAAGCCCAAGCGTGTGTGATTGAAAACAATGAATCTATTCCAACAGCAAAAAGCCAGGAGTCAGTGTGATTCTTTATCATTAGAAGATGAACCGTCTGTGTTGACTTTACATACTATATTTCCACACAAATACAACAGTTTTTTCAATTGTACCATCATATTTCTCCATTTTCATGTAAAATGCAACTAAATCAGATATATTTCAACGCTGATTTCAGAGCCATGATGTTTCAGATGGTAAATAACAAATATGCTCATCCTTACAGGTTTATATATATATATATCTATACTGATGGGATCACAGCTCATTTGCGTGATTCACAGGAAATACGTTGGCCTATATTTCAAACAAACACACAAACATGTCCATACACATCTATGTACTGCTCATTAAACTCAACATGTTAGTGAGATTTGGATTCTGTGTTTGTGCCCGCTGCAAGACTCTGTGTGTTTTGAAGCCGGGGGTTGGCTTGTTGGCTGCCTGAGGCTACTGCTCTAAAGTGTGTGAAATGAGGGAGTAGCCAACGGTGGCCCCTTGGCTATGGAGTTGCATTGAAGGATGTGTATGTGTGTGTTTATGGATGTGTGTGTGTGTGTGTGTCTGTGTGTGTCACATACATATCAGACATACTGCTTATGTGAGTGACAGAGCCTGCAGGCTCTGCCCGTCCATTCCCTCCCCCCGTATTCACCCTGACATGGAACAGTCCTCCATTTGGTCTGCAGAGTAATGAGGCAAACCGATGAGACAGACGGGGGCTTCGAGGTTCAGTCAGGTGTCAAACTTACTGGACTGCTTAACTACAGCACATGAGGTGATGATACAACAAATACAGTTCATCATTTACATGTATCGGCTCATACATTTTTTTCAAGTTGATATTTTTCTTCTTCATTTGTTAGTTCTTCACAATTATGAACAAAACATAATGTATTCTTTTTTAAAGACGTCACTTATCTTACCTTTTCCCACATTTATCATATTTTCTCCTCTCATTGTCTCATTACTTCTTGTTTTCCCCTCTCTTTTTTCAGTTAATTTTCCTCTTTGCTCCTTTCCTTCTTTTCTCATGTCTCGCTGTCCCTTCTTTACTCCCTTCTTTCCTTCCCTCCATTTCCCCATTTTACTGACCTCCTGCGCTAATTTCCCACTTTTATCTTTCCTTTCTTCATTCTTACCTTGCATATCCTGAGTGCTTGGTTGGTTTCTCACATCCCTCCTTTCGTCCACTCATGCCTCAGTTTCTTCCATCATTCCTCCCTCCGTATTCTTCATTCTCTCCCTTCCCTCCTCCCTCCTTTCTTTCATTCTTCCTTCTTAAATTTCTCTCCTTTCTTGCATTTTCTACCTCTTTTGTCTGGTTGTCTCTTATTTCTCTTTCCTCTCTTAATCACTTTCCTTTATTCTCTTTATTCCTCCCATCATCCCACTTTGCCTCTCAATAAGATCTTTTGAATGACCAGGGAAGGTGTGAATCTAATTCGTTTCATCTTTGTTGCTGTCTTAAACATCCTATAGATGGTGCTGCTGTCCATGACTGAAAATCCTCAGTAATATTCCCTCCTTCTCTTTTGTTGAATTGAAAATCTCTATCGTTCATTCTCTTATTTCCCTGTATCCCTGATTGCTGGATGTGCCTGAAATAAACTAATATTCTGACACTGACGATGCCTCCTTCTGTCTCAACAACACAGTCAATCACACTTCATGGTGTACAGTTAAATGATCAATACTTTTTGTTCATTATGTTTCCAGTTTTCCTTGAACTATTCAAGCTTTTACATTACATCGGAAAACATTCACAACCAGACACGTCGTGTGACAAAATGAAATGGACTTGGAAGAACCAGCAAATAATCAAAGTGTACAAAAGGCATGTGTGGGAAAAATGGAGTGGAACAATGAGTAATATTGTAGAGATGGGAATACTCAAAAATAGCGGATGTTGGATATACTTCGGTCTCAAAGGAAGTACATACTCTTTCAGATTTTCCTTGCTGTTGTATATCAAGTTTGATAAATATGGATCACAACTGCTCTGAACAGTTGCTAAGTATGTATCTCCACATTTAGTGATTTTGAATTGTGTGCTCCTTTGTGAGAAAGTTCTCATTCTTCTTAAGCTAAATAAATAATTTGAGACCCCACTTATCTGAAAAAATCCATAGTCACATAGCTGGCACAGGACACTAATGTACCTTTGCTTTTAATTCTACGAAAAGTGAAAGGAAGTATAGCTTCTGTGGCAAATGTGTAATAAAATACAGATTTTCCATGAATCACACAAATAATCAAGACTAGAATATTTTGGAAAATAATCACTGTATAATTGGACAACGCTATAATAAGACTCTGCCTGTAAAACCAAAGCACTGCGTTACAGGTGCAATCCAGAATATCAGAGACAGATGCAGGGCAAATGTCTCGTGTCACTATTTATTTAATACCATAAGAATCAATGGAAGAAAACTGTTACCGTATGAAGTGTCACTGCATAACACAGATGAAGGGATCAAATGATCAAAGGTATTCCTGTCTAAACCACGTCACCATCCAAACCCTGAACACAAAGTCATTTTTATGCAGTGAGCAGAGCACCGGAAACCATTTTACCTGCTGCTTGGCGTTGGATAAGAGGTGCTTGCATATTCATAAGAGCAGATAAGAGCTACCCATGCAGCTCCCTTTAATTGAGAATGATGGAGAGAGATGGAGGGATGGAGAGACAACAGAGCGCGGGAGAGAAGGGTGGAGGAGGATGGGGAATGATAACCCTGCACTTGCCTTGATGCATTAATTGAGGGTATTAGAGGGAGGGATGGATGGACTGGGTGGTGGTGGTGGCGGCGGGCGGGTGGTGGCGGCGTACCATGGAAATGCCAGCAGTGCCAATAAATTACTGCCCGCTGGTGATTGACTCCGCAAATGTAGTCTGGAAAAGGCTGGCGAAGTTGGAAGGAATCAATCAAGGCTCTCCCAAAACTTTTCAACCCTTGTTCTGAAACAGTTCAGCGGATAAAAGGTTATCATCATAACTGAGCAGGACGGGCTGTGACCTGGAGACACTTGGACATAATATACCTTTTCAAGGAGCTCAAGCTCTCGCCACAGTTGTGTGAGGTGTTTCAAAACCAGGAAAGATTGTTTCAAGTACTGTTGGTCAGCAGTTTTTTGATCAATCATCTTCATGGGAAATTCACAATAATCATTAAAGCATCTGATAGTAGTAGGATAAAGCTAATAATAACCATAGGATGCAAATAAAGAAAATTGATGTTATAACAATTTATTTTCAATCACTTAAACTGATTATTGAACAATTTAGTTTCAACCCGAGTCTCATTTTCATAGTTGTGGCCATCATTACTATCAGTTTTGAAAAAAACAAGAGAATATTCCTTTAGTTTAAAGAGGCACTCCATTAATCCACTGTCTACTTTCATAAAGTCAAGAGACTTTCATAAGCTAAGACCCAAAACAGTGGATTCTGCAATTCCCATAATGCACCTCAACAGCATCTTTCCTCACACCCTCACACCATAACACATAACAGTATATTAGTACGAATAATGAAGATGTGCACATATCACAATATAACAATAATACAAACCCACTGCTGATACTGAAAAGCACAAGAAAATAATTTCACTAAATAGCAGAATTATAAACATTTAAAACTGCAGCACAGAACACTCAACATTTCATCTCATAATTGAAGAATGTTTTTTAGGATGCAAACATAATGGAGATCCTGCTTCTGTGTTTCCAGCAGAAGGTCGGAGGGCGGCGGCTCTGATGCTATTATGGGATGTTGGGAAGGGAACTCATTCTCTTTGACCTGCTTTACCAGAGGTGGCCTCCATGTTTCCAGCTCTGTCTCCACCACCAGCACCACTGCTGCTCTGCTGTGCTTCACCCTGTGTGTCCGTGCACACGTGTGAGAGAAAGAATTTTGTTTGTGTCTCGTTTTTTTTTCTATACAAGTGTGTGTGTGTGTGTGCAGATGTGTGAGTGAGTGCATGTGTGTGTGTCTGTGCACTTTAATGTGAATGTACCTGTATGTTTGTGTATTGTGGGTGTTTTTCTTGTATGAGAAAGCACATGTATGTACATCCACCAGGGTTTGCATTTCCATTGTGTGTGTGTGTGTGTGTGTGTGTGTGTGTGTGTTCATGAACGTAATAAGCGTCTATCTCCAGTACACTACTGTTTGCCCACTAGTGTGTATGTGAGTATACCTACATACAGTGTCTGCTTTTGTGAGCGTGCATGATTGTGTGTGTGTCAGAGATGCCATTGTTTGGCCTCTGGAGGTTTCATTAAGGCCCAGTGTCCAGAGGTAAAAAGTCATTCATCTCCCCTGTTGTGAAGTGGCAGCTCTGGGCTCTGTCCCTCACTCCCCCACCTCCTCTTCCACCTCCATGTCTCCCTCTTCTCTATCCTCCCATCTCTGTTTCCTCTCGTTTCATTTTTCTTACATCCTCAGCCAGTCTCTCTTTTCATCTCCTCCTTTTCCATTTTCTTCCATCACTTTCTTGCAAAAAAAAAAAAAATCAAGTTTTACGACTCCACAGAAGAGACTGAAGAAAAAGAAAAAAAAAAAAAAACAAGTAAAGAGGAGGGAGCAAGAGGAGTGTTTGATGTCTTTCAGATGGACCGGCCTGTCTAATGAATCCTTCACTAGTCCGCTATGAGATGAGCTCGTCTTCTCCTGTTTCATATTTTTTTGTGCTCTTTTTTGCCTCTGTGCACATTAATTAGAGCTGTCAAAACTTAAGTCTCTCCCTCTTTCTCTCTCTTTCCCTTTTTATTTTGTTCCTTCAAGTGGCTGAATGGGATACCGTTAATTAAAAAGATATCAGATCATAGAGGCCCCCTGAGCACTGGAACCGTCTGGGCCCTCGCGTCCTGACAAGTCGAGACATCATGTTTTTTTTTTTTTTTTGTCCGTACACACTCCAAAGAAATTCTTGTCCCTTTTGTCCACAAGTTGCAGCGATGGATTGAAGTTCACTGGAGACTGGAGGGAGTGCATGTGTGTGTGTGTGTGTGTTGAAGTGCTGTGTTGATAAAAGCATCTCTTTTTGTATTTAATTGCGTCTCAGCTTTATGAAAGCGTGGACTTCTCTTCTGATGAGGACTTCAGAAGGTTCACTGTTTTAAGTGGCATATCTTTACTGACAGAGCAAAGTGCTTAACGAAAGACACAGAGCACTACCTTCTCCTTTGTGTGTGTGTGTGTGTGTGTTCAATAAAAGAGAAGACGGAGAGTTAAACTTGTGTGTATATATGCATAGACATCCATTTGATAAAAAAGAGAAAAGTCTATGACTTCTCATGTTGGTATGCATGTCAAATTCATGTCTGTTTACTTTGTCTCTGCATCTGAACTCAATTATCAGGCTCACTCAGTAGAATAGAACTGATTTCAGCCACGAATTTGCTGCTAGAAATGCCTCGGCCTTCACATTACAAGTGTGTGCGTTTGTAACAGTCTGCATCTGTGCATATGACTAATACATGTGACTAACTTGTCATTGGTTGCCACTGTTATTGATATTGATGTATGGTTCTCATACACACATTCACTCTCACACACACATACTGTCGTGTTGTGAGATCAGTAATTTGTAGTTAATCATTTGGGCTGAAGAGGGATGAGGTGGGGTGAGAGAGAGGGCTGAATCCCCCCCCCCCCCTTCCTTCCCTCCCTGCCTTCTCAACAGCGGAGTGGCAGTGGAGAAGCACAGAGACAAATGATGCACACATATACATACACACACACACATGCTCGCACACACTCTCCATGCAGAAACCTAATTAATTTTGTGCAGTGTTTCAGAATTGATTGTGGTCATTTCGAGTTCTAATTTTTCATCTGGTTTTCATGGGCTTCCTTCTTTCTGTCATTCTCACCCGTCTGTATTCCTCTTTAGTGCTTGTGCGTGTGTGTGTGTTTGTGCATAACTGTATATATCACAGAATCTGACGTCGAATTTGATAGAAGAAGTTTGGTGTTCTGATGCTTACCTCAGTGAGCGCATGTCTCCCCTGAGAGAACTTTTCAGGCCGAGCGTGTTTTCAGCTTTTGAGAAAGCCAAAAACAAACAAGGTTTAAAATGTTTCACAGGATGCATCCAATAATCCTACCCATTACTGCACTTTACCCAGAACAAAGACCTTAATCTGGCATAAGCAGCGGAGCAGAATATGTGGAGCAGGAGATGAATGCAGTAAGACACAACAGGAATATATGTGCACATACATGTGTTAAGAAACCAGAACAATTACATTATGTTTACAGAAGAAGACAGGTTTTCATGTAAAATATTATATTATATAATTATATAGGCAAGTAACACACGTTCAAAACATTCATTCTATATAAAGATGGACAGCATGTCTCTGCTTTTTCCCACTGTACAAAAAATGAAACCAAAATATTCATGACACAGCCGGTGGTGACACCATTTGTGATTACAGGCTGAGCCGCGATCGCTACTACGAAGACTGTGGCTCCACATGCATCTGCCTGAACCAATCACTGGTTAGTGTTGGCTGTCAGTCATGACATTTCATCTGAGCAAGCACCACCCACTGTTACCATGTCATCATAACTGAAGGAATTACTGATCTTGCTTAGATTTACTGATCCAATGTAGTTGAAAAACTGCTCAGTAACCAAAGCATCTGAAGCTACTGTTAAAACTACTCTGTCCGTGTTTCAGAGTCATTTGGGTCTTTTCACTTGAGAGGTTTTTACTTGTCTGACAACTATTGCCATATTTATGATCTAAAATGTTTGTCAAAGCAGCAGATTATCTTTCTGATACTCTTCCACAGTGCTGCAAACACACACACACACACACACACACACACACACACACACACACACACTCCAGTTTTCCATGGAATTTCCTTTTAAAACAATGTGAATAATTGACGTGAAATTTTTTGCATTGGCTCTTGCAGCCAACAAACGAACAGTTTGCATGCTTTGCTCACACCTTCAGCGTCTTGGTGTTACTGGAGCCGGTGTTAGTGAGGAAACAACAATGGTGGACAGCAAGGAGGATTCAAGTTTTCAGTGGATGGGACTGTCAGCTTGCTGAAGGGCTGAAGGAGGTCATACGTTCAACTGAGCAGTAGAAGGTCGTTTCTCATATTCTGGGGGTCTCTAACCATTTTCTAACCAGTGAAATATATTCAGTTAAATAAACAGTAGCGTACCCTAATGAAATTGTATAAAAGCTGTAATACTCATCATCGACAGGGTTACAGATAGATCAGCGTTTTGCATTATTGCCATTTGGTGTAATCAGTAATGATAGAAATCAAATAATCAGAGCATGCTTTTCTGCACTGGCTTGGTGTTACTGCACATTTCCGGAAGCATCTCTTTTTTCAAAGGCTATGTCACTTTAAGAAAACCGGCTAGGCCTTCGAAATGAAGGAAATTAATGAATCTGATTACGGCTTTGTCTAATAGTTTATGCATCACAATTTCCTGTTTTTAATCACTACAGTAGGACTGTGCAGCCCAAGGGCACTATTTTAATTCTTTTGTGTTACCAGCAACAGCAGGAAAAAAATTATAAGATTAATAATTGTTTTGCCAGGATCTAATAACAAGCAATAAAAACCAGCCAACCAGAATGCTGCCACCATACCCACTCTGGGTGCTATTATTAGAGGCCTTTTCATGTGTGTTTTCTTTTTTCTTCCTTTTTAATCTGTTTGGTCTGTTTTACTTTGCCACTTATAATGTTGAATGGTTTTTTTTTTTAATTCTGATAAATATTTGAGTTTGCTTATAAAAGAGGCTAATGTTGTCACATGAATAGAGAATGATCTTTTCTTCATTCTTCATTATGATTTCTCACTTCTTGGCCTATGACAGGCAGACTGATAGAATATTTACAACCTTCTTAGGAGACATTTAGCAGGAACATATCACAGCTGATGTGCACCTGCTCTTTAAGACCTTATGCATGAGTGCGTCAGTCTGCAGGTGCGTGCGTGTGAGCGTGTTGAAAAGCTTGAACCGCCGGCGTGTGAGAGTCTAAGTGTGATCTGTTTCATGTAACACAAAGACAGAGAGTGACAAGAGTGAGTTCACTCCCATTGCACCATATTGGAGCTGACACTCTATCAGTAACACGTCCATAAATGCTCTCTCTCTTTCTTACTTTCTCTGGCTCACCCTCTCTCCACTCCATTCTCACCATATTCCTCCGTCCTCTTTTCCTTTGTCTTTGCCTTTATTCAAAGTGGGACACTTAACGGCAATTGTATGTATCAGTGAATGTCACCACTTCAACTATGACCTGTTAAAATGATAAGAAATAGGACACATTTAACATTACATGTCTGGGTGTTCATGCCCAGATCCAGCCATAGGTAAGACTGACAAATTAAAAATGTTCAGAATGTTTTGGGGCCTGAGAAAAGACACACAGGTGTGGCTGGTGGGGAGCTTGCTGTAGCTATGTATTAAGTAGCTCAAAGAGCAGGGAAGTCTCGGCAGTAACAGGAGAAGGTTAAACTGAAGCCAAATGCACGGCAGACATCACCATTCAAAACCAAGGTGAACATCAGTGCTGCTCTTTTGGCCGAGAAGCAACAGAGAGCTGTTGAACATACTGATAGACGACCAACCTTGCAGTTGCGTAGCACATGGAGCAAGACCTAGTTTGGCTGAAAAGAGGAAAGGAAGGTCTGAGATTTACTGAGATTTAGCAGTAGGCTACATTACTTACAAAATAATTAATAATTACAAAAGAAATGTCATTATTTCAATGCATTTTTGACATGCGGTAGAAGTTTCTTAACCCAAAGAATATCACCAGACAAGACCTCATATGAGGGCACTTTCTCCTGTTATTTAGTTAGTTTGAAAGAAAATGTTCATCATTACCTTATAGTTCTGCTCTGTTTCATGTCCACACTGACCTTTTACAAACAACTTGTTTCAAATCCACTTCTACCATTTTATCTTTTGGTCACAAAATGTTGAAACAGGGAGGAGAATACCTGAAAAGCCTTCTGTTCTCCTGCTTTCCACTAGTGTGGTGGGTGTTCTACCGTGGTGGTGAGGTCCATCTGGAAACGCTCAGAGCATCCTGTCTCATAGCTGCTGCCATCACCTCTCACAGTATTTCACTATTTTATGGACGCGACCAGCTCTGGAGCCCTCTGCCTCCCTTTGGAGCTTCTTTGGAAACATCAGCCAGCATTTTATTTACAACCTCTGAGCCCAGCATGCTCCCTTCTGTGGGTGGTGTGTACATGGTGAATATGCTATGATTCAGGCATATCAGCTCACAGATTTCAAGGAAAGTAGGAACGCATGTGTGGTTGCTGTGTCCATGGATACATGTGTCAGACGGCCTACCGTGGCCTTCTTTTCATGTCAGAGTCAGGTTTGTTTTCCAGTACCAAGGTTTCACTGACCACATCTACGGGGAAACGATCTGAAAAACCTCACAAAACAAGTCGTTGATGAATGTACATGAATTTGGAGTAAGCCTTTGCATGTCTAATTGTCTCATTGGTTCCTGTAATTTGACACCATTTGCGTTGGTTAATGCAGCCTGTACCAACTGTATAAACATGTTGCTTATTGTATTGTTTGTTACGTCTTGTGCTGACAGTGTGTAGGAGTTCACTTTTTTGTGTTTTTAATTAGATTTCACCGTCATTCACACTAGTTTTACTGGCTTGCATTAGATCATCTATGCTCATCTACATAGAAATAGAATTCTGATGAAAAACACTGGATTTTAAATACTATGAAATCACATAATATTCCCCCCAAAGTTCCAACACATTCTAGGAAACACATCAATGGCCAGTGACCCGTTTTGTGTGTGTGTGTGTGTGTGTGTGTGTGTGTGTGTGTGTGTGTGTGTGTGTTTGTGCGTGTGTGTACATGAAAATCTACCTGTGCATACATTCATGCAGCTGTGTATACCATATACAGTGTGTAGAGCATGACAGTATGTTCTATTTGTATTTGTTTGCGTGTTATATGCGTGGCTTCAGGTGTGCGTCTCTCAGTCAGCGACACTTCGTTGTGTATGTGTGTGTGTGTGACATGCTAGCAGCCCCACTTGGCCAGCTGACAGGCCGCTGTCTGATTATAAAGGCACTTTACTGGTATTAATATTAATGCCACTCCATTTTATTCAGGATGTCTGCCTGCCACTCCGATGAGACTGCACTTTACTGCTTTAAATGGTGTGTGTGTTTGACAAGAGGTGTGTGTTTGAGTGTGGCTGCATATGTGTGTATACATGCATACTGATTCATGTGTGTTTGCCTGTGTCTCTGCAGCATAAATGCAGTTGTCAGGAAGAAAGTATCCCTCTAGTCCATTAGTACCAGGGCAGTTTTAAACTTGCCCCCTTTTAATAAAATTATCTTCATTTCTAACTACATTTCTCCACAACATGTTTCCTTCAGGACTGTGTTTTTATACTAAAACAGAATAAAAAAATATTTTTGTGACAAAGGGTCAGGGTTTTTTAAAGGTCACATAGGAAGCAATGAGGATGATTAACAGTTATTTAGGGTTCAAGGTCACACCGGACTGGCACTTAGGTCTCCATGAAGTGAATTTAAGAGAGAAGGTTGCCGAGTGTTTCCACCTTTCAGGAACAGAGAGGAAAACAGGTTTTCAAGTTTAACCAGGTCTGAATATGAGGTTGGTGGATGTTTCAACAGCAGAATACTTTCAATTAACAGACAAAGAGCTACTGGTTGCTTTCTAAGCTGGCAGACACACTCACACACATACACACACACAAACACACACATACCCCTCCCTCATGTGTATCTATCTTGTTTTTCTCCTGTTGTTGGTTGTTGTGTAGGTCATCCCCTCCTCTGTCTGCCATCTGGGAAGTCTCTCTCTCCATCCATTATGGCCATCCTGGGACAGGGACCCTTCAACACCAGCATGCCCCCACAATCCCTATACACATAAACACGTAGCACACATGCACACACACTCGTACGTAGCGGCAAGCACAAACTAATGGCAGCACATTGGACTTAAACATGCAGAAAAACAAACAGAAAGTAATGCACACTCACACAAAGAAAAAGTTAGGCACACATTTGAACACACAAACAAAGATTAACAGACATGTACAGACATGTAGTAATTGTATTACAGCCAGTATTGCTGCTTTGTTTGCTGTGCATCCTTTGCATAACCTTCTCATGGTAAGCAGTAACCAATATATCTTACAGATGTGTGCCCATTTATATTTTTGGTGACTTCTCCGTGCAGTTTCACATACAGTAGGGATGCACCGATCCTGTGCACCACCAATCCGATCAGTACCCAGTGAATAATGACCCTATTAAGTGAATCGAGTATCAGCCAGATGCGACCAATCCACTTTAAATACAGTTTGCATGTCAATGTCATTACAAAAGTGTTTCTGTTATTAGTTATTCATTAAGTAATGGTGGGCTGCCATAGCAATGGCCTCGTTTTACCCTCCATAAAAATGAACCCAGTGAGTTTCATGCTGTTGGGAATACATTTTAAATTTGGGAAAAAGAGAGCAATTGTATCAGATTGAAATTTAGGCTCTAAAGTCGCTGTTCAAAAGAATTCTGAGGAATCAGCAACTGCTAAAGATGTAGACAAGGCAGCTCGAGGTGGTATTCATCTACAAAATAGTAAATTAATAAGACTTGATCACAAAATAATCTTTGTAAAACACAGAGAGAACAGAACAGAACTCAAGTGCTAAACATATACAAACCTGTTGCAGAAGTGAGGAGCAACCAAATGTCCTCACTTTGAAGGACCTCTGTCATCTTTCCTCCTCACCTACTGATGACCACCTCTCCGTTCTGTCAATTTTCCTATCAGTTGTAGTGAGCGAGAAACGGAGAGAAAGCAAAAGCGAGGCAAGGATGATGACGACGGCGGGCTTGAAGCTCAGTGCAAAGCTCTGGGTTATCAAACTCATTAATCTACATGCCATAGTCCCTGGATGAATAATTGTGCGTTGAATTTATCTGCCAGCGTGATAGCTACAGCTCAGCTCTCTCTGCGCCACAACCGACACCGCATTGTGTCTCGGCCTTGTAATTATTACACGCTTTGTCTTTGCTTGGGGTAGAGGTGGGTGGAAGGTGGGTGGTTGGGGTAGAAAACAGAAACACACTCCCACCTCTTCTTTCGCAGCTTTTCATGAAGAATCATCTTGCCACCGCTCAGTGTGATGCTTAATATTACAAGGAGTCACCCCCTCCTTCCCACCCTTGCTCATACTGCCGCATATAAAACTGCGGCCTAAGTTAACCCTTTGAGGGTCTTCAGCACTTTCTAGTGTGTTATGATTTTTATTTTTAGCATATTTTATCAGTTTTTCATGCATATTGCTTATAATTTTGCAAGATGGTGAATTTTTCAGAGTTCTCAATTTTTTTCATGTATTTTTTGTGTATTTTAGACCATAAAATGATGCGCATCATGACAAAAACATGGCAATTTAAGGGTTAATTTTTTAAAAAACTAATTAAAATTTGATATGTATGATTAGGGCTGATGCTGGTCTAAAAAACTATTTAAAAAAAATTTTAAAAAAAGAAAGATTTTTAACATTTTTAACATTTTTATGGCTTGTTTTTATGCATACACATTTATGTGTGTAAGGATCTTTAACGTGATTATTTCTGAGGACCTTCAAGGGGTTAAACCATGACAAATAGCTTGATGCATTTTTAAAGGTTGATTCTAATATTTTTGAATCAGGACATTTAAATACGTCTCTTTCTATGAAAGAAATGAAGGAAAACATCTGATTAATGAAATGGTTTTATTGAACCTAAAAAAGACACCAATGTCACAAAGTTAGTGATTAGCTGGTGAACATGGTAAAGCATTTAGCAGCTGAGGAACCAGATGTTTTCCTTTGTAGTTGGTGGAGACCAAAACAGAGCAATGAGGAGAACGAAAATTTATGGAATTTGTAAGGTGGCCACAAACACAACTCCAAATGAATGCTAATGACGGTCTGTGTCTACTGAATGTGTCAACAGGGAACCGTTAACATGTTTGTCATATCAAATTAAAAGCTGTTAATATGTTTGCAGCTTGTGTTCACAGCTTGTTTCTGATACAGATACACGGTTTGTTTGCATGTTCATGTGTGTGAGTGCTATGCGTATACAATAAATGACGAGGTACAGACATGCTTTCACAGTGTCACTACAAAAGCACCCCCCACGCCCACACAGCAACATGTGTGTCACAGCTGCTTGTTGGTTATTTTGTCTTTCTGATACGAGGTGTAGTTTTCCAGATGAAATAAGAGCAGAGAACATGAAAGAACAAATAACAGGCTTGTTGGCAACGGTGGCTGAACACAGCAAACAGGTAAACAGACTGTGTGTATTTCCAGCTCTTAATGCTATTTATCTTCAAACAGTTCCTTGCCACCCTCAGTGTGTCTGAGTGTGTGTGTGTGTGTGTGTGTGTGTGCACAATGCTTCTTTCCTTTGGCTGTCACACAAAAGATTTTAGGAATGATTGTGTGTAATCCAAAGCATGATCAATATTGTCGAAACATGTTTTTTTTGAGCCAACCGAGGTACAATCCCTGAACTGTCATTCCTCATGGTGTTTGTGACCAAAACCATTGGCCAGAGTATGTGCCTCAGTCTGCTGAATTAATAAGGTGCCTCCAATGGACATTTTCACCACCAGCACAAGGTGCATAACTAATTCCAAGTGTGTGTTTCCATATGCAGAGATTCATGAAAATAAAGCAGCTCCCTAATGTAGGTGGCAGCTATTTCAAAATAGAAAAATCAATCAGAAAGAAGAACTGTTTAGTATAACATATTGAGTCAATGTTGGATGTGTTTCATGATGATCAAAACTTGCAAATACCCAAATGTGTCAACTAACATGCAATGGCATTACAGCCATAATGGTTTCTCTTCCATGTTGTTTAAAGTTCATCTTCAACATCACTGAAATGAATGAAAAACTGAATTTCACAAGCGAATCAAAACAAGCATGATTGTTCGTCATCAGGTTGTTCCTGCAAAATGTCAAAGGACATTTGCATCGAGATGAACCTTTCTTAACTTCCCCATATCTCACTGCAGGGCACCTTTTGGTTATTGAAGTCATTAAATGTGGTGCCATCACGTTTTTTGAGTTCAGTCCACAGTAAATGGACATGGTTGAGGTTATTTGTATACAGTGTGTAACACCAGAGACTCCAGAACCCATTACGTGTCTTACCAATAGTTATTGTTAGTTTCTCTTCTCTTATAAATGATTGCGATTGGTTACTACACTTAACAAAGTAGTTCTAACTGGCCAAACTAACTATAGAGGTGCCAGATCAGAAAATTCTCATGTGTGTCCTTTGCAAGGCCATAATAAATTAGTTTAAGTTTGGAGGCCCAAGTGATTTTGTCATCATTTCTTTTTAATTCTTTACAATTGTTTGTCCAATTCATTTACTGAGTTACCTGAAAACATTCTTGCTTATTTATAATTAATTATCATTGCTGATTTCCACTTTTACTTTCAGAGTTAGTAAATTTGCTGAAAAAAATTGGATGGAAACCAAGCTATAATTCTAAGAAAAGAATCTTTGGGAGGCATCGCTGTGGTGCTTTGGAGGCTCTATCGGAGTGAATGTGTATGTGTGTGTGTGTGTGTGTGTGTGTGTGTGTGTGTGTGTCTACAACAGCCTGAAGCAAGCTTGTCCTTGAGACAACCTCAGATTGCAGATCGGACTGTAAGACAGCATTGTGTGTTTAATTTGTTTCTACCTGCTGGAAGGTCATCAAGCCTAGAACAAGTTTGGTGGAAGGTTTGGGTGGGTGGGGGGGGGGTGGAGATGGGTGGTGTGGGTGAGCATTTCCTCTGATTATGAAAGCCTAAACAGATTCTCTCTCAATGTCACATTTATCATTTTCGAACAGCTAATATCTTCAGATGAAACAGAAGAGGATGGCGACCCTACCCTTCTGTTCGGGCCGCGGACAGAGCGGAGGATGAAAGGAGCGAACGAAGACACAGGTCAACCTTCAGATGCCCCCCAGCATTGTCCAGAGAGGGAGAGAGAGAGAGTGAGAGAGGTGATGTATTTTAAAAAGCTCTCCTGACCTGTAGGCACCCAGTCGAATGTTTACTTAAATGGACAAGCCATAGTTTTAGAATGTGCTTTGTATAGCAGATTTCGAAATGCACTATTACATTTCAAAGGACACGCATGTTCATCACACACACTCTTCCTCTCTCCCACACACATACACACATGCGTAGGCCCACACTAACACACACTCACTGAAGCTGCATAGGGCATTGGTGTCAGCCTGAAGGTTTCTGGCAAGGTCCTCTGGGTAATTCCCATTCACCTTGTCCGGGGTCTTTGTGAACAAAGAAGTGTGTGTGTATTATGTATGTGTGTATGTGTGTTTGGACACTTCTTTTGCTGTATTTGTGTGTGATCTGACTCATTTTTATGAGACAGAAGTAGGGAAAACAGAGGAAGTTTTGGAGGTCACAAACAAATCACGGTCTCTACACAATACTGTGTGTGTGTGTGTGTGTGTATGTGTCTGTGTGACTGCATCTGTGTTTGTTTCTTCCTGTGTGTGTACTTGTGTGTGTACTCCAATATAGTAGCAAATTGAGAAGAGCGTGCTGTTGTGACTACAGGTATTTGAGGAGACTGTCTATATGCAAATGATAAAAGGATGTGAACATAATGACCCAGCATTGAGAAAGACCATGGATCTTGGGCTGTTTAGAATAAGGTGGGAGCAGAAAGAAAAACCTCAAGCAGCTGCAGTGGAGAATGCTGGGAAGGGAATATCTGGCAAGTTCAGCTGCCTGTTTTGTGATTGTTTGCATGGGAACTCATATGCGAGGGAGCAAGAGACATTCCAGATAATATTTAAAAAACCCAAGCTGTATGGCTTAAAACTGATGTAAACACTCTGGGCAGCGATTGGTTGCAGCTCATTTCATTTTTGCTGATAAAAATACAAAGCAATATTGGAGACATGCTGGAGTAATCCCGGTGCATTCAATGACCCTCCAAGGTACACCTGCTGAAAAGCATGGCATGCACAATGCTTTAGGAAAATCAAGCCCAGAAGACAAACAAACAGTCACACAAACAAACAAAAAATTGACGTGGGTCTTGTGGAAAATCATGACAATGTGGTAGCTTCTCACATTAAACTGTCAATTACATCACGGCACCAACAAAGACATCAGCAGTCCCTCTTTGTAACTTTTTAATTTCAATCAGGAGAGACCAACTGAAAAAGGGACACAATTGTAATATAGTCAGTAAACAAACAAACTTATTTTTTGTTCTCTTGCGTGAGTGTTCAGATTCAACTGACTCTCTTTACTACACAAATTTACCATAAATTGTTTGTTTCAACTGGATGCATGCTATCAGCTCATAAGCAGGTGCATATTAGATCATTGGCATAAAAGACTACCTGTTCTGTTCCATTTGTGGGCCAGACATTCATGAAAATGTCACCTTAGAAAGAAGAACCTCATACTGTGGAGCTTATGGTCCTTCTGTAGGAAAACGGCAGACAAGCAGACAGCAGACATGGCTGCCTGTTACAGTATAAATCCACCATCATGTGTGTTTAATAGCTCGACACGGACACATTTGGTGTCTTTTTTCCAAATATAACCCCATCTGGATGTATAACTCACACTGGTGAACCCGTGTGCTCTGTACATGCTTATATGCTTCTGTACATTGGCCTTGGATACAGCTGGTTTCCAAATGGCCATAAATAACAGCTTTGCCTAAAGTGGCTTTGAAACTTGCATTAGTGATGACCGTTTTTCAAAATAGACAAAAAAAAATGTAGTGTGTGTCTGAGCTAGTCTCGGTGTTCCCAGATAGAAACCCTGCATCGCCATGTTCAATCTTACCTTTGCTGTCTGGTTCTCATGATACTCACATGCCTATTCATTTTGAGACAGCAACAACCAGGGATGTAACTTCATCACTCAGTAAGTCAGGGTCAGACTTAAGGCTGGGATGGTGTTTAAAGCATTCATAAAGTACTTATTCATCTTGCAAAGCTAATTATCAAGTTGTTAAATCCAAAATGTGATTGCTCATAACTTGTTGGTGAATGCACAGAACATTGTTTGGGTGCCACAGCGTCCTTTTTCAGAATCCAGATTGTGGGTCAAAGGGGTATTGTCATATGTTGTACAGATTTGAAAGCCCTCTCAGACACATTTGCGATTTTGGGTTACACAAATTAAACGGACTTGATTGGACTGTCTTCCGAATAAAAGCTGATCATTTTAACACTGAAGTGGGTAAAGGCTGAATTGCTACAGCAATCATCTGAGATGAGGAGCAGCACAATGGACAAATGTTACTTTTAGATACTTCAATATATGAAGTTTCTGGTGTTTTGTTCTTCTGCTCATACACATGCACACTCCTCTCTGTAAATGGGATTTTATGATTGCAATTGTTCTTCTGTCTGCATGTGTTTGCGTCCACATCCGCTGTATCTACTGTCTCATTTGTCCTGTGTCGTGTATTCCACATTCCCTGTGTCTGCATGTCTTTGTGCCTCCTTGAATCACCCTAGAACACTGGAAACAGGCTCATCATTGCTGGGTAAGAGGACATGGTAGTGGTGAGAGCAGACAGAAGGTGGGGCAGGGCAGGGGGGGACAGGGAATGTGGATACAATCTTAAGTGTTAGTGATGGACTAGACAATGGAAGGTGATGTAGGATTTAAATCAACTCTTCCCTCTGTGCAGCACTGGTGGCTGATGGGAGAGGAAATGGCTCTGTGATGCCATCCGCTGCAATCCTGTTAGTCGTGAAGCGCCGTTTGTGTGTCGACTTATGTCTCTCAGGTTTTCTTTTTCCCTCTTGTCTAACTTCTTGGTACGGTGGGAGACTACAGAATAGAAAGTTTTAACCAGAAGGTCGCCGGTTGGATCTTCTCACCAAGACAGAACGAGTAATGCTCTTCGCTTAACAACCAGTTCAGAAGCTTTTGAGCAAGGCGCTGAACCCCTCACTTCCCAATGGCCAACTGTGGAAGACTGGAAGAGGAATTGGAGGGGAAATATCCATCCATCCATCCATCCATCCATCCATTATCTATACCGCTTGGAGCCGCTGGAGCCAGTCCCAGCTGAGGCAGGGTACACCCTGGAGTGGTCGCCAGCCAACCACAGGGACACAGACAACCACCCATGCTCACACTCACACCTACAGGCAATTTGAAATGGATTTCCAGAGACAAATTACAGCAGATATACTGTACATGAGGGAGTGTTTGTTTGAGCCCTACAATGAACTTGGCAATGAATGCAAAAAGTTTATTCCATTGCTGTCATACCCTGCCTCCACCTGTTTTATGTCTTGTGCGTTCATATGTAAAATCTTATGTAACATGTTTGGTTGTTGTTGTTGTTAAAAAGGTCTCCTTTCTGCATAAAAAGAAGAAAAAGTGAGATAAGTACATTAATTTCAGAATAAAACACTGTTATTCAGTGTCTGAGATTTACTTTTTCACTTACATACAAAGGGGACTGGTCTGACACAGACAGCAGAGGACAGAAACAGTGTGTTTGTAAATGAGACCAAAATGCGGTAGAAACTCTCAGCACAGCTATTATTAATTATTTTGGTACAAAAATGAACCCACCAGTTTGGCAAATAGCCCTCCCAGATTTACTTACCAAATGAAAAATTTACCCAAATTTCATTGTTGGTGAATTATTTTAATGATTCGAAAAATATTAACTTTTCTCAACAAACACATTCATAACTCAACGACCCCAATAAATATAGTTTCTTATGCATGAGAATGATATAAACTATTTTACAAGTGGGTGTAAATATGATTCCAACACTGGAAATATTTGAAAACTCCTTGTATTAAAGAGTTTGCTTTGGTGGGCAGTGTGAATGTGTGCGTTCAAGAAAGATGGCCGCATGATATGTTTATAATTAAACGATGTGCTGCAGCAGTGAGTGCTGACCAGTAGTATCACGGTATGAAAATGTGTGTGGGGGCAGGGAGAAAAGAGAGAGGATGATAGATGACTTGGCCAGTTGTAATATCTCCATACCAGAGGGAGCTA
The DNA here is from genome assembly GCF_042242105.1 of Pempheris klunzingeri. Classification (NCBI taxonomy): domain Eukaryota; kingdom Metazoa; phylum Chordata; class Actinopteri; order Acropomatiformes; family Pempheridae; genus Pempheris; species Pempheris klunzingeri. The sequence goes on along the minus strand of NC_092012.1, from coordinate 31,385,365 downwards.
TGTAACATTAAATATGGTCACATATGATTATCAATCTAGGACATATTAATAACCAGGAACATGCAAGCAATACAAATGACGCTGCTGTTACATATACCTCCTCCACCAAACAAACACACACAATGAGTCATTAATAAAACACAAGGTACTGAGTACTATTAAATTAAATTATCTACATTATATTATTTATGATAAATTATATTTTGTGTGAAAAAAACATAAAAGTTTAATACAAACTACAAAAGCTAAAACAGTCTATATATTTTACTACCAATATTTTGGCTTACAGACTACTATTTGTGGTCAGCAGCTTCAGTGGTTCATGAACATGTGTAGACAACGAACTTCGTAAGACTTAAGAAATAAAAATAACTTGTAAGGATGGACTGTTTTTCTTGCAGCAGACATAAAAAAGAGTGTCTTTATGTCTATGTATAAGAACACACAAACACACACGTACACACACACACGTACACACACACATAAAGCCAGACAGGGAGACAGAGTCGACACACAGCTGTATATACTGTAAGCACATAGATCTGAGTAACGCTCGCTGCGCCTTGATCCTCTCTCCCTCTAGGAACTTGTCTGGCTTTAGCCTCAGCCTGCCTGAGCTTCTCATGGAAAATGACACACATGGCTCAGAACTTGCTCTCGTTCTCTGACACACACACACACACACACACACACACACACACGCTCATGCAAACACTTAAGTACCTTTCTGTGTGTGCGTGCGTGTGTGTGTGTGTGTGAGGCTGCTCAGAGTCTTGGCAGAGTTGGGTTGTGACAGCTGAGTCTCAGGAGAGGTTGTGCAGATCAGGGCTGAGCTGAGAACCAGGGCCTGGCTGTATTAAAGGGGGAATTACACGACAGCCACCCCACGTGAGTGTCTTATCTCCTGGCTGCTGCCTCTCCCACAGCCCCTTCTCCCTGAAGCCCGAGGGGGAGGATACACGTCTGTCTGACTTACCCACTGACTCTTTGTCTATTTAACTTACCCCCTGATTGTCTGTCTACCTCCCTTACCCACTGGCTGTCTGTCTCTGACTTAATGACTGACTTAAAGACACTGTGCACTGTACAATTTTGGCTGTCCCAATTGAAAGTTTACAATCTTGAGAGAAACTGAGGGAAATGTCTTTTCATCATTTCTAAATGGTCTTACATTGTAGTATGAGACGAGGCCATGAAATAGGTTTCAATGTACACAATATCTTTTCCTCTGGAGCCACATCAATAATATAGATTTGACTTATTTTGCCAACACTTTGCTTGTTTCACAAGCATAAATATACATTTGCAGCCATATGAGTGGGAACATATTTTCAGCTGGAGGGCTACCCCAGTTGCTTTCATTTTATATGCATATTAATGTTTCAAATAAACAGCTAATAGATGTAGTACATTTTCTACAGTTAAATTTGAAACCCACTTGGAAAGAATATTAAAACATTATGATCCATATGATGGAAAAGATATATAACAGACAGAAACATTTCAGTATACAGACTTAATACACACGGGATGATTACCACTTAGTCTGCAGTGTTGTAATTGATGTGTTATTTATAATGTGTTATGGTTCAGATACTGTAGATGTCTGTCATGTCTGTCTCATCTGTCTGCCAATAGATTTAGTAGCTGTCAGTAATTTCTCTGTGCAGGTTGTTTGTTTCTATATCTTAACCTACACAAGTTGACGGTGGGTTACTTACTGCTCCGTGTGCCCAAGATGACACAAGAGGCTTAATGAATAGCAGATGAATAACAGTGTTTGGTTATGTGGAAGACTAATTATAAAAGTTTAGCCAAAACATCCTCTTTCATGTCATGTTGCTCCTCAGAGCTGCACTTCTGCCTGTATTATAAGTGCTTTAATGTGAAACTCCAGGAGACACTTTGGTCATGTGTATTGCATCCAGCTATTACTAGAGTTTTTACTGTAATTCATAAAGTTTTGTAGCTTGATAGTGCACAGCATCACATCAGTTCCAATTCCAATTACATTACATTACATATATTTAGCTTGTGCATTTATTCAATGAGTTACAGGAGGTGCATTCAGCCATGTGGCTACAATCTACAACTACATCAAATATGCTGAACTGCCTTAAGTGCTACATCTAGAAACAATAAGAGATTGAGAAAAAAAATATTGGCCAAGGTGCAGAAGGAACAGATGGGTTTTCAGTCTGTGATGGAAGAAGTTTAGAGTTTCTGCTGTCCTGGTGTCACTGGGGAGCTTGTTCCACCATTGTGGAGCAAAGAAAACACACTGTTGTAATTTGCTGAGTGGTAGCCGATAAGGTTTTACATGTCCTGGATGTAGGATGGGTCTGAACATTTGCAGTACAGAAGTCAAGTACCTGTGTCCTGCATCATATTGGAGCAGCCGCTGGCAGGTACTTGGTGTTGTGTGGGAGAACTAGGGTATGTTAGCAGTAGAGACTGCAGATGGAACAGCTGTGGTCCACGCCCTGTGCCGGCACCAGAATGGAGCCCAGACTGTGACTGACTGAATGACTATTACTGTCCGAATAGTTTTCTGTTTCTCGGTCCGACTCCCTTGCAGCTGTCTGCTCTACGTTAGGAAAACACTCCAAGACCTAAAATCCTACCCAAATGAGTATTCAGCAATAAACATTCATAGAAATGCATTCAGATTGTGATCTCTAACCAGCTCAAGCTACAAAATCACCGTCACAATTTCCAGATTCCAGCTGTAAACAAACAACTTTGAAAATACTGACTTGTTAGGACAGATGTTGATCCCATACACACTACAAGATGCAATAACATAATGACTGTCCAGGGTGATCACAGGCTAACTTTCTGTCTGACTGGCTGGCTGACTTATTTTCTGTCTCTCTTTCTGTCTGCTTCTCCGTCTGTCTGATAAGACTGAGCTGTTTACACAAGGGTTAACCATGAGGATAGGTGTGTGTGTGTGTGTGTGTGTGTGTGTGTGTGTGAGGGTAACATGGGACTGCACACATACTCACACACTCGCAGCACTCATGCTCCTATCACTCATTCATCCCCCTAGAATGCTTAGTGTTACACCTCGTGCTAGCTGGCAGATGGTGATGCTATGCACAATCACACTGCTTTATGAGGAAGAGAGAGAGAGAGAGAGAGAGAGACTACTTCCACATAGAGAACTCTATATAACCAACCAGACAAACTAAGCTGTTGAATAAGAAAGCTCTCATTATAGAAAAGACGTGAATTTCACAAAAATTAAAAACAGCAGCATTTGTTGTTTGCTACAGCCTTTAAAAAAAAAAAAAAACTTCCAGCAGTCATGGAGCAACATTAGCATGCATTCAGAGGCATGTTTTCATCCACCTACGAAAGTTCAAGAGTCATTCTGCTTTGATCTCAGTTTTGGTCTGACTCTTTAGCTGCTAAATGCAGCAGCTTTGAGCTTTTTCATTGCAAACAGCTGCTTGCGGTGCCTTGAAAGTTTGATGAGAGTGATGAGAGAAAGTGATGAGATGAAAGACGCTAACTGCAGAGTCAGGTGATAATTTAAAAATCACTCGTTTTACATTCCACAAAGTCATCTGACCTATTGTCATTATTAAAACATTGATTCGTGCAACTGTCACTTAAAGCCTCTTTATTGAAGCTCTTGTCTGGCTTGACTTATTTCCAGGTATTAACCCCCCTTAAGACTTATGACAGAAATAAATTCCTCTCAAACATAATGATGAAATCCAAAAAAAAAAACCCAGAAAATATCATTACACTTAATTTATGGGTACTGAGCAGTTACCCCATTGCTGTCCATTAAACTGTGTAATTCATCATTTATTAACAAGATAATTATCTGCTACAGTAGATACTTTCTGGTCATAATTTCATATTTTCTTTTTTACATTTAGATGTGAAATGTCCTAGTTATGTGTTGTATGCGACTGCAGGAATACTTTTATAAATAGAGCACATGTGTACATGTGGACATGCAATGGTCTCTGTGTGAATATATTTAAGTCTATTTTTGTTTGTATTGTAGTATAGTTCGGTGCAGGGTGTCTGTTGCTATTTTACGACAGGAGCAACACATGATTTCCCAAGTCCTGTGGGTCCTGTGCTTTAGTAGCTGGCATACTTAGTACTATGACAATGGAGCCTCCACAGATAGATCAGCAACTCTTCTGCCTGGAAACAAGAGCTCTGGAAAATGGCCCAGATTCCTCCATAGTGGACACCGATTGGTTGATCTCGGGTCCACTTTTATATCTTGCAGGTGCAATATCTTTTTATGCCTTCGAAAGGACATACTTGTCTGATATTCGGTGTCTATGCATGTGTGTAAGGGTTTGTCAGCTTACGGGGATTTAGATTTCAGATTTTTGTTTTTGATGGGGCATCTTAAACATGAAGATGTATAAAATGTATTTTGTTACTGTTTTTGTTTCCTTTTGGTTCCAACAAAATGTAGCGGTACCCATGCAGTAAAGTAATATGTATTAATAAGTGTGAAGACTGCAGGTTACCTATACACTCAGGGACTACGGTGCTTTGTGTGCTCACTTTGTGTTGCGGAGACTGTTGTTCTGTTCACTTGTGGCTCTAGGTCAGACGCCTAGTGTTAACTGCCTTTTTAGTTTTAGTCTTATTTGTCTTATTTATCTATTTGTCTCAGTGTTTTTCATTTTAAGGCCAAGTTTAGGGTTTCAGCTCCAGCAGACTAAGGAGGACATTCCAGACGTCCTCTTCCCGAGCACCAATTTTCAGCTCATCCCGATGAATCCTGAGGCGTTCCCAGGCCACCTGGGATATATAATCTCGTCAGTGAGTTCTGGATCTGCTCTGTGCTTGCAAGACCTCCAAGGAGAGGGGTCTGGAAGGCATCCTGACCACATGCCCAATTCACCTCAGTTGGCTCCTTTCGACACAAAAGAACAACTGCTCTACTACAAGCTCCTTGAAGACGTCACAGGGTAACATCCAGAAACAGCTTGCAGTAGACCCTCCAAGGTACCCCGAAGAGGAAACTCATTTTGGCCACTTGTTTCCACCCAAAGCTCATGAGCATCGGTCAAAACACAAATTATTTGAGAAACTACAAACTACTGAAGGAAGAACTAATTCATACTGATGGCCTTAATGGTAGCCTGTTAGCTATCAAGGACACTATTGGGTTTTTATGTTGAGAAATGTTTAACAAGAAACTGGTGACAGCAAGGAGAGGCGAAGGAAGTGTCTTTACCTCCATAGAAACGGTCGAGCTGCTATTGCTGAAGAAAAATAGAGAAAAAACATGATAAACGAGGAGAAATTAATTCAAATGGATATTAGTCATATTGGTGACTTATCAAGCACATGTTGTTGTGTTGACACAAACTAGTGGCAGATCCACCAGGACTGATCTTGAACAAAGATCTTGTGATTGAATGTTGAGTAATGTAGCAGCTATAGTTCAAAAACAAATATAAAATGAGAAATATTTTTTTATTGATTATTTCATGCACCTCCCTGAGACTGGGTTGTCTATCCAGGTCTTTGTAAGACTTGTAAGTAACAAGTAACAAGCTGACATCTCAGTCTGAATAGAAACACCACCAGAAATGTTTATATATTTGGGTTGATTGTGGAATTGGCTCAATTATTTGTTGAACCTGGGTAGCACAATATTAAATAAGTGAAGCTCCCACCAGGTGTTTGAGTTAGAAAACCTCTTGCATGCTCAATGAAATACATCCCTTGACCCCTGCCAAGTCTGCATTCAAAGCACATAGTGGGTCATCAAATAACCAGTGTCTCACTAAGATATTAAACACCGATCTTCATCAGTATTTTGCCAATATACAGAGTAAAAACATGCAAAAATCCAGTCACTATGGTCTTGGGAGCCCTCAATCGTACCGATTTACCATACGTCTTTATTTCCTAGGCAGAGGATGGCGTTGAGCATTATTCAATAGGCGGCTTCAATATCAACTGCGTTGTCTGGTGTTCAGGGTCAGGGATGATATGAGCCATCTCTGACATGATAAATGTGTTTTTCTCCCCTTGCTCACACCTTCTCAAAGAGAAACATAATAACAAAAGTTTTCTACCAAACTGAGGAAAAAAACTTTCTTACTTTCTTTCCTTTTCTGCTGTTTCCCTTCTTTAACCCCCCACCTGCTCCTGTCCTCTTTCTCTTAAGACAGAGAGAGGGAAGACGGGGTGATTTGGGGGGTGTCTGATTGCTATGCATTGTTTAGTTTCTTTCATTAATGCTGGGTGCCAGTCGAGGGCTCCAGATGAACAATAGCTGGGGCCCCAGGCGTGGATCAATAGCAGATTGCTGATAGTGCCCCGTCCATTCTCCACACCAGATTACATGATAAATGGGTCGGTCCATACACAGTGACAGGCCCATGGCTAGCAGGACTCAGGTAAGGCCCTGCGTCTGGTGGATTCCACATCCTCCATGCGTCTGTGTGTTTGTGTGCTGAGGTGTGTGTATGTGGCAGAATGCACGTGTTAGTTGGAATACGTAAGCCGGACATATATAAGTGTGTATTTTCAATCATTAGGTGTTTATTTAAGAGCATGTGGATGTACAGGGGTGCTTACTCAAAAGTGTTTTTATATTTGCATGGTTGACCACTGAATGATTTTTGTACATGCGAGCCAGTAGCTGTGCCAGTGTTTTATGTGTTGACTGTGTTTGAGAGGGTATGAGAATTGATATAGATGATGCTGTTGTTGTCGCTGTTACTGCTGCTGCTGCCTCTGCTGCTGCTGCCTCTGCTGCTGCTGCTGATGATGATGATGTTTTTAATACTGTATCATACATACAAATATGCCCAAATTTCCTGGGCTCACAAGACACCACAGATTAATATACAGTAAACCAGACCCAGAATGCCACTCATTCAAATGATACTGTAAAAAGTAAGTGGGTAGGCAGGTATGTTTTCACCTCATTAGTTTAGCATTTTAGCATGTTAGCATGTGCTGATAAACATCAAACAAAACTGAGGCTACAGGGAATGCCATAGGTTTTGCAGGTGTTTAGTCATAAACCCATGTAATTATAATTCTGATCTGAGGATGGTGTGAATGTCTGTACAAAATATAATGTCAATCCATCCAGTAGTTTTGAGTAGGAGGTATCATCTGGGTCCCATGAGTATCTGTACTGTAAATGTTGTTCATCATGATTCATCTGACCAAGAGTGTGTGAATCTAAATGTCATAGCATGATGTCATTGTTGTGATTTGCTGAACCTGTGCCATAGAAGGGAGAAACAGGAGTAGTATATTTGTTTGTTGTGTTATTCTGTGATATATATGTATATTTTTTTCCAGTACATGATAATTAATCACCCAAAAAATGTACTTTATGTAAAAAGGGCCCTTAAAATACTGAGTAAAGTGGGACTCACAATCCATTTCTCCCAAAATCACACATCTATTTTCTTCCTAAATATCTGCATAACTCTACTGATAGAGGACGAATACCACTTCTTTGTTTTGATTTTTGGCTTTTGGGTAAACACAATGCAACTTGTGACTCAAGGCCATCGTTGTACTTAATGTGCATAATATGTCCTTCACTTGATTTTCGAAAACATATTTACAGATGCTTTTTCCTTAAACATGGATAATAGCTTTCTTTTGATGGTGTTTCCATTAGACCACAAGTTGATGTTGTAGGTATAAGGCATCTAACACCTAATTCAATCACCTGGTTCAGCAGTGGAATCATTTCACATCTCTGTTGTGTTGACCCAGGTAGGCTGGGTAGGTAGGTACATTATGTGTGTATGTGATGTTTGAGTCTTTATGGGTTTTGCAAATATGATAAAAGTATGATTGTGTGTCCTTTTGTGTGTGTGTGTATATACACTTGTGAAAGTGGATGTGTGCATGTATGCGTGTGTATGATAGAGATGAGGCACTGAACCAATGACTCTTCTTTAATGGACATAGAGAGGACTGGGGCTGACATAAGGTTCCAAATTGGCAATTTACTGTAGCTACAGTAGGACACAGTGTCAGCCGGGCCTCAATCTAATAGGGGTTAAAAACCTTAAGTGGAGCAAAGAGCAGTGTCTTGCTTTGTGTTGATCCAAAACACAAGTTAAGACAAACATACAAATTGATCCTGTGTTCCACAAACTCCGTTTCCAATTATTTCTTCGCTTCCTGGCAATAGCACGTCATCGCACCGCTGTCTTTTTTTTTTTTTCACAGCTGCATGTTCAAAACAAATGCTTTGGTATTTTCCCCTTAAGCCACGCATCCGTCATGGCATTTGTGATTTGTGTGATATTTTCCATAAAATTGATGGGAGTGAAACAAAGTGAAAGTTGCTATAATTCAAGGTCCTTTGGTAAAGCCGGGGAACACCGGTGGCTAGTTAATCTACTCATTGACACGTTGTCCTCTGGTGCGGCTGAAGGACGGTCTTTAGACTAATGACCACACATATGGCGCGTCGCCCATTTAAAAGAGAAACAAACACCTCCTGGCCATGGAAGTGTGTGAGGGTGTGGTGCAACGATGTGTGGAGACATGAAACTCATGCGTGCATACTAAAGTGCGCACAGATAAAAACACACTTGTCTGTCGTTGTCTTGTCTCTCAGACACACAAAGTCACAAGCACAAACACACACACACACACACACACACACACACACATACATAGAAACAGGAAGTGATGGATGGATGGATGGATACTAAGATAATTACTGACAGTTTAATATAAATAGATTTCAGCCTGGATGGTTGTAAAACCATAATGACTAAACTCAAAGTTGGTCTCTCTTCATTATCTCTTCACTACACAGGATTAGACGTTCAAGATCACCTTTGGACGCTATGTAATGATGACTGCCGTGCCAAACAAACACCCAAGGGAGCATCTGACAGCACCCTGACCCCCCACGCACCACCACCCAACTTACACTTCCCCATCTCTCTTTGTCCTATTGTTCTCTGTTTTATTTCTGTCCTTTTCTTACGGGGACAAAGCAAACAGACAGGCCAATACTTTAAAGGTGATTAGGTATCTGCTGTACTCGTCCTCTGACACTGTGGACGATGTAATTGATGGAGGATGGAAGTTCAAGATGGATGGTGTGCTTGAGGGCTTTGGGAGTTTGACAAAAATAAACTACTTTTTTAGGACAGCTGATGTGACACGGTGAGGGATTAATGTGTGTGTTGTGTGTTCACGTTCTTGTTCTGTGAGGACACCATGATCGTTGCCCCTTCTGGAAGACATTTTGATTTAAAAACCTTGGATTTAGGGTAAGATTGCATTTTGGGTAATAAAACTAAGATCGTTATCGGATGCAAAGTCGTCACAAATGTAGAGAAGTCTGAGGTAGCCTGTTGTAATGTCTGTCACCACACTACAACAGATGAAGTTATAATCTCAGGTGTGTTTAACAGGAGCGTGTGTCAACTCCCTGCTGTGTGCGTACTGCTGGGATCAGTCACACAACTGACAGTCTCTGAATGCAGCTTCTATACACCTTCAACACAATTACACAAACCCACCTGTACAGCTGCTAAACCTGCACTCACAGTTTCATTTTCTGTTAATGATGTTAGAGTACAGAGACATGATGCACAAATCCAGGTGTAGAAATACTTACATCATACATTTGTTGTTCTCTTAGAGGTAAAAACTTCTCCTCTGATATTCTATTGCGACATAAAGACTCAGAATGTACATAACCTCAGAATCTACAGTTATCAATCCCTGCTTCTCCTTTGATATTGCGTTTTGGACATGATCAACAGATCAATTCCTTATCCAGTCAGACTTGAGGGAATGGAGACCACCATTAGTGTTGAGCAGTGAAACAACAAGTGTGTCCTCAAGTGAACAAACTAAACTTCTTGTAATAATGATAAATTGTGTAATATATACACCCAAAGAGGCGTCACATGCAACAGAACAGCTTTGATGTCTGGCGGCATCCCATCCTGCTGGCTCACTTATTTTACGCAGACATCAATCTGGTTCTGTTACTACCACCACCACTGGTTCAGAGAGGGAACAGAAAAGATCCCCCATTCCGTCTAAGTATGTTCTACAGAGACAGCAGGGTGGAATCGCTGCAGCACTCCTGCCTTGAAAAGGTAGTGTAAAACTGGCTATTGGTTGAGAGACAGGACACCTGTCCAGCAAGCGGAACAGTGTGAAGCAACAGATCTAGACAATTATCCACTTGCTAACCTCCATATCAAAAATAAATAAGTGTAAATGTGTTTGTGTAGAAATAAATATAATTGAATAAATCAAAAAAGAATTTAAAAAAAATCTAATCATAGGCCTGTATCTGCAGCTGTAAAGATGATAAACACTGCTGGTCCCTGTGGTAGAATCTGTGACACGATATGTTATGTAAAAGTGTGAAAATATGATACCAAAAACGGGCATCAAAGGTATTCACAAATGGATATATATACCGCTGCAAAAAGCATGAAATTCTGAAATATGAAGAAACACTGAGCACCGTGAGTATGTCTGAATAAAGCTTGAGTTGAGAAATGAACATTTTAACAAACCCTACACTGCATCTTCTCTGTGTTTAATATTGATACTAATTCACACAACTTCCCGGCATGTAGGAGACTTAAGACATCTGCTGCTGACAGACAGCGAGACTGAGAGAGAGAGAGAGAGAGAGAGAGAGAGAGAGAGAGAGAGAGAGAGAGAGAGAGAGAGAGAGATCAGTGGCTCTGTAGGTGGAAGGCTTTGATCACCACTGTTCAACAAATGCAGCTCCCTGACATGCACACACACACACACACACACACACACGTTCTCAGATACACACATCCATGACCTGAAGAACCACAGAGCGAGGGGGGAAAGGGAGTGAAAGATTGGGAATGATGATGAGAGAAGGTGAAAGACTGCAGGCCACTGGAATAATCCTCTAGTCTTTAATTAAAACCTCCTAATGATCACAGGGAGAACGACAGACTGGAGGTGGGAGAGAGAGAGACAGAGAGATAAAGAGCAAGGGAGAGATGAAAAGTCATTTTTACTTCCTTTTTTTTTTTGCTTTCTTTCCTTACATCAAGACCCTTATCCATCCCCATCAGCTCTGTTCTCTCTTTTGTCCACAAGCACACTGTTTTAACTACCATTTGTCTGTCATTTAACTGTAAGCAGATGAAACGCTATGTACAGATGCTCAGACACAGTGGTTCTCGAGCATCTCACAGAGCCTCAAACAGACTCACAGCGGGCTCCATGGACCCCCATCTGAGAAGACTTTGGAGTCTATATGAGCAGATTTCTCTTCTTAGTGAACTGTAGAACTGTCTGCACCTTTCATAAGGACATGCGATGATTAAAGTCCCCATGTTGAGCAATCTCACTTTCAAACTGACGTACACATTTTACTCATACGTCAGCCATGCTTACTATTTCATCACACCTGAGTGGGGAGACGTAAGCCAGAGGATCCCATGAAGCTGGTTGGGGTCGCCTTTACCTTTCTTTTGTGTCACATTAGACCTATTTTTAGTCTCTGAGATCCGAGCAATTATTGTCATTAGTGCAATTTTACCATAACAGGTAGAAACAATAGCCTATAGTCCAATAGTCCATTTAATAATGACATTACCGTTCAATAATCTCTTAAATAGCTTCACAAATTGTTGATTCATTTACATATTTTCCATAATTTATACATGTGAATGATTTGGAGCCCCATAACTTTGCTGTTCCCTTCAGCTTCACAGAGCTTTTTAGCATCTTTCAGCTCATTGTTTCACTTTTGCTGTTTACCACTCTCTCATAAACCTTGTTTTCAGGTGGATCAGGCAGCGGTAACAAACTCAGATAGAAACTACAAAGAATCAGATATTTCCCGACAGGCGTTGATGGAAACCAAACCAGAGCTAAAAAAGAGACTGAATGTGAGAAACATGGCTCAAAGTAAACGCCAATGTCTGTTTCAGGTTTCAACAGGTAGTAAACATGTAAGATGACTTAATAAGATGATAATAAGCTAATATTGTTTTTACAACTGGTTTTTCTGCCAGCAAAAGGTGAAGAAATCAACTGAGTAAACGTGGGAACTGACAGATAACCCTCCTCAACCTGTAAGTTACAGAATATTATCTGGCTACACAGCTTTACTACTGATGTCTGGTTCAGCTGGATGCGGTTGTTGGAAGGCACAGCCAAGTTTGATGTACTACAAGCAAAAACTAAATCCCAATCTCTACAGCGCTGGGCATGAATTTTGCACCAATTAATCCAACACTCTTCTGAAGGTGATGGAATCTGGCTGTTTGCAAGTGTTTTGAGTTAGATCGCATTTCATTTTGGTTGTACTAGAAATGCTTCTTTTCTTCCAGCATTAATTTAGATTTATTCCAGAGTTAAACAGAGTGCTTGACCTCTCCCTCCATTGCGCGATGCACAAGAAGACTTGTGTCTGATTTCATGTGTAATTGGCTGATGCTTAAGTAAAACAGAGGCTGATTTGAATGTCAATTGCTATTTCAACAGTAGACTAAACGGAAGGCACAGTGCAGAAGCTTTGGCATGTGAGTGGTCAGCGTCCCGCTAGTGAATGAGTTGTCATGGTATATGAATGCACAATGCTTTGAGTGGTCAGCACTATAGTACAGTATTATTTGTGATTGTTCTACATAAAGGCAAATCAATGAGGGTTAATGCTCTTTACCTCGAATACTACTTCATGAAAAGAGTGACACATATTTATCACATTCACTGCAGAAGTACAGTGCAAAGGCCACTTCAGAACCAACACTGAGACTAACACACTGAGTGAATGTACACCTACAGCATATCTTAAGGCAACAGCAAGGGTTTAAACTGTGGGAACATCGCATGAGTCAAAGCTGAGAGCAGTAAGTAGTTTTAGAGGTGGAGGACTGGCTGGGAAGCTCATATCCCACGGGGTAATTTATTAGAAGACCCTGCCGCTTGTTCATTTTGTAAAGGCTTTTCCAGAGGCAAACATTACTTTCATTCTCCTGACACTGGCATATAAGTGTGTATCTGTATGTGTGTGCATGTGCGTGTGAGAGAGAGAGAGAGAGAGAGCAAGAATGTTCACATACTCAATATTCAGCCTGCAGATGAGTTCTGTTTTGCTCTCAGATTAAACATGGGGGAGTCCCAGGTCAGTTACTTATGACACACACTGTTCCATCCCTCACCAAGCACACACACACACCGATGCTTGTTTGAGAGGGAGCAACGTCCAATCCCCTGATGCAACTATTCATAAATATCAAAACAGGAAAGTCGAGCTTCTTGCTATCGAATCCACGATAGCATGCAAGGGTAATATGTTTTCAAATGGCAGATGAGAAATGTGCTTATGACAATGATGAAACAAGATAGCAGTGGTGATGGAACAGCCATATCCCTGGTGTGGTTTGTCTTGCTGCATTGTAATCACACTTTGCCTAAAGTGTGTGCTGATACCAGAACTTGTGTGATGATGATATTGGATCAGTACTCCCTCCAAACTTTATAGACGCAGGAGATGAAATCAGAAACATACAGTATACAGTAGTTCCCCTGTGCTAAACACCTAATGTATGTCCTCCCCTTGGTTCTTATTAGCACGTTGCTGTTTGCACTTTCTACTCCATAGCCAATTAACCTCGGTCATTTTTATGTTACTTGAAAGCCACATGTGAGTTGTGTATTCGTGAATCAGATTTTTTAAGGAAGGTATCAACATAATGGTCAATTATCTGCTTTACAGGAAAACCCTGTTGTTATACCAGTGTCCACTACCTGCCCAGTAATGGCTGGAGTCAAAGAGATGTCAGAGCTGTTGCAAGTCGCTTTTAATCTCCATCAGTGGTTGTTTATGCTATGATGATTGATAAGAAGGCTATATTTTAAAGGTTTAAATTGACAGTGATTGCTAAATCTGTACTCCTGTTTGTTTATCTCCCCATGGAGCAGTCAACGCTCCGCCATTACTGGCTCTATTTTCATACTGTGTATCAGCAGCAGAGTTTGTGTTTTGCTGCACAACAACAGTGTTGGCTATTGTATTGTTTACTGAACCCTCACTGCTTCCTCCGTCTCCACCAGTCTTGCTTGACAGGTGACATTTAGTGTCAGAAGAAGACCTATGTGGCTGACCGCCTTATTCTCTATATTGGTGTATGTGTGTGTATGTGTGTCTGTGTGTGACAAATTTGGTGTATTCCCAGCCAGTCGGGTCACTCAGAGTATTACATGTGGCCTGCAGGGGCAATGGGCAGAGGAAATGAAGGGCTATTAGAGGGAGAGAGGGAGAGAAAGAAAAGACTGGCAGAACGGATAGACAGATAGAAAGACAGAGACATTTAAGCTAGAGGCTATGTGACAGTGGAGACTGTCCAATAATGATGATGTGTTCCTATAATTCTAACCATGGCTGCATGGTGGCACAGAAGCCCACAGCTAGGCTGCGCAATGCTCAATATCATATTAAATATAGTGTTATACCCAAAACAAATAATAATAACAGTCATGGCAATAGTAAAGGGCGAGTTTACATTCACCGATAAAGAGTTGAATCACTTGGTTACGGGTAATCTTTCTTTGTAATGTTGCAAAAATAGTTCTCCCTAGAGAAGAGGGAGAGGGAGAGGGGTTTTTCTGCGCAGCCACATTTGCATGATGAGAAAGCGCTGCTCATATTCATCTTAGTAAAGTCGCAGTAAATGACTTCAACAGCATTATCATCTGTTTTACGCAGGTGTGCGGCTGGGGAAAATCACTCACTTCAATCAAAAAAGCTGCAGCTCGCTGCGTAAGGAGCCTCATTTTTTACCATCACACTGGAGGACATAGGAATTAGACGAGAGACACACAGAGGCTGGGAGAGAGAGGGACGTAATAACTTTATTTTCTCTGCGGTTTATAGAGGCGATTTTACCCACACAGCTGTGGGATGATTTGTATTAGTGTGTATGTGGATTTTATGACATTTGTAGCATAGTAAACCATTCGACAGCCCTCATCAGCCTGAAACTGCTGGATGTTCAATGTGGTGAAAAGCTTTTCATAAGCATGATCTTAAATGTTATCGTCACAACCAGGGGAACAAGACAACTGTCCCACTGACTGGCAGCATGTAGCGTGGCATGTTGAACAGGCATGTTGAAGGTGCCTGTTGAGGGATCAAACACGTTTGAGAAAGATCCGCAATCAAAGAGAGAAGTAGGTGAAATAAAGGAATAATTAAGATTAAGATAATCTAAGATTGTCTGCAGAGTTCCTTGCAATGGCATTAATCAAATCAGCGACCTGTTACATGTATGTATAGTGTTTAGTTACTTGTTAGCTTAGCATTAGCAGCTAATCAGTATGCAGTTCAAGCAAACATGTCTGGATTAAGATTATGCAATAATTTAACATGTGATTGATTACGAGTCTTTTGCTATACAGCCATGTGTGTTTCCTAAAATTGCTTCTAAAGTTATAGTCCTTAGGATTTCAGTCCTGGTTGATTTGGCGACACCTGTGGTTCCTGTGACAATAGCAGCACTGCTTGAGCGGCGACAGTACAAAAGACCAACTGATATATCTGTTTACAGTGCAGCCAAACAAACTCTCATTGTTTTAATAAAGTAGTCAGTCAATAACTGGCCTTTTCCAGCGTGTCATGTGCAACTGTGATCTGATTTTGTGCGGTACACCCTGCTTGTACTTCCCCACATAACAGCAGGACAGAGTGATGTTGGTTACCTTGCTGAGGATTTAGAGGTACGTAACATCGTACCTGCAGCTCCTCATGTAACAGCTCACTGATGCTTTTCCTGACTGTTCCATTACTCCTTACAGTTCACGTTCATCTATTTACTTAAAAGATACACCGTTTTTGAATGTGCTGTAAAGAAACTGACATATTTGGTTGATTTGTGATTAGTGATGTGCCTGGCTCAGATAGGCCCTTTCTAACCAAGTTATTCAAACAATATGGTTTTAGTGGTTACTTAACCATTAGGAAGGAGTTTTTGAATTTGTATGCATTTTTTCATTGATCCACTGAATATTTCTTTCATCTATCACACAGTATGTGCGAGACCTCTGATCAAATTCTTACAAAACTTGAAATTATGCATATTTCATCACCCGTTTGATAACATCATATACAAGAGGAAACTGTAGGGGCTTTTTCTTGCATAGAAATTCAATAATTCCTTTTTATATCATCAGTGTGTTTATGTGCGCACTCTGTATTGCTGTTAGTAGGTGTGTGTATTTATCTGTGTGTGTGTGTGTGTGTGTGTGTGTTTGCGTGTGGCTAAGTGGTTGAAACTGTTTGAATTGGCAGGTCTCCCAGGAAGCTTCTTTACAGGCGGACGTAACAGATGCACCTTTATACTCATACAGATACAGTGTTTCAGTTAAGCTCTTGGTTATGTATTCCTTCACTGCTGCTGTGTGTGTGTGTGTGTGTGTGTGTGTGTGTGTGTGGTTTACAGCTGCCGTTTGCCTGTGTCTCTATATTGCCCGGCTTTTGTGAAGAGGGTGCAAAACAGAGAGAGACAGGGCCAAATCATGCTCACCTCTGCTTTAGCAAAAAGCCAAAGAATAATGCATTTCATAAATATTTATACCTGTTTCTGATTCCATATTCATCTACAGTACAGGAGGGAGGCATGGCCTGTGTGTGTGTATGTGTGTTTGGGCTGGTTGGCTTCTAGATTGAGCATACGCAGTCATACTCAAGTCATACTTTTCAATCTCAGCAGGGCGCTGCTTCCTTTCTGCAGTATTTGGAACTTTAAAGTAACATGGTGCTTGGATGCTCTCTTACACACACGCAGATGCACATAATCTAACTCAAGATGTATTTTACAGATGGTTACTGTGGCTAAAATTTCCATCCCTTTTTGTCAAACTCATATAATATCTGAATGTTGACAGATTTGAATAACATCTCTTGAGCTGCAGTTCGTCCTACAGAACTGCATTAAAAACATATAAGCGTGACTAAACTTTTTAATCTCATCAGACATGGATACATAACAAATCTGGAGTGTCTCTGATCTGTGTTATTAGCTATAAAATCTCCCAAAAAGCTGTTTTTATTGTTCTCCTGATGTCTGTTGCATTGACGTATTATGAAGCTCTGTTTTCTTCATAATGCCGATCATCACCCTTCCCGACGAAATCCAATGATTGTCATCTCGTGTCAGATTTTGAGCGCGGTAACCAAATAGAGGGAATATCACCAGGGAATATCTATCTCTAATCGTGCTCTCCATTTTTGGCTTCACTTTGCTCGTTTTTCTTTTCTTTCTTCTTTTGTGGGAGAGCAAATACACAGAAATGTTGCACCGAAGCGAAGTACAAAGAGCAGTGTATTGCGAGTGTGCGGAGCAATCGCCCTGATGAAACATAATTGTGTTTTAACGTGATAGAACAATATCCCTGCCCATAACTCCCTTTAACTCTTACTTTTGACGTGCCGCTGAAAACATATTACAGCATGAGATGCGAGTCGGTATCAATTCTGTCTTTACTTTTTTTTTCTTTTTGCAATAAAACAGTTGAAGCTCTTACCCTCCTTCGATCTTTCTCTAAGCTCTCCTCATCCCTCCCCACTTCTTTATTCTCTTCATTGCACCTCCTCCTCCTCTTTGTGGCGGAGGGGAAGGAAGGAAGAAGTGGTAACACGTAGCATGTCTTCATTAAAGTGTCACTCCCCATTATTTTCGTGCTATCTCAATTAGCAGCAGGTTTAATAAAGGGCCTCTTCTCTCTCGCTCGCTCTCTTTCTGGGACTCTCTCCATCTCCAACTCTTTCTCTTTAACTCGGCGTTCAGGCTGAATGATGGAGTCGCCGCGCCGAAAATGATGGACAGCATGGGAGGAACAGAAACATGGGGGAAAGAAGGAGAAAAAGAAAAACAAAGAGCGCTGAATGCATGTGACGAAAAAAAGAGAGGAGGTAGATCTGCACCAGTTTTCTACCGAGCATCTCTTTCTCCTCTGAGAGCAATTAGACACTGCTGGCAGTGGCTAGTCCCCAGACTGATCTGCAGCTTCTGCTCAGTGTGTGTGTGTGTGTGTGTGTGTGAATGTGTGTGTGAATGTGTGTGTGGAAGAGAGAGAGAGAGAGAGAGAGAGAGAATGTCCAGTTTGCGCTATAATCACCACAGTAGCTCAAAGAGCTCTTTGTGAGTTCAGCAAAAATAAGGTAATGTGTCTACAGGTCAGAACAAGAGGGGAGCACAACACACACTCACACACACACACACACACACACACACACACACTGACAGAAATATCAACATCATCAACACAGTGACATCTTGCTGACGATATTGGCCAAAAAAATCTCACATAGATATAGGATGTGAACCTGCAAACAGTACAGTGCTTCGTAAAACCAGCCATCCACCTCAGTCTCCTGCCTATTCCTTCAGTATGAGGTAGGGCCTGACCATGTCATTTAAACCCTTTGCCACCATATACACTCATATTTATTGTAATAATGACAAATGTAATGATACGTGTTTATTAAACACACCAGTGCATGTTGCTTTCTTTACTTACACAATTATCTGCTTTGTATTTTTGGCTGATAGGCCGGATGAACGTTTGACTGTTGTAGCTAGAATGTGGGATTAAAAAAAAACTGCTTAGTATTTTGTAGGAGACAAAGTTGAAAGCAGAAAGGAAAAATGAAAATGTAGTTAAAATTAGTTTAGTTTTCTTGCCAGTTGTGGTGTTGTTGTGGTGGAGCATGAATACATCTGCTCCACCACAGATCTTAGTTTAGAATAAACTCTATCCTTTATATTCTCCTCTTCATTCAACGAATATACCAGTGGAACATGTACAGTTACCACCCTACCAATACAATGACACATACAGTAGATACACATACAGTAATTCTGTTTATTCACGTAAAGACACACACACTTACAGACACACTTAAATGCTCCTGTATAAATGCATACATACATACATTCACACACACAAACACACTCATGCTGAGCTTCAGACGCACTTGAAACACACACGCATGCCCATGTTTTTCTCGTAATGGACTGATTACTATGGAGAGCTATATCACTGCTGCCATCTTATATTTAGGTTTCCATGGTTTGGTTTTGGCATGCTAACTGGGAGTGCATACATTTACACCTTCTATCCCCAACCTATCTCTCTGACACACACACACACACACACACACACACACACACACACACACGTATGTGATGACCAGTGACAGGAGTGGGTGGGTGGTCAGGGGCTGATCTGTGTGTAATTGGGGGATATTACAGCAGCCATCTCACTTAGCCTCTGGGAGACTGATCTATATTCACTCTGCAACTCATATTCACATGGCCTCCTGCACAGACACGCACACATTCACAAACACACGCTTCTACCACACACAGGCACTGCACTCCATTCTTCCACACAGAATCTAACGACCGAGGAAAGGCAGTCTCAGACGCAGACAGACCAACACTGAGGTCCTGGACGCTGCTGGCACCATGAAAACACACACCACATGCAGAGAGAGTTTTAGTGCCTCTGAATTGTGCCACACAGTGTTTATCTTACAGTCATAACAGTTAAACTCCAGAGTGAAGCCTGATCGGCAAAATGTCCATTATCCTTAGTTCTATGAGCATGACAGGCTGCTTTTTTTGTCCAATTATACTACAAATACAATATACTCTGTATAGACAAGTACATTAGATAAATGGACGTAGATATGTAAGCTTAACTTACAAAGAAACAAGATAATATCTGCAAGTATGAGCAGACCAGGTCCGGTGCACGTGGAAAGGCACCTGTCCTTTAATTTGCTTTTTGTCTGAGCATTAAAATTAAATTCAGAGAGTGTAACTATTAAAAGAGACCTACTTTTTAGATGTTTGCAGCACTGCTGCTGCACTGTAGCCCTCAAAATAATATAGCAATAGCAATAATCATAGATTTAGGGTTAGGTTGGTAGTGGTAATTATATACTGGTGAGTAATTTATCTATAACATTACTTTAGATTTCACAAGCTTATATGTACATCGTATCATATGTCACATAACACTTATATCAGATTAGGGTTAGCACAGAAATCAGAAAATTCTACAAACTTCTCTCAGTAAAAAAATCCCTTCAAAATGAATCAGTGAAATGAAACAAAACCAAACAGAACCAACCAACAAACAAAAAACAGTTGCCACCAAGGCCTGGTGACAATTCAGTTTTATTTTATTTGTAATTTTGCATCAACCCTTGCAATCACTTTGTAAATGGAGGTGTCACAGGTTTAAATATGGTGATGAGCACTAGTCTTTATATTTAATGAGAACAACAGTGGAGAGCAAGAGAGCAAGGTGATCTCCTCTGTGCCCCAGAGAGCTCCATGCTAATTTTTCCAGGGCATGGGCCCATTAACATAGGGAAGCTGACACCATTGCTTTAGGCTACATATAATACCCTAATGACCACTCTGCTGTTACTTTGAATCAAGGGTATTAGTTTTGTCTCTGATAAAAGACAGCATGATGGCTTAGCCTACTTCCACTGTTGGACAGTGAGCTTTTTTCTCAGTACAATATTTTGTGGAAAAAAGAAAAATGTGATTTATCTTTGCCTACTACTGAGAGTCAACAACTCGTCTTCTCCTCTCATCCCGCCTGCTCTCTCATCCCTCCTCCAATGTCTTTTTGTTGCTCTCCTTTCTCCCCTCTCCTCTTGCACTTTTATTAAAAACGCATTTATTACATAAATCAAAGGAAATCCAGTGGTGGTTATAGAATAATTACAATGAGCATGCAGCATTTTCCAGCCGGAGCTTCGGAGCTTATTAAAAGCAGCATCTTGAGATGCGTTTGCCACTATGTTCTTTAACACTCAGTACAGCAGACCTGGATGTTATCACACACAGCCTTGTCTCTTTCTGGTTGGACTGTTCTTGAGCATACAACATACACACTTGCAAAAAAACTACACAAAAATATGCACCGCAAAACAAAAATGTTATTTGCATACATCATTTTTATGAGATGTGGAGTCTCTTCTGGGCTGATAGATTTCCAATTGCTTCAAAAGTAGCTTGTGCCTCAAAAATGTCCCATAAACACATAATAAGGAATCTCACCTCACCAGTATCGAGAACATTTCACATGTTCCAAGAAAAGGCTTCATCAGGTTTGCTTTGCATTCTAAACACGGGAAATTGTTGCATCCCACTGACAGAAAATTCACTTATTTTAAGAAATAAAGATTCAATATTTCATTTTATTCAAATGACTCCTGGACATAATATTTCAAGAGGTTAAACAGTGCTGTCAAGCATCCTGGTATTAATTCAGTATTCCTAGAGTGCAACAGTTCGCATGCACATAACAACAGGCTTTGACCCTGCTGTACATCACGATACTCTGCCTGTGCAGAAGACTTTGCTGTCACTCAACCAACACATTATTTAGAAATTTCGTTTGATTTCATGCAAATAATGGACGGGGACGGAGAGAATCAAAAATTAATGGGGGACTTTGGGAAGCACGATAAATTATTGAGCACTAGCCTGATTAATTCTTAATAGCCATTGTCAAAAAATCACCGTCTTCTTGTGCCGTTAATTCTCATCAAACCTACTTTAGAGGAGCGTTTCTGCCTCCGCTTCTACATACAGTAAAGTAGCACTTCCTCCTCCCCTCTTCAGCCGCCTGCAGAGGAGGACGCAGCTTGTCTCCTACAGCTTCTCTGACCTACTGCAGTTAGATACTTGTGAAACTCTGATGGCATAAAAGAAAAATTGAAGAGGGTAATTCTTTTAGAGTTTCTATTGTTACCCCAATAAAAATACGATTTTACTTCTAAACTGACAGCCTTTTTTTTTTTTTTTACATAAAAGATGAAGGCTTTGTAAGCTTTTCCACTCAAATGGGATTTTTTTTTTTTTTTGCCACAGACATCAAAGATATTTTAATTTGGAGAAGCATGAAGCAAGGACACACTCATATACTCCTTCTCAACGTGATAGAAAATTGTCCTTTGCTTCCAGAAGAACTCGCTCTAATAGCTCAGGAGCAGGCACGCAGTGATGTAGTGCAGAAGAAGAAGGCATTGTTCTGGGAAGTGAATTTCTGTGGGAGTGTCTCTCTAACTTTCTATTTTCTACTAAAGAATTTTTCCCATCAAAAATTGTCAGAAATCTGTGTAAAGGTAATGTTGGTTTTTATCACTGCATTGCTCACTCGTTGTAAAATAATCTTTATCCTTTCAGTCTGAATGTTGGTTGAATACAATACCAGAAATCTGCATACGGAAAGTGAATAGGCAGTCAAATGCCTCAAAAAAAAGAATGTTGCTTTTACTGTGCATGCAGCTAAATGGCTGAAATATCTGCTCCCTACACACCCAAACAGAATCAAAATACATCATCTTATTTTGAATATCAATTTCAAAACATGTTCCCATGAATTATAGATAACAGATATCAATATGTTAATGAATACACAACATATGGTCCAATGATTATGGATTTACACCAGTAGGGGGAAGAGTGTGCAAGGAAACAGATCTTAGTGTTATGAAAGCAACATTCTGGCCGATGATCGAGCCTCTCTGTTCATGTAGTACAAGGGAGAGTTTCATGTTCCCGCTCACATTCACTGACATTTACCACTAAGAGCAACACTAGGACTGCACTGCTTAGACGAGAGGACTTCCACGGGAAAAGAGTATCAAACTTCCACGCTGAGGAAATCTCTTTCTCTTCAAGTAGGAAGACTATATCTTTGTGCCCACATTGGTGGATATTGACTTGAAATATAAAGAGCAAAACAGAGGGAGATGAAATAAAGCATTAAGTCGTGAGTGAGATTGAAGGTGTGGTCTTACAGCTACACAATAGTACATGGTCATGTAAATAGGCAGAATCATTTTATTGAAAAACACATTTTTAGATGCACTGAGGTCATGAGTCCCCCGATGCACCCAACACATTCTCGAAACAATTTGTCCAGAAACCACAAATAAGATTTTTTGTATGTTAAAAAATGTTTAAAAGCAATTAATTCTGTTCTGATCAGTCTTACACCTTACATACATTCTTCATCTAACTCTAAAGGAAGGAAACTGTCTGTCTGTCTGTCTGTCTGTCTGTCTGTCTGTCTGTCTGCCTGCATGCTCTTCTCAATAAATGTTCATTAGATCCAGTACACCTGAGGAAGTGCAGTGTTGAGTGTGACATTGTTTGAAATGTTAAAGATGCCATTAAAGAAAACATTTCGCAGATCTTGACCTCTCCAACATGGCAGCCAATTTACCTCAAATTTGTGCACATATCTCGAGAACTGTTGATCCAAGTGATGTCACGCTTGGCGGATGTATTGCCGAGGACCCAAGGGAGTGCAGTGTCCAGGGTGAAGTCTGTCGGATGAGCGGTTTTCAATAACGCTCCGAGCAGCACTTCCGGGGGCCTATCACTCGGCCTGCTCCGAATAGGTACGCGTCCCAAACTGCCATGCCCTCTGAACAAGCACGGCACCTGTCAATGCTGCGGCAGCAATACTGGGAGCCAGGAAAAATAGGCCTGTTCTGAACCAATGGGCCCTGCACTGATCGTATTTATTCTCAGAAAATTTAACAAAAATGAAATTAAAAAAATCTGTGTCCTCAGTTGTAGCCATGACAGGGCTGAGTTTTTACAGTACCTCATGATAACACATATGATACCTTCTATACAGTGTAGGAAAACATATAGAACTAATCATATACACAATAGTTGATCAATGGGATTCTCAAGAGTGTAATACTGTTGTCAACAACATTTTCCTTAGGAAATATTAACCACATCTCACCAGAACAATAAAATGCTAACCTCCATTATCACTTTGCAGATGGTGCCATTTGTTGGTGTGTATTTAAGCATTCGATGTAGCTGAAATTCATAGAAGTCATTTGTGTAGAAAAGTTTTAGAGAGAGCTTTGGCCTGTTCGTGGTACCAAAACTGCGAGAAATGTCACATTTAGCAAATAAAGCTGCTGAGAGCTGGTGATTCCATTCTGGCCAGCTGTAGAGCGCAAGCATCCGCGGATCTATTATGAGCTCGTCTTTGCTCCGCGCCACAGATTGTAGCGTCTGTGTGGGCCTGCCACTGACTGTTGACTGGCACGGCCTATCTTCCTCTGCATATTCAACAGCTCTTATGAATATCAGAGCTACTTGATTGCACTGTGATTATTCACAAACCTCTCTCGCTCTCTCTCCCTCTGTCTGCCCTCTGTACTCCATTACTAGTCAGAACACAGCCCCAGCATTGTAGCATCGCCAGCCCGATCTGACACCATTCCTTTTACGGGTTCAACAGCTTGCTTGTCGTACAGCAAAGTAATTAGTACTGCACGCTCATATTAATTAACAAAGAGCGTTATCACTTTATTAATCCATATTAGCGAGGTGGAGAAGGAAGGGAGGGCACAGCCAGTGGTAGCGTGAGGATCTCTCTCAGTGGGAGTCTTCCACAGCACTGCTTTGTAGTCCCATTGTTCATGACCCTTGGTGCCTTTAAAACATCCCTACACCAGTGGTGTATGGCTTAAACTGTTCATTAAACCTTTTAATGCAAATAATGTCTATGGAATAAACAAACAGGGGTGGCAGGATTGGGGAAAACAGGTGCCATGGTGTGAAAGCACGCTAAACGATGTGATAGTGGGGGAATTAATTACTACCACAGCGCTAATTGGAAGCAATAATTTGTGTGATTAGCGGGCCGCTTAAGAAGTGAGACACATCTAATGCCTGTATACACAAGCGGAGACTGGTGGGCCCAGTCAGTGTCGCACGTGCACACACACACACACATGCACACGCACACTCGCACACACACACACACACACTCACACTCTCACACACACACATATGCATCAAATAAGTTGCCAATTATAAATGAATCTGTAGATTGAACTCTTATGTAGAAATTCTCAAATTTGCAAATGTCCAAAGTCACACACACACACACACACACACACACACACACACATACACACACACACACGCAATGAGAACATAATGCAAACGAGAACACAAATTTCCGGGTGTACATTTTTTTCTGTGCCCTCCTTTACAAACAGAGAAGATCTCCCTGTGATGAGGCATATCCAAAAGGTTTCATTTAAAAATGCTGATGTAGTGTGGGCTAATTAACAAAGCGGGCTTTGTAGGTGGTTGTGGAGGAGGTGGTGTTCTCTACCCCCTCTTTGTTACCCCCCACCCCCCACCCCCCTTTCTTTATCTCCCTCTCTCTCTTAATATCAGAGGCTATACAAAGCTCAAAGCTCGGAGAAGATCTTTACACACGCAGCACTTCTAAATGTAGACTACAATCAAAACAAAATCCCTGTATTAATGTCTCCCTCATTATTTTCCTTTAATTCCTATTGGCCATAACGATCAAAGGGCATAATTAATTTTTGCCAATTCAGGATATAATTTGGTTCTATTTCTTTTCATGATAGAGTATACTTGTATGTAGTTTCTTGTTCACATTGTTCACTGTTTTTGCACACAACTGGAACTCTTGTTTCAGAGCATCTTTGGATTAGTGATCCAGAGATAATGGTGAGACATTGGAATCTAACCGCCTCAACACATTTTCTTGAATTTCCTGTTATTTACATCTTCCTCTCTTTGATGACAGTCCTGTAGATATTACGTTCCCATAAAGCAACTAAACTGTAGATGCAACTTGAAATTGTGTTGCATTTCCACCCTGCAGCTATATAATCGTCCTGACTTTATTGCTGCCCCAACGGACTTTGCTGTAACAATAACAATACATATTGTCGTGTTTCTCTGTGCTGCAGTCACACTGAGGGCTTACTCTTGTACCTTTAACCTGGCCTTCATTACACTTTTCACTGGTCCTGTCCACCTTCGCCATACTCATCACATTAGGCTGTAATGCTGCTATGTTAGATTACATACTTACCATTAGTATTGTGTCTCACTGTATTGGCAGGTTTTCAAGGGATGTCCTTGTAAGATACACATGTGTGGGGGTAGAAAGCAGACCACACTTCCTGGAAGCTTATGGGGAAATCAACATGAGGATTTTTCGCAAAAGTGAAGGGCGGAAAAATCCATATATAAGATATGTTGACGTTGTGGCAGTGAGTTGTCTTCCTCCGGGCTAAATGCACATTCTCTGTCTATTTGTCTTAGTAAATGCAGGAGTGATACAGGAAACATTTAATAAATGATATATCACATGATGTACAAATATATGGACATAATACTACCGTCAGTACCCTGGAATGCGTTGACACCTTTTCGTTTGCAGTGGTCTGATTGATTTTCTGGTCATATTTTTTTAAACATGTTCCCTGATGAAACGTCAAGCAAGCGGCAGATGTTTTAAAACACGGATATCACACAGCTGTTATCTGATTCCTTCTGATGAATTAGAGCCGGGTCCCTCTAGTGCTCAAAGGGAGTCCACTCCGCATGAATTATTACCAAATATAATTTCAGCTATTAGTCCTCTTTCCTGAACATCTGAACATGGAAAAAATGGAATTAGAAATTAATACCTCTGAATATCATGGCAGGGTTTTCGAGACTGGGGGATTCATTTTCATGTTCTCCTCCTTCTCTTTTTTTGTATTCCGACTGAGTTTCTGACACATTTATGTGTTAAGTTGGGCTCAAGCAGTTCTATTACCATACAGATTATCCATTGTGAGATTTGGCATGCTGCAGAAAAGAATTAGCATTCAGTAGAGAGAAAGGAAATACAGAAGCAAAGAAAAATGGAATGAAAAAGGGATTATGTGTATCCTGCTTCCCTCCTGTTTATGTCTCTAATCTTTACTGAGGTCAATGTTTTATCCAAATTGATTTCTTCAAGCTAAATGCTCATGTTCTTGCTATGCCTATCTGTGTGCAGCAGTTGCCTCCTTATCAAGTGAACATAATGGCATGCAGTACAAGGTGATGACTGCATATACTATAACAACAGTGAAGAATCAGCAAAGACTTCCTTGAATTTTCTCCTTTGGCCTATAACTTATATGCACTGTATTCTCACTTGTGTGACCATCTAAAGCAACTAGTAGATGTAGAGAAATGTGTCTAAAGGCCTACTTTAGACAAAAGTGTTTCTACCAAGTCCTTGCAGGAGGGGTGAAAGGCCTGCTGCCACAGCCTCCTCCTGGATGCATCCTACCGCCTGTGATTTATATTAAAGGAGTTAAGGTTTCTGTGTGAATTGTACAAATGGTGATGATAACACGCGCTTTTGGACTTTTTGTACGTTGCATTAGTCTTGGAGTAATGATGCTACAAGTTCTGTGACCTTACATGGAAGTTGAGAAGTTAAAACCAGCCCACCAGAAGAGTTTCGACCTCTTCTCATTTAGTTTTCTTTTGAAATTAAATTTACTGTCATTTTTTTACTCATGCAGAGTAAGCTCACGTTTGTTGGCTGATATTGAAGTCAATATGCATCCCTAAGACCTTTGCAATGTTACTTTTCTATTCCAACAAAAACTTTTTGGCAAAAATACCATTATTCTTCAATTTTGACACGTATCTTTAGCCAACTTTGACGGACAAGTCACAAAACCTGCCTATTCTTTTCCTGACCCAAATTTCCCTTTCACTTCATAATACCATGCCGGGCTCACCCCTATCCTTTCCCTCCTCTCTTGTTTGAATGTTACCTCTCTTGGCCACCTCATTTACTATACACTCTTGGTCTAGTCTCTCTCTCTCTCTCTCTCTCTCTCTCTCTCTCTCTCTCTCTCTCTTTCTCTGTCTGACCTTACAGAGGAGAAGTCATGAGGGAGGATCCCATCTGAAAGTTCAGCCAAATGTTAGCAACAGAGGGAGGGATGTTCCTGAAGAGGAGCACTCGCTCTCTCACTCTTTGTCAAACATCCCTTTCTCCCCCTGGCCTCCTCTTTCCTCCTCCACCCCCTCCTCCTCCTCCTCCTGCTCTTCAGTTTATCATTTCTCCACTCCCAGCCGAAGCTTGCTGTCTGGCTTCTTGAGACTGGCGTCCAATAACGGCGGAGCAGTCTGATACCATCGGCCGCCGGAGGGAGTGGAGGCAGCCGCGAGGTTGTCTAGCAAACCCAAACACCTGTATTCTGTCATTCATTTGATTGTTATTCCTCACCCCTCCATCCCTCTTCCCTCTGCCTCCCTCTCCATCATTCACCTCGCTCTGATCTTCCTGCCTGTCTGTCAGAGGGGATCTGCCAAAACCTCCCGCAGCCTGGAGAGGTGTGCAGATACTGTATGTCTACATACACAGTACATGTGTGTGTGTGAGTGTGTGTACTGTTTTTAATGGAATGAATAGGGAGGTGACTTATAAACTGAGAAAACTGGTTCTTCTTCAAACGTTTGGCAGGGTTTGAAAGAAATAGGGCCGCAGGTCTGGAGAGAGTATGTCACTGAGGCCTCTGTCGTGTCTTTCTACTGCCCCCCCATTCTCCTTTTCATCCTCTTCCTTTTGTTTTCTTATAATGTCAGAAGGGAGGAGAGTTAGAGAGTGGGTCGAGAAAAGAGCAGAGGACAGTTTTGATTGAGAAGGAGAAACTGTTATATAAATAAATGGAATAGCAAGTGGGGATGGAGGTTCTTGGATTAGTCTATATTGTATTGTGGCCAAAAAAATCTGTCTTGCTTGTTACCTACACCTCCAAGGTTCACATTACTGTGGGTGCTAGATTAAACATTTGTATCTCCAGAATGTCAAGTTTTCCACAAACATCAGTTCTATACAGAGCCAAAGTCCTGACATCACTGCTGTTCCATTAGCTTCTTTACCTCAATGCCGTGCGCTTCGGGGGCCATTTGCATTCAACAAACCACAGCTCTCACAACAGCAGCTTGCATGCATTACACATCATCATAACTGTTTCTTCCTTAACTATGATATCCACATATGATCTCTCCCTGTCCGCTCTCATATCCTGCTACTCAATTGGCCCAACTCTGTCAAGATAGTGACATTTAAAGCAGGACTTTAGTGACTAGTATTTCATTAAAGTTGGGGAACTCACAAGAGACAGAATGGTTAAAATCAATGTACAAAGGCTGACATATCCTGACTTTTAGTCACTAGGATGGGTCATGCTCCAGACACATTAGATACCCATAATGCAACTCAATAGCGGCTCTTTTTTTGTTGGACAACCCTGTATGATAAATGCCCATGACTTCTTAAGCTTCATGCCTCCAGTTTGAAACCCAGGCTTTCTATAACAAACCCTGATGATGTCATTAGGATTGTTTTCTCAAACTTGGAACCAACTCAAGGTCCTCCAGGGTGACAAATGAAGCTACTATGCACAACTACTTTTACAAGCTAAGCTGTACTTGTGACTTGAGATGGATAAACTGACTCTAAAATCAGTGATGTGCCCCTTTAACACGCAATAGTCTGCAAAAAAACATCCAACTTACCTCGCCTGTCTCAATAGGGTGGCACAGTTTTGATTCTAAATTGAAAATTGATCGAAACAAGCTTTTGATTTTAATCATCGAAGTCTGTCTTCTGTTATTTTACCCTCTAACAACTTCATCCTGCACTCCATAAATCCACCAGCAAATCGCTCGACCGGTCACTTCTATCGTTGAGATTCACCTTGAACATTCGATGATCAAATTCAAGAAAAATCTGACTATAAAACTCATTCATGGTTCATGGGTCAAGACCACCTGTATCCCATGGCAACTTCTTCCGTGTCCATATTTCAAACAATTATAAATCCTGGTTACACACAACAATGTATCGCTCTGGCTTTGACGGCAAAGATTGAAACAAAAAGCATCAAACAAGAGCTGTTGTTGGTGTTTGACAGCGAGCATAATAGCACTGCTTTGGGATTTGGGCTGAGTGTCAGGGTGGAAAAACCTTTGGGACATGTGCTGGTGGTGTTGGATGGTGTTCGACATAAGTCAATGCTGTTTGAGGAGTGAGAGTGGGCGGCTGGAGTCATAGATTTTAGACAGGCAAGTGTTATATCTCTGGGGGAATTGCGATCTGACGAGTGGAGCTGGGTTGTTACCAGTTTTTGCAGCGTAGATGAATACAGCTGGTGATCTAAAGCTTATTTAATTTTGGCAGTGAAGAATGGAACGCTATATTCTTGATGAACCACCTTCTACGAGTATCCCTTTATCATCTTTTATGAACCTCATCATCTTTGCACAAAAAGTGGAATCCTGGAATACGAAACAAATAATATATCACTTAAACAAAATTTAGGATGAGGTTTTACACATTTAGAGATTAAGGAGGACAGTCAAAGAGAAATATTATTTGTCAGGGGGCTTTGTGGTTAAGACAAGAATTGTATCTGGAGTTGAAAATGTCCCATTATTTCACTGCCAAATGTAGCTGGTGCAGATGCTTGATTTTTTTAAAATATACAACTGTCCAGATTTGCTGTTTCATCTTCCATTTTTATAAGGGCAGACAAAAGTAATTCATTTATATGGCCCAAAATCACCAATCACAGTTTGCCTGATTGCTTTACAATCTGGACAGCGTACAACAGCCTCTGTCCCTAAGCTCTCAACTTGTATGATATCATGCTGTGGACCCATGTGACTACAGCAACATATTATTATAACTTATTAACTACAGGTAATTTAGTAGTTATATTCTGTGAAATGTAGCATCTACACAGCTAATGTAACCCTGCTACATTACAGGATAAGATACATTTTGTTTGTCTTTATTACCATTTTCTACCTGTTTGTCACCACACCTGCCCAGCTATTGTCTATACAAGTAATACTCATAATCGGTTATTTCTTTGTGGGCTCTTTGTCACATCAGAGATGGTAAATAACGCTTAAAAAAAGAGCAACATGATTCATTGTCAGTCCTCATAATTTGATTTCCCCACTTGGGTCCATGTCCATGTAGCGCTGATGATGCCAGAGTACAGCGTGTGCAGTACTCAAGGCTATGAAAGACAAAAGAGTTTAAATAAGAAAAAAAGACCAGCAGGCTTTTATTTTATGTCCTGTTTAGAGCTTTTTCTGAGGTCATGCATCATCTTCTGCCTTGCTTTCTTTTCCCACAGAACTGATTTCAGTTTCTAAAAAGCACTAAAGGCAAATTTAGAATATCTAAAGGTATCATGTGGCTCACTTCAGGATGACGTTTGAGCGCTATACCTGCACGTTTATACACTATATAAATAATCCTACGTCCTTGTTAAATGTAAAAATGCAGATAGTGCACTTTCAGTGAGTTTTTCTTCTGTCTAATTTCCCAACTGACCACTGTGGTAAAATTAGACATTTTCAAATGTAATGGCAAGAGGGTGATGAATATGCCCACAAACATACATTTAAAATTCACAATTTTCTCACAGAAAACACAGTTTTTTATAGACAATCTAGTTACATTTATATTTAAATGAATGCTACAGCTGTCTTGTCGTACAATTCAAAACCAGAGAACAGCCTAAGCAAGTAGCACAGAAGGCGGAGGTATTAAATGTAACTGTGTTCAGTGGGTGTGTGTCTTCCCGGTTCTGCTACTATGCATAGCTCATTGAGTAGATTTATGTGTCAGGCATGTTAACACCGAGAAAGCACGCTGCTCTCTTCCAGCAAGCATCCTCTTACAGACAAACACATCCACACCTACACACACAAGAAACCCCAAAATGGGCCTCTGTGCTTCCCACCTCGGCAGCCCGTAAGTGAACACATGAGAGGACCTACTCACTCAGTCTCTCTCTCTCTCTCTCTCTCTCTCTCGCACACACACACACACACGCACACACACAAAAACACACTCACACGAGACACAGAAGACAGATGGAATGGGAATATGTGGCTATAACACTTTAAATGAACCATTTTCAAAATAAAAGAACACTGACCTGAAACTAACACACTGACTACAGCTACTGCTGAGAACATCGAAATCCTGGAGTGTAGATGAAGAATATGAATGGCATTCAGCACTGTCACTGTCATGGTAGCCTTCCCACCACGTCTATCCTCCCACCCCCCACCCCCTCCCCCAGCACAGTGTGTTTTATTACAATCAGTGCCCATGTCTGCTTGCACTGGGGAAAATGTGCAAGAAATAATGATCTGGATGGTCTTGGGGGTCTGGATTGAAGTGTTCCTGTAAGAATTCTAGTGGTGTAAGCAATTTATTTCTTAACACATAGTTCATATTGTTTAAGACACCCCATATATCTGCCAAGTGTGATGCGAAATATGGCTTTAATACAGCATCGCGCACACCAGGGGACAGGGAAATATTTCTAACCCCACCCCCAACCACCCACCATCCAAAACTCAGGAGAAGCTGTGCTTTAAGAGAAAAACCACACAAAAAGACCACACATGTTAGTTTACTCTCCTGAACAAAAACATTAATAATGTGATTGATTTATATAATATGCAAAAATATTCTACAACAAAAATAAATCAATGTCCAAACTTGTGCATATTTTGTTCTGACCTAACCTGAAAATTACAGGCATTTTACTCAGACAGGAGAAAAAACACTTTTCTCTACACCAAACTCCCTTGGACACATTCCACGACATCCCAGCATGCAAAACAAGCGTGTGAGCTGGACAGCAGAAACAATGCACTCTGTCACTATTAATCACATGTTGAATGTGGGAGTCATTTGCTGTTTCCTGCTGAGGCTCACATCTAATCAGGTCAAACTGAAAAAAATGATTGCACAACTAAACTGAGTGACTTAAAGACTGGACACTGACATGCAAGCAAACAATCACACATATGCGTGTGTGTGTTGGTTACTAGCATGCCGTGAAATCGAAGTGATCACTTGGCACAAAATTGCAATTCTCATCATCAGTTTACTTAAGAACATCTTCATTTTCAGACTCGCTGTGCAACAAAGTTCACTCCCACAGTCACTGTGCCATCATGTTACCATGACAGTAAACAAATACTTCTTCATGCGTTTGAGTTCATTTATAGCATCTGACGCAAAATGAGGCCAAACAGGAAAGCACAACATTAGCTGCTATTGTCTGAAATCTGTATACCATGTAAAAACACAAAAGACTTGTGTAAAACTTTAGTTTAAAGTTGATGTTTATGAATGTCTGTACCTTTAACCGAGTCTCATCTCTGTCGTCACATTGGACTTTTTTCACTTGTTTGTATGATTTTTACTTCTGTCCATCTGTCTTGCTGCTTGCTGCCATTTTCTTTTTCATTATTATAAATAGTTTATAACTTAGGAAAAAGTGTAAAACTACCTGGATGCTCATCAGTTATCTCATCACAGTAGTATAGGCAGTAATAATGCATGTGATGCGCCGCAATGCCAGAGTCACTCTTGTTATACAGCAGCAATACAACCTGTCACAAGGGTTTCATGCAGTTTCATGCCATAGCAGAGGTGTGGCCTGTTTTGGGCTTTGTCCACTTCACTTGGATGACATTACCCAACAGAGCAGGCTTACATATTTTGCCATCTCAGTTTTTTCAAGTCGAGCTCCAACTGCAAAAGACACATTCCCCAGTCCCCAAATGGCAAGCTAACAAAGACACTACTTATCAGAGCACTGAAACTTCTTATGAAACTCCACTGTGCACTGGACGCAATGCGTGGGTGTGTATGAGTGTGTGTGTGAGCGAGAGACAAGGAGTCATACTCTTGGGCTCCACGGACTGGGTCAATAGTGAACCTGTGAACCCTGCTGTGGCTTCCAAGATGAGCCTCTCTCCAGAGACCAGCAATAGGGAACCACAAGATTGATTTGTGTAAGTGTTTCTGAGTGTGTGTGTGTGTGTCTAGAGGGAGGAGAGAGGGATGGAGGTTATGGTGGCCGACACAAATCGCCAATCACAAGCGAGGCAATGCGTCCATTTTAAAGAATTGAGTGTATTCAGATATTCAGCTCCCTCCCAGAGCTGATTATTAGGGATGATCTTTTAAATATGAATGACTTCATTGCTAATAAACTCACAGGAGAAAACCACGTTGCAGCGTGACCTCTATATTCTCCTATCTGCACCTTCACCCACTGACCCTCCCCTACTTCTATGTTTAGGGGACAGCTTCAATCTTCAAAGATTTTTTTTTTTCCTTTTCTGTTGTATCCCCTCTGTGAGATTCAGTGGTTCTGTTGCAAATGCGTATGTAACAGGAAGAGTGGAAGGTGATGGGTGAGAAAGTAGAAAATGGGAGTGAGGGTGGGTGGCGGTTAAAGGCTGGGGGGAGGGCAGAGTAAACAGGCAGTAATTAAGAGCAGAATATTCGCTATCATTGCAGTTTTCATCCAGAAAAGGACTGCTTCAGAAGCTTTTTTGTTTCTTTCTCTACACCCAAGGCGAATTTTCCCACACGTCAGCCACTCTCCTCTGCCACTGTAAAGCAGTGGAGAGTCCCTGTGTGTGTGTGTGTGTGTGTGTCTGGTTTTGTGTGTGTGTTACTGAGGCCCTGGGCATCTTTAACGCCAATTAAGAAAAGGGGCAGAGAAACAAACCCAGCTCAACCAGCGAGCGCTTAAAGGGAGGAACTGAAGAAGCGGTGAGAGAGGAAGGAGGGACAAATCTGTGCATCGTAACTGATATTATTATTGTTATTTGATGTACACATCACCATAGAAGTCATTTCAGTGTGGTGTGATAGGATTTTACTCAACAGTTTTAGTCTACCATCTGTCAACATCCATGACATTTTATTTGGAAGATTTAATTGGCAAAGCAAAGTTTAACAGAAATGATGAATCCAGGATTTTTTCCCTAACATTTAAGTAGGTTTCGTGAATGAAACTATGAATGAAAGTGAAACATGAGAAGCCAGATGATCATACAGGTTTTAAATGAATAAAAAATATGACTTACATTCCAGTTGTGCTGACTTTGGACCATTTTTATCAGCCAACCTGAAATCAGGACCCCCATAGGCCTTGGAACATTGAGAGATGACAAGACGGTTCGTCGTCAGAAAATGGGGGGCTGCATTTTGTTTTTAGTGGAGACAAGCCAAAAAGTTTGGAAATCATTTGTTTGAATAATCTGGTTTAGCCATTTATAATCTTGCCATCAGATTGATGAGGTGTAGAATCATCCTGTGTGGAAATTTCATACTTCTCTAGCATTCCTTCCATACTAGTCTCGTCATAGCTTCTCTAGCTGTGGCTTTGGCTAGTCATAGCTTCTCTTGCTCTGGCCTTGGCCTGTGGCCTTAGCCAGCTTTTCTAGCTGTGGCCTTGGCCAGTGGCCAAGGTCATTGGATGGTGCCCAACTTTCATCAAGTGTTTCAACCCAGAACCACAACACTATCTAGTCAGTGGGTCGCTGTGGTGGCCCAATCACTGCCTCTCTCCTCCTGGCTTATGGATCACCACCCTTTTATACCAGAGCCAACAGAAGGCTCTTTCCACCACCTCTCCCAACTTTCGGACTGATGTTATTGTGGCCTCTCACTCCTGCCTTAGTCAGTGCACTCCATTCCAATTGTCTGGGGAATACCCTACAGCCGACCTCCACTCCGATTACTGCTGGTGTCTATTGCTCTTCCACTCCTCTGTCTCTTCATAGCCTTCTGCCCACGATGCAGTCAGCTCCACCATAATGATCCTCATTCCTTCCACTGACCAGATTACCATACCTGGCCCCAGGGTGGTGGTCAGTTCAGAGGAAATGATGTTTTCTTCCCAGGTTGACTCTTATCCCCCATCCATAGGGAAACTTTGACTGAGCTTCAGGCTCAGGGTTTTCCTTCTTCCTTGATTAAGCTGATGGTGTTTCACTTGCTGATTCTTCCACCTATCCTGCTCAAAGATGTCTGCCAGAGTCAAGAATACTTGGTTATCATGCCATCTGTGCCTGCCATGACATTATTCCGAGGATGCTGGACTGTGGTAAAAACTACAAAGCTGTAAAGTAAAGCTGTGATTATATCATTTTTCCCACACTATCATGGGGATTACCTCATGTTTTTTTTTCCTGTTATTATATTTTCAGTTTTTTCCATGTCACTGTCTTTCTAAATTATGAAGTACATGACTGAGATGTTTCTGAAATCTGTGACTGATTGATCTGCTGCTGGCTTGAACAATGATGACTCTGATGGAGCTGTAATTCAAACAAGCATTTATCACACAGCCACATATTGTTTGTTTGTTCATTCATTGAATCAAATGTTAAAAAGTTCCTAGTTGCGGAGAGATTGTTTGTTTTTTTTAATTGAAGTGTAATTGAATTAATTATTAAATATTTTGCTTTGTGGTGTACCATTGGGGGATTATCATACTTTGCATATTCA
Organism: Pempheris klunzingeri; assembly: GCF_042242105.1. Lineage (NCBI taxonomy): Eukaryota > Metazoa > Chordata > Actinopteri > Acropomatiformes > Pempheridae > Pempheris > Pempheris klunzingeri. The sequence continues at coordinate 31,349,107 of NC_092012.1, read as the reverse complement.
CAATCAAGGTAACATGGAAAAACATGGAAAAAAAACTTGCCAGCAACATATTTGAAATACAGTTTGAAATGATACAAATGTGCTATTGATTTCTGAGCTTTAGGTGCAAGGTTAAAAGTCTATAAGTCAGCTGGTCTGACACACACACACACACACACACAGGAGCTTTCTTGAGAAGTCCTCAGTGTGGATCCCTAAAGTGATAGTCCAGTGAGAAAGGAGTATATTCCATCTCAGAAAGCCCATGACCCCTACACACATTCATACACACACCAGAATGTGCTGTATCGTTGTTGCAGTGGTGTGGGCTGGTGGGCGTAGAACAATGTTGCTCCAGCTTTAAGAACAGGGGCCAGAGCTGTAATTAGCTAACTGCAGGTTCCCGGGCCCTTCTCGTTTGTGTCAGCCACACAGTAATTCTGGCTGTAATATATATGCTCTGCCCTGATGAGTGATGGCAATGTGAGAGAGAGAGAGAGGGACACGGGGAATGAGAGACAGAGAGAGGGATGGGGGATATGAGGCTGATTTGTGATGCTGTGATACCCGCTGCTTGCATTTCTAATACAGTCCTGCTACAGTTATTTGTCCATCTGATATAAACATCAGCGTAAAGAGGAGAGCAGAAGTGGGGAAGGAAGGAAAAGAGGTAACAAGAGCCAAGGAAAGGAGAGAAGGGGTACAGGCGCTCAAGATTTACTGGGGCCCAGGATGGCTGAATTTGTTGCTTTCCTAAAAACAAAAAGCTGAAATTTGTTTAAATTTTTCTAAATTAGTAATGTTTAAATATTGAGCATTATCCAAACAAATCGATTATCCAAATATGTATCAGAACAGATGATGTTATAGTCTGACAGGTATGACCTCAGATGTATGGCTGTCCATCATAATCAAAGTAATAACACGATGCTGAGTTGTGTGGCCAAGAGTGTTGAAGTTGTTTCTTCCAGACAGCTATCCCAAAGACCACAGTGTTCTGTGCTTCCTGGTGTGTGGAGGAGACAGTAAAGCTGAGTGCTGTATGGGCCCTCATTCCATTGACTCGAAAGCCTTTTTCCGCAGAGCTGAGTTGGCCTTTAGTTTCAGTGATATGAACGGTTACAACTGGCACCGTGCGCTGACATTACCCAACAGAGCAGTGCACCGTGATCAGCAACAAATTGGTAAGTGACCAACAGCCTCACACCACCACAAGATAAAACAGAAAAACACCACAACGCCAAAGGAATCTATCCTAAAGTATCCTAAAATAAATGAAATGACAAATATCTTTAGCCACTGAGACCTCATCTCTTGCTGACCGTGACCGATGGGCAAGCAGACATCTCCTGCAAACATGGGGGTCTCACAATCAGCACATAGGGCAGCTTTCATCATGCAGAATGTCTTACACCTTTATCAAAATGGAGCTTTAATTGACATCAGGTCGCATGTATCATTTGAAAACCTCTAATTTAAAATTAGTAGTTTATTTGATTTCCACAAGCCTTTTAAATGTCGCTGTTCATTAGGAAAGGTGGGAGAAGTTTATATGTGAAATCAGCAGCCATGTGATGTGTGCATGTGTGCTCCCTGTGAGTGATACTATTGATGGAGGGGACAAAGTGGACCAAAATGGTCAAGTTTCACTCACAAGTAGGACGTTCCAGTGAAAAAAAGAGCACTATTCTAGGGAAATATAGTCCTTTGCACCATAGTTACACAGTGTTTTTTGAAGTTTTAATTCAGCTGATTAATGTGGTTATCAAGTATGTGGTCTTCCAGTTTGTCTTTTGCGGAGAGATGAAAAAAACTGGCTGACATTTGCATCCATTCATTGTATCTAAGAAGAGAGAAGAGGAGGAAGACAGAGAAGAAATAAGAGGAAGAAGAAACTCCCAAACCCAACCAATTCATATTACATCATTTTCCCTCACAAATTTGCCCTACAGTCTTTGAAAAGCAGCGGCCTTGTAAGACAGAGAGGAGTGTTGCAGTATCTTGGCATTCCATGCCAGGTTGTCTCTCTGTAATTGTTTGTAACGTCATGCATGATTTTTGAAAAGGTTAGTGGGCTTCCACTCTGTGCGTGTGTGTGTGTGTGTGTGTGTTTTGATAGCTTGGCTGCAGGGTACAGTCTTAGTGTGTCTTGCTCTTGTCGGTGTAAGAACAGATGCTGGAGGCAAGCCCCTGGGCTGCCCTCAGGGCTTCATATACTCTGGAGATACACACACCTGACATGCAGCCACACACACACACACACACACACACACACACACAGGCAAGCAAACACATATCTTGTTAACGCTTGTAGTGTATTTACATAGGACCTTCTGATCAATGTCATGTGGAGTATTGCCAATGCTTTGAGACAGACACGCACACCCGCATGCCTATTGTGCAGACACACACACACACACACACTCCAGTATGTGCTGTTTCTCCACTCTTTTCCCTCTTAAGAAAACACTTAACCTGCTAAAGGATGAATGCAGCTGAGGCATAGAAAGGTAGCTGTTAGCTCTACCTAAACACCTATTACCTGGCATTGTAGGTTCAATCTAATTACTTGATTGAGTTGCCTACATGGATTTCGACTCCATCTGTCAGTGCGCTTAGAGCAAGCCACTCATTATCACAGCCAGACTGGCTTTAGCTGGAGGTTGTGTTTTACTTTCAACACCCCAAGGTGTCATTATGGCTGTCAGACAGTCAAGTGGGTGACACACATGCATATAGTCTATGCACACACATTTTGAAAAGCACCAAGCCAATGTATGCTGTTATGCAAAGTCGAGCCAAATCAGAAACAGATCTGTTCCTGTACCTACAGTATATAAGTAACTAACTTTCCCTGACATCTTGACATTTATTCGTAGAAAACATCTTCTGCTCATCCTGCCAGACAGCAGTCTGATTACACATACAATTTGGGGTCCTTTGTGGGTCTTTTGTTCAGAATTGTTAAAAGGGTTGATTGCAGGTAACAGGTTGGTTATGGGCTTTCAAAACTGCACCCATGTAGGGCAGCCGTAGCTGATGTAATATACATTGTAGCAATCAACTGAAGTTAGCAATGGGGGAAATTGTGAATTTATCAAACTGAAGATTTTTCATCAGGTGATGGAGTTTCTTCAGTCTGAGTCTTTAGATTTATTTCTGGATCCCTTTCAACAAGGAGCGTTTTTGCTTTTACTCAAATTCAAAACGTAACTGCTGCATGCTTGCTTCACCATGAGAGGTGATGGTGAACAATCAATCATTATTTTCTTTACTGGAAGTTTTCAAAGTAATATTGATAATGTCAACAAGACACAGTAACACAGTGACGCTGTGTGATTGACGGGTTATTGACTTCTGGATTAACACTGTTGACCTTAATGACATTTTCATAGTCATTTGCTCCCTCCCTTCGTCACCCGTCCACACAGTCAGTACAGTGCAGTTTCAACTATATGATATTGCCCTTTGGTGTAAACACACTCCTCCTTTCCTTTCTTCTATCACCCATAAAATACATGCAGAACACTCACAAACACATACGCAATGCATTCTTTTGTTCAGACTGCTTGCTATTGGACCTATAGTGATTTCCATTATAGCGCTGTGCATACAGTAAAAACACACTTAACTCTTAATTTGAGGAAAACCTCATTTTACAATGTGAAAAGTAGAAGAAATGTGAAAAGAGAAGGAAAGAGGAGAGGGGAGAAGAACAAATGAAAGGAGAGAGGAGGAGGTGGAGGGGTGGAGAGATGAGGCGATGGGAGGAATGACGGCAGTGTGGAGCGGAGGCATGTGTCACATCCTATCATGCGACAGGACGAGTGAAAGATACAGTATTGCCTCTGCCGTGTTAGGAAACTGCGAACACACCAGCACACACACACCCTCACACACCCACACACACACACACACACAAACATAGAGCAGGCCCAGCCAAGCTTATCTGCCTCTCCACGGCTGCGCGGCCTCCATGCAGAGCAGCCGTAGCTGTCGGCAGAGGCCCGGATCATTTTGGACAGTATCATTAAATGCCATGTCATTACCCGTTATGGAGTAGTGCTCTCACTCCCTGCTTCCCCCCTGGGATGGTGAAGCCCATCTGATAGGTATGGAGAAGTGTGTGTTTGCATGCATGTCAGTGCATGTCTGCATTGCCCTATGTGTTTGTGTCTCGCGAAAGGGTTTGATGAAGGCAGACAGAGGCGGAGGGTACGGTGTTGGCTGTGGAAATGGGATGGACGTGGTTGAGAGATGGAATTGGCATTAAATTTCCGACGTGGCGCGAGGATTGACTTTGACTGGAGCGCAAGGGGGCTATTAGCTTATCTTTAAGGCTGTGTTTGTCACAACGCTGAGGGCAGCTCCGCTAGACAGGCCAGGAGAGAGGGAGGGAAAGCCGAGCCGAGTCGAGCGTGGGCTGAACGATATGGATAGGTGAAGGCTCCCGGTGGGACTCGCTGCCTGAGCTGGCGAGCTGCACTGGGGAGGGAGAGGAGGAGAGCGGCTAAATTGAAGGTTTATTTATCCAATTCGCTGTCAAGGTCGGCTTGTCGGTGAGCTGTCCTGTGTGTGTTCACAAAATGCCAAAATCTGGGTGAATTGTTTTAAAAAAGAGAGAGAGCACACGCGTTGAGGAGGGGGGGGAATCAATGACCTTTGGTTGCGTCAAGCTTCAAGCTGCCAGCACCTCTTAAGGCTGTCCTTACCAGCCATTATCGTTGCCTTTTAAAAACAAGGCAGGTAAGAGAGGAGCTGTCGAGCGAGAATAGTCCAACATTGACACAAACATTCACACACAAATACAGAAAGATGTACACCAAGACTATCTCACACACACACAGAGACCAGCACATACTACCTGAGAGGCAGTTCCTTCAGATTGATACACATCTTGCATACAAAAAGACACTCATGAGTAACAAAAAGTTATCTAACTGGCGTGTTAACTCATGAAAATAGCCTGCTACTCCTTGTCTGTTGTTTGCACTTACAAACAGTTTCCATGGCTATACATAATACAGTCTCCATCGGAGGGACACCTACTTAGCTTTTAGCACATTTTACATGATTGGATTGCGTAGCGGCTCCAGAAGTGAACCCAAGTACTGCTCATCAGTGATAATCAGTTTATCCTTTTACATCTCAATGAATAAGATCGGGAAGCGCAGGGCGTCAGGGCTGATGGGCCATCCTGGTTCAGCATGACTACCCCCGGAAATGCAGGTTGAATAGGAAAAAGGGCTTTTGATGTAGAGCATTAATCAGTTTGACTTCAGCTCGAGTTGCCACTACTGCTGCCGCCGCTGCAGCGCTATCCTTTAGAGGGACCCCCTCGTCAGAGTTTTGGAGGGCCTCTGTCAACGTGAAAAGAACATGACCTTTAAGATCGTATCAGCATGTTTGCTGGTGCATAAACAGCCAAGGAAAGGGTTCAGTGGCCCATCAGAAAAAGGAGAGCAAAAAACAAGAGAAAAGACGGGGAAAGAAAAGAAAATTGTAATTCATTCACAGGGCTTTTTGAAAGAGCAGTTTGCTGACACTCAAGAGTGAACACCTTTAATGCCACAGAGGCAAGGAGGAAATGAAGATGAAAAAAATAACCTCTGCAAAAACAATGATGTGTTTCCTTGATTGTTTTTTCATCATTGGGATCTAATTTGATAGAGCTCATAATGGAGCTTGATTCATTGAATGAAAACATCTCGAGAGCAATGGAAGAATGTTTCCTTGAAATGTGTAATAAATCTGAAGGTGGATAACCCAAACCAATGCATTAGTTGACCAAATGTATTTGGTTATGTTGATAATGTTGTCTGCAGCATATTTGGTTTCAAACTCTCAATCGGCTAGATTTTACAGGTCGGATGTACTGCTCTCGACATGTTGGGATATTCTTGAGAGCTCCGTCCTCCATGTTTACTGTGTGTGTGTGTGTCTTTATTGAGTCTTATGAAGAGCTGATAGTGATGTGATGGTGGTCATCAGTCACCTCCTACACCCTGTCTACGAGTCTGCGGACTGGCTGCTCACTGTCTGCTCTGTCACACACAAATACACATGCAGACACCCAGACAGTTACCAAATCTGCCCACTAACACCAACGTCTGCAACCACCGCATTCAAATGATGTTATGTTCATTTCCAGTTGTCCTACTGTATATACATTTTTCAATGTATTACTTAAAGCGGTATTAGTTGACATATTTGGTCACTTAAGGACAGTAGGACAAGGCTTAGACCCAACACCCAACTACTATCAGCTTCCAAAATTATTGCGGCAAAAGTGCTAGCAAACACATTCAACACATACAGCTGTCACTGAGCAACATTAGCTTGGTTTGGTGCTGTGTGCCTGTGCTCTGATGATGATGGTAAACCCAATGCTTACTCTCCTCAAGCTTTGTTTTGATCTCAACCTACTCCTGAGAGAGAGAAAAATGTCGTTCCTTACCTAAACAATGTACTGAAAGACACTGAAATACACTCTCAGGTCAGGTGATTGTGGGTTTGTTTTGGGTTTGTATTCTTTAACTTTGAGAAACCCAATGAACACCACCTATTTCACGCTAAATGTCAGAGTTTTTCACTGAAAATGTTGACGAGAAAGGAATTTCTGGTCTCTGAAGACAAAATAATGAGCTAAAAAGAGGCTTAAAATGGAGGGATGGAGGCCACGTAGCTGAGGGGAAAGTGGAGTAATTTTCTGTGGGCTAAACACTATCACCATCATCACTATTGACTATTTCTTTTATTCCTTATATAGTTTATTGAATGCAGCCGTGACTGAGACTGTGTATACATTTCACAAAAACAAAAATGCGGCACTTAATCCTCTGGTATCGAAACGGTCGTAGCTTTTCCAATCTGTGGATTCTGACAGAGTGTTTCTTTTCAGACCTGATCCTTTCATTTATATATGTACTTTGTTATATTAATGACACAACTGTGTATTGCTTTGTTGTAAATCATGGTGCATTTCATGTTAATGGAATGAGCCTAATTCCAAATCCCTGTTTCCATAATGTAAGCTGTGCAGAGTCCAGGAAAGACACATCTAGTCAAATTGTGTGCAGTGTGTATCCCCTCGGCATTAGAGATTAAGCTGCATTAACACATTGTTCCTATGGTCTCTGTGGTACATGGTCTGATTACTTAAAGTGCAATGCTAGTTTCTTTTCAGTTTTTCACAAAGAAAAGTCTCTGGACGTAATGGTCTTTTTTTCTCCCTTGCATTTCCCTCAAGCATACTGTGATTACGATTTCTTTTTTTCCCTCAGCATTCTCTCTTTTTCTCTGTCAGAGTTAAGGAGAGATCACACAATATCTCCAGTGAAAATTTTCCAGGAATAAATATCCCAGGGCAGCAACAACCACCGCCTTTTCCCTAACTCCCCCTATCTGCAATTTGCACTGGCCAATGCAGCATGGTGAAAGGAGCAAGAAGAAAAATAAAATAATTTAATGGCGTCTGCTTCCAGGAGCCATACGTCCCCAAAGCGATTCTGTGATCAAGATCCGTGTCACGTTCTTGCTGTTTGCAACACTGGAATTTAACACGGCACACAGGTCCCAGGCCTCGTTGTGATAAAAACACATAGAGCTGAGGTTAGAAAGAGCGCAATGTGGACAACACGAAAGAACAATGAAATGCAGGAAAGGAGCCATGTGGAACTAGCCAGTTTCCTCTCCTCCCTGAGCGTACGCACCTTCGGCAGAACGTCTCTGATGAGGGGAAAATGGCATGTCTGCAACTGAATGAGAAAAAAAACACAGTTTGGTTGCACCCAGTAAGGGGTTAATATCACCCAGTAAGGGGTTAATATCACCCAGTAAGGGGTTAATATCATGCAACTATTGGCCTTGAAGGGATAATTCTAATTCTAACCTAACTCCTTTTTCCATAGTTTTGACCATCATTGCTAAAAGAAGTAATTGCCAAGATGTTAATGTTGCTGAGATCTGGTACAACATTGCTAAAAAGAAATCAGACGCCGGAAGAAACACAAGCAGTCAGACAATTAGAGGGATTTTAAACAGGTCGGTTTGCTTCTGTGTTGTAGTACATCATCCCTTAACTAGGTGGTATGGCTGTGGATAGTTTTTTTTTTATATATAACTGATAATCTTTATCTACAATATGTGTGTACATGAATGCACTTAGTCCTACTGTATGAGTACTTTTGTTAAGGTATACATACAGATGGGATGTGTATGTGGATAGATGCATTTGGGTTTGTGAGCACCTTTTGTTTTTTGTGAGTGTTTGTACAGTATGTATAAGACCGTGTGTGTGTGTGTGTGTAAGCTTATACAAAGCATGTGTTACAGATACCACGTGTTCATGTGTGCGCGCAGTGCTCAGTATGAAACTTTGTGTGCATGTCTGTAAATGTACATGAGCATCAGCTGAAGTTTGAACTGGGGCCGATTTGATGCTTCACAAGTTTGGTTCAGCGTTAAAGCGAAACACAGAGAGATGGATGGAGTGACTGGTCGGTGCGCATCAACCTGCCGATCTGAAAACACAACAGAGAAAGACAAATGATAAGAAAAGAGGAAACTAGTGAGGATCACTTAGATACATGAGCCAAAGAAAATAATCAATGGTGGAAATGCAGCACGTTTAAAGACAGAGTGAGTATTTTCTTAAAAAAACAATGTATAGATTCATATCAAGTGTGTGGCGATGTCTGTAACTGTAGAGAGCGTGCCCTCTGCCTCTGCATTATTGTTAAGAAAATGACTGCACTCATCAAATCATCGAAAACATGAAACACTGAAAGTAAATCACCTGCTGGTGAGCACCTGAACCTTAACTGCAGTCAGTAGGATTTTAGGAAGAACGGAGACGCTGCAGGTGAACGTGAGTAAAAGCCTATTTTGACACTCAGACTTACTGTTTCCTAATCAGTGTTTGCAACTGCAAACCGCAACTCGTGTGATGACTGAAAATGACCCTGAACAACCTGTCATAGCAATGTCATAGCCCGTCCAGAGTTTCATGCCTTCATTTGATAGAGGTGGTGGAGAGAGACAAGAAAAGACAGTAGGAGATTGACATGCAGCAAACAGTGTGGCCCGTCAGAAACCAAACTGAATGGGACCTGCTGCTCGGGGCATTTGTACCCTGGGGGTTTGCACCCTAACCACTCAGCCATCATATCACCTTCTTCACATCCTAATGGGATTTCAGAATTCTAGGAACTTCTTTGGAAATGGGCCACTGTGTCATTTACAGGTGATAGCTGGTTTGAATTCTCATAGCACATTTAGTAAACCTTTCCTTACTCTTACTTCACTAGTGAAGTCAAAGAAGAAATTAAACCAAACACTACAGAGAAGTGAGGGTGTCTGTTATCTGGAAGAAATAAAGGCAGACAGAAGGCAAGCTAAATAAAAGTGTGACTTTTTCTTTTCCCTCACTTGTTCTGCAACACATCTTCCCTACAACCAAACTGCTCATCACACTGAGGGGAGACTTCCATAAATGTTTAATGACATCGGGTACAACCGACGCTTTGAAAATGTGCTGCTCTTTTAATTTCCTTTCCTTTCGTCTTTTTTCTTCGTTAGCTCACCCTATGCTAATGTCTCTGAATGTCTCACAGCGTGTCCTGAAGGGAGCTGAGCCAATTGTGCAGTTGTGATATCGTGCTTTTACTAATGTGCCAATGCTAATTGAGCAAATGATAGTTCTTCTTCCCTCTGCTCTATTCAAGCCTTTTCATGGATTTCATGTATTTCTGTTCTTGCATCACATGCTCTGATCATGTCAGTTACAGCTGTCTCTCCAACTTATTGTCTGCATTTTGTACAACTTAGCGCAGCTTGTTAAGGAAAAGATGGATAATAAACATTATAGTGTTTGTGGCCAGTTTTTACTGCAGTGAGAGAAGGGAGGAGAAGAGGCAGAGAAGCATACTGGCAATAGAGAATAGAGGACAAGGAAATGAGAGAGACAGTGAAAGAATGAGAGGAAACATCTCCACACTAAGCTGAAGTGACCGATGAATAATTGTGAGAGCTGTGCCAGCATGTATGAAATGCATCCATGTGATAACAGGACGTGTTTTTTCCCGCAGTGGGCCGTGCTACTGTATTTGCTTGCCTGCGAGAGAGTCCGGTGGTGTGAATCTGTGACATGCGTCCCCAAAGATCTAGAAGTCGGCGCCTCTCAGCAACACCACAACATGTTTAACCTAACCCCCCCTTTGGCCTCTCAACAAAGGACAGGTCACACTGTGTGTCTCTGCATGTTTACCCATGTGCCTTTTCTGTGTGTGTATGTGTGTGTGTGTGTGTGTGTGTGTTGGTTTAGTGGTAGAGTGATGGAGAATCCAGAAGGAGGAGGGGTGACTTTAATCCTTAACTTTCCACCCCCAAGGTAAGGCTGAGGGGATGAAAGGAGAATTTAGCCAGGCCCCCGTGTGTTGTCTATGTTTGTGTGTGTGTGTGTGTGTGTGTGTAGGGTGCTCACATCTGCGCAAGTCTTGGGCCATAGAGAATGAATGGGTTTAGTGCTGCGGCCAGACAGAAAAATCAATGCTTCATATGAGGAGGCTGCGGGGGTTAGGCCTCCGTGTTCATGTCAACAAGGCTATTGGTTTTCTTAATACTCCAAAGTTGGCGTTTCCCCGCTTCGGGAGGGCCGGTGAGGTGACTTGTGTGGTCAAAGCTTAACAAAGGGATCCTGCCTTCTAGCCTTTGCTGTACTCCTTGGCCGAGGGAAGCCGAGCCAGGATTAATTACCAACTGTGCTGGCTGGATATTAGTTGTTGTTTTCTCCCATTGTCACATGGCACCACTGGACTGAGGCTATTGGAAGCAGCTTCTGTGCTGCAGAGCAGTGGGCTAATACTGTTAGATGGAGTAACACAGTTAGATGTAATAGTGGTGGGATGGTGGTGTTGCAATCATGCTGCCCCTCAGTGTGGCTTTCACAGAATAATCAATGACCATGATACTGCCAGTATGTGATTATTTAACAAGACAGACAACCAATCATCTTAATGAACAGAGATCACCTTGGATATAAAATTAGATATGAAAGTTAAATCTTACATAATAATTGGATGTATTTAGGGCTGCATCTATTATCTATCGATCTATTCTTATCTATTAATATGTAAATTATTTTGCCATTTAACTGATAAATTGTTTGGTCGGTAAAACATCAGAAAATAGTGAAAAATGTCCGTCACTGGCCCAGAGACCAAGAGGAAATCTTCAAATGTCTCGGCTTGTCCGATCCTCAGTGCAAAGATATTGAACTCATTATTGATATAGTTAGTGTTATATTTTCTGTCAAAGTGTTAATCTCCTCCTCACTGCAGTTCTCTGTGTATTAATGACCATCTTAACTTGCTCCCCCTCAACAAGATATAAAGATGCTGTTTGCTGTGTAGTAATAATAATAATAATAACAATAATAATACATTTTATTTATAATGCACTTTTCATTGCATAAAATCTCAAAGTGCTACAGAGGAATAACAAGAATGCATAAAAACAGGACCACAATACAATATAGCAGCAATGAGTCAAAGGCTTTTTTAAAGACAAAAGTCTTCAAGCCTTTCTTAAAAGTCTCCACAGACGGTGGAGCCCTTAAATCGTCCACAGACAAGGGGGGGGGGGGGGGGGGGGGTGCAGCTGAGCAGAACGCCCAATCACCCATGATGTTTGTATGTTGATGCATCAGTAATGATAAACAAATATGTTTTATAACAGTATAACACTGGCTCGGATATTCTGGTGCATAGCGAGTAGTTTTACGTTTGATACATCATTTAAATTTAGCTGATATCACTTCTGTACTTTTACTGAACTTGATACATAGTACGTCTTCCAAAACTGCTAAGAAGTGGTTATGGTGAGGGTGTTTTATCAAATCGTCTCCTAGTCTGCTTAACAGAAAGTAGGAAAGAAATAATCATAGATGTTTCCTCGCTTTTTTTGATTTTCTCATTCAAATCCTTTTTACCCTTAACAACTTCTCTTGTTTTTCACTCACAACCCTTACCATATTACTGCGCGAGCACACACACACACACACACACACACACACACACACACCAGTCGTTAGCGACACCATGCTATAGACAGCAAACCTATAGGGAGGGGTCTGAGGGTCGGCGAAGGCAGGGCCGACCCAGCCGTTGAGCATTGCTCACCCAGAGCAATCGGATGAAAACGCAGTGCAGATGTAATTTGTTTTCAATGGCTGTTTCAAAAGAATAATTGTGGTGACACTGGCTGGTCGATAATATGGATTTTTGTTTTCGAGTGCAGTGTGTGTGTGGCACTAAGAGAGGGCAGGAAATACAACACTGCAGACCCAAATACAATAAAAATGGATTGTGTGTGTGTGTTTGTAGGGGTATTTGCAGGTCTGGTAACCATCACTGGGCCCTGGACATCATTGGAAGGATTACTAAATGTGTCCTATGGGCTAGCTAGAGGCTGGCTCTCTCTCTCTGTCTCAGTTTGCCTTTCTTTCCTTCTTTTCTTTCAGGGAAAAACACTGACTTGCCTTCAATAAACTCACTTAAGATGAAACACAGCTCAGGGAAGGAGAAGGCTTAGGTAAAACTGTGGACAGCGTGTGTGTGTGTGTGTGTGTGTGTGTGTGTGCAAACACCTACACACAGAATGTGCTAAACATCTCCATTAACTGAAATACTCGAAATACTCTCACATCACGATTTACAGTGGTTCAAAAATATGTCTTCTGTCTAATTAAGTAAACATTAAATGAAAGTACATAATCATTTCATTTCATTTCAAAGAAACACTGTGTATGCTTTTACTTTTATTTTTTCTTTGCAGTTTCCTCCTATCCATTTCCACTATATAGTGTAACCCTACAGGATGGATTGCATCACTACGCTGACAGTGTTTGTCTTCCTACATCTTACATTGCAGTAATAATATGTATGTAGAACAATGCATCCAAACAAACTCCAGCACATAAACACACTCACATTAATGTCCATTTACATATACTATCAAGCACATACATTTGAAAAGAACTTTATTTATGCTGCTATAATGAGGCCAGGGACTTCTGTGTAGATGCCTTTGAGTGTATGATGTGCAGTGGCAATCATTAGTATTGTTCCTGAGCACATTATAAAATGTTTCTCTCCTTCTTGAGATTGCCCATTTGACTGGTTCTCATAATAATACTCTCTTTCCTCTGGTTAGTTAGTCCACTTTCTAACTTCTGAATGGGCTAATTCCTCCTGCGTCCCATACTTTCCCTTTGTCCTTCTCCTCCTTCCCCGATCTTCTCCTCAGGCTCATCTCGATATGGCTTCTCTGTTGCCAGATAATGGGCACTTTGACCATTTGCCAAATCAGACACTGTTTTTCTGGACGATGGAGTTGGGGCAATTCTAATTCGTCACAGGAGGTGTCTGTGTGTGTGTGTGTGCGTGTGTGTGTGTGTGAGTGTGTGTGAACATGACGAGGTTCATTGAAGGGGTGGGATTGTGTGACATTAAATGAGTGAAGGTAGAGTTAGACGGCACACTGGGGCCTAGTGGAGAGGGACATACAGTAAAAGGACATTATTCCTCTGTAGTCCAAGCCCTCGCTGACACTCTCTACCCTCCCTCCCTTCTCTCTCTCTCTCTCTCTCTCGCTGTCTTTCTTTCTACACTATTCCCTTGCCGCGGGTGGTCACCAGAGACCAGACTGGGGCTGATTTATTCTCCCTCTCTCTTGTCCTCTGCCTGACTGCCTCTGCAATGGAGAAATTTCCTTTCTCCCTCTCTCCCCTCCACAGCAGCAGCAGCGGCACTAAGGCAGGGGAAGCAGGGGAATGAGAACAGGAGGGCTAACATTAGAACGAATCCCTAATACACTGTTCTACTCTGTCTACCCCCACTTTCCCACCCCTTGGGTTGCATCTCACCAACTATGTCTTCCTTAAAGGCCATCTGTATGTGGTGGATATGTGAGCACATCTGAAGCTGCACAGTCATATTTTATGTAAACTATATCTGTAGTGCTATTGACACGACAAGAACATCAACCACGCCGCTTCCTTTGATAAGACTGTGGAATATATATTTAATATTTTCACTACTTTTGGATCATTTTCCCTCAAATATTCACAACATTTATGCTGATTAATAGGCCATAATCATGATACCCACACACCACTTTTTATGCATATGCCAAGGAACCACTTGCTCATTGTCGGACCTACATCTGGAAAAATAACCAAATACATGTGTTTATCTAATTTAGTCAACAATAGCACACATTTTATTTGATTATATGTAGTTTTTAAATGAAATCACCAGTGTATTGCGGCTGTTATTTTTTAAGACAATAGGCCAATAAGGCTTGTCTTGTGTGCTACTCCTCATTTTGTAACATACTTTATGTTATACTATTTACAGTATATCGAATGTTGATTATTATTGTTAATTACTAGAACTAATATTAATGCCTGTGCTTGAATTAAAATGTGCTTTCACTGGACAGTACATTTAGCGAGTTATTCAGACTATACATTATATTGTGGTTCCCGTGCATGCTGCTCAAAGTCGTCATAGTTCATGGCTCTTCCGCCAAAAAGCGCCAGGGTCTCTCCAGCTCCTCTCAGGCCGTGTGCAGGCAGTAGGTGTGTAATGTGGGGCAGTAGGATGCTGCTCACCACAGGAGAGTGTATTCAGTATTCCGTTGTAGTGAGTTTCTATGGTTAAGTTGACACTCTTGCACTGAAACTGTCTCTTGATTAGGACTTTTCAAAGAGCGAGAAAGTGATGCACTGTGGTGTAAGTGCCGTAGCTCTCATGTTATTCAAGTGTCTTGTTGAGGACTTTTCTATTGAATCTACTTCAGCAGGTGTTTGAGCTTCCCCCCTTCTCTTTCTTCCTCCCTTTGTTGCTTTTTTCCTCTTTTTTTCCAAATATACCTAAAATGTGTCTCTGTTATGAGTTTGTGATTATGTAGCTTTAGTTCTCTGTCTACCTTTTATATTGCTGAAGCTGATTTCTCCCCTGCTGTAACAGACACAACCGCTAAACTTCATTCAGATGAAAGTGCAATGCTGTGATCAAAACGTAAAAATAAATGTATGATGTCTTCTGACGACTTTTAGCAACTTTTGAAGCTACTGTTAAATACTTTCATTGTAAAAAACATACAAGCTCAGTCAGTCCAGCTAATCTGCTAAGCAAACTCTAGGTGGCAAGTCGGAAATGATTCTTCCGTAGATTAACCCAGAGAAACCTTGTTACAACTTTTACTTCCTCATGACTACCATCTTTTGATCATCTTCTCAGCTTTTAAATGATGATGTTATGATGGTAGAGGGCTCGGTGGTTGATGACTGTCAGCCATCGGCCCATAGCAACCCGGTAGCATTGTGGAATGGAAAGTATGGACATGTGCCCAAGTTTGAGTTGGTTTGGGTCCTTGAGTTTTCAGGGGGTTTTCTGAGGCTCGTTCAGTGAGCGAAAAGCACAGTGAGCAGTGTGCTTGAGTGGCGTGGTGACATTCGTTACACCAGCCCGCCTTGGGATAATTGCCAATTTGATAATATAATTCTACAGATGCTGACAGGTAAGAGGGTGCTCAACCATGACCAGTAAAATATTTCTACTGTGGCCTTTATGTAGATTGGATTGAAGTGGACTTCCGTTCAGATAACCAATCAGATATATGCAAATTCATGTACACAAACATGCTTCTTGTACATTTCAGTATGCATGATGTAACGTGAAACAACAGTTCCCAAACTACATAGCTGATGTTGAATGATTGAGCCAAGAAACCAGCGATCTCACCCTGACACGTTGGATCATGCCAAACACACACACACACACACACACACACACGGACCTCCTTGCCCACCTCTTTGCTCTGTTCGCTGTCGTCTTCGGACACTCCTCACTAGTAGGACACTGGCACACACACATTATTGATTTTCATTTAGATAACTTAACGTTCTCAGACAATTCACAGCCCCTCCATCACGGACACCTCAGCTCCAGCTTAGATGTACGAGCTTGCCTCAGTGTAATCTGCCACCATATCTCTTCTTTCATGCACTCTTTCTCTCTCTGTTTTTTCACATTCATTTTTCCTAAACTTAACCAATTCCGAATAAGCGGGATATAAATGGAGAGCGGATGCTGCATCGATCAATCAGACTTCACACAAATGCACACACACAAGCAGCACGAATACATTTCCCACCAGCAGTTTTCCTTTTCCGCCCCCAACATCCCATTACCTCAGGGTAGTTGGCCAGTCAAACAGGAATAAAAATTGCACCCCAAACATCATACGTTAGGGCTGATTTGTCGGGCGGGAAGCCTGACAATTCCCACAGACTTACACAGCCCACGCCGGTGCTGGAAATCAGGCCTGTTATGGCGGCCACACGTCTATAAAGATTGTTCATTTGGTGGAAAACAGCTACCTGGGCAGGGACAAGGAGAGTGATGCAGAAAGCGTTGTAAATACACGGGAAGATATATGGTCCTGGCTGACCCAGACTGGGACTGTACGGCTGTGGACATGAATCCAATGAAACACTCTCAGTGAAAGGTCTTTATGTGGTATGGAGTGGCTTTTCTCGTTAAATAAATAAAAGTGCAACTTGCCATGAACAAACGTTATTTCAGTAAGCAGATAAAAGCAGCCAGGGCTATTGAAAGTGAAGTCAAATCAGTCTTAATCTACTAACATGGCTGAAATGCAACATGCTTGTAATGCTTCCTTATAACTTTTGCAACCCCCCCCCCCCCTGCCCATAGTTCTGGGAGCCTGATGCTCATTTAAAAGGATGTTACAAGAACAGTTGTGGAAAATACACTTATTTGCTTAAGTTTCATGAGTTACATGAAAGGACTGATTTTATTTCAGAGTCAGAAGACAGAAGACAATTAGCAGAGATTTTCACAAAAACTGAAAGCAGAGGAGAAGAGTTAGTTTGGGCAGTAATGTAACTGTTCTATTTTAATCAGTACTGTGGTTTACATAGAGTTTCCTTCTGCTAGCGCATGCATAACTTCAATGATTGTGTGTTGGGCTCTTATTGCTGCCAAAATGTGGGTGACCTACACTCAGTACTGTGCCCGAACACATGTAGACACTGACTAAACTGTGCCGACAAAAACTGGGTCTGAAACTTCTGTTGCTGTGCTGCAGCTTTCACCATGTCCCTTTAATTAAACAACTAGCATTCATTTTGGGTGGAGATGTGATGGAAATGTCCCGACAATGACTGCACAACTGGAATACGTGTTTGTAATATCATTTTATTCAGCACTGCTTTCTTCAGCTCAAAGATGGATCAGTGTCCGCTGAGTGTCAGTGTCAGACTTCAGAGTTAGATGCTGTTTATTTTGCAGGTTCGTCTGTCGAACTTGGCTTTAGCGTGACTAATGTGGTTTCCCTTCGGAAACACCGCCAGAGCTGATGTGGATGCTAGTGGGCGGTGCCTGCTCAGGCTGTGGGAACTGACCAATCGCTATTCGGCAGGGGAGCCTTAAAGGGACAGGAACTAAGATGGAGCAAAGAAGGTGAAAGGAACTTGAAAGCTCGAGAAATACTCTAGTAGGACCCCCAAATAATGTCAAACATGTCGAATAACGGTCAATCCGGACAGTCTTTCTTGCAACGCGGGTAGTCAGCTGTATATGACAGCGTGTGTAAGCATTTATAAGAATGCACAAGTACACAAAGTAAATTTGAGCCTCTGCATCCATCAGAGAACGCCCTCATATACCGTTAGCCCTCTTAACTCTGTAAAGTCCCCTGCCCTTACCAAACACACCCCCTCTCCTCAGTCTTTTTTCAGCCTGTCTCTTTCATCTTTCTACCAGCTGTCCCCTGAGGTGAAGGACGCTCGCAGATGAAAGAATGAAAGAAGACGAGTCATACTGTGGACAGCTCCTGCTGCGCTCAGGCCACCACACTGCACGCTGCCTGACTGGCCACTACTTAGTGAGTTAGCACTGCGCACACACACGCACACACACACACTGTTCCATCCTGTCACCTTATGTTCTATCACCCCTCATTGCCGTAATCTCCAGGGGATCTTAACTGAGTCAAACTGGCAGCGGGGGACGACGGGGGTGAAAGAACATCAAGGAATTTGAGACATCGACTGAGACCAAGAGACATTGTGGGCACAGGAAGTAGACGTGAGCTTGACATGACAAGCCCCGGTACTTTGACATGTATTAAAAGGTCAAGACTGGATACATCAAAACAGAGGAAATGGAGAAGGCAGAGGCACGATGGAGATGGCAGGAATAGGGGAGTCCTTGCACATGACAGTTTTTGACAGACAGGTGAGCTAAACGAACCCTCTTAGTGCTGACTGCTTAACTCCACCTACCCTGCTGGGCGCTGTCCCTACGATTGGAGGACAGATGAGATGAGTGATTTGATTTACAGAGAAACTAATTGTAACAGGACAGGGCATTTAAGGATTAGGCTATACAGCGATGAAGTCATGCCCCATTTTGAAGCACGCCTCCATTCTGCTACTATGGTCAGGCAATTATATTTTGCAACAAAGATCTTGACATGATAGCAGTGTTTTCGGCCCATATCTCTGCACAGATAAATGTGCAACTGCTGTCCAACTCCTCTGGCAGGAACACTTGACCACACACAACAATTTTCAGCCAGGAAACAGTTTCTTTACACTTTTATTAAAAACTGTAGGTCTTATTACTGACTAGGACTATGGAGATCAAGTGGGATCAATTTACTTGCCGAACTTTTTTTTAAATTGAGGGCACATTTACTCTATATATCGCACTGGTCTTGCTCACTGCAGCCTTGGCTCTCTGGGTTGACTGTGTTCAGTAAGTCGGTAAAGCAGCACCGTTTGCTGACCCATAATTAGCCAGAAAGAAATGTAAATAACACCAATAACACCACACAATAATAATAACCAATTGTGTGTAAAATCACAATTGGTTGCTCTGGGAAAGCAATCCTCTTTCTCTCTCTCTTTTTTGATTTTTGGACTTGACTATTTAGTGCAATTTTATTCACATTTAAAGAGTTTTCGATGGTTATTTCATCCCAGTGTTCTAGCTTGACTGATAATTGTTCAAGGTAAAGCGAATTATTGTCAGTTTCTAATTCATTTTGTGGAAATATTTGCCGTTTTCAACCATACCCACTCAGGCCTGTTTTACTCATTGCCAGCTGTTTCCTTTAGCACCAATCATCCAATGAAAGATTTGCAGCTGGGATTAAGATTGGGGAAGTTGATCATTGCTAGCCAGTTACTTGGCTACATCAGTAATAAACAGCGATTTAGTGCACATTCTTCTCTATTACAGCTCTACTTAAACTACAATATTACAAAACAAATTCATAGAATTACTACGTAATCAAAAGGGAGAGTAAAAGGGAAATGAAATGACACTGCCTAAATCATGTCACAGTGTTACCACTACTCTGTCTCGGCAGGCTTTTCATACCTTTCATAATTGGTCTCAGTTTGTGGCATGTCCCAAATACAGTCTGGTGTCAGGTACAAGCGTGCTGAGGACAACTTAGACTCAAAAGCTCAATCTCAGGGACCAGGAATCCGAATAAGCTTTTAGCTCCGATGTAATACAGTCTAAACAATGTGTTTGTGTGTGTGTACATTATGTGTGAGCGTAGTGTTCACTGTCAGTTCTTCCTTTACACACTGACTTCATATACATACTCTCACGCGCTGGTAGAGTTGCTGTTGTTAACATGCTTTAGCTGACGGCGTGTACTGATGTGTGTGAGTGTGTGAAAGAAAGACAGATACAGAGTGAGAGAGAAAGCATGTAGTGGTCGACAGGGATGGCTGTGATGGGACTCACTGTATGTAGAAAGTGCTATTACTTGTGAGAAAGTGGCATTAGATGGGAAAGGTTGTCTCACCCAATCATTGTTCACAATTGTTTTCTGCCTCATGTGGAGACTAAATCTCTGTGCACTGTTCCTTTAATGAGGAATCCACCTGCTTTTATTTTTGGTCATGTCTCCGATCGGTAAAGGGAAAAGGAAGGAAAGGAAGTTATTTATAATAACTTCATTATTATACAGCAGTGTTAATATTGTAAAAAAATTGCTTCACAAATCAATACTTTTATGTGAACCCTTGTAGCGACAAACCCACTGAAAATGATCATCCGCAATTCCCTTCTCCTCTATGGAGCATTTCAGCGTCTGTCAGCTCTTTGTTTCAGTTTTAGGGCCCCGACACTTTACTGGTTTGGTTCAGTGTCACGGCTCTCATGAACCTCTCTCCAGATGCAGCTGTTTTCAGTGAAAAAGCTCTGAAAGTCTCACTGTACACTGGAACATTTAGCAGCTCGATTGCCTGATGTGTTTTTCTCAGGAGTAGGTGGACACCAAAACAGCATAACTGGTAAAGTAAATGTGAATAAAAAGTATTACCCTCTGAAATGCAGCGATTTGGAAGTAGAGTGAGATACAAATATTTAGGAGGATAATTACCTTAAAGTACCTTAAAGTACTCTATCTGAGTAATTGTACTTTGTTACTTTCCACCACTGAGTTTTATCCAAAGGTTGTGAGATAACATGCATCTACGGACTCAGCTTTGTTTTGTTTGAGTGATTTCAGTTTTACATTTTAACTTACCTCATCCAACACTTATACTTCATTCTTCAGCACTGAGCCAATCAAAATTCCCCCCACTATCTGAATGGGACATGCTCTGTGTTATTCAGTAGCACTACACTGTGATTTTGGCACTAAAGTCTTTCCCACTGAAACGTTCTTGTTTCATTAGAACTATAATTTTTACAGCTGGCAAAGAACTCGAATTGTTTGCACACAAAGTTAGGATAATATATTTCTCCCTCTCTGTGCTCAGACTGCTGACACACACACACACACACACACACACACACACACAGACAAAGAGCTGGGAAAGGAGGGGAGCAGGGAGGCTAAGTCTTAGCATTCCCTGCACAGCACAATTAAGACTGAGCGCTAACAGACACTCCCAGTTTAACCACATTACTCTTAAAAAATGTTACACAAACCAGAGACATCTCTGACAGCGCAACATTATCCCCCCAGTTACAATTAATTACCCACACGTCCTCCCCATGCATCCCATTTACATATCTTAACAAAGGCAGGGGGATCTGCCAGGAGGGGAAATACAGGTTAGTTAGGCATGCCAGGGAGCACGCCGATGTGTCTGTATGTGCATGTGTGTGTGTGTGTGTGTGTGTGTGAGAGAGTTTATGTGTGTGTGTGTAAGACTCATGCAGAGATGTGATAAATAAAACAAATTAATGCAGATCAGCTGCTGATACCTGGCTAAGACAGATTGCGACTGAAAAGATGTTCCCTCTAAAACTTTAAATTTCTTTCCACTTCTGTTGCCTCATTCTTGTAGATGTGGATGTGCGTCTGGCTTCTTTTTGTCTTCTTTGCTGATGTTATATCTTGTTTTGCATCATATTCGTATATGTAAAAGTGCAAGATACACTGAGTGCTTTTGCAAATATGCGTAGACATTTGAGTGCTAGTGCAGACAGACTTTGTGTGTGTTTTCCTTTTTCTTCTCCTCTTTCTTCTCCATTATTTTTACCTCTTGTTCCCTTCTGTCTCTCATTTATAATAGGGAGAGGGAGGCTGGAGATAAAAGAGGCAAGCAGGGAGACAGAGTGAGCGGTCACACTCTGTGATGCTATCTGCTACCCACAACGCATTGCAAGTGGACGCCTGACATGTTCTATACATCTTTCCACTCTGGCGCTCATTAAACAAATGCCCGTTGATATATAGCTCTCAAGAAATGAATTTTTACCTCTGTGGGCTGGGGACCTGCTCCCTGCTACCTGCCTTCTCAGTGATCTCTTGGGCCCATGGACACACACACACACACACACACACACACAAACACACTCACTCACAGACTGTGCATGCACCGACACGCATACAGTCCAAAAACAGAGATAACAAATGTGGCCATGAACACACTCACCATGTACACACTTGTTATTTCCTACCACGGGGCAAACGGGGCTGCTTGCTGATATGACCGGTTACTTATAGAAGAGCTGGTTGCATGCACTGTAAAACAATGAAGCAAGTATGATTACTCTGATACACGGCATAAAAAGTGACACACACACACACACACACACACACACACACACACTACAACCCATTTGCTACGACCAAAGCCTTCCCCACTGGAAATCTGAATGCGCTGGTTTCCCATGATGTTGATAAGAAACAGATAGATTTCACACAGATTCATTCATTATCCTTGTTATCTCCTGTACTTTTATTCCTGCTAGAGATGTGTTGCAGGCTAAACCTGGGGAAACACAGTTTTCCTACCTTTTTATATGCAGGAGAGGGGTTTACAGGCCTTTTTAGGCTGGTATAAATCATCATGACCTGGATCTATGGCATACATCACAGAAAGTAATGGTAGCTCCAAGAAGATAAGCTCTTTTAAGGGAAACTAAGTATAATTTAATGTTTTGTAAAAGCTAATTTTGGTGTGTTTCTTAAATTATTCACTAAAAATCATACACTTTCTTAACTTTTAAATGCATAGCCAGTGGAAAAGACACCTTTCCAGAATCAGAGTCATTTAAATCACCCATCCGTTGGTGGTATATATATAGTGTAACACTATTAGTTGGGCTGTGTATCATATAACCATGTGCATACTGGTGCACAGCATCGATCATAAGCGTAGGTCATAAACAACAAAGGGAACCTTTAAGAACAGTTTGTGAAGTTTTTATTCACGTCAGAGGTCAAAAAATGGACAGAGCATGAGACTCCTAATCTCAGCGTCGTTCTCACAATCTCCAATGAAGACTCTCTGTCGAGTTGTCTATAAGTGACATACATAGGGTGTTGTGGCAACTTTTCATTAGCAGCGATACTACGACAAGTTTTATATTCACACTTGTCTCACGAGGTTTTAATATCACTTTCACCAAATCAGTGGGTTTTCTAAACAAAACGTGGGGACGGAGGCCAGAGCTTGATCTGCCATTCATCATCGGTAACAGAAAAGGGAGGCAGGTGAAGTGAATGGGCCAAATATCTATTTTAGTGCCTTGTCTCCTTAAATCTTTTAAATGAAATGGAAACGTGTGGTTTGTACAGGTTAGAAAATGACGCTTTCTCCAATGGCCCAGATTAGGCCAGCTGATGACATGGAAATATTGGGTCAACCTTGAGTGTCATAACACAGAACATGCTTCTTACAGCAACATTATCAGTCTACCACTGTTTCTGCAGAACAATAAGGTGTGAGCGTAGAAGGGTGAATAGGGCTCTGAAGTAACAGTGGAACCATCGGTGGAAAAGCGAGTCCAGATTTATGGAGAAGCACATTTTCCGGGAATTTGGACTTACTCGTCAAATATGAGGAGGGAAATTCCAATGTTGCACCGAAGCTCCTGGCCCACTGACAACTTTGTAAAATTTGCCTTTATACACCCAGAATATGTAAATTGTTCATCTATTGTGAATTTATTTCTGTAGTGATTTTGTAATGACGTATTTTAAATGCAAATGTACATTTTATATATAACATGTGTATCTAGTAAACATAAAAGGTTAAATGGTATGTAAAAGATGATCCTCTCTGCTGGGTGGCTCACAGTTAGTGGGCATGCCTGGCCTTGTTTGCCCTTGCATGCATTCGCTCAGTGACTGGCCGCTCTCATTACAGCTTGCTAATGCACTTGTAAAACAGTCAGCAGAAACGATAGATCACTGCATGTGGCAGAGACAAGGTGTGTGTGTGTGTGTGTGTTTTTGTGTGTGTGTGTGTGTTTGCGTGTGTGTGTGTGTGCAGTGTGGGGAGGGATCGGGGGGTAGGATGAATGAGGAGGAGGGGGGGGGGGTGTGCATGGGAAAAAAAAAGTATGAGGCTTTTCTGGGAGAGGGAGAGCAAAAGTCTGAGGAGAAAGAGGGATGGGGTGAGAGAGACAGGCTGAAGAAAGAAAGAGGGCATGTGAAAGAAAGGATGAGAGAGAGAGGTGGTATTGGGTGGAGGTGGATGCTGGTCAGTGGAGATGTCGGTGGCCCATTAATCTTGGCCTCTTCCTGCCTAGTTATTGTGTATTTCTTTTGGCCAGAGATTGATTGTAGCAGGGGAAGATGAATTTGCCCGTGGACCTTCTTTTCTCTCTCCCACTCTTTTGTTTTTTTTCTAACTCCTGATGCTCGGCCAAGGTGATAATGCTCTCTGTCTCTCTCCCCTCTGGTTCCCCTCCTCTTTCTGTGCCCCCCACACTCCCCTTTCCTGTGTTTTTCCCTTTCATTTATTTTAGATTACAATCATCATCTATTGCAGGTTGCAGAAAATGTGTTTGTGTGGCAGAAAGAAATGGAGATCAAGGGTCTGGATGTCAGTGCCTGGGGGCTGCCAAGGAAGGATGGACACTGACCAAGCTGGACCAACATGTTAAGGCGGGGGCAACTCCAAAAACACACACATACACGTGGGACCTTCCTACACTCAGCATGTCTCTCTTTACTCCTTTATTTTACAATCTAGCAGGTGACACGGAACACGTAATTATGTTCGTACACACAGCTCATTCGTGGATGTGTGTGAGCATTTTCAGGTGCCCAACTACGGGCTGTTGAGGACATTAAGCGTACTCTCATACTTAGCACCTTAGTACAATTGTGCTATACTACACTCACCATCATTCTAACCAAATGTCTTAGCCTTAAAGCTACAAAGTGTTAGCTCGTTTTGTCCACAACTGGTTACAAAGCCACCTACAAATGCAACTTAACTGGCTCACAGCTTTATGAAGAAGAAGCCAAATAAATCATCTTGCTTGCAATCTTAAACAACAAAACATAGCAAATTCTAAATTGCGAGATGCCCCTCTAGCCTAAACTTTATGGAACAGATACAGGGTTTGTTTCCTTCTCTCTCTCTCTCTCTCACACACACACACACTCATTTTCACATTCATTTTTATATAGGTTGCACCTACTGTATTCTCCTTGTACAGACACACATGGTTACACTGTCACTCTACTATTCTTGAATGTTTCACACATAGACTATATTCATTCTGTCTCACTTACATTATCATGGTGTGCCCTATACACGCTTAATCCATTTAAACACTACAGCTTCTCACATAGCTTTTCATTGCCCCTCACACTCAACACAGTATATTGCCCTCTAAAATATCAACAACACCATTATTTGTCATACATTCCACTGTTTTGAGCGCAGTGTCGTATGTAAAACTATAATGGTGTGCTTAAGGGTAAGTATGGCCTTAATGTGGCCGTTTATAGCCTAAAAAGCCCCTGATCCCTCTGTGCTACTGTGCACTCATGCATGTGTGCACGCTGCTGTATTAGTGCCAGATCTGCAGCAGTGTATTCCCTGGTCTGAACCCTACTTAACCCTGTGACTTTAGCATGGCCAGACATATGCTTCAGACCACAGGGACTTCCCCTGGCACACACAGGCTCCTGCACACACAGATCATGAGGATCAGCCTTCCCTCAACCACCTTCATATCCCCAAACTGGTGTTATTGTATAATCAATGATGAGTGTAAGAACACTGCAGGATCAGGATCATCAGATATACTGTATCTCTCCCCCACCAGGAAGAAAACAAATGTTTTAGATTCACAACACAAACCATTAAGAAGTAAAATTAAAACAAAAGCGGCAAAAATGTTTTGTGCTCTGCATTTCAAAATGTACATTGTAAGCTTGCGATTTAATGTCACAGAGTTGTCAGATATCCAGCTTTGAATGCAACCGCTCTGATTTTTGGAAGCCTATTAGTGGGGCTGTTGTCTGCACTGCATTTGTGGGTGAGAAAAATGAAAGAAACTGTTGATTAGAAAACAACATGATGCAGCAGGAAACAATGTCCCTCTCTTAACGACGAGTCTTCAAAAAACAAGTCAGGCAGTTTTAAATGTATGGCTGAAGATTGACTGTGGACTTAAATAGTCTGTGCTAGTGTCTATGGTGTGATAAAAGTTAAACTAATCCAACTGAGCATTACCTTTCTTCCATGAAAACCTTGATCCAGAGGCAAAATGAATAAATTACTGATTTATTAGCTGTTTATATATTAAACGGTGACTTTATAGCCTGGCAAAAAGTATTTGTATAGTTATGGTGTGTGATTTGTGCATGGATGCAACATAACATTAGAATACCCTGAAAAAAAGACTCAAATAGGTTTTTCCAGTCTATTCCAAAAGATATACCCTTCTTTCAGTCAGAGACACTCATGTGCACCTTTTATAGCAACTGGTTCTACAGTTAGATTTGGCAGGAAAGAGTGCAGTTTGAGGGTGGTCTCTGAGTGTGAGGAGGATTCTTGACACTTTACAATGAGCCCGTCATTGTAAAGCTTACTGCCATCAGCTGGTGCCCATCAACCAATACAAGGTTTCCGGCCAATCATAACATTTCGCCACTGTGTCACCCTCTTTGGCATTTGATACTAACGAACAAGGCACCCTTACGCGTCTGTTTGCGGGGCTAAAGGACAATGTAGTAAAAAAGGGCAGAGTGAGGAGGGCCAGGGTGGTTGGATGGTGGTCCCTTGTGAAACCAAAAGGGAAACTTAGCTTATATCAGAAACTTACATTTGACCCCACCCATCATCTTGTTCAAACCTAACCAAATAGTAAGCAGTAAGCAAGCGAAACACCAATGATTTCACAATGTTTAGCACATGTTTATCATTGAGACCACCTGCGGTTAAGTCAGGGGCTGGGGTCAGTATTTGATGAAATGGGGTTGTGAAGCATTTGGAGCGAAGGGGAGTTGACCTGAGCATCTAACATTGCAATGGAAGGGTGTCTTGTGTGTTGGTCAGAATGTAACAAAGCCAGGGTATTTGACGACTTGAATGAAAACGGGTTGGGACTTAAGCCGTCTGCCTGAGCTACTGTTAGCTTCATTTGGTGTTTTGATGATGGAGGTCAGGAGTGCTTTATAACACATAACTCAAAAAGTTGCATTGAGATGTGGTGACTGTGAAGGCCACAGCATATGATTCACATCCTCTTCTCGTTCGCCAAGCCACTGAGACCTGTCATGCCCTTCAAGGAAGCATCTGCATTTATTATACTTGTCAACTCATTTATTCATTTATTCAGGCTTTTTCTTACCCATCCGTACAAAATAATAATAATAATAATTAAAAAAAAAGGTTTGCATTACATTAAGTTGGTGCATTGACAATCACTCAGGCTCCTCATTAGTTCAATTGCCCAAGTCAGTGTGTGATCATCTGAATACAATCACCTTCTTCAAATATGCACCAAGCACATTCATACTTAAACACTCACTGACACACACCAACAAAACTTTGAAAGTCACATAAGCAGGGAGGAGGTGCATGCACTTTTTACACCTCCCCTATTTTTCCTCTCCTGACATTATTTTGTGTGTGTGTGTGCGGCGTTGACCTTTCTGCAACGTTGCCCCGTATTCACTGGTTGTCAGCACAGTCTCTGTCCCAGGCCATCCGTCTCTGCCACCAGTCAGTCCTCCACCCAATCCTCCACCGTCCCATTAACACACTCACGCATACACACCTACACACGGAGACGCGCATACGCATGCACATTCTTATAGCACGTGTGTTCTATGCGAATGCACAAAAATGCACTTCATGCAGACACACATGTACTCACGCAAAAAAAAAAAAACACATATTCAGACACACACACACACACACACACACATGCACACACACAAAAGCAATCCTCCATTGTCCCATTAGCCCGGGATGAGGTGCTCTGCTCTGCTTTGAGCCTCAGCTCAGCCTTGCTAGCCTGGGGGATCATTAAGGCCTTGCCGTACAGACACACACCCACACACCCACACACACACACATGCCAGGGCTGTGGTAACGGGCTGGAGGAGTCCAGGTGGCCTGTTGTTATTTATAACAAAAGGAAACAACACAGCAGAACCGGCTGACATCAGGCCCGTACGGACCTGGGACGAGGGGATGTGTACGTGTGTGTCTGAGCATTTTTTCTACTCATTCCTCTATTTGTGAGTGTGTGTAAGTGTGTGTGTGTAAGAGAGAAAGAGAGAGAGATCACTGAAGGACAGCTCAAAGTGTCTGTCCACCCCAAACCCCAACACCCCACCCCTAGACAGTGGTCTACCAGGACCACTGGACCAGATGTTGGCTTCAGAGCAACAACAAGATTGATTGGTTTAATTGCCGGCACTTTGCTCTCTGGCGTCTGAATACCTAATGTCAACTTTTAAAGAATGTTTGCTCTCTCGCTGTCTCTCTCTTTTTTCCTGTGGCTGAAAAATGTGTCACGTTTTCTGATCAGTGGGGTGTGTGTAAGTATGTATGTACAGTTCCCCCTAACATCTGTTCAACATCTCCATGTGAAAACATGAAGTCATTTCAAGTCTTTGATAGCTAACAGTTTGTATTGTGTCCTGTCAGCTTTTCATTGCTACTTTTTGAACTCCCCCTCCCCTCCCCTCCCCTCCCCTGCTTTTTTCTCTCTACCACTTGGTCTTGTCTCTCCATCAAGCCACTTGACATAAAATATGGCCACTACAGACATAGGTATGCTAAGTGTGGGGGATTAACAGATGAACCACACATCACAGATATTCTATCCCTAACATCTACATTAGAGGACTGTGTAAACCTCCTCAGACAGGGGAGACACTGTACAAATAACCTTGGTTTTGTGATTTATCAAGAAATAATGCACATCACACATTGCCTAACTTACTCATAGGCAACTCATCCATGGACAGAAATGGAGTAAATACTTCAGGCAGTTCATTTAACCCCTTACTGCATGAATTTATTTACAATTATATAAATGATTTGTGTTTTTGCATTCTAGCAGATGCTAAATTAAGTGGAGATTGTTAATTTGAATATAGCATAGCATAGAATAGTACAATGTAATAATAGTATAATAAAATATATATGCATATATATATATATATATATATATATATATATATATATATATATATATATATATATATATATATATATATATATGCATATATATATATATATATATATATAATGTATACATAGAATATGCATCAACCGGCATTAGTGGGATACAGAGGCCACCTCAGCTGCATCAAGATCGGAAGCGGTTTGAGGCGAATTCGCGACAACAGGCAACAAGGGGTTAAACCCAGTCAATTCAGTAAAAGACTGTGTGCCTACATACTGGCCATCACAAGTTAGTAGATTCCAATCTGCAGTGGAGTTAGTTCCATACAACACTGATAAACCACAGAAATACACTGAATGACATACAATCAAATGAATTCACTTAATCTCTTGCTTCATATTCGCCCACTCCTTTCTCTTACTCACAGTTGCAATTTCTCTTTTTCTCTCTGACTTCTGGAAGTCACAAGATTATATAAATATCATTAAGTGAATACTCTGCCAATATCTCCAAACTTAAGGACAACTCCCGGTTAGTGGGTTTTTTTAAACCAAGAGCTATATGCATATCCGTTTGAGATGAGATTTTTAGTTCCGGAACAAAGCGGTCGAACCATCCAGCAGCATCAGAGCCACGCCGCAGCGAAGATTAGAGAAAAGTTACAAAAACTGCAATCACTATCTTGTTAATAATTTCCTCATCCATCAGATTCATGTCATGACTCTGAGTGTCAGCGCAGCATTTACCTCAAAGTTCAAGATTTTTCTTGATTCCAGACTCTGCTGTCTCACTCACTTCATTTTATCAAACCGCACTTTTTTTTCCCATCAGACCTCTCTAATAAAGCATTGTGATGATTCTATAGTAGAAGTAGACAAATATACTATGAAAAATATAGCAAAAATACACTGTATGTAAAATTCATATAAGCCGTCTATGTTAAAAAAACTCTACAGCGATTTAGTAAGTCACAAGATTGATACTAGTATAAACTAGCCTGTGCTGTGGCCAGTAGGGACATCCTTTGCCAGTTGGAGTGTGTGTGTATGTGTGTGCTGGCAGGAAAGGGTAGGCCAAGGATGGGAGGTGCTTGTCAAGGCCAAAAGCATGGGTTCCTGCACCGCTCCACCCACCCACCCACCTACACAGACACACACTAAAACACACACCCTCTCACCATCTCTCTCCCCCATATCATGTACCTCTCCACATCTGTCACTCTGGCAAGAGAAAAAGGGAGGGAGGGATAGAGCAATGGAAGGAGAGGAGGGAGGCACGCAGCAGACAATTAATTGTGTGGTCTCTTGGAGAGGCAGAAAGACTGAGGGAGAGTGAGAGAGAGACTGAGAAAAAGCGGAAGGGAGAGAGAGAATAATAAAGTGTCCCTAGTAGGCATTAATCTCCCTCACACTGCAGGCGTGTCAGTGGAGGCTAGCTGGTGACTAATGCCACGTTTTGCATACAGTGGTCACAGAGAAGAGAAGAGCCTCCTCACCAGGCTGCAACACATGGAGGATTTAACTGCTGCTGTGGCTGGGAGACAGGCAGACATGTTGGAAGAAGGGGAGGGATGGAGGGAGGCAGGAAGGAAAAGTAACATTTTCACTAAGCTAATTTGAAAGTCAGTGATGTTAATTTGTATGCCATTTACACTTAAAGCTGGAGTGCGGGACTTTTACATTTAAATGAACATCCATTACATTTAAGCCCTTACCGAACAAGTTTACGAAATGCTTATTAAGCCTATCCGTGCTAGGTAACTCGCAGTATACCAGAGTTTTTATGTTGCTCGAGTCTGTGCCAACATTTCTGTGCTGTCGCACTGGTGCACTGATGCATTTTACGCCAACATGGAATGATCGGTTTGCCAGAGCTGAAGGGGGGAGGAACCTGAGCGACGGAGTAGACTACAGCAACTAGGAGTCTGGTGGAAAAACCTAAGAAGAAAAGAAAAAAATTCTGATGCACGATAAAAAAGCAACTCATAAATAAGGATGGGTCTCAAGAACCAGTACTAAACTGAAACTGGATCCTGGATAATGATAGGTTCCTGGACAAATGGTGCTGCTATTGGTGCTTATGGAATGTTACTTCATTCTAGCATTACTGGAATTTTCAAATTCCGAACTGCTCCATAATTATGATGAAGCTGCTGCCATCAGGTGATTACATTTGACGTTGCCTTAACTACTAACATGTTTATATTCGGTGCTCTCCAGTCATGACTTGGCAAAGTGCACTCACTTTGCTAAATTTGATGAAAATGCAGCTTAATGCAACATATGTAAGGAGATAGCTCTGTGTAAAAGGTAACATCAGCAACCTCCTGAAGTGCTCACACATTCATCTGAGGCATTGCAGCGGGTTTGACTGCTCTAGCAAAGCAACTGCTGCACTTAACGTTAACGTTACATACTCTGTACAGCCTCCCAGCTCCAACGTTAAGAAGATGACTGCCTCAACGCTCTTTGCTACATAAAAGGCGTCTGTAGTTATAAACTCAGGAGACAGTTTACATCATGATGGATCACATCGAATGATGATGGGACAGAATATGATGCATTTTTACAGATTAACAGTGAATAAAGTAGTGGAGACACTGCAGGAGGCACTGCAGGTTTAACGCGTCCTCATACAATAGTTGTCTGATATGAACACAGCCAAGAGGGACTACAGACAATCTATTGGAATGCATTATAAAGAAGAATGGTCAGTATCAAAGCAGAAGAGGCCAACATATCCTTTTATAGTATGGGTCAAGCCTCAAAAACAGCTGGATCACCATAAGGCAACTTGATAGCATCTATTTGTTTGACTGTCCTTGCTTGATAAATGCCCACATCTTTCAACCACCATGGCGCAAGTTAGCAGCGCAGGCTTTCTGCTATAAATCAAATCAAATGTATTGTATCAGGATAAACCCTCTTGAGATGTACCATCTCAGTTTCGAGGGGGTCCCAGAACAAACACTTGCAAAAACAGAAACAGAAAGCAAGGAATTACAAAACACAAAACATGACAAACATCGACGTGAAGGAAGTATTCAATATTCAATAAGAAAAATAGAAGAGAGTTACAACCTTGAGAATGTCACTGGATGTGTAAATAAGCAATTTTTTCACCACTGATCAACTGTGGCCAAAGAACAGCTATTACAGGCTTACTGTGCTCTGTGCACTAAAGGACACATTGTAAAATTGTGAAAATGTACGTGATATATAACAGACATAAGTTATAGATGCAGCTAAAAATGTCACAATTTCAATTTTATAGTTTCTTCTATGTTATTTTCTTTTTTTTACAAATCAGAGGTTGATAGCAGGGACTTAAAGGTTTATGTGGAGCACCAAATGGTTGTGAACTTTATAATTTGTCTACTGCTAAAACAGACAGATTTCCTCTGCTGAACTCAGAGTGACTTTATGAAGCATTGTTTTCTTTGGCAGAGCAAATGGGTGAGAGGAAAT
This sequence comes from Pempheris klunzingeri, assembly GCF_042242105.1. NCBI lineage: Eukaryota > Metazoa > Chordata > Actinopteri > Acropomatiformes > Pempheridae > Pempheris > Pempheris klunzingeri. The sequence goes on along the minus strand of NC_092012.1, from coordinate 31,316,700 downwards.
GAAACAGAAGATACCTGATCCCCTCACATGCCCTGTAGCGCACACACACACACACACACATGCACACACACAAACCCCACTGCTCCCACTCCAGCTGAACTGATGGTAACTTACTCTAACATTCTTACAAACACACAGCCCCACGTGAAATGTATGTGTCCTGTGACTGCTGTGGGTAAGTGTGTACTCAGGTGCTCGTCTGTGGTTTTGTGTGTATCCACTGTCAATTGATTTCCCTGGCTGATCAATAGCATTTAAGCCCCTTAACTACCGTCCATACCATCTGTTTTAACAGGCAGCATACAGGTGTGTGTGTCTGGTAAGATATCTTTGCATCTCTCCTCACAAACAAAATGTATAAATCAGCACACACAGGGGGACAGAAAGCTGGAGGAAAAATCGAAAAAGAAATCGTACAAGTAGAGAGATTCACAAACAGATGATAACTCTACATCTCTTTAATGATCGAGAGCTGTGCCCGCCAGGCCAAAGTTATCCTCCATGTTGATAGAGCAACTACAGATGTGTCTCCAGGTAGAGGGAGCCAATTAGCAATGTGTGGTAGTATTTACATTTTTGGACTATCTATCATGCTAATCGGCGGGTCGATTTATCAGCCGGGTTGTGATTAATGCAAGGTTAGGGCGGCGGGTGTCCTGTGGCTGAAGGTAGATGGAAAACAACAATAACAAGAGGAAGAGAGGGATTCTTCTCCCTTTGCACAGTAGGAGAGGACAAGAGTCGGTGGAAGGTGAAATCTATCCCATATTACTTACCATCCTCTCTCTGTCCAATCAATCCAAATTTGCATGCCGAGAGAGAAAGAAGAGGAGCGATTTAGAGGGAGGAAAGTAGTGAAGGGAAGATGCTGTTGTCTTAGTTTTATGAAGTTTTTTTTTTTTCTTTTTGGTATGGTGAATGGTGGGAAAGCAATATCCTCTAGGCCTTTTAATCATATGATGACGGGCCTAGGACCTGTCTCAGTATGTGTGTGTGTCTGAACTGTGGCCCCATTGATCAAAGCCAGTGCTGGTGTGATGGGATAGAGGGACAGGGCTGGCCGCGGACACAGCAGCTCCCCGGCTCCCTGCCGTCCTCCCCAACACCGCTCAGGCCGGCGTGGGGCCATTTGTCAAAGTTTTATCTGATTCCAGAGGTATTGGATCTATCAGTCATCGCGCATGAGAGAGGAGATTGACCTCCTCTATGGGCATTTTTCTAAATTAGACCCAGCTGATATTGAAGCGACATAGCCTGCCATTATAGGTGACAAAAGCATTGTAAAGCAGCCTCATTAATACCAGATGTAATGCTGTAATTTGATTGTGAGCGAGGGTTTTGGAGAGGTGGGGGCAGGTGGGATTTTGAGTTGTGTAAGAGACGTTAGAGGTGTCTCTGGAGTCTAAGTGGTTTCTCCCCTCTCCCTGGGTTTTAGATTGCCTTCCAGACTGACAAAGCACCTGCCAGACATTCATCAACGATCCCATCCATCTGTCCATCAGGTCGGCGGTCCACTCGGTCATCAACAGGTAATGCCTGGCGGCCGGGCCGGCTGCCTGATAATGAAAGATAGGAAAACATCACACACTCTGTCACCCAGTGTTAAGGCACATATGTATCCCACTTAAGACAAAACATGCATCTCATGCATTGCTTTCTCCGCACCCGATCCCTTTCTTTTTCACTTTCCTTTTCTCTCATTTCACTGTTTTACATGATTTTTAATCATTTATCATTTCAGAGTAAAGTCAGAGATCAACGTTGTTTTGTAATTTTCTAATCGCATTTCAGGAAAAATAAAAGAATCTGCGTGTGTGTGATTCTTTTTTCAGCTAATGCTATGGTGGTTGGACTAACAAGCAGCCATTTGGGCACGCTCTGACTAAATTGCCCTGACTATGTTTAGTTTTCTGGCAGACAGCACTGGTTAATTGCTGCTTAATTAGCTGTTTTACCCAGAATGCTTTGACCCACTTGGGACAGGTCTCTCATTAGAGGAAAAGCATCTGAACTCATCGTAGATTCTGAAAAACATACTGCACCGAAAAACATAATTATCAGCATTTAGGCGCATACGTTTTTAGAATAGGTGTTGTTTGACTCTTCTTATCGCACAACTTTACAACTAATACTCCAAGGACTCAGCAGTGGTGACACTGCCTTTCAACTTTTAGAGTTTACTTTCTGCTTCACAGATGTGGGCAGGAGTGCAATTTATGATGCTTTTGTACTGAACAGAGAGCGATGTTTTTTATTCGAGTTATGCTTGGTAAGAAGCAAGATGCAGCCATCAAGTTTTTATTCATTAATGTGATTTTCATATATCATAAGTCAATATATATATGACAATAACAGGGTCCAGAATAAGCTGAAGAGAGAAAGCGTGGCTTTTTATCATTAAATTCAGCAGACTTTGAGTGGATGTCATGGTGGTTGTGTTATTGGTGATGCTATTGGTGATGCTCTGAGGCCCCAAAAGGCCCCCTCCAGTAACAGTTCAAGGCCACTGAGCAACCCTTGCTCTGCCTCAGCACCCTCCTGGCTACATCAATATGCCCCCAAGTTTCAACAACAAGCCTAAACACACAAGCATGCTATTACACTTCAATAAAACCTGCATCCACAGACATTAAAGATTGAGCTTTGCTGGCAGGAAGACAAGCTGTTTCCTCTGTAAACTTTCCTCCTGTGTTATCAGTCACACTTCAAACTGGCAAGTCAGACACCCCGGATCCGAAGACTTACAGTCAAAGCTTTTAATTCTGCTCGGTTCGATGCCCATCTCTCTCCCTCCCTGTCTCCCTGTGAATCTGTTTCCACTGACTATGAGCAAAAAGGCAGAGACGTGCGGCTTCCACCATACAGATATTGGCAGAGTGTCATCGGAATGAATGAACCGCTCTTGCATCGCAACTGCCAACTTGTCAGCCGCGAGCTGGGATGCATGACTGACACCCCCTGATTGGTCGATTTAATATAGAGAGAGATGGAGGGAAGTAGACTGGTGCCTGCCTTCCCTGAGCTCTGCTAGAGCGGGAGATGGAAGGAGAGGTGTAAGTCCATTTGTCGAAGACGTGAAGCGCTAACTCTCTAGGTATGGGCCTGTACGCCTTGTTAGAGAGAGGGAGATTTTTTTTTTCATGTGGGGGGGAGCATGGGAGTTAGCATGCAGTTTGTTATCGCTTCACCATGGATGTTTCTGACAAATCGACTCAGACAGCCATCAGACAGTCGGGCAGAACAAGACATTACAAAAACTGGTGTCAGACCAAAATACACAGAGGATAAAGTTCTGAACAAAGCTCAGAGGTGCTGGCAGATGGACTGACATAGAAGACCAGACTATTAGTGCTATCGATGTAATCTGTTGCATGGATATACTGATGCATGCATATTATCATTGCATGATTAGCGCCAAGATGTTTCACTGACACAGTGACCCTCTTCAAATTATGATTCAAATGGTGGCAAAGTTCCAAGTTTCAAAACATAGTTTGCGCAAAAATATACATAACGTAATTTGGAACAATAATCATGTCTGTGTATCGTCAAGCCTGATTTAACTTTGACACTCCTATAACTTTGTTAGACTCACAGTTGACAGTTTTTTTTAAAAAAAAGGACACAATTAAGGCAGGAGAACAAGATATATCATCCTTTTTTTCTCCTTTTTCCAGGCATTCTTCCTTGTCAAACCCTGGCATATACATTACCAACAGTGCAACTCACACATTGACGGTTTGATTGAACAACAAGCTGGCCACCACAAGCAAAGACGAGAGGTGGGCTAAAGACATCTGCTGAGTTCACTTTGAAAAAAGAAAAAAAATCTGAGGATTTCCACTTTTGGGAAATAGTTGTCTGATTTTAGTGAGGAAGATGAGGAAACGTACTTTGATATGTCCTTATGGCGTCTTATATATGTCAATGTTGGTGGGGCTTTGATAAATCAAGATCGCTTCTCTTGTTTACGCATCTTGTAAGTAGGTGACATGAATTTTCCTTCTCCATCCCCATATCAGCCATTGTCAGCCAACACATTATCATCATTGATTAGAAATGATAATTCAATGAACTGGTTGATTCAACAAGCACATTTGTCTCATTCTATCAACAGCATCATTCCATCATCCGGGATTTGTTCTGCAGAAAACTACTGTTTGTGCCCCAGCATAAGTCATTCTGCGGCTTCCTTTTGGCTGTGTGGAACTCTGCTTTACTCTGTTTGAGAAACTGCTGTGCAGCTGGATGGTGACAGGCCAAAGCAGAACGCACTCGGTTTCAGCATGTAATTTCATGTTACTGGGAATCTAACATTATTGCCCCCCCCTCCCTCCCCCTGCGCTCCAATTTAGAGACAAATCAATATTCAGCTTTGTTTATCAAAGTGACAGCTCCTGGATATTGCATTTTGCATTTTTATGTTTTCTTTTATAAGCGGGTATTAAAACATAATATATCTGAAGTCTTGGTTTTATGGGCTGACAAAGGGTGGGGAGGCGCTGTTAATGGTGTAAAACAGTTGAGGAATGGAGGCTGCTCCTGTTCATACACTCATAGTTACAAATATCCATCACACACATCAGCATTGGTATTTGCCTAATGAAGACACTCTCTCTCGGCGAGCGTTGTCGATAACAGACAAAAACCGCAGAGGAGTTCCAGTAGGGGTTTGCATATATAAGTGTGCACACATGGACGTGAGCATGTGTGTATGTTTGGGGCATGCCTTTCTGTGTGTGTGTGTGTGTGTGTGTGTGTGTGTGCTTGCGCTACTCGTACATACAGGGAAAGTCTCCTCTTGACGTTCAAGTCCCAAATCATGCATTATTTGCAAACCAACCATAAAGAAATGACAATGGCAACCCCATGCATACAAATCAGGGCCCATTATCCACCTCAGTCTGTCAGTTAGCTTTCCGCATGTGATGGGAGACTTGGCCGAGGGGAGTCGTACCCGAGGTCTTGACAAATGCTTTGGCTGATTCCCCTTGTGAGTGATGGAGCACTAACCCTGTTTAGCTTCTTTAATATACTTGTATTAGCATGAATAAATAACGAGTGTGTCCGGATGCTACAAATATTTGATTGTGCCTCCGTAATAGGCTGGTGTCTTCCGTCACATGATGCCACTGCGACTCTCTTGGTGTCGCAGCTGAGGCGGACTGACATCGATCTTTATCGCCTGCCCCCTAAATCAATTATAAACCCTCAGAGAGAGTGCCAGCGAGGGGGGGAGCGGATGATGATGATGGTTGTGCGGGGGTGTGTGCCATTCCAGCTGTGCCAAGCTGTCTTGTCTTTTGTACCCATTTTTACGACAAAAAGCTCGGATGTGTCATAATGGGTGTTGTAGCTCTGCATTCATGGAGTGGGGAGAATAACACACGTCACTAGCTCACAAATTAGGTTAAAGCTCGACTGTACAGTAGATCTCTCACATTTTCCTTTTTCTAACATAAAAGAAACTGCAGGGTAGCCACGGTGTCCAGAGCACTAGGAAAGATGTTAAAAGCGACTTTTAAGCTCATGATAAATGTTATAAAATCTAGTTGTAGAAGTCTGCTTCCACACACAGGTGTTTAATTGACAGTGTTGAGTCAAAAAATATCACGTTTATACTAAAATATGACAGTGTTCTCACATTTCACCTGTTTTATTTAGGACACGCCAGAATGTACAGTGAGGTGTAGGCAAATATTAGATACTGTTGGAGCTTATGAGCTTATTTCCCTCCCACTCCAAGCAAATGCCACCTCCAGCTACAGTATTTGGCAGGGCGACCGACTAATCTGGAAACGGTAATGTAGAAATAAAAAAATATACAGATGGACATGAGTGATCTCTCTGCTCTTGCAGAAAAGCAGCGTGAACCTGTTCTTAAATGTCTGATCTAACATAAGATGATATTACTCGGTGGGTAACAGCTTGCTTCTCTCCAGATGTTACTGCTTTCTCTGTCTTAAGTACAATCTTTCTAGCATAGATTTGAATCCGTTCTGTGTCTCTCATTCAGATGGATTGAAGCATGTGCAACTGATGGATTCTGGAAAGCTTTTGCTGTTTCTATGCTGTCTTTGTGTGACTCCGACTGACTCGCAGATCACAGTTCATCTGTGCTTAACTTTTACCTTTACACTGCTCACTTGATTGTAACAGTCGTGCATTGTGTTTGGAAGTTATCGCCAATATTTCACTATGAGAACTGAATTCAGTGGTACTCACACACACTGTCTGTAGTTCATGATCACTTTGCTCAATATTTAATTTTTTACATGTTCAACTTGGAGCACTTGGAGGGAATGTGCACCCACCACCACCAAATGAGTAAGCAGCAGCAGACTATGAAAGATGTCGCTCTTCCCTCCCATTTCTTCAAGCTTGTCTTGGGGGCCCATCTCAGTTAGATATGCTCATGGTGCCCCCAAAAGGAGGCGTCCAGGAATAATCTTGATCAACTGTGTTAAAGCACCGCAATTGCAGCCTGTAATATAAAGGAGGATTTGGGGTTAACGAGGTAACTTCCGGTTTAGCTCTGGATTTTCAGCGCTTTTAAGGTGGTTCAGTTCTTACTGGGGTACATCACCATGGAGCAGGACCAGGCTATGTCAAGATAATGTATCAAAATGTATAAAAGCAAAAGCACCACCTACTGACTAAGTAGTTTTCTCAGAATTGATTCCATTAGATTCTGACTGTCTTGTTTGATTTGATTGATTGTTCCGTAACTTTTGCTTTTTGTGTACCGATTTCATCCTACAACAGCAACTGATTGAGACAATGAAGCCTTGTACTTGTTGTAACTTTCAAACACATTTAGCATAATCAAATGGGATTTCACATTTCACATTTCAGGTTTGCAGCCAGCAGACTTTTATTGCTAAAGTCACTGACATTTAACATTATGTAAATGAGCATCACAGCTAGCAAAAAGTCTCTCTAGTTAGCACATCTGATTCTATTCATGCTGTTATGGCAGCAGGTCTCTTGTCCATTTTGGCTGCTCCAAGCACCAGTAACATAACAGCACAGGTAGATGCACACCAAAGTCCAGCTGGCTCAATCAGGTTTTCGCAGGTTTCAACAGAATCACTGATCAAAACAACTTCACACTCCACACTGCACTCACTCGGCTCCTCAGCTATACGCCCACCAAGTGTGAAGCCAATCTCATGAATGGTTCTCAAGGAAATTGAAGAAGAGACAACATACAGAGATTCCTGTCTTTATAGTTAAATTACAGTTTGCTCTTTGTTTGTATAATGTGCTGATCTGATCTGTAGATTTGTCCATCTTTGTGACGGGTCATACGCTTCAAAGACTGCCTCATTTATGTGACCATGCTTAAAACTAGATTGGGGAATCTCGACTTGTCTTACCAAGTTGATGAACACTATCATGTGACCCTGTTAGGCTTGGTGAAGCCATATAATGAAAAGATATCCTGGGCATGTTGAACTTGCACTGAGGTACAGGCCTCAGGTATCTGAAAAAAAACAAGAACAACAAAAAAACAGAAACAAACAGTATGAGTGTGAGTTCCTTGGGGATGTGAAGCTTCACCATGTCCCTAATGGACAAAAATCTACAATCAACAAATATCGACAAAAGAGAGCATATACTCTATATATGACAATTGCATGTTTCATGAGTCAGTCATGTCAACAAATTCACATAGAGAAACAGACATTTCATAGCTAAAAACAACTAGCTTCTGTAGACTAATAGCATATCTTTTTATAATTTTACCTTCTCTCTGTCTATGTTCACTCTTTTGCCAACTGGCCGTTCAGACAGATGCCTTCTACACACCTCCTACACATGCAGCATTAAGCCATTTGACCTCTGGCCCCTCCCTGACAGGGTTGGTGAAGAGATCGACAGATACACAGAGCACTATGTTCATTAGCCAAGGCAGCCACTCTGGAGCCTGCTACACATTAATAGCAAAATTTTACAAGCTATTACTAATGTTGTTTCTGTTTTAAAAGACAGCTGTCCTAACAGACTCTTGAAAGTCAAAGCCCCCCCATACACCCTCTGTTGCCATAAGAGGCCATTAGTGTCAAAATGTGAAGATAAATAGAGAGGATGTTAAAGACAAAGTGCATTTTTAAAAGGTTTCTTATAACATATATATTTTTTTCCACTTTTTTTCTATTTTCATAAACAAATGTAGTAAAGCCATCAACCCCTACCATCAAAGATCCATTCTTTCATTTACCCAAATATAAATAAGACATAGGAATATACTTGGTGGTATGAAAAAACACTGAATGGACAAAAAAAAGAGGACATTTAAAATATACATATTTTGAAACTGAAGTTTTACATATGAAGTAGAGTTTGTCAGATTCCCACTTTTATGTGGCAGGTCACTGTGACAGTCTGCTATAAGCACCAACACTCAGTATTGGCAAAGAGCTACAGTAATGTATGTGCACAAAGTGCAACTTGTGACAGCTGCACAGCAAATTTCTTGATCTGAAGAAGCCAATTAAAGGCGTGAATGCATGCGTCCACATACCAGATAATTACACATCATAATGGATGCAATGGCTGCTGAGTGCTAGTGTATGTATGCTTTTGTGTGCAGCATGTTTGGTGGATGTACTGTAGAAGTATGTCCAACAACTGTGAAATGACAAATAATCAACAAATAAAGTTGATAGTTAAGAGTATTTAGAATATTTACAGGTCACTCTGTGTGACCAGTTTAAAGTATCTTTGTTTTCTTTTTTTCATGTAGTGATGCTTCAATTAATCATTTAAATTCAAAGGTGGCAACTAAGAGTCTGAAATACCCATCAGATATACAAAACTCTACAGTCATGCTTCATTGTGTCACAGAAAAACTCACAGCTGCCCCCTGCCATAGCCACAAGGGCCAGTAATGCCCCCATTTCACACTCGAAACAAACTTCAACAAGTGACACAAAGATAACGAGATAAAACACTAAAAGAATGAAAACTAACTAGTCGATTTGACAGATGTACTAATGGTTAACCTCCCCACCTCAGTTAAAGAGTAGTGCACAGTACCCTACCCCAGTCCTGTCTCCTGCACAGTGAGACAGTCCAGAAGAAGGTAGTAGTACACCTGGCTAAAACTAATAATAACAAGGTTTTAGGTTATAACGAGGTTATAATGTCCAGGTTTGTTGTGGTAGTTACAGTTATGCATTATAGTTCAACAGCACCACAAACTATAGCCTCCAAAGCGACCATACAGTTGAATCAACACCTCTCTACGTGTACCTAATAAACTGGCAACTAAGTGTGTACACATTGTATACAGCATAGAAGTTGGAGCAGGCTGGTGGAGTGAGCTGCTGCAGCAAACGGCGTCGGCATCAGTAGAGCCATAATCAGGTTATAATGGCCCGCTGTGCATCCACATGAATATGGCTGGATATTACTAGTCAGCTGGTAGCTACGTGGCTTTAAATGACTCAGTGATTGTATGAACGAAAAAAGCTAACGAGAAAACGTAGATGAGGGATATAATTGTAAACTAAACCAGAATAATCATCATATTTCCACAGAAGGCCATTTGTTACTTTAGTGCCCCCTCCCAAACATGTTATAGACCTGCCATTACTGGGTTGGTACATATTTCCGATAGCAATACAACATCATACTTTAACACAGTAGACTGCTGATCACTTCACAATTCCAAGTGTTTCAGTTAAAGTATAACCACAATAGTTCCTTAACTTTAACCATGTGTTTGTTGAGTAGCAGTAGTAGTCATTTTAACTCAAACCACACTTTTTCCCCAACTTAACAAAGTACCGATTGCAACAGTTTTGGATGGAGTGAGAAACTACATACAGTATTTTGATGCTTTGAGAATTGAATACACACATTTAGTTGTACATAGCTACCTTGACGTGTATGTACAATACTTATCAGCTTGAGCAAAGTGTGTGTGTGTGTGTGTGTGTGTGTGTGTGTGTGTACAGATCTAAAGAGTGATAACTGCTTCCTGGTAGCTGACTGATTTTAAGCTGTCTGCATTTAGGTTTTGTTTTTCCTTCAGAGAGCACAGGAAAAATGGACAGGAAAAGAAAGAAAGGAGAGATGCCTCAGAGCAGCCTGAGCCAGACGTGAGCATGTGCAAGCCAATGGAGTGTTGAGAATCCCTCTCTTCTCACGGTGCAGAATTGAGACTGACATTTTATATTTTCCATTGAATTACACCTCATCTGAAATTCACTTTGAACAGTTTGAAATCTTAACTTCCTCTTTGGCATGGCATTACATCTCTGAAAAATAAATAAATATGGGAATAGCAATAATTTTACCCCAGCAGTCTTGATCTGTCAATCATCTCCGATGATCTGAAGACGCGCAAGTGCACTGAGTGAAGAAAATCAAAATGAAGTAAATAGGTTAAAATGTACATCAGTTATTCATCACAAAATAGTTCAACCAAAGTCACATTTTCTCCCCTTTCTTCCTCATAGCCAAGTGCAAATACTGACACATGTACTTCAAGGCTCCCCACTGCATTTTCAAAGAAGGGATCTGGCTTTATTAAAAATTCATAAGGTCATATTAATTAGAGACAGGATTTTTTTTTTTTTTTTTTTGCATGAGAGGAATGAAGAAATCAAAAAAAGGAGGCCCGGAGGATCGTTTTGATTCAGCTGGCCTCAAAATGAATGGAGAAGGTGAAAGGCACAAGGCTAAAACACGTGCTTTGTTCTGAGGCCAGTCTCTTTGTTCATCAAACCCACGGCTAATTTGTTCACCCGCCCCCACCTCACACTTACGCACGCACACACACACACACACACACACACACACACACACACACACACTCACAAACACTCCTTTGCCATATTTCTCCTTTATTGTATATTCTTTTTTAGTTGAGTGCTGCTGATTTGAAATGCTAATTAAACATATTTTTAATGTATTCACTAGGCTCATCAAGGCAGGCTCGTATATCAAAGTGTCCAAAGTTGTATTGATGTTGGATATCAAAGAGGTGATTACTTTGTAACATCCAGAATTTTTAGCCGGTAATTGTCCTCGTCCTGGTCCAAAAGCATTTTTGGAGTGATAACACAGCAGACGTGAGGCTGGTTTTTCTTTCTTTCTTTTTTTTTAAGGAACACATGACCAACAGCTTCTGATGAACAGATAATCCATTTGCCAATCGAGCTTTTCCCCGACTGTTGTATCAGTTTTTATTCCAGTTTTGTCTTTTCATGTTAAAATGTAGGCTTGCACATTAGCGAGAGCAACTCGTAAGCCCTCGTTAATGTACGAGAGACTCAAACAAACAAGCAAACAAACATGTGCTTCCTCTAGTATCTTGTCACTGCGTTGCACAGTACATGTGTGGACTCGCACACACACATTTACAGCACACACAGCCTGTCAGCAGGTAAAGAGATTGTGTGTACATGGGAAGTGTGCTTGCATGTCAAATCCACAAACAATAAAAGATGCACTATAAAATACATGAAAGGAAATTATTCATTAACAGCCTACTTTACATTTTTTTTCCCCCATTTCCCACTAATTAGACTCAAAGACAATAAGAATAGCTGCGTTTCTATTTCAAACAGCAATGATAATAATAATGCTGATGGTAAAATACTCATAACTGTGCTGTGTTCTTGATATCAAAAGGCGCCGTGATGAGGGAAAAAGAACAATGAGCCATGTGAGGATCCTTTCTTTTATTTTCATTTTAATTTTTATGCGTCCTTCCTTTGCGATGGTGACAATGATTCTTGCTCCCCCTTTTTTTTTTTCCCTTCTCTCTGTGTGTCTGATGTAGCTAATGTCATTAACTCTCCCTGCCACTTTCCAGGTCACTAATTCTTCAGCTCTGAGTTCATTGTGCCCAGACTGCGGTGCTGTCTCCATAACGAGGTTATTTCTGGGTTATTACCTTCCTCTATGATATGGCACCTGATGGGAGGCATGAAATTGATATAAATCAAAAACACTCTGCAATGAACAAATTGAAATATTTGCTCATTTTTTTGCTCCCCTCCTTCTCCTAAATCTGCATATTAAGCTCAGAAAACAAACAAGTTGGACTCCTTTACCCCACATACACCTGGTATTACCATACATACTGTATGGGTGCTTTATGTGGACTCAGACATCTGATCATGGGCCCGTGCATTCACACTTGATATCATTCGTGATAATATAATCAACATCTCAATCCTGCCTGCGATGTGAACATTAGGTAGGTGGAGTTGAGGCCAGCAAGAGGCAAAGTTAGATGACTTTTCAACACGCCGGCCAGATTTTCATCAGTGACTTTTTGGTCACTTTATTGCAATGTAACAGGCTCTAAATGCAACACATGAACAATATATTAGCTAAATTAATATGGAAAACATTTGTTTATTTATGTATTTAACTTTATGGAGCAACGGCAGCCTTCCTTTGCGGTTGCGTTTCTGTCCACTTGAGAAATGTAAATCCAATATTCACTCTCCTTTAAGCTCTGTATCCCTGCTGAAGGGAGTATGTGAGTATGTAACGGCTGAAAACAGCTGCCTGCTGTGACCAAACGTGATGCTGATGAGAATGTGAACGAAAACATTAAAGTTGTATTGTACTGGAAGTACAATGAGCGGAAAAATGCTGAAAGATATTTTTCTTGACTTGGCTCTCTTTAAATTTGACTATTTGCATATATAATGGACACCCTGTGAGCCAGTTCATGCAAATCATGCAGAAGCTGAATTGGCTGCGACACGACACACTACTCTCACTGCAACATACAGCACTTCTCACCCTTTTGATTATTCTGGTGTAGTTAAGCAGGAAGTGCTCAGTTTTTGCTTGTTTGCATTGCTACCACACCCCTTGCCTGAAAGCTTTACTGACACTTGTCCTAACGCCGCCATTTCATCCACCTGTAGGTTTTGACCCTACGTTGCCCTGGTGGTGGTGGTGGTGGTGGGGGGGGCTTGGTGTTTCCTTTTGATGATTTTGCTGACTGTAATGAATAAATAGGTATACGGATGAATAATTATAAGGTATAGATACGTTTTTCTCCATGTGCATTTATTCTTTGCATGAACATGTTTTCTAAATACAGATTGCTCAGTAGAAACTGTGGGAGTCCAACTCCCAGAAAAATCAATGGCTAGGTTTCATCTATAGATCAACAGGCAGGGTGTGAGTAAGGAGGGGATGCAAAAGAACATATGGCATTTCTCTTTCTATCTTTTTTTTTTATTATTTTGCCCTTGCAGTCCCATTTTCAATTATCCTGTTAGGGAAAGGTAGAGTTGGATTCCCAGACAATCCCATTTCTGAGAAGCAGGCGAGGTGTGAATGTGAGTGCACGGGAGCAGAAGAGTGGCTGCAGAAGAGAAAGAGGCTGGCATTTGACTCTGCTGAATAAGCCCAAGGTGTGCAGTCTACCAGGTTAGAGAGGTTACGGATGGGAGGGGAAAAAGGGAGGAGCGGGTGGGGGAAAAGAAGGAGAGGGCTGTGTATACTGCGTGGGTGTTAATGAGAGAAGTGAGGTGTGCGGTGAGAAAGCTGCAGGTGTAGGAGATGAGTGGGGGGAGTGATCTGGGTTTCAGCCTTGCTCATTATGGTCTGTCTCATTGAGAGGTGAAATGAGGCTTGCTGATGGCTCGGTGTGAAGGTATCATCCTTGTCGAAGTGAGTCATGACAGAAAAGGCAGAAAACCTTCATCAACTCGGTTAACAATACTCAAGCACTCTTCAGTGTTCCTTTGAGTGGCGTGCAAATGTCACTGTAAGGGATACTGTAACATTAAAAGAAAATGTCTTTTGCAACCCTCCAACTGACAGTGAGCATGGCCTGGTGAAAGGAGAATATCATTTTATAACTTTACTTTGATAAGAAAAGGGTGTGTGTTCACTTTATTGGTTGAAAACAAATCAAACTTGAGAACCTCATGTCACCTTTTTAAATCAGTCATGTCTAGATGGCCAGTTAATGTTTCCAATAAACTGTTGCTCAAGTCGATGCAAATATTGAGATTTTATATATATTTTATTTATATATGAATTATTGTGTCTATTTCCAGAAAGAAACCTTATTTGCAAAATGTATTTATGAGAGCACAACAAATTTACCAAGCCAACATGATTATCATCTCTCCATCCATTGACTATATCGTGTATCCTACATGGTCGAGGGGGGGGGGGCTGGAACCAATTCCAGCTGACTTCAGGCGAGAGGCGTCGTACACCCTGGACTGGTCGCCAGTCAATCACAGGGCCGACACATAGAGACAGACATCCATTCACGCTCACACTCACACCTACAGGCAATTTATAGTCACCAATTAACCTGCATGTCTTTGGACTGTGGGAGGAAGCCGGAGAACCCGGAGAAAACCCACGCAAGCATGGTGAGAACATACAAACTCCACAAAGAAAGACCCTCGGTTCAAACCTGGATTCTAAGCTGGAACCTTCTTGCTGTGAGGCAACAGTGCTGACCACACCGTTGTGTATTGTTGTCTCACATCTGAGATTTTTATTTTTAATGAATGGATTTTGCCTTTCTGATCCACCTGTACAATGTGATGTCTTTATCACCGGCTATGGCGATAGAAAAGAGGCTGATGTACTAAAACAGGTGGACTGAAATGCAGTGACTGTAAAGTAATATAACTTGAGACATGACAAGTCCTGTTGGTCTTGCCCCATATGTACTATAATGACATACACATACTATAGTGGCACAGACACAAACACAGACCGATATGCAGTATATTCTTATCATTTGATGTTTTTCAAATGTCAGCAAGTTGGATGACAATTCATCCCACCTCTAGCACCAAGTCATTCTCCAGTGAAGTCAGACTGCAGCTCACAGCCGGTATGTGAGTTAGCGAGAAATGCTCTTTCCATGACCTTTGTGAGTGTGATCAGAGTGCGATGTTCAAATATATGCAATATGTCGTTATTGTGTGCACACCAGCTGTACACATGAGAAAACACACCTCAGTGTGTTTCTCCTTTAGTGTGTTTGAATATATCTGGTTTGTCTGACCCTTAAAATACACTTGCATGCTGAGTGTACGTTGCTTGTGTGTTTACGTGCGTACCGTCTTTTGCATCGTTTGCATTTATGCAAGTATACAGCTGGTCTTGCAAAAGTTTTGAAATGAGCGATTCCTTAAATTGCAAACAGTGCGCAGTGTAGCAGGGAGGGGTTATGTGGAGAAGACATACCCAGTAACACTGAAGTAGTTTTTGGGATGACAGGTGGACCAAAATATTACATCTGGCCTGTACTTAAAGTTTTTACTGTGTGTGTGTGTGTGTGTGTGTTTGTGTGTGTGTGTGCATGCAATGTGCACATTTTCTGCTGTGTGTAAATGTAAATGATGTGTTCTCTGCGTGTAATATGTATCTACCTGTGTCCATACAGTAAGACATGTCTACCACCTTGTTCAGCTATACTGTACTATGCCCCTCACCTCATGTGTTTCCTATGTGAGAGCGTGTGTTTGCCACTTAGTGTGATTGAGAGCAGAGTGGCGCTGAGATGGCAGCTAGCAAGGCTAATCCCCGTACGAAAGGGACGGGGCCCAGCCCCCGGTGTCACCCAGACCTGCCAGGCCTGACGGAGGTGCATTCAGCCCGGCCGCTTAGTGTCAGTCGTCCCCTGTCACTCAGTCCCATAATCACCCTCATGACTGACAGACAGGCCTTTCCCTTTGATGGTGCAGGGGATTTTAGAGGAGAGCCACAGAGCTGCAGTGATGATCCGCAGCAATGTGTGTGTGTGTGTGTGTGTGAGCGGTGATGTTTGCGTGTGTGGGTGGGTGCCACCAGGAGGGCTGCTGTTCATAAGGGTGTAAGATGATGATTTTGATCCAGCTTAATGATGAAGATGAAGATGATGGCGCAGAAGAAGAAGATGGAGAAGGAGAAGAGGAAGAGGAAGATGATGAAGAAGAAGATGATGATGAAGAAGAAAAAGAAGAAGATGATGATTACCTTGGTAGCAAAATGTGCCAAAGATGTGTGATGCAAAGGGATCAGTAGGGCAGCCACTCCGCTAAGGCAAAGCCAGAGGGACCAAAGAAGACAGCGACACAAAGCCACGGATTTACTTTGTGTGTGTGTGCATGCGTGTATGTGTGTGTGTGTGTGTGTGTGTGTGGAGGAGAGAGAGAGAGGGAGAGGAGAGCGTGTGACAGTTTAACGGTGTCACACACTCACGCGCTTCACATTTGAAGCAAGGGAATCTGAAATACACATGTAATCGCACGATTATGATAATACACATCAAGTGTCATCTTAGTTGATATTCTGCATGTGACAGTGAGTCGTGTTTGAGTGCGGCACTATCAACGGCGTGGTTGTTGGCAAAAATCCTGTCAGGCCTCTGACAGTTCAGATTCTTATTGACTCCCTGAACACAGTAACGTTTGCATGTGTGCGTTGGTTGAGAGAGAGTGAGGCACGGGTGCACGGTGCTTACCCATGTGCATGCTGATGGGTTATTTCCTCGCCGCGTGCAGGCAGATTGAGCAGGAGTAATGAACAACTTTGTCCCGACAAAAGGTTGAATTTCAGCTGTGAACTGAGCCACTTTGACTAACTTTGATTTAGAATGCTTTCATTTTCAGAGTCATAACTCAGTCAAACCGCGACACAAAGACATAAAACATAAACTGGAGGAATCAGCGTGATTTATTCTTTCCAGCTGTTTGATGCCATTGAGGACACATGTTCATTAATCTGTGTAGAAATCACATAAAAAAGCATTCCTTATAATCATAACTCCTAAAGTCCGAATTCATTCATAATTTAAAATTAGGAATTAATCAATTCACCACAACTTTTTACTGTTTTAAAAATTACTCCACTGATTACTCAACAGCAGAAGGAATTTTTCAAAATATTGTTACATTACTTTTCTTTATTGCCTGGCTGTTTTCCTTTCCTGTAGCACAAAACCAAAAAAAAAACAAAAAAAAAACTACATGGTCACATCATTTGAAAGCTGTAGAAAAGTGCTGGGCAAAAACATTAAAATACATACAAAAAGAAATTACATAAAAGTTACAAAAGCCAACCTAACATGCATTCATTAGGGAACCTAACAACCTAATTAAAGTGAAGCAACAGAATGATGTCTATTATTGTAGCATTTTGAAATCTTCACAAAATCATTTATACTGTCAACGTGTACGGAGCACATCCATAGTTTCAGTGTAGCGTCCTGCTCCTGTGGTTGTCTATTTATTTTCTAAGGCATAGTTTCTTTGCTAAATTCTTTTCCTTCTGCTCTTTGCTCTCCACCCTGTGTGCAATACTGTCAACACTGAGCAGGACACCCACTCCTGGTCAACAGGTCAGGTAAAGGTGCTAGTTTATCACCACCAATGACTCCAAATCCTCCTTAACACACATTATAGAGAACAAGACATACACAACAGAGAGGCAGAACGCCTATGGTGTGGAGTGACCATCAACTTCAGAAGTCGCCCTCCCAAGAAAGACGTTCACACACACTACAACCCAGGGGATTCCTGCATAGCCTATAGGCTCCTGCTTTGGCTGAGGCAGGCTGCCTTCTTCCACCTCCAGCCCTGCACCGAGCTGGTAAGTCAGAACAAACAACCCCCCAAAATGTCAAAGTAACAGATACTTATTTAGGGTGGTAACTGTAATGAAATCACTGAAATTAAAACTCTAATCTCTGTATTCTTTTTGTTACTGAGTACTTTTTTTTGTTCCCAACACTGTCATGTTGTAACTATGCCATATGCCTGTAAAGTAAGGGAGGGAAAACTGGGCAAAAACAGCTGAGCGTGCAATGGGTCTACAATAGAGGTGGATTGCAAGTGTGTTTATTGCCAGCCTGCCACAGCCACATAAGCATCTCTTTGTCTGTCTGCGTGTTACATTGTCCCAGGCAGTAATTGCTTAAAGCAAGATGCATTCTGTCGAGTAGACACCTGAATGAAAATATGTTTTCACCATGTTTTCAATCACAGTCTGAAATGGACAATTAATGGTCTCTTAATCCCTGGACACACATTCACACCTCCGGCTCCCTGCTCTGACAATGAGGCCAATAAAAACCTATGAAAATAAATTCTCTGTTGTTTTGCTTTTACCAATTTCTCCTCTGTTTTTTTTTTTTTTTCTATTCTCTTCTATTTCCAATCTTGAACTCATGAGTTTTCTCTGATAGTGATCCTGTTAAATTAAGTGCCTGAGCTTTATCCAGTGCCCTCTCACCGTCACTCCTTTAATTTAGTCATTATAATTAACCATTAACTGGTGTCAGTTTCTGGGCCACTAACAGGCCCACTCAGTTCTGCTTGTCTGCATTATCACAGTTTGGGGGAGAAAGTAAATTATAATGAAGGGCTATATAGTCCAATTACTGATAAAAGCAGCCAAGTGCGCTCCTTGTAATTAGGTGCCAGTATCCCTCCCTCTTTCTCTCTCTCTCTCCCTTTTCTCGGAGTGACACATCGGAAGGGAATATATGCTTAATAGCTATTTTTATTACCGTTAACCTCTTACTCATGTTCTTAACCCAGTGACTTTCAATCACAGAGACAAGGGGATGCCACAGAGAGACCTTATCTCGCAAGCAATTATTTTATGTACTCCACATGCCTGTTAAACAAAGTTAGCTGATAGAAGTGGGAATGTTGAGAAAAGGGACAGGAAAGGAGGCACGTATTAAGAAAAGCAAAGGAAAAGAGGAATAAAGGAAGGCCAGAGAGGAGTGAGGGATTGTAGGACAGCGAGAGGAAACAGGCAGCAGCGCATACTTCTGTTCCCACTCTAATGGGATGGAGCGGAGCTGTCTCCTGTAGCTGGGTCGTGTAGTTCCCCACCACAGCACTTACAAGTCAGGGCTGGTAATTAAACTGTACGATCTGCCCCTTCATTTTCCTTTTTTCCTCCCTCTCTTTTCTTTTCTCTTTCAGCCCGTTTGTTCTCCCCTTTCTTTCTCTTGTCAGGTGAGACAACATGCTTTGGGAAAGCGTGAATTAAGAGGAGCGATGGGTAGAGACGAAGAAAGGAAGACCAAATTAAGGCTGCTGGAATGAGGATGGTTTTTTAGAGTTGGAGCGGAGCAGTGGGTTTTGAATGCGGCTTTAATTCAAAAGACTGGACATGATGGTTTTTTCTGGGTACTGTATATGAGTGAACTGTATGGAGAAGAAACCGGAACC
The DNA here is from genome assembly GCF_042242105.1 of Pempheris klunzingeri. Taxonomy (NCBI): domain Eukaryota; kingdom Metazoa; phylum Chordata; class Actinopteri; order Acropomatiformes; family Pempheridae; genus Pempheris; species Pempheris klunzingeri. The sequence goes on along the minus strand of NC_092012.1, from coordinate 31,297,516 downwards.
TGAAGTCTCACTCAAGTTAAACATACTTCCTGTTAAGTCAAGGCCACTAAATTCACCAGATTTATCTGTAAGTCCTTGTTTTCCGGTGCAGATCTGACACATTCTGCCCTAAACACATGCGCGCTGGGCTGCTGTCACAGTTTGAGCGTTTACAAGTTGTGTCTTTCTCATTAATGAAATGTGTGATCTCACTAAAGGCTGCAACTCCACTTCTCTCTCTTTTGATAAGATATGAATGCATCTGGCCACGTTTACCTGAGAGACATCTGTCAAACCCCCTTCACCTGCTTCACTCTGAACACTCACAGCTGACTGGGTAGTGAGCCGCTGTCTCAGTAAATCAGGCGTTGAATGTGTGCAGATTGTGGCTACATATTAAATAAAACCTGCTGCGTACATTTTTCCATGGAAATCTGGCACGTTGTGTTTCATTTTGGAAACTTCAGCTCCATGACATCACAGAATTTATTTTGGTTTTGGTTTGTCTGTCTTCCTCTCTACTTAAAATTGTGATTTCAAGGAAAAGGCATCTGTTTGCAATTATCTATAACATCCCTGAGAGCATTTAACAGATGGCAATCCTCCACAACAACACAAACAAGTACACTATTGTTCATGTTTAGAAAATTCACAGTAAAATGGCTTTGAAAACTGCAATCAACTGGTATTTAGCCTCAGATTGCAGATTGATGTTTTATTGAAGACAATTTACTACTGAAAAATCACTTCCTGACTAATTAACATTAATTTATGTCAGGCTAGTTTCACGTGAATGATGTGATTTGATTTAGGGCCTTGATGTGACTGATTCAGAAAGTCAACAGTATAAATAAGGTGTTTCTGAACAACTCTATATGCCCTTTGTTTCTCATGGTGCATGCAGGCTCAGAGCTGTGGTGCACCTGTCTGCATGCATGCAGGGTTGCTCTGCCGCAGGGAGTGTGTTTTGTGAAGGCATTGTTTTCTGGGAGTTTGGTGGCGACAGACGATGGATTAAACGATGAATAAGTGATTTATTAGCTGCCGCTGTCACGCTGGTTAGATGGATTACTACAAGCCACCTCTGACCCCACTTACCAGCCCTGTGTCTCACCGCAGAGGTGTGTGTGAGTGTGCGTTTGTGTGTGTGTAGGTGGGTGCGCTGGCCAGCTGTATTCTTGTGACAGGATGAGACTAGTTGATCAATGGCCTAATGAACACTGTATTTCATTGGGCCAATGAAGTGAAAGGTGCTAGCTGGCCACAGCGGCACAGCCATGGGTTTGCTCTTCGGGCCGAGGTAAGGCGTGATTCCTCCTCAAGTGCAACTTTCACGTTTTGTCAAAGCTTTCGCACGTGTGTTGGCACAAGCATGGATGGAAAAGACGAGCGCTTTAAGTTTTTACACCATGTTCTCATTTTAACAATTATCATCATTGGACAAAGATTAAGTACACTGAAATGTAATGCATGAAAATATATATATATCATAGAGACACACTGTTGACCCATACAGCAGACACATCAGATGTTTTTCAGTCATATGATGAAAAACGTCTATTAGTCTCCATTGAGAGCGCTTCAAAATATTGGTCCTGTGTTGTGGAATCTTATATTTACTTCATGTTTTGTTGATTCTACTCTCCTTGTCTTCGTTAACAGATGTTTTATTTGTGTTACAAAGATTTGTAACACTCTGACGCAACTGTAACATGACTGGGAGAAACTTCAGGGTCTTGTCTTGTAAAAGGGGTGGACGAAAAAAAAAAAAAAAGGTGTGTGGATTAACATGTTTTCCTCTGAGTAATTCTCAAATAATTATTTCTGTCTACACATCCTATATTAGATGTCTGAAATTGTGACAAATGTGAGAAAAATAATGCAGACGTCTGAACTAAAATCATTAGATGATACCCTGTAACTGCTTCTTGCCCCCTCTCCTTCTTAGCCATGCACACACACACACACACACACACACACACACACACACACATCGCTCAGTTCCTCATTCCTCCCATTGTCTCCCGCTTTGATGAGCTTTTGCAATAAAATGCAAAACAAAAGGATAGGAGGGCTTTTTGCACCTTGATGGCTGCTGACTTTGTTATGAGATCTGTAATAAAGAAAAGTAATATGCTTTAAACATTAAATAAGACTTTAATTGTCGCCACCATGAAAAACGTGCCTTTCCGAGGATGTAATTGAATGTCCCCATCGCATTGGGGGAATTAAAATAGGTTATTTTATGTGTTGCTTTATTTTTGATTGAATCTGCTCTTAAGTGGTTGAGACAGTGGAGTTATCCATATTTGAGATGCCTTGTGGAGCGCTCAGTGACTGAGAATTGAAAAGAGACAGAGGGGGGAAGAGAGAGAGGAACGGACGGAGGCAAGAGAGAGATGGGGATGGAGGAGGGAGGGGGGGGGGGGGGGGGGGGGGGGGGATGACAGAGACAAATGCCTCTGCATTGACAGCTGTCCTCCATTTTCTCACAGACAGACATACAAATGAGGACCACAAATCAAACGAATCCCTCTAAGATTAATCCTGGGCCCCGGCAGGCACGCAGGCAGGAATTGGCAGGACTGTGGAATGATGAAAGCGGATGGATCTTTCGACTTTGATAAACTGTATCAATACCAAACACTTTAGCATCAGATATTAAAGGAATCGGCATTTGCTCGTATGGGAAGCATGAGTGTGCATTTGATCAGCACACAAACCTTACATCATTACACGGAGAATTCAACCTCACACCTCAGATCGCCTTTTGCTCTGACTGGTTTACATTTGACTTTGCATTTGGTTTGCCTTTAGGAATGTGTGGGTAAAATCAGGTATTTTATTGTATAGAGCTTTTTGGTGAAACACTTTCTGTGTGTCATTGATTCTGATTGTGTGGAGGATTACTGGAGTCTATGGTGATTCAGCATCCCTCAAGTACACCTCTTAGGAGCTAACTTCCTAACTTAAATTGTTTGATTTTGAAGTGATCTCTGGGTAGACATTACATTTTACTGACAAACATAATTGCTACCTGGATTACGTTCACAGGGACAGTTTTTAGGAGTGCATGAAGCGCTACATTTACCTACCACAGAAGGTAATCTGGGTGGTTCCTTCAAAAGATACTTGTTTTTACAAACTAGTTGTGCATCAACACAGTTTCTGTTCTATGCATCCTTCAACCTTGGCGCCTACATTACTCACAATGCAACTCAACAGTGACAGTTTGATTGGCCATTCAAGTAGCAGCGGGTGATGGAACCTTGAGCCACAAGCCTCAAGCAGAGATGAGCGGGTGGGCCACAGAGGTCTGGTAAGCTCCCTTCTTTCTAACGCCACACCACAAGGTTTTTGTCAAATCTCAAACTCAAGGTCTCCATCCAAAGCCGATGCTGATAGTGACAGTGATGGTAACATCACTTGAGAAGATGAACAACTTGTCCACATATGCAGCAGTATTACCATAAACCTATAGAATTATGATGTGTAAAACTACACCCCCATAAAAGCCAAAATTTTTAAATTTGAAGTAATAGTCCTGACAAAACAAAATTGACAGACATTGATTGACTGTACGTGTTCGGTGTTCACGGATGGGGAGGCATCAAACAAGTTCGTATCTTGTGAATGTGCACAGTCAGTGTAGTAATACAATTCTTGAGCTCATACATTTTTGAGGGAAACAATTGTAAGCTTCACACACATCTACATCTGCAGTTGATGAAATTTATGCCACACTGACCTTTCAGAGCCTCACAGCTGCTTCAATGTAGAAAGTTCAGCTCAAACCTACAGACAACTAAAAGAAAGTTGGAATATTTAACATTTCTGATATGCTGTTAATAAAAAAAACGCCTAATGATGCGAAGACAACAGAAGTCTCCTTCATTCTTCCTCTGACTCTGAAACCTTGACCTCGCTCAACAATGTTACTTGAGGTATGTTTTGTGTGCCAGGGTTGGAAATGAGTGGAGTGGAAGTGAATAGCTAAATAGAGGAATGTGGAACATTCAGCAGACGCAAAGGAGGCCTGATAGGAATCACATGCAAGACTTAATATCTGGTCAGTAGAGGATGATGAGCAGCCGCACTTCCTCCCGTGGCTAATAATTCCTTTTTACAGTAAACAATACCAGTTACAGTCTTCCTTCATTAACTGGAAGCTTGAGATCATTTTGGACCCCTGTGTCAGAATGTCTCACTGTTTGATTTCACTAAGAGTATCACTTGATGTAGCGACCTACATTCCTAAGAGAATCACATCAGACAGCTTTCAAAAGGTTTGATCTATTTTGGTCGCATTTCCAACAGCTTCAGATCAGTGATACTTCAGAACCTCAAGAATGTCAGTAGTGAAGATAATGATGATGATGATGCAATGTTTCTTATATTATATAATTTTGTTTTTTATACAGGTACATTTGGACACTGGTTGACGATGGTAGTTAGAAAATGCTGATAGCTTCAACTTAGTGGAATTAATAGCTGCACACACATCTAGTCCTTCAAATAAAGTGCCATTGGTGTGAATTACATTCAAGGTAAACGACAGCAACCCATGAAATGCCAGTCGGTAACAAAATGAAGAAAAGAGTTAACTTGTCCTGTCTTTTGTGTATGTTTCATCCTTTCAGTAGAGTTCCACAAACCTGAAGCCACTGTCGTTCACTGTACTAGCTTTAACCTGAACATACACTGTTAACTTTGCCAGTGAATATATCTGAGCAACAGATATGTTTGCCTCAAAGTGCATTTGGCAAAGAAATCGTGTAATATATAAATGCAATTTGTGACAAACATGGTTAACACCCGAAAACTCCAAACTGAGTTGGTGACGGCGAAGGTGTTAACATATGATCCACATCGTTATCATGCTCATCAAACTACTGAGTGACACCAAATGTCCTGTATGGGACCATCCACAGTCCTTATGCTGCTCCACTCATGTGTTGAGGTTTTTCCTGTCATTTGTCAAGTTGTCACTGACGACATGGATCGTGATGACAAACTGGATCATTTGATCATGTTTTGTCAATACAAGCACAACAAGAAAGGTAGAATCGAGTACTTAAATTCATGCCATCCCATGTGGAAATATGTGCTGGTATGACAATAAAGATCCTTGAATCCTTTAGATACTTCAATATTTTAAAGGATCACAAAACCGAAAGTACATATAATGATTGCAAATGTGATACAATTAGTAATAATTGCAGGATCAACTAGGATTCCTGAAAATGCATCATTGCTTCGGTGTTACACATTGTTTCCTTTAATAGCAGCATATTAGAACTGATACTTTGTTTGGTCTTATCCAAGTTAGTGTTCACCCACACCGCACCAAAAAGAAAAGAAAAAAAAAAAGACAAAGCAGTCCAGATTAGGCTTCCTCTCTATAATGCTTGATGAATGCTGGTGTTGAACTGTAGAAAAAGCCTCATTATGAGACACTTATAGATTAGCCAGTGTGTCACACTGGGGGATAGGTGGTGGGTGTGAGGGTTTGTCTGCAAAGAGGAAGAGAAACAATGAGACTAGATCCTGCTCTGTCCCCCTCTCTCTCTCTCTCTCTCTCTCTCTCTCTCTCCACCCTCTTCAAGCTCTTCTCTCTCTCAAATGGATAATTCTGGTGATGCTTGTGACAGGCCGTGGTTTAGATTTTGATTTATGGTCTTCCAAAGCTAAAATCAAAGAATCCATCTAGTGCTATTTTATGGCAGTTGGGATGATGAATGGGCCAGTCTCTGGGCCAAAGCAAGCTGCTGTGTCTTTGCCCCGGATTTTAATTGCTAAAGTAGCCAGTCATTGCTCAGGATTCAAGACGCAATGAGAGGGAGAGGGGCAATACACTCCCTCTCTGTCTTTCTCTCCTCTCTGTCTCTCTAACTCTTTCTGTGTCATTCCTTCCATCTTTTATCCTTTGAACAGCTTGTCCATCTTTCACCCCCCACCCCCCCACCTCCCTCGCCCTTTTTCCAAAATGCTGAGAAGATAGCTGCTTTGAAAGAAAATGTAATCTAGTTTACACTAACTCACTGTTAAATCATTCATAACCTGGCCATAGGGATCTGCTGTTACAAGTATAACTAATGGCTCATGTAATGGGCCTAACTTTGAAGTGTAAATTCCACATGTATATTTAATGTATGGAAATGCCATCTTTAAGCAAAATGGCAGATATGAGTTTGATCCCTTATTTTAGTGTTCAAAAAATGCTCATAACTTTGCGGTTTTTATCTTTTTTTGAGGGGGGGGTGGGGGGTAACTAGGCATGTGTTTCTCCTATCCTACTTTCTGGACTTTCTCAAAGCTTCAATAAATAACCAATAAATAAATAAACAAATGAATAGATAAAATTATCCAGCAACACGTCCCCACGATTCGTAAAGCTGATAAACACATGTAAATAAAATCAGATGCTTGCACATCTATCGATGGAGGAAAACGCCATTTTCGTCCTGCTCCCTCACCTACCCCTCCTCGCGTGCTAATACATCCCATCCTCATCAAAGAGAGAGAGCGAGAGAGAGTCGTTATTGGGAGGATCGCTGCTTTTCAAACACCACCAGAATCAATGATGCAAATTAGAAAAACAAGCAGGCAATAAATTCTTTCACAACTGCGGAGCCAGGCGAGAATTTTTAATAATTTTTAATAAAGCATAATTGTAGTTTGTACCACTGAATAATTTAATCACATGGAAATATGGAGCATGGATGGTAGAGAAAGTATACAGATAAAAAAAAAATATGTTTCATTTTTGTGTGTGTGTGCGTACGTGTGTGTGTGTGTACGCTTGTGTGAGTGTGTGTGTATACGCTTGTATGAGTGTGTGTGTGTGTGACACTGGACCACATTTGAAACGAGAGATTGCAATGGAAGCATAAACAGTGATGATGCTGAAAAAAGATAGTTAAAGTAACCTTTGGAATATTTTGATCCACAATCTTCACTCTGAATATTTCTACTATTCCCTTATTACACTTAATACTTCATATCACAAAGTATGTTACTTTTTATTTAGCCTTTTGGGGTTTTTCTTTTTATCTATCTAGAGCACAGGCCTAGGATGTAACCTTGGAACTTTAGAGACCTGTTATATTATTCAACACTAAGTAACAAAATACAATAAAAAATCTGGTAAACTTCTCAGAGCTTAGTATTAACAATAGTCAGCACTTTTTTTTCAAACACAGATTTAAAAAAAAACCTTACTAATATCTTTAAATGCATCCTGTTATATAGAATCGTTATATGCATTTAGGGGTTTGTGTTGATGGACAGCTGTTGCCAATGAGTTAGGGGGCTTGAATATGGGTGGGGTGGTTTCCACAAAGAGGTTTCCTGAGGATTATTTCTACAGTACAAAGTAGTTCCGGTGAAAACTGTAAGCCTTGTGTTCAGTGGTGTCCAGAGTAAGGGTTATTACTGGGTCCAGTTCTGGCTCTGAAATATCTGATACATATTGCAGATCAAAAATAAAATTCTTTTCATTGGTTGCTTCAGACACCTTTCATGGTTTCATTTTAGAGAAAGACGTCGGAAATGTATCACTGACACCAGATAATAGTTTTAGGAATAATGACTTACTAATTCCTTATTTAATTACTTACTTAGGATGTAGCTAATTCAGAAATAACCAAAAATTCCTGCACTGTCGGTCACTTGTACTCACTTTACTTATCATGTTTTGGTTCTTTTTCAGAGTCTGTGTAGGGCAAGAACTTTGTCGTAAGGTTTACAAATGAATTAATCAGACAGGGAGTGATTATGGTCCAGGGCTTCTGAAGAATGCACTTTACGGTGAAGACAAATAATAGAAGTAAATAAAATTGACTTACATGTAAACCATCAGGATGATGAGTTTATTTCATACATTAACTGGTTGTTTGGGTAACATTTCATCAAATTATTCATTATCACAACGGCAACACATGCACATACGCACAATCAGTGTGTGTGAACATGCCACACCTGGTGCATACACCACTTCCTCGAACTGATGTCACCTGCATAAGGATGAGTTGCTGTCCGTGAGTCGGACGCGAAACACATGAACAGCCAACGTATGTAACATGCAGGGAGGAGTGGAGAAGAGAGGGAGGAGAGAGAGCCTCAGGTGAAACACAGGCGTGTCTGTAATTCATAACCATGACATGGGAGCCAAGTTTCTCTAAATGAGGCATTCAGACAGCCAAACCAGTCATTTATCCTGGTGATTAATACAAATGATATTCGTAACAATAAATATTGCTGCCTTGTGGTGCGTAAAGCAGCAGGAGCAGTAAAAGAGGGACAGAGAGAGCAGCAGAGAGACACGTCTAGTGTTTATTGTGTGGCGATGGTGCTTTCCTGAGGAAAATGTCAGGGTGAAAATGGATAAATAAGCAGTTCTGTTGTAAGACACAAGTGAGCCGTTTATTGTCATCTGGTGACATCTCCATGTAAAATTTATAGAAATTGACAGTCTGCTTTGTTGAAAAGTGGAATTTAGAGGTTTTTCAGAGCACTGCTAAAGCAATGAGTGCAAGGCACTAAAGATGGAGAAAGGAAAGGAATGCTGCAGCAAATTTAGATCAACAAATGAAAACAAGCAAACCATAGGTAATTAAGAGCCACTGTTACATTTACGAAACCTTCCTTTCCTGTTCTTTTTACACAGTATGTATACAGTGACGTACCGTTTGTGCACATATTCCCCAAATTGTTCCACTTATGTATGACTAATAATTGTACAGAAAAGCCACAATCTGGGGCCACTGTGCACTTAAAGGATTACTTTACTTTTACCAATTTTCAACCAGCTTTGTATCATTACAGTGTTGGTAGTATATGCAAATGAACAATGTTTAACTCTCCTCCACGTCGCCCGCACTGAGAGCTTAATGGAGCTCCCTGCTCTCAAAGTCCGCTGGGCGAAACACGTTATCCAGGGGACTTTTGCCAGCGCTATGGCTGATTCAACAACTGACTTAACAGTAAAATAATAGTAATCAGCTATTCAGTCATACAACAGCCCTACAGCTGGCAAATGGGTTTCGGATGACATGAAACTTGTGGGGCAGTACTTTGCAGTGAGCCCTCAGTGCAGGCGACACAGAGGAAAGTTAAACATTGTTAATTTACTGCGCACATTGTAATGATCCAGAGATGGTTGAAAATCAGCAAAGTGATCTGAAACCCTTTAAGTGATAGCAGCCAAATCTGGCTGGTATTGTTGAATCAACATCCACTGTAAGATTACAACTTTAAAAACCATAAAGAAAAAAAAAAAAAACTACATGGAAGTTACAAAAAAGAGAAGAATGTAATTTAATGACTATCTAATCTGAAAATATTAACATAAAGTAATGACGTTAGTGTTTGTAGGGATGTCAGTACTGACAACTGACCATAGCAGGTCCCCAACTACACCAGCCGCACCACTATCTTCTCTCTAATTCAGATATTAAGCTTCAGTTAACTTATGCATGGACACACTCCCCTCTCTCTCCTTCTATCTGTCTTCAAAATAGCCATTCCCCACTTCAAACTAGGTTTCACATTGATGAATGCTCGGGATGAGGGAAGAAAATAGAATAATGCCTCTAGGAATCAACATAAAGATGGAGATAGAGGGTCGAGTTGGAGAGGGAGACAGAGTGGGAGAGAGTGAGACAGTATAGGCTGATGTCAGTGGCTGATAAAGTTTATGCCTTCCTGTCATTTCGCTGAAAGTAAACAGGCGCTGCAGCCTAACATGACATCACTAAGTAGGTTAAGTGTAGTCCCGCGTGGCCATCGATCATAACAGAATCTAGCATATTCTTGCCCCCACTAGGAGGAGAGGTAAAAGTTTTCCACTGTAGCTGAGATGACATTTAATTTTTCATATCTGCTCCATAGTCCTGGAATGAATTTTGGCAGACCTGATGCAATTTAACAGCTTGGCAGTTTAAAATTGGGCAATGAATCACTGGGATTCAATGGAAGCCCGGCTGCTGCATAATATTTTTCTGTGTCAAGGGTGGAGGGGCAGCAGGGGTGGAGGGGGCGGAGAAGTCGTTGCATAGTGGACCCCCGCCCACTTCAACCCCCTTGTTCCTCCAGTTTCTCTCAATGATTCTACCCCCTTTCTAATTTCTTTCTTATCCACCTTTTAATCTTCTGCACCCAGAGACATGGGGAGCTATTATAAGACCATTAGTGCCATGCCATTGATAGTTATAGATACTTTTTTTCTAGATATATTGTCATATTCAGTACGTTCTCAAGATGTTCACCCATGATTTGCCCATGTCTTAGATCTTTTTTTTTTACAAATGACTTCATGATCATGAAAAAAAAATTAGTAGTTATTCTTTTGTACCCCCCATATTTGATGATTTGTTAGCTTCACTTAGATTTCCTAAAACCTCTGACCTCTGACTATTATAAAGACAGGTTTTGACTTTCTTTACTCCAAAACACTACATATCCCTGATTATTTATCCAAAAGGAGCCCATGCAGTGTCCAGTCCAAGTTAAACAATTACAGCGTTAAACAATTACTGCCTTTGAAAGAGCATCAAAATATATTTGTCTCCATAAGGATTCTGCTCGCAGCAGAATAACAGGTGCAGTAGGCGAGGCTCCTCTCATTTCTCTCCTCTTGGTCCATCATGGAACCCTCTGACCCCCAGACAAAGACCACAACACACAATCGCACACCATTACATGCGCACAAACGCCTCAGTTCAGCACATAAAAGGCTCTCTGTGTGCTTTTAAAAGGTGAGGAGGTCCAGAGGGCTCGCACTGTATCTGATTTTTGACAAAGAGCACGCTGGGTAGAAATCAATAAAGCGCCAGTGATGGGCCGATGGGTCCCGCCGGTCCTCCCGGAGAGGTGGGCCGCTGAGCTGAGCTGCACCCATAATCCTCCTCCTCCTCCTTCTCCTCCTCTTCTCCCTTCATTACCCTATCACTTTCTTTTCTCTCCCCCTCTCTCTCTGTCACTACCTCCCCCCCATGTAGCCTTTTCCTCCAGCCCCCTCTCTCCTCCTCCCCTCATCCCTCCATCCCCTCCTGACGCCACCCCACTGGTCCAGATGAACCCAAACAAGCAAAGAATGGACTGACAACGCCTTTGACACCGGCCGTTTATTAGCCCGACAGAACGATGTTTAGAGAGAGAGAGGGGAGGAATAAGAAAGAGTGAGAGGGAGAGAGAGAGAGAGATGTGGAGGAGGAGGTGGTGGTGGTGGTGAGGGTGGGGGGTGGTTCTCACCAGTCGGCTGGTTGGCTGAGCAATGTGGCGTCGCTGGGATGACCACACTGTGGTGTGTATGCTGCAATGTAGTAACTTCCATCCAGCAGCCAAGTGCAGCCATTTGTCAGGGTCACCATCAGGAAAATTAGTGTTTATTCTTGTAGAAAAAGATTTTGATGAATTGGTTTATTTATATGCTAAAGTATTTTACACCCACCTATGACCATCTTTCTTTCTTTCGTTCTTTCTTTCTTGTCTCTAAATGCAATCTTGCCAATCTAAACACCCCTTTTGGTTGTTTTTCTTTCACCTAAAAAGTAAAGGAGATAATTTGAAGTTAGAAGAGCTGCAGCACGCATATGTAAACAGCAGTGTGTGTCATGTTAGTGCTTCCCCAGAACAAGAAGGGAATGTGTACCCCATTAACCCTGGTAAGGATGCGGGGTAGGCCTGGGAGGCTGCAGTTGTAATGCTTACACAGTGACTCAAATGCAAAATGTGTTTCCTCTAGCCACTGTTAAAACATGGTGTTATTTATTATGCTTACACTCACCAGGGGAATATGAAATTGTAGAGCTTAAGTTTGATAAAATCAAACATTTCCCGACCTTTATACCAATAACCTGCCAGCTGAGCAATGAAAGCATTCCCATTGATCATTTTATTGGCAATTAGTATTTGTTGATAGCTGTTGTAGTTACAATACATGATGGGACAAATGATGTGATACAAAAGCACACCTGATCTGTGCATGTCCATCAGTTGTGATAATTTGTAATAATTCTTAGATGCTTGAAATTGTAACACTAAAGATTATTTCACGAGACAATAAATAAATCTGAGAAACAAACATCATGTTGTGGGGCTTTTAAGAAAAAGAAATGCCTACCCTGAAAATCAGTTTTGGTTGCATCAAGAAAACATATTGTTTCACAAGTCCATTTTGGAGAATTGCCCAAGGTGACTTTTTTTTCAAGCTAATTATGAAATTTACAATGTCCTACCCATGCTGTTTTGTTAGCCAAGAATTATATCAACCTAATTAGCATGTGGGTGTTTTTCTGTTGCAGAGTGACGGGACAGTAACAATAGTCTTATTATTTGTTTTGGGTTCTTATTGTGTGAAAACTTGTGTGAGCTTCACCAAGCCATTGTAACAATAACCCCCTTAAAACAAAAAATGTAATTTCGCTAGAAACTCTGCCAATTGTCTCGCATTAACTCAAGGTGCAAGGCACAAGCTTCATTCGTCGTTCTACAACACTGGGTTCCACAACAAGAATAAGAAAATATGACAATACAAGAATGACACTGGTCAATGTCAGATGCTACTTGAAGACTTCTCATTGTTAGATTTCATAAACTGTAATAACATTTATTAGTGAGTGAAGGCAGGCTGTTACATGCACTGCAAACTGTAATAGGTCTGTAAGATCAGATGAAGGTGGTTTGTTGGAGAGAGAAACACCTTCTCTGTACTATTTTCATATTTAAAAGGTTGCCAAGGATTGCTTTCTTTTGCCGTTCAAACAGACCAACAGTGATGAGTCTGTCAGTCAATCATTTATCTGGTGTTAACACTGACTGAGCTCTGACAATCACATGCAGGGTGGAGGGAGTAGTTAAAAATGCTACTTTCCTCAGCCAATATGGTCCCAACTGCACCATCACACCAACAACTCGCCAGACAGTACAGACCAACTGCTAACGCTAGCATGTAAATAATGATAGTGGAAACCCTCCTCTCTTTTAAGCATACCACAACAACATTCAGGATCTCTGAACAGCTGTCAATCTCTGGATTTCTAACATTATCACATGTTTTATATTTGCTCAGTAGCCAAAGTGGTGACAAAGAGCAGCCGCAGTATCATTACAGATCTGATATTTTCTATGTTAATCATCAGACATGACTCACAAACAGTCATTTGTCATTGTTACCAAGACAACGACATAGCAGTCACTACTAAATGTAATTCCATTTTTGAGTGTAATGATCACAATAATGAAAATGAAATTTAAAGTGTGACAGTAGTGTAGTGATTAACTCTAAAACTGAGCAGCAGTAAAATGGTCTGGTTTTCTAGATACAGATACAGTTTTTTGAAGTCGACTCCGAGCAAAATACTGAGAAAATATTTGTCAGTGGCAGGACCAGGGGTGCAGATATGATTTTAGGATAGCCTCAAAATCTAATTTGTTTAGTGTCATCAAAACTCAAAACTAGCTATACAGCTATACAGTGGGGCAAAAAAGTATTTAGTCAGCCACCAATTGTGCAAGTTCTCCCACTTAAAAAGATGAGAGAGGCCTGTAATTTTCATCATAAGTACACCTCAACTATGAGAGACAGAATGGGGGGAAAGAATCCAGGAAATCACATTGTAGGATTTTTAATGAATTAATTGGTAAATTCCTCGGTAAAATAAATATTTGGTCACCTACAAACAAGCAAGATTTCTGGCTCTCACAGACCTGTAACTTCTTCTTGAAGAGGCTCCTCTGTCCTCCACTCGTTACCTGTATTAATGGCACCTGTTTGAACTCGTTATCAGTGTAAAAGACACCTGTCCACAACCTCAAACAGTCACACTCCAAACTCCACTATGGCCAAGACCAAAGAGCTGTCAAAGGACACCAGAAACAAAATTGTAGACCTGCACCAGGCTGGGAAGACTGAATCTGCAATAGGTAAGCAGGTTGGTGTGAAGAAATCAGCTGTTGGAGCAATTATTAGAAAATGGAAGACATACAAGACCACTGATAATCTCCCTCGATCTGGGGCTCCGTGCAAGATCTCACCCCGTGGGGTCAAAATGATCACAAGAACGGTGAGCAAAAATCCACCCTGCATGTGTCTCCAGATCTCAACCCCATAGAAAATCTTTAGAGGGAGTTGAAAGTCCGTGTTGCCCAGTGACAGCCCCAAAACATCACTGCTCTAGAGGAGATCTGCATGGAGGAATGGGCCAAAATACCAGCAACAGTGTGTGAAAACCTTGTGAAGACTTACAGAAAACGTTTGACCTCTGTCATTGCCAACAAAGGGTATATAACAAAGTATTGAGATGAACTTCTGTTATTGACCAAATACTTATTTTCCACCATAATTTGCAAATAAATTCTTTAAAAACCAGACAATGTGATTTTCTGGATTTTTTTTTCTCATTCTGTCTCTCATAGTTGAGGTATACCTATGATGAAAATTACAGGCCTCTCTCATCTTTTTAAGTGGGAGAACTTGCACAATTGGTGGCTGACTAAATACTTTTTTGCCCCACTGTGTGTATATACTATAAGTCAATATCAATTGTTATTTAATTGGGTAGTACTCACTTGGAGTACAGTTTTCACAGTATTATTTTTGAACCCCTCATATGGAGCCTCGAACCCTGGAAATCATTAACCAAAAACAAACACACACCCTTTGGACCCTTTCCCAGACAATCCAAACACTATGTATGGGTAGAATTGGATCTGTACACTATACATCTCATATCTGTGCTTTCTTCTTTACACTTTATCCTCTCGAATGCATCACACAAATGTGTCAGCCCACACTGTCTCCACTTCCACTGTCTCCATCCTGTACGGCGTGCTTTGTTTTCACTTTCTCAAACTGGAGTAACATGCAGATGTGAAGTGTGAAGGCAGCTGATGACTACGGGACTGGGCCTAACTCCACTGTATGGTGAAACACAAGGCTCATTTCTAACATTCATCAGTCCATTTGGCTCAGTCTGAGAAGCCTGCCTGCCTCAGCGAACACAACCCCCCTCCACTCACAATCCGTGCCTTAGACATGTATTAGTCATTATTAAACATAATAATGGCTTTTATAAGTCACTGTTTGCCTCTTTGGTTACGTGAATTATTCAGCCAAAGAGGGAGAGGGAAAGAGATGGAAGGAGAGGAGCGCTGCTCTAGTCAGGTGGGCCCCACACCTGAGATGGCAGGCGACAGATGAGGCATTTTGTCTGAATTATTTATTTGATTCTCTTCAACTTTTTACAACTGCCACATTGTTTTTTTTCCCCTCTCCCCCTCCCCCCCCCACCCCTTTCACTCCTCTGTCCCCCCGCCCCCCCATTGCACACACACACACACACACACGAACACACACATAGTCTGTAAACCGTCACGTTTATTTCAAGCGGCGTTAATTACGGTTTCACAAGCTGTTAAGCTGTCTTCTGACGATTAACAAAGTCAAGCTCCAGCCCCAGCACCAGCACTTACTTTCCTGTTTTGCAAATGGAGGGGTGGAGCTGGAGTATGTATGTGTGTACGTGTATGCAAAAAAAGAAAAAAAAATTCTGCTTTGTGACAGCCAGTGTTAGCACTAACAGTGGGGCTATAAAAGTACAGGGGTCTTTTTATATTATTTTATTCTGTCGCAGCAAGTGAACAGACAATATGAATAAACTTAATTTGTGAAATGTCTCCCCTAATTAATTTGAAGGAGTCGGTGTGGGGGGCGGGTGGAAGTGGTGTAGGGGCTGGGGAGCTGGGGCTGGGATAATGGTTGGGTGTTGGGTGCTCGCTCGATGGGCAGCGCATTAAAAGTTAAATCAACAACGTGCTTGTCTTTGAGCTGTGATTCACACAAAGCGATGTCGAAACGCTTGCAGTGATTTGAACGGCTGTCAACCCTGGTGGGAGACAACATATTTTGATGTTTATCCATGTGTTTGTGTCTCTGTGTGTTTGTTTGTTGCGTGGCTGCAGTGCTGACAGGATGCATCTATATGTCAGCGCGTAGCACACACACACGGCAGCCCAGAGGATGGTGGACATATACAAGCTGTATTAGTATATCCTTTATTTATTGTCTTTGTCAATTAGTGGACGCTGCTGTCAAAGCTGTGTCTGCTCAGTCCTGTCTGTCATAATTAAAAGTGTGTGAAACTGCTTTTGGGTTAAGGGGGAAGAAAAACACTTCATATAGTTGCAGCTGACAGCTTCTAGAATGTTATGCTTTTGTTGGGGAGATTTAGTCAGTTAGTCTGCTCATTTTGCTTGTGTATTTACTGTCCCATAATAATGTTAATAACATTAATAATAATAATGTTAATAATGATAATAATGCAGTATTTCCTATTTTTTATTTATTTATCATATCTTATCATATCTCCTGAAGAGGCTTCAGGATGGAATGAGCATTGACTGACACACTGACTGATATTTTCACACTGCCTTGTTTAGGTTGTTTTAGTCGAACCCCGGAGCGTTTAACCTCTTGGTTCTGTTCACTTGCGAAGGTGTGAACACAACAACCACACTGGTTTGCAGACCAAAGCAACTAGACCAAGACCTTGTTGAAGAGGTGGAGTCGATCTAGTTACAAACAAACTCTGCTACCGTTCCTTTGTGATGAGAACACGATCTGGCCTCCATCTGACCCAACGGCAGGAAGCACTGCACCATTTTTTCCCAACATCAACACATGTCGCTGTCCCTCCCTGTGAAATTAGAAGGCGGCGTGTTGAAAGCGAGGAAAAAATAGAAATAGTAGCTAGATTTTGAAAGTATCCAACAGAAAATATCTCACTCGCTTCCTTCAGGCCTATAAATCCATTCCTCCACAACACATGAACGCGTGCTGCATGACGATGGCTGGAGGATGAGGATGATGACTTTTTGTGTATTTCGGGGTGTTCTCTTACATGGAAATTCTGATCAATCACAGAGTGTTCTCCTTGCGCATGAAATATTTTGGCCTGCTTGTGTGGATGTGGCTGTTTGTTTTCCAACTCAGATATATTTGGAGTTGCTTTCATTGAGTTGCACAATGTCTTTGCTTTGCCAAATCTGATTATGATTTATAGTTAAGCATGTTTTCTTTTGTCCTTAGTTTTAGTTTTGTGTGCGCGAGTGTAGTTTGATTTGCCTTAGCTACATCCTCTTAAGAAGATGAACACACCGGAATAGGAGAAGGCCTCATTTGACCAGAGTCAAGAGGGGCACAGAGACAAGATTCAGGAGACACAACAATGAGACATGATAGGTGACACGTGGGACCGACACCAAGGGGTTATGGTGATCTCTCACGTCCATAAAAGAATTCTAGGTTCCTACCAAGGCGGCAGCAACAACGAGAGAGTTAGAGATTTAAGAAGGAGCCATCCAAATCAGAAGAAATTGCCCAAATGTACCAAATTTAATGGCAGAGTGGCCAGATATCTTGCTCCTGTCGAAAGTAATGGAGAGATGGACAAATCAACATTGCCATGTAGTAAACCATTAAAAATATGGTAGCATCTGTAGAAAATGTATTCAAGACAGTTTCCTTGGCAAATGAGTTTAGATACAGTGACAGCCCTGCAGGTCAGCACATAGCAAGGACAAGACGGCTTGGCTCTGCTACAAGTCCAACATGTATCCATGTCCTCTTTAGGGATAACAAAGGGCAAAGGTTAAATAAGCCGTTTTGGGTATGTTAGCCTTTTCTCCTGTATGATTTCATCCTTAGTTAGGCTGCTTCATTTAAGTTCTAATTTTAGATGGATTTCAATGCAGCTGTTACTCACATGTTGACCATTTTCTCTCATTCCTATCTCCTGTGTATCTGCATGCGTATGTGTGCATTTGTGTGACAGAGTCACCATCACCGCTAGAGATGATGTTCGGAAATGACATGTTTCCTCACGACTCAGTAGCATTCAGGAGGACCGCCAATCAGGGATCCGGCGCCGGGATTAGTTGTCGCGATGCGGCAAGACGTCAAGCAGCCACTCCGGTTTGTCGCCTCATCTCCCCTCCTTACTGCCACTTTGTAAAATCACATTACCCTAATGAGAATGGGAGTGGAAAGGCAGTGACAGAGCAGGGATATGGATGGGCTACGTGTCAAAGGCACTCAGATTTCTTTCCCTCTCTTTTTGAACTCAGAGAGCTGGGCCGGGGGTTGGGGTGACGACGAGAAGTCTGTAGCCAGGAGGTCGTTGGCTCATTTCACTGTGTGGTGTGTCACTGTCGCCGTTGAATTTGTTGTCCTGTTTGTTTTCAGTCTTGTTGCTATGTATTTGGTCACATAATGTGTAAAATTTGATCTTTGGCATAGAACTTAGTTTGGGATGAATGAGTGTTAGCTTCAGTGGACCTTCAGTTTTACTCGTATCAAATCTAATAATAGTTGTGTAAAAAATGGATTAAATCTTTTGCTTTTTACGTGTAAGTTTTTATTCCAAGTATGCCATTTTCAGTTGTTTGTCCATGAGTTTGGAAGATTACAAATCGCCAAAACACTGCATGACAGTTTATAATAGTAAGAGGCTGATCTTAAAATGTCCCTTTTCATAATCATGGAGGAGCAATAGAATAATGCCATTCATGTTACAAAGCAATCTAGCCACAATGTATGCATTACCTTAGCCAACAGAAGATGCTGCATTAGGTTGCAGCAAAAGTTGAGCCAATTTTGACTTGTTTGAACAACCCATGCAGAGCCTTCTGCACTGCAAGCCCCTTGCGTTCTCATTTTGCTGAATGAATGAACATTTTCATTCAGAAAGACGGATATGTAGAATAATATATGCATGTGCTTCATTTGCACATGTGATCTCTCAGACTCAGATGAGACACTTAAAGATGAGTATACAGCACAATACTTAACGCCTGTGTTTTACACTACAGACGGGAATGAGATTCTGATAAACCAGACAACATATAACGACATACAGTGTGAGATTCACTGTCTATCAGGAAAACTAGATCTACTGGGTCTAAAGGGCAGGTCAATGTGGGTACTGAAGTAAGTTAGTGAGTTAAGTGGACATCAAGGTCATGATCAAGCTACAGTAGTGGGGCCATGGGCTTCCTATCCACTCACACACGCACAGACACCCACACCCACACACACACACACACACACTAACAAACACATACAGCCAAGGCCTGATTCTGACTGACAGGACAATTTCTCCCACCTCTTTCATTTGGCAATCGACTTTGTAGTAAAATACGCTGCTCTCTCCCTCGTTCTCCTTTACTCTGCTGGTCAGACTCGTAACGCGCACACAGCACAAACACACGCAAACATGCATGTCGACTCACACAGAAACATACCCACCATGCACAGACATGTGGATGCAAATATATCATACGCAGACACACGCGCAGGAGGGTAAACACACTCGGAAACAAGCAGACAAGCGGACAGCACACACAAAAGCTGTCAGACAACCGCCACACACACACACACACACAAATACAGACGGTGTCCCAGTAAAATGGATGGAGGTCTTGGAAGGTGAATGTTTATGTGACTCACTAGGCTGATTAGAGGGACGGAGATCTAAAAATAATTGGCTCCTTTTACTTCCTTCTTCCAGTGGATTTACGAGCTTCTCTGCTAGTGACTGGCAGCTTCTTTACTACGGTCAAACACTGAAGGATAAACTCACACTGCCAGGGTGTGTGAGGGTATTAGTAAGAGTTGTGTGTGTGTGTGTGTGTGTGTGTGGATGCCCTGGATGTTTATGTGTGAACAGAGGCGTACGTGCACACAGTGACTCGTTGAGACTGAAATCAACCTTACAAATGTGACGTGAAGCTTGAGTGCATTTGAGGCTGATTCAAAGTGCTAGTCAGCACTGAGCGTGGAGTGGCTTCTTCTACGAACTGCCTGTCACCCAGAATGCTCGGGGTGTGGGTATGTGTGTGTGCGGTGGAGGGTTCCTCCATTTAGTTTTCTGCCTGGGAAAACACTGCTTACCCTATTAGCACTCCCTGTAATGCCCCCTCTCTCGCCCTTAATCTGCACAACACGGCTGTTGAGAGACAAAGCGAGATGACCTAGTGGACACTTCACTTCGAGAGTCGAAGAGGGGCAACTGAGACATGAACGTTCCCATCCTCCAGTCAATTATTCATTGATAACCTATTTATTTTTACCTTTAGTGTCAGTCAGAATGGTAGAAATGTGCATATATTCATCTTTAATTAATCTATGCTCGCAAAGGTGCCACATAAACACACACATCTAGTTCTTCTAACTAATGTATGTTTATAAGGCGGCAGATATATATTATTCATCATTGATGTGGATGGAGGGGGGCCCATCATTGGATATTACTGTGTCACATTACTGTCAAATGCAGAGGGACTTAAAGGGGCCAGTAAGCTTCATTAAAGGTGGCGGAAAACAGCAAAAGGGAAACAGTCAGGCGACGAGATGGGAATGGACTGACCGCAGAAGTAGAAACATCTCGCCGAGCCCCTACGGCGGCAAGGCTGAGGGGATTAAGGGTAATGCAACAATCAGATGGGCAATGTATGCAGTGACAGCAGGGTCACAGATTCTCCTTTGTTTGATGTGTCATCGAGAATAGGAAGAGACGCAAGCGCTGAAAGTGGAAAAGTAGAAAGCATAGTCACAAACTCTGCTGGCGTTAAAAGGTCACTCATGAAATATACAACTTGGTCACAGGTTGATAAAATTAGCTGCAAATTACAACTGAAGATTGAAGTGTTTAGGGGAGAAATCCTCCATCAAACCTCCATCATCTCCACCACAAGTTTATCAACTGTAGAAGAATCTATGGAGCGGGAAATCAGGGAATGATCAAGTTAAGTCAAGTCCGTTCAAGTCAATTATATTTGTATAGCCCAAAATCACAAATAACCCTCTATCCTAAGACTCTCACTTAAGGCATGGAAAAACTTCCCCCCAAAAGATTTAAAGTCCAACTATAAAAAAAAACATTCTTTATGTCTACTACTACAGCAAGTCATGACCCGTTCTTGGTTTTAGCTGTTTGTCCTTCATGTTTCATTATTTCCTCTTTAATTTGGGTTTCTTACCCTTTCCTCTCGATTCAGGTACTTTCACTTCCTCCCATTGTGTGTTTTCCCACCACTACTGATTGTGTCTCCTTCCACCTGTGTCTCGTTACCTGCCTGCCTGCCCCAGTCTATTTAGTCTGTGTCTCCCCTGTCCTCTGTGCCAGTTGGTCTTCGTTCCTTGTGACAAGTGTTCCAGCAGTTTCCTCGTGTGTTATGTTCCTGGTTTTTGATTCCTGTTTTTGCCTTCGACTCTGCCTTTCCTTGCCTTTCTCTTGCCCTTCCTGGATTTGTTTGCCTTTACTCTGACTGCCTACCTGTGTACCGAACTGCAAGTAAAGACTTTTACTTTAACTGCCTGTTGTCTCGAGTCCAGAATTTAAAAAATTTCAAATCAAATTATCAAATTCAGTTTTATATTTTTTGGTTTCAAATTGGTGCCCTCCAGCTTTACATTAATTTGACGGAATAAAGGTAGATGAAGACTTTAATGCAATACAGCCAGTCAAAGCTTGCATAAAGCAGTAACATCATTCTATCATCGGCACAGCAGACAATCAAACTGAGCAGCCTGCCACACAGGAACCTCAAACTTTGAACAACAACAACCACATTAGCTTTCATTACATTACATTGTTTAGGCTGATGGTTTCATCCAAAGTGACTTACTGTTGGTGCATTCAACTCAAACATTGCAACAAAAAGTTCTACATTAATTAATTATAAGAGTTTTTTTTTGTTTGTAGGTCCAAGGTGCAGTCTCAACAGATCAGAAGATGTGTAAACTTTCTACTGTCCTGATGACAGTGGGGGCCTATTCCACCCTTGCGGAGATAGGACTGCAAATACTTTTGATTTTGTTGAGCAGTAA
Source organism: Pempheris klunzingeri (assembly GCF_042242105.1). NCBI lineage: Eukaryota > Metazoa > Chordata > Actinopteri > Acropomatiformes > Pempheridae > Pempheris > Pempheris klunzingeri. The sequence continues at coordinate 31,275,648 of NC_092012.1, read as the reverse complement.
CTAGCCCCCCCGGCAGTGAGGGAATAAGCCGATTGGCAGGAGCAGAGCATAGTGGATGAGCAGGGATATGTGGTTTGGCCACGGGCCTGAGCCACTCACACCACAGTTGGCAAATACCAGTGTCTTTAATCAGATTCGAACAGCCACTGGTAGCCAGTGCCAGACTGTCACACTTTCCTGCTGAAACCTCCTTACAAACATGAACACACTTGTTGAACGAAGGAGAATTCACCAGGAGAAATTTCCCTGTGAAGGTCTGTTTGCAGGGTCGATAGCTAGAGAGCACATTGAACAGCATGTAACCTAACCTTAATAACCTAAGTCCAGTTACATGCTGGTGTGGGCATTACTCTCCAATTCTTTATCAACAGAGGAATTCTAATTGATATATTTGCCATGTTGCAGATGGATCTGCGTATCTGCAGTTAATTCCATTGACAACATTTAATTTGTTTTCCTACAATATCCATTCTTTTAATACAATGTCTGCTCATAGCAACCAAAGTATGGTTAACGGTTTGAAAAACATCCCAACACTATGAACAGTTCAGTAAAGCACAGAAACAGGAACATGGAGAAATACAGGAGTACAAAAAGCCATGCTTCAAATGATCAAACATAAAACATAATATGAAATACATATATCATCTCATATATCAAAATCTGTATCACTTACATTTGCAGAATTATATCAAGTTAGATATTCATGTACAGCAAGTGTCTTGGACTGCCAGTGTTATAACATCTGCATCTGCATCAGAACACAATAAAGAAAAAGGACACACCTGTTGTTGTATTTGTTAGAAAATAAAGATGGCTCTCCCTACGTATATACACTACTCACAAAAAGTTAGGGATATTCAGCTTTCAGGTGAAATTTCAGGATGAACCTAAAATGCATTCTAACCTTTCCAGGTGGACTTAATGTGACCTTCTCTAAACCTTTGAATGCACATGTCCAACTGTTCAGTGTTTCAGTACTTTCTGCACCAGCTGCTGTTCTCTAACAAGAAGCTTAACAGCAACATTCACAACAGGTTTGATCCATGAATCCACCAATACATTTCCTGCTTCAGTTAGAATTGGTATTTAAACAGTCCTCCTCATCCTGCTGTTCACATTCTGACATCACGAGACCAAGACGACACCTAACAGTTGATCAGCAGCACCTCAACACTGGAGGCTTCAAACAGGAAGTCCTCAGACGGAGGTGTTCACTGAGCTTAGAGGGTCACAGAGTGTCATCAGGAGGTTGGAACAGTGATACAGAGACTGGAAGAGTCACAGAAAGGAGAGGAGTGGACATCCTTTGACCACATCCCAATTTATTGAGGCACCGAAAATTTTTTGGCTTTTTAGCTTTTCTACAAATAAATTGTTTAAGATGAACAAATTACCATTGCATGCTTCTACTTAAATGCCCTACTTTCACGATATAATATCACTTTATTTACTATCATTTTCCATAAATTTCACCTGAAAGTCAAATATCCCTAACTTTTTGTGAGTAGTGTATGTATTTTTCTAAAGCACATCTTTAAAAGTAAAAATTAAAATGAAGAGGAAACTTGCCTGCATAATGCAGTCGGAGCCACAGCATTCAAACTCAAAAACTCAAAAAAACAAAACCACTGAACATAATCGAGCCAACTATAATGTTTCCCTTTAAACATATTGCAAAAAAAAATCTAGTATAAAAATGTAATATTTAAGATAATGTTGTGTAGATTGTAGCCCACAGTTCCCTTAACTTTCTACCTTTTACTTTACTTTCAGACCTGAGACGTACACGTTGTCAGTAAAACATTGATGGCACATGTGAGACAGTCAGATTCTGCAGAGATTCCGGTGACGCAGCCTGCTCAGTATGACTTATAATAATATGAACGTCCCGCCGAAACATTAATAGAAACTAGATGAATTTCCTATCATCTGTGTTACAAAGCAGACTCTTCACACCTTAACAGCTCTTTTGGAGCTGCTGAACATTATTACCGCTGAAGAGGGAGGCACTCTTCAAAGTCACGTAAGCCTGTTAGTCAAGGACAAATTATGGATGTTGACATCATGAGTGTCTGAACTGACACACAATAAATTCAATTTTTATAGCACCAAAGAATGATTCTAAGTTTGTAACATTCCAAGCTATGTTGCAACCATGACTTTTCAAAAAGGCATTTCAACAATCCACCTGATGAGGACTTATCCATGTATCCCACGTTAGCAAGGAATTCTGCTGTACAGTGTCCTGAAGTTTGATATTGGTTATTCATACCAGGGCAGAGGGGTACTCAGGGTGGCCTTTTGCTAAAATGCCACAACGACGTTAACCTATATATCTACACAATGATCCCAATAAAATAATGGAAAAGGCAGAAATCCATTATAAAGGCAAATGTTACCTTTGCATGAGAATGGGGGTGTGATGGCTCCAGCCAGAAATGTGAATTATGGTTGTACTGGAGGCTGCTGCTCTCGTGTAAATGTAGAGAGCAATATATATACACCCTCGCAGTGTGTGTAACATCTTGCCTGTGTCAAATAGAATCTGTGTTTGTGAATAAGTAGCAATTTGAAGTGTATTGCAGAGACTATTTTTTTTTTTTTACTAATCCTTTATTTATTCAGAATAGGTTCCCATTCTGTTTTCCACCAGCGCTCTATGGCTCACGTCCATACCGCACATGCTTATGCCTCCGGAAGCTGCCAGTGCTCATATGGTCAATTTGTGTTGACTCCTCATTTTAACTGAAGGCTTAGTACTGTGTTAGGAGCAGCAGAGCAGCGTGAGAAGTTAAGAGCTCCCAATCACAAACTCTCTTCCCCACCTTTGTGGCTTCCTGCAGGCCATAAACAGTGATTGCACATGATTAATCATAACTCAATTTTAGCATTCAGTATCCCTTAATAGTAAAATAAATAGTATAAATATAAACATTAATATGTCAGAGATCGGGATGAGGTTTGAACAGCATGCATCGACACCTGCTTTGCTCAAAGGCATGTATGCAGTGTTCATATTTGCTTATATGATGGACTGCATTAAAATATATTATATGCATTTGTAGTTATTCGATCTTTTTCGTTGATACTTGTAAGGCTACGTAAGTTTACTTTACATTAACTTTGTCCAGTAAAGTGTTCTTATAGCATCACCTTTCAGTTTTACTCAAGTGCATTTCAGAAAAAAAAAAAAAAGCTTTTACTCTCATCTTCCTACTCTTATTTCTCAATTCATGTTTTGATTAATGCAAGTTATATTTGTTATCTTTTCAGACGGTGGCGTTGCCCAAAAGATTAATACTACACATACACTATATACATCATACATGATCATGTAGAGCTCCTCCTGATTCTTTTCTGCTGCTTTTTGTTTGCTTCTGAGTTCCTTTCACTTCCTTTCAATTGCTCATTACTAAAGCAGTGCTTTGCCCGGATACTTATTTACTCAAATAGTTTAGCTGAGAACTTTTACATCCACAAGGGTCAGTGTAACTATAAAAGTAACTATTGTAAAAAAATAGGCTGACACATGATTGTTGGTCTGAAAAAAAGTTAAGATTTGTTTGGAAGAGCTTGTTCCAGTGTGGGGTTTAGTGTGTGCTGTCTGATGATTCTAGTTCTCCTTTAGATTGTTCAAAACATTGTTGTGACTGAATCAGGACCATCAGTAATAACTGCAGGCATGTGGGGAAAAAGAGTCACCTCACTATGATGAAGTTCACTTACCTCCGGCAATTTCTACAGAATTGCAGCTGCTCTCGATCTCCCAGTGCAAAATTTCAGATTTTGTTCCTCCTCTTTCTCACCTGCTCAGCACCAATTGCATCAACATTAGCAATTAAAATATTTGTTAACCTTTTGTCCCTTGTCTTTAGCCAGTTACATTCTTTTTTCCAACTTTAAAAGCAGGGTTTGGTTACTCCTTTGACCACTGCTTAAATATATCAACCTCTTTAGTAGTATTAGTTGTCGGTTTCCTCTCTTACATTAGTAGTAAAATCTTGCCCGTGCCGCAGAGCTCTTTATTTTTTTATCGGACTTCCGGTATGAGATAGACCTTCTGCTATTGTATTCAGGAGCTGCTGGGTAACAGAGGGCAGCGGCCTTGAGACAGATCTTCTTACTCCAGCTAAACGATAGAAACGGAAAGGAAACAGAGCAGAAAAGAGCCTGTGCTATTCCTGAGGAGTCTCTTATCTCTCTCTCTCTCACACACACACACATGCACATGCACACACACACACACACTAAACATTTCTAAGACAATACACACAAAACGCCTCAGGCTGTTGTCACAGACACAGACATGCTCCCAGGCACATACAAACACATGCAGGCTTCCTCTTGTGCAAGCTAACAGTATTTGGTCTTGAACTCCGCGACTAGGAGGAAGGAGAAGAAAATATTGGGATACTTTAGAGAAAAAGATTTGAATTAACATACTCCATGTGCTGAGTATATGGCCAGTCATTCATAGTATAGTATGGAATGTTTCCCTCCAACTGAGTGGTCTCCACGTTTCCAGTCCGTATTTTTTATTCACCTCCCTCCTCCACCACTGACAGTGTCACTTTATCAACGTATCTGTAATGCTCCCTAATTCAAGGCCAAGCTGGGCTGTCACCCTCGGGTCCCCATGTCAGCGTCACATCCAGACAGACACATGTTAGAGGACACAGGGACCTGTCCATCTACAGAGAGAGAGAGAGAGAGAGAGGCTCAGAGAGAAAGGCTTATCAGTGCAACCTTGCTGGTGAATTAGCAGACCCTTGAGTGATAAGGAGAGGCCGGCCAGCAGACACACTGAGAGAAAAGAAGGGGGAGATAGAAGTGGGGAAAAACAGGAGGAGGAAGTGATGCGGTGACAGCTGCTGTAAGGGCTTTTGTCGCATGTCAGTCTTTCTCTCTGACCCTCTAAGGCTCCATTCACTCTCCCGCTCGAAGCTTCCCAAATTAAACTTTCTTACAGCAGACACACATCCAAGCATCTCTAACCAGTAAGAACTTTTAAAGCCCCTGCTCGCCTATACTTTATAAACTACTAATTGACATCTCCCTTATTCTCTTGTTAGTTTTATTGCATCTGTCAGGGCGGGACCACTTACACTGTCATCATTCTTATTGGTCCATGGAGTTTTGTGATTTCATGTGATCTTCCAAAGAGCGCTAGTTAATCAGTGTGTGTGCGTGAAGGGCAAATAAGACATAATTGTTTATGGTGAATCTGATTCACTGAACTTTAGTTCCATTTTTAATAACCCACAGTTTGGGTACAAGCAGAGAAATATGTGGATAAAAGGTTTGGAGCACTGATTGTGCAAACTGCCAACCATTCTCTTCTCTTACTCTTTACTCTCTTTTAATCAAAGTGTCTTTGGAATCTTAAAAATCAGGCAAAATATAGACAATAAAGTAATAAGTTAATTTTGTTGAAAAAATAAGCCTTTAAATATCCTCACAATTCATCAACATTCATTTTTCCATATATCTACATTCTCAAAATGGGAATGTCATGCCTTCTCCTAAATGCATTATTAGTAATTGTGGGGTATTTCAGCTGCATGGTGCCTGTAGCCTGTTGTTACTGGATCAAATTGGTGGTGAACTTCTCTCAATTATTGAAGAAGACATTAGTCCCTATTTTCTGTGTGGCATACGATATCAAACATCCTCTCTCATCTCATCCCCATCACCAAGACTTTTTAACATCATCCTGTCTTCATCATAAACTGCCAAGCATCAGTCTCTCAGCCCCCCCACAACACTTGTGTGATGTACATTGGGATGGATATCCACTTTTGGCTGAGAGAGGCTCGGAGTCAGCTTCGATCGACCCCGGCCAGGGATGAAGCGCTCTTGACGTGAATCAGCCCTGTCAGCTCCTGTGACGGCTGCCTGTCTCATCGGCCCATCTCCTCACTGCTGACATGATATGATGGGAGATGATACCGAACAACAGCACGTTGGCTCTCAGATGTTAGCGGGGGGCCCCAGGGCATCAAAGACCCTGACAGACGCCACTTTATAGCTTTAATCCCAAGGTCTTAAAACGGCACTTGACACAAATTGAGGTTGGCTTTGTCTGTTGCAGAGGAAGGGAAAAAATAAGAGGGTGGAGATATAAGCAGGAAAATCTGCACTTTCCTCTCCATCTTACTCTGTTTTTACTCTCAGCAATATAAGGTTGAGTGTTAGCCTCTAAGCTATGTAAGAGATGAAGGGAGAAGCTGCTACAGTTTTGGGTTATATTGAAATATCTGTCGTTCATACATCATCAAATGTGCTATTAAAATTCCACCTTTTTTTTTTTACCAGGTTTGTTGGATAAAGGCCAGTAAACACACAACCTGACATCTGTACAAGTAGGTCAGTGGGAGTATTTGAAAGCCTGCACTTCATGCATCTGCTGCCCAAACCTGAGAATATGGAGGATTCAGGACGTGAACTTGGTCTCCAGTGTCAAACTATTGCTCTGTGTACGTTCACTGTCGGCCCCGATCACCTTCCTACCAGTTTTGTGTGATACATAAATGTGGAGCTTTACTCCCTTGGAAAAAGTGTTGCTAGTGAACATAAACCAGGCAGTGATTATGTTTCTCATCAGAGTGTAATTGGGAAAACAAATCAGTAGCATTTAAGTATAATTTCTAAGAGACAGGGTTGGATTTTTTTATTATGCAAACTCAGATTCAAGGGTTACATTTACCAAGTAAGTGCTGTTTTTAAATGATACGTACTATGCAGCATGTTCTATATTTAAAAACAAAATAATTGAAAATGAATATTAATACTGAAATAATCTCATGATGTAAACTTATGTCGGACCTGCGTGTTATTGTCCATGCTCCATGTTTGTTACAAGACTTTATATTTCATAACCGTTGAAGTGTAAATGACAGCAAAGACAATTTGAGCAGACAAACATTTGATCTCTGCTTCATAACCTCTACAACAAATTCCTTTACACTGGTTGCACTTGACAAACGCTCTGATCCTCATTTGGATTCTGATACAGGGACGGGGGTTGAGGATGAGGGGTGAACTGATTACAATCAGGCCCACAAATCTGCCAAACGCGAGCCAAGTGATAAATGCACATTATATCACATGATTGCACCATAATTACAAAAAACAAGGGCTAAAATCAAATTCCAAATGCATTATAATATCTGTCGATTGCGATATCAATATTCCCCATTTCCATTAAGAGTGCTTGGAATGGGCAATGCACGTTTAATTAATTGCATCGAACCTTCATTACTTTGAAGACAGCTTTTGTTGAAATTTTACGGATTATGATAAATTGTGTTTACCAGCAATAAGAGACAAAGATGGGTTTATGAACTGGTACAGTTCAGAAAATTAAAAAAAAAAAAAAAAGATTATCTGAAATTTTTGAGAGAACAAAAAAGTCAGAAATAGACTTGATTGATTTTGCGGAAGAACACATCAAATTTGTATATTGATGAAAATGTACATTTGTAAGCTTGAAAATACACTGCTGACTGCCTGTACCCTTGGATACAGCTCTCCATATTAAGGAAGTCCCCTTCTTGATTGTGTGAGTCAGCATGACAGTTTCCAGACACCCTTGGACTTTCCCACAAATCCACAGGGCGTTTCGGTCATGTTGTTTTCAGTGAATCAACGCATGTTTGGCAGGACTTTGGTGGGTTCATTTTGGATATAACGAGAGTGCTGACTCTTTTAAGGGCTAGCACACTCACATGCACACATTCACACATACACGCAAGGTTTGTCACAGGAAATAAGCTCTGCTTAGGATTTGTAAAGCATGCTTTTCCATATGTGGCTAACCACACAGTTCAGTTATTGAAACCCTGTCTTATAACCACATTCAGAGCAGGTCATTTAGAATATCCCATTGTCAATATTTCACCTTGCAAAAGAGAAAAGAGGGCAAACTCCACTCTTTGCGTTTAGAGTTAAGGGTGATAAAGTTTGTAATATTTGATATTTGGTGGGGTGAAATAATACAAGCACATAGGGCATGTAGAGAGCATAATCAGCTGGCAGTAAAGCATCAGTATCTGCCTCTCACCCTGTACTATTTTTGTAGTGATGTTGAACGTGATACGTCACTGTTTTGAAAAGACCTTCTAACAGATGGCCAATAAAAATGATTGATTTCATAGTGGGGTGGGTGTTTCCAGAGTTTTTGTGTGTGTGTGTGTGTGTATGTGCGAGGTTCCACATGTGATTTCCATCAGGAGAACATGTGAGATATCTTTAAATATATTATATGGTTTTTGCTGTTTAACCTATGCTGTTAATATTGTGATTTCCCTTATATATCATCCAAGTAGCAGGCAAAAGTGTTCAGAGTAAAAGTTTTAAAATGTATTTTGCCTTATATCTTACCTAGTCTATGAAGTCATCACACTTCAGTGTATTGTTTCTACAACTGCAATAACTCCTCAATAAGTGGCATATTAGTAATTTTGAGTGTTTTTGTTGACAGAAAATGCAAAAAATTCTTCTTCCAGCTTCTCCTATGTGAATATTTGCAAATTGATTACTGTATATTTGGCTTTTTGACTGTTGGCTGGACAAAACTAGTTTTTTAAGTTGTTGTTGGCTTCATACTTGTGAGTAATTAGTCACAAAGCCTTAGACTCAACAAAGGTCTTCTTTTTCTTCCTCTTTATTCCAAGGATCCATGTATAGCAATGTCTGTCTGTCATTGTTGCTTTGGTCCAGACTCAAATTTTTTTTTAGATATTTTTATTTTAGAGATTTGCCATGAAAATTTGTAAAGACATTCATGGTCCCCAAATGATGAAGCCTAACTTTGAAGACTTTTAGTCCAGTCCCATCATCAGGTCCAAATTTCACTTTGTCAAATACTTTGGTTTACTGCTGACATTAGCATTGAACTCACTAAATCACTGCTGTGCATACGTACGGTCTCACAGAAACATTAGCATGGCTGTAGATTTGTCTTGTTACGTCTGTTCACAGTGATCCATCAGCTGCCATGGACACCATGTGTCAAAGTGGGGCAAACACAACTGATGCAAGCCTTGGAAGCCTTTGTAACACCTCCAGTCAAGCTACCTGAGTGCACCATTGGATTGTTCACCGTCCATCTGACTGAGAAAAATAAGAATAGAATCACATAAAAATGGGAGTATAAATGGGCCTGATCGTATCAATGGTGGGACCACAATTCTCCAGAGCATTTGAGTCATGACTTAATGTTTGTATAATTGTTGTATGATTTAGTAATAATGCAAACCTTTTTTTCCAACTGGTGGCAAGAGTAATTAAATCAGGTTTGTCAGAAATGTCAAAAATGTCTCTGACATTATTACCTATGTTTTTAATCAAAACACTTGGTAGGGCGGGTGGCTGGTTATATGTTACAGCTGCTCTCCACCAACTCTTGGCCAACCTGACTTTGAACCTATCTATTAATCTATTTATCCTTGTTAGCGATGTTTGGTATATTCCCTTTTGAAATCTAACATCTTTAATTGATAAGAAAGACTTGTAGATCGGGTGATGAAAATTCAAATTTGTGCAATCAAATGATCCACCTAAACAATTCATGGATTAAAAATTGAACACAAAAAGACTTGAGCTGATGTGTACTAATTGTTGTAATGAACACAAAAACTATGAACATCGTAATGTAACTAAATAGGAATTTGCACACTGATCCACTATTTATTATTCAAGCTCCTTATATCCATGCAAACACGATCATTTCATCCTGACTCTTTCCTCTCTATTATTCACTTGTGAATTTTACCTTAGATTGCGTGGGGTGTGTGTTGGGGGATTATTAAGTAGATATCGATTGTGATTTGATTAAACTCTTGCTAATTTGCTGCAAACCAGCAAGACATTTAATCAAATAAAAATCAATAGCATCTTAAGAGCCCTGGGTACATCCCTGGAATGGGGGACTACAGTGGAGGTGTTATAAATTACCGGTAGGAGCGATACAGCCGATAGGATAATGTTGGAGGAGAGAGAAATGGACAGAGACAGAGAGAGGGACAGAGAGGGGTGGGATACAGAGGATATGTCACTCTTATAGCATGGAGAGAGGATGGATTTGTGTTTAGTGGGGAACCGTTGGCCTTGGGTGTTTCAATTCCGGCATGAACAATCAACCACTGTTGAGGAGCGCAGAGAGAATTGTTATTGTCTATTGTTATATCATCTTTTTTCCATTTTTTTATACAAAAAAAACAGGAAAAAAAACACAAGCTTGTCTCTAGTGGACAATAGTTTTATTATTTATATGTATGCTGAAGTGTTCTATATGATAGGTGATGGCTCTAAGACTTTAGGAGCCAAAAAGAGACCTGTGGAAAGCCTACTTAAACCTAGTGCACATAAAGAAATGTTCGAATAAAAGAAACCTGATGTGAAAGGAACCCAAGGACAATTGGACTTGATCTGACTCCCAAGGACTCTTACACTCTTTTGAAAATGTTTCTAATCCGTACAGACCCAGTGTAAGAGCAAGCACCAAAAGCTAAAACACATTTCTCTCCTGCAGTGTTTATGTTTACGGGATAAACAGCAGCAAGAAATTTTCGCAGTAGAAAAAGTACAAGGGTTACTAATAGCATTAATGATGGCTCTGCTCTATTCAAGTGTCCCAGTGAGCCATGGCAGTGTGACAGTGAGCCAGTATGAACAATACCATCATTAATTTCCTTTTTTACACCTCTTAGTGTGATATATCAAAACGTCTGCTGCAATAAGGGCCCTATATAGACGCTTAAGAAATTTACTGTAGGTCAAACACTATAGGAACTATTAATATTCCTCCCCCACCACCAACTGGAATCAAGATTTGAAGTTTTAATTGAGTCCACCAGTGACTAAACCTGAACATGCAGTGATTAGATCTGAGTCACTGTAGGTCTTTAAGGTGAACTGTTTTTCAGATGCCATTTTTTTTTTCACACATTCATTCATTCATTTATTCATTAATATTATTTTGTATTGCTTTGCTATCATTTTAATCCTTTTTTTTTTTTTTTGGTTTAAAGGTGCCCAATCTAAACACTCCACAATTCTCATTGAACCATCCTCTAACAAGTACTCTTGACGGATTTAAAAATAAAATCATTGCAGTTTAATATCAGCACCATAAGGATAGGGATTGTGCATGCTATTTCACTCTCATTGTTATGATCCCAATCTGATTACAATGAATCACACGCTGCTGCTGAACAATACAAGTGATAACGATGGTTAATAATGCATAAAGAGCAGAAGGGTATTAACTTTGAAACAATAACTTGGCTTTGTTGACCAGAGTTTGTCTTTTGTTTTCACCATATGCTCCCCATCAACACGGATGGAAACACACCCCCTAATGCCCAACTGCCAGTGCTTTTAATTCAGAGTGATCAACTCAGATTTCAGACAAAGAGTGTAATTAAATGTCCGGTAGTGCTTCGGGTTTTAGGTTTCTGTGTGATATGGAGTCGTTTCTTCCACACAGCCCGCTTAACACACAATATTTCTTGTGTAACAGTAGAGTTTTTTAAGGCAGTACCACTTTCACAGACAGAAGACAGTGGTGGGAATGATTCCAACTTAAACTGACTGCATAATATAACATAGGGTTTGTTGTGTGAAGGTTAAAGCACGCTGGGCATGGTCAATATTGCCATATTAACATTTAATTACCTCGAATGAGGAGTTTTGGCTGACATGAGTTCCCCTTGTTTGTTTGCTTTTTAAGGCACTTTTGCATTATTTAGAGCAAAGTTGGATATATTGGAGATTTGCATAAAGCTTTTATAAACCTTGTAAGGTGTTTTTGCCTCTTGTGTCCTTTTAATATTTGACACTTACAATAATAATTGCAAAGAAACAAAAATGGTAATTATAAAATATAAATAGCTATATATATTTCAGTAACATTTTATGTTGTAGGAAAATAGAAGGACACATCTTCAAATATTGTGTACAGGGGAAGCATTCATGTGATGAGGAGTTTAGGAATACTCACTTCTACTTAAAAAGGAAGGTTTACAGCTATTCTATTCACACTGAACTTCACTGCATATTATACACCATATTATATATCAGAAGATACAGTCCTATAGCATAGTGTTATAATTGCAGTAGTGAGGAATAGGAGATTTAATTGCAGTGTTCACAAAGCATCAATAGCCGGGTCAAATAATGCATTGTGTTTATGGTGTGGCCTGTAACCTGCAAGTCACGGGGTCACCGTGCGCGTTAGATGTCAATTATACCTCCTCCATATGTCCTGCTCTAAACCTATTTATCTTCATCCCTCCTTGTTCACTCTGCTACCTCCCCACAGGCTCAGCAGGGACTGACACATCAGGACCTTCATGTCACACAAACGCACACAACACACCCCGTGACTTTTAATAATGCTTCCACGTCCCATGCCAACATTTTTCTTATGTCTATCATAGCTGTTTCTTTATAGATATGCTGTATGCTTTTGGGAAATCAGTTTGCCCCAGGGACTCAATTACTATAGGTATTAATGGGTTTAGGTATAACTATTTTTAACTCATGTCATTTGTCTATTGTTCCCGTCCATAATTTAGTTAGATGAGTAGCAACTATCATTCCGTTTCTTCATTTTTTCTTTATTGCAAAGCACAGGTTAAATTGCACATGTGGCCGGTGAGAAGTCAGGCACATTATCTATATAAATATGCGGCGAAAGAATCGAGACAGCACAATTGATTCACTTTATATAGATCCATACATCTAAATGTGTCATTGAACTGCATGCATGCTTAAAATAATAGTTCAGCAACAGACACCAGTAGCAGAGAGTCCTAATTAAGAAATTCCATGTAAAGGACATCAAACAAAATGTAGCGCATTGCTCACACAGGCCCTCTTTCCCATCTGGCCAAAATGGCTATTGTGGCTCATTGTCTAAAAATAGGAATGAAGACAAATTATTATCATTTGCCAAAGCCCATGACAATAATGATGAATGAACACTTTTTTCCCTTTTCTGCTATGCCCTCTGAAGTCATTGCTTAAGGGCCTTTTCTCCATTTCCCCTCAGCTCTCTCTCTCTCTCTCTCCTCTTTATATCCCATCCATCCCAGCGCCCACCGCATGGTGTAAAGTATCCATTGAACAAACATCATCAGTACAGTAAAGAAATCATCCCTTGATTACAATTCTTTTCTTTCACTTGTTATATCCAAAAAATTTCCCCATCACCCCTCTTTCCCTCTCTCTCCCCTTTCCCTTTGTATTGTCGTGCATGTAGCCAGCATGATGATGATGATGGTGTGTGTGTGTGTGTGTGTGGGTGTTTGATGCAATGATTGATGACCAATTTGGCCTGACAACACTGGACCCCCCCCATCTCCCTCCCCAACCCAGCCTGTCCCATACAGAACTTCCTGAGTGAGTAATGCCCCCACTGACAGCAGATAAGGGGCATGCTTCACCAGTCTGTTCCTGTGACATCACTGCTTTGATGGAAGAGCACCACTGATGTCGCATGTACACATAAAACAATAGGAATACTCTCATTCACCTCTACTTGTTTTTTGTCAGCACTGAGTGTATAATTTGGGAATAAAGGTGGTCTAAAACCCTTTACTAGTGCTCAACTTGGTTGAAATTGGTTGATTGTGATGGTCAAAGCATCTGATTCACATCATTTTTTACATAAACATAAATAAAAAAAACACAACCTCAATGAGCAGCTTCATTGCGTATGTTCACATACAACTGTGGACATCCTGATATAGACTTTTACTTTTGTGAGTGTGAGTGTGTAGCAAGGGAGGGAGCGAGTGGGAGAAGAGGGAGAGAGGGAGCCGGGTTCAGAGCCAGTTCAGCTGTGCACGGCTTGACAAATTATTTGTGGAATTGTTGCATTCACAGTCACTTAAATAGGAATCTGTCAGAGAGGAGGAGAGGGCTGGCCTCACCGCTGCATACAGCGGAGCAGCCCGCTCAGTGTCGCACCACCTCCTCAACGACCGCCCCGCCACCGCCATGCCCTCCTCCTCTTTCCTTTTTCTCCTGCTTTTCCACAGTCTCTCTCCTCGTCTCTGTGTCTCTCCCAATCTGCCCCCCCGCCCCTTTTCCCTCTCACCCATCCTATGATGATGGATTGAGTCTAATGCAAATTTACAACCATTTTATATGTCGATGCCTCCCCCCCGGCCGGCTGCAGGAGCATAGCTCAACGTCACGCTTCCAAGATGTCCGCCTTGACACAGCCGGCATCATCGGCCTCCTCTCAATCTCCTGGCTTCACAAATCTCGGTTGGATGGAGATTAATGCCGCTGTGGGCCCCCCTGGCTGCAGCTGCACTCTGTCCATGCTTGTGTCTGCGTGTGTTTGTGTGTGTGTGCCATGTTTGTTCATACACTATGCTGTGACTACGCACACAGCAGCAGGATTCCCTTTTAGATGGATACCACACTGAAGGAAGTCATTGCTTCGCACATCTGACCCGTTCACGTCGGTCTTTTGTATGGTGATGGGCTTTCGGGGTGCAGGGCATTTCAGCGTGTCAGCGAGATGTATCCCCCAACATTGTTGTATATCACCCTTCTGGATGGAGGGATTGGAAAAAAACGAAGGGAAGAAGAAAGGAGCCAGTTTTTCACCCTATCAGCTTGGAAAGGCAATGTTGTGCCCTTGTAATTGTGTAGGTATCTCATCTATCAACAGTGCCACCCTGGATAATAAATATAGAGTACACAGGCAGCTCCTCCGAGATTTAAAGAGAGGGTGTGTGAAGGAGTATGTGTGTGTTTGTTTGTGTATGGGTGTACACGTGTGTGTGTTGAGAGGAAAAACTAGAACAGGTGCCTTTGCCCTGACGAACTACCTTTCTATGTTCTTGAATGAGTTCATGTTCTGATCTTATGAAGCCTTCCCATGCTCATGTGAAATGTACTGTCATGGTCAGTGTGCACTCAACAAGCCACAACCTCATTGTTTTTTCATTATTAAGTCTTGTGAATGTCTCTACATCTGCTTTATCACTAATTTTATCACTCACACACACACACTCCTTGGAATAAAAACTTTTCATTTAACCAATTGGAGACTTAGCATGTTTTTTGTTTTTTTTTAGTTTTCACTCGCAGACGTTCTCGTTTGCTAACTCTGATGGTTTTGGCTGTAGTACTACTACCTACCTCAGAAGCAGCCAGTGACAGGTGGTCATGTACAATACCAGTTCAGAGCATCACAGTTCATTCTTGACCTCATAAATACAGTTCCTCTGACCTCAGTTATTCAGGCAAAATATCTTGCCTTTGGTTGCCCAACAGTCATCAATTTGTCATGTAAATGTGAACATACGTATAATTTTGTAATTTCTTTTCCATCAGCACCAACAGGACAAAAAAAAAAGAGGAACAGCATGACAGAGGCGGCGCCTTAACAACAGCAGATAGAGGGTAGCTCTGTCCCACTGTGTATCCTCAGGTGGATGGATGGACAACAGAGAGAGGGTGTGGCTCTGGGGGGGACGGGGACCATATTGGACTGGAAAGCTATCTGGCCTACACAGACACTGTCAGGAACATTTTAAGTATTATTAGTATCTCGGACCTACTCCCTCTTACTACCTGGACTTGAATCATATCATTAAGTTGTATCTCATGTTTTAAACGAAGAATTTCATTGCTCAGTGTCACCATCGTGTCTTACTGTGCACATAACAAATAAACATCTTGAATCTTGAATCTTGAATCTTAAATTACCTTGATCACGCACAGAAATATGTTAAGCTTGTAAAACTTTTTTTTAATGGTTTTTAAAACCAAATTAGTCTTGGCATCCTTGGGTTTGCACGCTGCACATCTTGCTAAGAGAAGTTGAGGCTTAACATATTTTGCCTCCGGAAGCCAGAACCAGAACTGGCAGAACCCAACTGTAAAACATAGGATATTATATTGAAGATGCATTTAAGGCAGAAGCATATGCTGTCCTTGATGAGGCTTTTTATGTCATCTGTTCAGACAATGATCCTCTTTTAGATATGATAGACAATGCAAGAGTGCACGTTTCTCACATGAACTGACAGAATTACAATCAGTAACATTAGTGGAATAGACTACCTAGGATCCACATACATACATCTGGATACAACAAGACAGCAGCCTCACTTCAACCAGGAAGTGAAAGACAGCATCTTAATTTCACCCGACAGTTGGATGGTTGGGTTCATCATCATCATCATCATCATCATCTCCAGGTAGATGTGCTGTGCTGTTCCTGCCAAACTTAACTCATGTTTGCTAACTTAGTGTTAGCAAACTTTAGATCATTTTAATGTGTTAGCTACTCTGTTTTGGCAAAGTTCTAGCGCTTTTAAGTGTAAGGCTATGATATATGGATATGATATAGAGTATGCATTTATAGATTTTACAATAATTAACTGTAACTGGAATCACCAATCAATTCAGTTCAACATTCTAGTTCCATAGTGATGGAATCACAAGTAGGACAGTTGGCGAGATCAATGCAAAATGATCATTATCCATTAAAAGCATAAATTATTTCCATGATGTCACTGGTGTGTTTCTACTTTATGATCAGCTGCACTGAATTCTACTCCTGCTGGCTAACTGGACTTTATATACTTTTATGTACTGGATTATAGTTTACTTTTGAACAGTGTAGCACATTTATATTTAAATCGATGTGAGCCTACTTTTGATATATACAATATAAAGAAAGCTTTGCAAAAGTATATAAAAAAAAGAATAGTAGTTATGTATTCTAAAAAGCACACTGAAGAATACTGCATTTCAATAAACTTTTAAAGCATTTTTAAAACGAATGTACTATTTGTTCATTTTCTGGTATTAACATATAATGCACTTGTAATGAATACATTAAATTGCAACTCAAATGTTAACCTACTACGTTTTTATATAAGTGCAAATTCATTCTTAATTGAAATTAACTTAAAGTTTACTAAATCAGTGTACCTAGTATTATCTAATATACTAATTACTAATCAATAATTTAATGTGCATGTTAATGTATATTACAGGAGTATCTAAATACAACTTGGTTAAAGTACATGTGTACAGCTATGTGTATCACAAATGCGAATGAAATGACTTTGTGTTTGTCTGTAGTTTTATTAGATGAAAATAATTTTAGTAAATAGTGAAATATTTGTGGATCTTCTGTGGGGTACAACTATTACAGCCCGATAAAAATGTTCATACCAGATGTGCTAAACACCATGCTGCTGGTGGCTGTGTGGGAGGTATTTTTGTGTTTGTGGGGGGCGTGTTGGTCTAAATTGCAACCAGAAGTGTCTTGTATGTGTAGACGAGTGTATGCGTGGGAGGAGGGGTCAGAGGGTGCCATACTTGTGTTTACACTGCTCACAAAAAGCATCACTCCTAAGATGTTAACATGTCAGCCCTCTTCATTACCAGAATTAGGCTAATTAGTATGGCCGTGTGTGTGTGTGTGTGTGTGCGTGTGCATGCACATAAGCATGTATGTGTGCATTGCTCGTGTATACTGTATGTCACAGGAGTTGTTATGGGTGCCATGCAGGAGCTGACAGGCGGCCTGTACTCAAACATGGAGGCTGGCAGTTGACAAAGAGCACACTGTCACAGTAATACATGCTCTCTCTCTCTCTCTCTCTCTCCCTCTCTCTCTCTCCCTCTCTCTTTCTAGCTCACTTTCCACGTCTCCGGCTAATTGGGCCCTCTGGATATCTCCACTTTTAAGGATGTTTGTATACGAGCATATACAGTGATATGTGGCAGGGGTGGGAGCATACAGACTATTGTGTACACTGCTGTCAAAGTCTGCTTGGGAACCCTTCACTTTACGAGGTTATCTTACAGTTTTCTGTCCATATGTGAATACTGTGGATAGACTTCACTATAAGCTACAGCTCATACATGGCGTGTTATGTGCCAGTGAAAACTTCCAAACTGCTGACAACAACTGCATTTCTGGTGGTAAAGTAGAAGAATGTCTGCTGAATATGTTATGTGGTCAAACTATCAGACACCAAGCAATCAGGTTATATATATATATATATATATATATATATAGATATATATCTTTTAAAAAAAATCTTTTTATATATTTTTAAATCTCTTTCAAGCTACAATATGACAAGTGTGACACTTCTACTGAGTGACACCCAGGGAGGGAGCTGAGGGCAAAATAATGGACGACTGGAGTAAAAAAAAAAAGTGAAATAAGATTATAAACACTCAATCACTTGGACAATTTGTCAGGACTAAAAACTTTCCCCCCTGTCTCTCTCTCTCTCTCTCTCTCTCTCTCTCTCTCTCTCCCATCTTTCTTTTTTAGCTCCACTGAAAAAAAACTATTAATTTATTAAATTTCCTCTTCATTTAACGACCCCATTTGGAGAATTTGCGTTTGATCCTCACCGGCTCGGCGAGGCGTGAAGATGGCAGGACGGGGAAGGGAAGAGATGGATCCGTCAGCATGTCACATAAATATCTTATTAGCCAGTGATCTTATCATCATAAAGCAGCCCATTTATACAGTTAGGCATGTCATGTTGGTCAATTGCACAAAAAAGAAAAAAAAAATCCAACTGCATGCAATATTAAACCCTCAAATCTCATGCCAACACCATTAGGGGAGTCTAAAACTCTCCTCTTTCTGTCTACCCTCTCTCTTCTTCCTCTCCTGGATGTGTCTGTGTCATAAATCCCCTGCTTCTGGTATTTTTTCCTCCACTCCCCATACTCAGTTTTTTGAGTAGAAGAAGAAGCGCGATGGGGTTTATATTTGAGTGGGGTTAATGATTATCTGTTAAGCTTTAGCAGCAGGAGACCAACCAGCTCCACTGACTGACTGACAGACAGACAGACAGACACACACACACAAGCACAAGTCATGTATATACCAATACCAGAAGAATAGATGGTTATTGTAATCATTATCCTCTCCTTTGTATTCAGATACTAACTTCTCCATTAATACTATTTCCCACTGTACATCATTTTACACTTTCACTAAACTTTCCAAAACGATGAGAAAAGTTCTGCATTGACAAAAGTATAGTCATACTGATCTGGGTCACTTTCACTTAACTATAAATGTTGTAAGTTACACTTGACAATGTTTAACATAGCATTCCCCTAACCTGTTTGAAATGAACATGAATGAAAGATAAGAAAATTAAATGACAACATTAGCCATCATTCGGATTAAGTTTTCTACCTACAAAACTAGACTGTGTTCGAAAGTGTTGGACTATAATTATTATAGATGGTGTATTACAGTCATAATATGTAAATCTAGCTGGTTTTTAATTGAATTCCCTCTTGGTCTTTGGCCGAATTAGTCAACCCAAGACGTTAAGAGATAGACAAGGATATGGCCATCAGACGGGTAAGGTAACACAAAGAAGATGTGGGGTCAGCTCTCTCACAAAGTCTGAATTTTAAGACTCAAATTTCATGGATCGGGTAGGAATTTATATACAGGAGTTCAGCTGCACCAGAAGGTCAGGGCTTATGACACAGAGCAGCAGGAGATGGTACAAACATACGTTCTCCAGTACAAAGGGCAGTGTGTTTTACCACCAACACTGACTACAGCAGTCACAGACACATGGTGCGTTCAGGCACAAGGGTTTATACATTTTTATGTTATCACTTCAACACATCATGGACAATGTGCTTACTATGTACCAGGCCACAGGTACATACGTATATAAGTTATATACATATCCATTCCCCTGTTGAGCTGTATTGTGCGCACTGTAAATAATTGTAACAGTCTACTTAACAACACATCCAGGCTACTAACAAGAACACACAGTGGAGTTTATGGCTGGATTCCATTATTTACATCCCGCAGTGGCATTTTAATTTGTCCACTTCACGTGATATACTAAGCCGTTAATGAGGAGCACCCAAACATACACATACACATACTCTGTGCATTTTCAGCTTTACCACCACTTCCACCACTACTACCACTTCAGTAGGACTGACTGAACGCAGCACAGACGTCGCTGTCAAATCAACAATGTCTGACTGTAAATAGGTGTAGTGTGGCTATTACAGCATCAGCATAAACATAATTTGGCTTACTACATTCTGTGTTGAGAACATTGTGTCTTACCAGATGATACGGTTAGGTTGACTTTTTTTTTTGTAAAGAGCTTGTGACAGGAAGCCCAACTGGAAAACTTCAATAGAGAGAAGTTAGAATAGACATAAGTAGGAACAGAAAGAACAGAGAGGACCCAAAAGCCACGAGCACAGGACAGAAATACAACAGCTGAGGAAGTGCAGATGTGGTAGAACAAAACTGGTTAGAGGGCATTGGTTAGGGATGAAACTGATGCTTCAAAGGACAAAAAAGTCACACCAGAAATCCAGCGCCTGGAACACAGTGGACGACACAAGCCTGACAGTTACCATAAACACCGCCATACTGAACGCACCTGCTACATAAGCACCATATCGTTCCATCTGATAGATCAGGCAAGATCTGGCACAAATTAAGCCCCCGGATAGAACAAACCTTTAAGAGACAATCAGAAGATGTAGAAGGAAGGAAGCGAGAGCGCAGAGAGCAGCAGACAGACTAGGAGGATTATTATTCAGTTATCAGAGCTCTGTGGAGCAGAACTGACATGGACAGGAGCAGATTTCCTGCTTCTCATACTTCCATCTGCCACTTCGCCATGCAGAGGATACACACACTTTCTGTCTGCACCCTCAAAGGCAGAACACATAGAGAGAAAGAGGCAGAAGCACTAACTAAAATGCTGTAAGGTCAAATAGCCTCCTCGTACTGCATGTGTGCAAATATTAAAATATTAAAAGTTCCCCTTGGTCAGTAAATAAATGAAATAGTAAATGCTGCATGTTTTTTTATTATTATTTAAAAGCCAAACAAGCCATCCTAATAATCATCTCGGCCGCGATTGGTAAGGTCAGCCCAGTTTGATTGTATATCTACATATCAGCATCATTGCAACGTCGAGCATAAACAGAATCTCTTCCTTCTCATCAGCGTCCCTTCTTCCTTCCACAGTCACCCCCCCCCCCCCCCCCCTCTCCACCCCCTCCATTTTTTAAAGCCCCAAATCTGTCTCATTATCTTGTTTTGATGTTGCACTTTATCAAAATAGGACTTGATAGCCTAGGGCCCGAAGTGCATCTGAACTGCGGACAAGAAGGAGAAGAGGAAGAAGTGAGAGTGCCCGTATCATTTCACCGCCTCCTCTGTTGACAACAACAAGAAAGACCATCACAGCAAAATGCCCGCATGTATGGACATCAATTATTTTTTAATTGTGAAAGAGTACACTACACTAATTAAAACTTGTATATCTTGCCATGCCAAAGGCAAAATTAATAATTGATATTTTATTAATATTCAAAAGTAGCACTGGGAATATATTAAAGGGATTTTGTGGTTGCAGAAATTATCTAGTACCAGGCGTGTGTGTGTGTATGTGTGTTATTATGTGTGACCTGTTTCTGATGAATTAGACTACTCCACCCCTCTTTTAGCCAGGCCGAGTCCACTTTAGCCCCAGAGAGAGAGACAGAGGGTGGATCAAGGGGATTTGTTTTGAAGGACCGGGGGTTAATTTCACTGTAGTCGAATCACAAATGAATCATATTCTTTAATATTCCTGAAAAAATACAGAAGATCCTCAAAATTCTCAAACTTGTGCACTCAAATTGGAAGATTTTCTGCGATGGTGCATGCCAGCAGAAGCCTTGAAATGTAATTTTTGGGGGTTGGTTCTGGAGTTTTATCTGAATACGCATGGGTATTTTATGCAGGAATAGCTCATATTCTCTACATGTTGTACGTGGACGTCCCCAAAGTTGACTGTGCCTCAGCGATCTCAGCCATTAATTGGTCTGAGAATTTTGTTCCTCTTGACATATTAGCAAACCTGACATTTAAAAAGAAGAAGAAAGGGAAGAAGAAACACAAGCGAGAGGAAGAGGAAAAAGAGCTTGACGGAACTCCGACATGTTTGGTTAACGCAAAGTTTTGACCTTCTTTGATTTGATTTCGTTTTTGGATCTTATTCAATCAAAATCACTGTTGATCAGCGTGGACCTGATCGTGGCCCTGAAGGAGTAACACAGCGACATGTTGACATGTCACAGTAGGAAAAGCACAGATTCCGGGTTTTGAGCGTTCTCACTTACTGTCACGCTGTCACGGCTTACTGGGACACTTGAATTGAGCCATAGTTTATGTTATTTGTAGGACTTACTATGAAAAATGAAATTCAAAAGGGACCATCAGTGTTTGTCAACTTAGTAACAACATGTGCTTACTTGAGCAGCAAATGGGCTCCTGAAAATTTCTAATATTTTTCTAAAATATGTTTTTAAATAATTCAAACATGCTTCAAATACTGGCATATCTTTGTTTCCATGCAATCAACAATGAGCTCCCTACATGATCTTGACAATTAACTACAAATATAAGAAATCTCAAAGGGGCTTGTAACAATGTCGAACTCCCCCTTTCAAATTGCCAGCATCAGATGAAAGGAGTGTTCAATGACGAGTCCTTGGGAGGCAGAAGTCATAATTTTTTGTTTGTCAGCACCCAGACAAGAAAAATGTGCTGGAGTTTTGCACCCTGATTGGTCACAGATTTGTAAATGATGCACCGCAGAGCAAATAAATGAATTCAATCTGGACATTCCTGGTGTGATATTTCACGCTCTCTCATATTTCTATGACAACATTTTATTTGCAGTAGTCATGATGATTTTGTAACCGAAAAGTTGATCCAAATGAATAACAGATAAATAATCAATCAATTAAATTAATAACATGTTATCCTTATACAGAGCTTGGTTCGTGTGATTTTGCCTAAATATGGCAGATTATTAGTATCAGAAAATATCCTATAATAACCATGTTAATGGTTTTAAAAATACTGCCAAGTCCTACTGTTATGGAACCTTAGTAATGGAAACAAGCAGATTACAATGAATCATTATAATATCTAGCATTAATATAGACAAATTCAAATCATTTTAATATCAGCATATCAAACTATCTACAGCTATAGCATTAGATCCCTCTCGATATCCAAAATTATATTTTTAGCATTTTTTTCATCTTCAGGCCAGAGCAGCAAGTGATAAAGACATGGCTGTGTGTGTGTGTGTGTGTGTGTGTGTGTGTGTGTGTGTGTGTGTGTGTGTGTGTGTGTGTGTGTGTGTGTGTGTGTGTGTGTGTGTGTGCGTGTTGCGTGTGCGTGTGTGTGTAGCAGCGTCCTCTACAACCACATTATCTCTCCATCCCCTAGCTGTTGAATATTCACGTGAGGGGAAAGACTGTGCTAATCTAAAATTTCTAATTAAAACTATTTGGTTTGCGGTATCACATAAACACTATTATTGTTTAATATCGTTCACTGTCGGGCGGAATGATCCATCATTCTGCCAGGTGCTGCCCCCTCCTCCAATCAACCGACACCCGCCCTCCACCTCATATCATATCCCCTTTAAAAAAAATAAACAAAAAGATAACGACGCCACCTCTCCTACTACCACCATCTAGAGCCTCTCCTTTTTTAAAAGGAAGCCAGGGTGAAACAGAGATGGGTGGGGTGGGGGGTGAGCATGTGTTTAGTATTTTTTTAATAAGCGTCCTCAGTACTATTGAGTGGGTCCCTTTGTTCATATGGTAAGATTAATTATGCTGTCAGCCACTCTCAGGGGCTGCTTAACAAAGATTCAGTGATATAATGGCCTGGCCCTGCGCTTGGCAATCACAATCACTGGGAGACAATTTCAAATTCTCCCCTCTCCACACAATGGCAAACCCTCTGCCGTCCCTTTCATCAAAGAGGAAGTCATTTTAGCCGGGGATGACGGCTAAACATCCTTCTCCTTTGCATCAGTGCAGGCACACACATTGGTTACGCAGAAACACGCACGCACTCGCAAGGAAGTTTCCCTTCACGTCTGTGCGGTTTGATTCTTCAGCTGTCATTCATAACTCGCTGTTCTAATGTGTGTGAGCTCAGGTCTCCTTCAAGGACGGCAGAAACAAAGTAATGGAACGACACACAGGGTTTGAACTCTGCTATTGTCGCTGGTGTTTCATCAAATGTCTAAACACACACACACACACACACACACACACACACACTCACATTTCCTTTCTCCTTCCTCCCTTCTCTCTTCCCTCCCTGGCGTCTATATTATACCGAGGTTAATTTTGCATTGCAGATTGAAGACGCTGCGGCCACATCATCACAAGCAGCACCGATAAGATAGATGTTTTTGTCATAGTCCATAGAGGATGGGAGGCAGATAAATTGATTGATACTGGCAAGTTCTTTTCGGGCGATTTCAAAGGCCTGATTTGTATTTTTGTGTCTCGAATCTGTTACTGCACAACAATCTCTCTGCGAACAAAGCCGGATGTTTTAGAAAGGGCAGAATTGGAGAGAATGTAGAAAAATGAACGCACGTGGCTGAGAAATGTGAGGGGGATCGGTCAGATTAGCACCAGACTCACTGCGGGCAGATACCTCTGACTAGATATGGCTGGTAAGCATGTGCATGTGGCTGTTAGTGCGATTGGAGGCTAAACTCCAGCTGGTGGACGAGAAGATCAAGAATATCACCATCAGAGATGGGGGGAGTCAGCGCTGGGTGAGATGAGGGTTGTGTGTTTGTTAGCACTTTTGTCCCTGAAGCTGCGTGGATACATGTCCCACATGCTGATCCTTTAAAAATGTTTTCTTTTGAGCGACCTCATGTGTCCTCCTGACTCTTCTAGTGCAGTGGACTGAATCCTGAGAGCTCCAGCCTGAGAACGTCAGAAGTCCTGAGAAGTCCAGCTGAAGCTCTGCTGACACACTTCTCCATGTTATGTCCTATCTGGTTCCAATTACATGCATTAGGGGTATATGACAAAGCTGCTATCTGTATCTGTATTTAACTTTATGCTGGAGGTAGGTGAGCCTTATAATGGAAGTTGTTAGAACTTGTTGTGTTCAAGAATTTTGTTTGTCTTTCTTTCTTTCTGAAAATAGAAGAGGAGACTTGCAGTGGGCCGTACCTCATGATCTACTGTCAAAAACTGGAAGTTGTGGATATTATAGAAAGAGGCCCAGACAAACAACAAGCTGTTGACAAAAATCGGAAATGCTCCCTCGGCTATTTTGCCTGAACTTTTGAGACAATCCCTTACTTCAGTTAGTACTGAGCATGGGTTAAAAATCCCATCTGTCAACATACGTCAGCTTAAACAAAACATCTGGTGAAAGCTGATGAAGATGAACTTTGCTAAATATCTGAATACTGAACTCTAAAAATGCTCATACAAACAATAATCATCGTTACACTGCTGCTTCTGAAGACATTGTTTAAATCTGCTCACTGTGAAGTTATAGTTATAAGGGGCGTCTCGTTTTGATTATTTCTTGATGGATTTCTGAACAGATCTTGCCACGAGTGAAGGATGAGTTAGCAGATTTGTATAATGTCTGTATGTTTTTTATGAAGAAATGGTGCAATGTTTGAGAAAAGAGTGAGTAAGGTGACAGCTGGGCATGGAGGGACCACAATTCATGAAAACACTGAATACTATTTGGATCTGTTGCATTATCTGTTCATGTCAGAGTTATTATTGATATTTGCTTACATCAATATGTATATATGATAAGAGGAAAAGTATAGGAGGTTTAATGACAAAGGGAAACTGTACTCATATGCAAATGAAGATATATGAACAACACTTGATGACAGAAATAGATTTTATAGATTGCAGATTGAGAATGTGTTCATCAGTTTACCCGTCTATACCCTCCACTTTATATTTTTATGCAGAGCTTTCTGCAGTTTTAATTGAAGTGCATCTTATATTATGTAAAATAATAATAATGAACGATTAAACAAGTAGAGGTGAACGACGGTAGTAACATCGCTTTATGAGTACATATGACATCAGTGCTCCTCCATCAAAGTAGTGATGTCGCTGGTGAAGCATGTCCCTTATCTGTTCCCGTCCGCAGAGGTATTACTCACTCAGGAGGGGGGGGGGGGTCCAGTGTTGTCAGGTCAAACTGGTGATCAATTACAGCATCAAACATCCAAAAACACAGAAACACACACACACACACACACACACAGTTCAGATCAGCACCAGCTTATGAACTCCACACACTAACTTGTGATGTGCCAGTCAGCCGTGCCAGAGAGGATTTCCCTGCCTTGTGCCTTTAGACTCCAACTACAGAAAAGGCAACTGCATCATGACCAAAGACACAAACTAGGACTGATGCCACTGTAATCATGATGAATGGAAGGCAGAGGACACGTCACCATTTCCTCTCTGCTTGATAAATGGTGTAATATACTCTTATTTAGCAAAAAAAGAACCTAATCATAGATCTTTGGATTGTGGTAATATTCCACATCATATGTACTTAAAGAGCACTTATGGAATATCTATTTTCTTTGCCTTTTTGTTCCTCTTTTTTTGCCGTAAACTAGAGAATGAAGAATACTTAAGAAGGCATTTTTGTCCAGTGGTTTGGCTCATTTAAAACAATCTTCATTTATTTCTGTTCACATTTAATGTAATTACGAGAGTAAATCATTTCTACATCATTACATTTTGGTTGTATGGATACAAACATAAATACATGAAATGAGTAGGATTTCTAATCCATATTATTACAAAGAACAAATATAATTGTTTGGTCATTCTTACAACAGTACGTCCATCCATACAAATCTCCACCCAGCTGCACCTTACTGAGATATTTGCTAGAAAAGCCATAACATCACCGAACTCACATGAAGTGGAAATGTGAAAATGCGATGATTCAAAAGAAAAAAAAGAAAAAATTCCCATGCGAAGATAGTGTGAGCCCAGAGCGAACAACTTAAGGGAAATATATTAAAATCAGATTCAACTGTTCCTGAAGAACAGTTTGCATTTAATGTTGAGTGGGACACACATGTACATTTGCCTATTTAACGAGGTAAAATCCTTATTACGAATAATTGAAAACAGGGCATTCCTATATGATTCGGTAACATTCAGTCCACGCAATTTGTTGCTGTTTTAGCTTCCCAAAGCTACACTACCTTTCCTTTTTAATTATTTACACAGTCGTGTTACAGCGATACTTATGGTTCATATCCTCAAGTCTTTATTGTTCTCATATTGTTTTGCCAGATAGCGCTGAGGTTAATATATTCTAGCTTTTAAGCCACATTATCCTCCTAATTATGATTCAACCTTGGCTTTGCTCTCTACCTCACTCTTTTTTAAAAAAAAAATCTCATTCTTTTTGTCCTCGACTCTCTTAATGAATGTTTTTTTGTTGTCGTCTACTTAGCATTATATGGTATTTGTCAAATATGCATTTTTTTCCTCTCCCATCCCTGATATAAATTACAATATAACTTGGAAAACTTTAAATGGTCTGCCACCATCGTGGGGACTGTATGAAATTAATTGCTGCCATGACAGATGATTGCAGGCGACGTTAAGGTCATTAAGTTCTGCATACACTGTAATGAGGTAGGCACCAACACACGCGATTGGCTGCCTATTATTTACCAGACTACTGAGGTTGGCTTGTGCTATTTTGCCCTTGATACTGAAAGAGGGGATTTTTCCTCGCTTGGGAACAAGTGAGCTGGAGGAGAAAAAGAAGAGAAACATCACTTTCTGTCTTTCTGCATCACACGCAAGCAATCATATATATGTGCATGTGTGTGTGTGTGTGTGTGCGTTTGTTTGTGAGAACAGAGCAAAGGAGGTGGCCGGGGTGGGGCGCGGAGGGGTTGCAGTGGATGTGACAGTTAAAGAGTCTGAACATGTAAATCAAAAATAGTTTGGGCCTTAATGGATGTGTTTTAGCAGATCTCTCCCAGGCAAGGGCCTCTCATCCTGCGTCCCTGCGACCCGCTTGCCTGTCTGGTGGGATGATGTTTACAATAATGGGGAGAGGCAGTCCAATTTCACCCAACACGCCAGGCACGGCAGCCACCTCTCTCCGCGGCCCCTGCGCCACATTTGAAAAGAGATGAGATTGAAAACAACACTAACTTCATGTACAGGGCAACGTGGGGAGAGGCAGAGTCGTGCCACAGACGAGCATCAGACACAATTTCACCTTGGCAGGGCGCTTGTCAAAATCAAGAAATATCACATTCTGTTTCTTTGTCTCTTCCTACTTTCCTCCTTGTTTTTCCGCGATAACTGTATTTTCTACCCTTGGGGTGTCACTCACACATGCAAACACATTTTCATACTAACAGAAACACACACACACACACACAGAAGGCCCAAATAGACTTCTTTGTATCACCTGACAGTTTCCAAATGAAGCACACACACACACACACACACCAACACACACTGTAAAGTCCTGAGGGAATAACGTAAAAAGCTTGATGTATTCTTCCAATGCCAAAGATTTTTATTGTCTGTCCTTGCACCCAGACACCAGTTAAATATGTTAGTTGACATCTGTTCACCTGTCCAAACAAACAGTATGCATGATACGTCTGCTGCTTATAACAGTGCACGTGTCCACTTGTTACGCTTGGGCTTTTGGCTCGATGCTTTTAACTCCATCACTGCTAAAGGAAGTAAAGCAGGATCTTCCATTGAGTCAAAAGAAGAACAACAAAATTAAGGTAAATAAAACTGCCCTTTGGGAATTTTTAGGAGAAATAAAGAATCCTCACACACTTGTTCCAGTGTTGCTGGCGGGTGTGAAGTACTGATATCAAAATAACAAATCCCCAGTAATTTTCTCCAGTGAAACATTTTAATTATGCGTTGATTTCCTGGTGTGGAAGAGCATTAATGAGGTATTTATTTTGGCTGCTAGTACGGCTTGAGAGAGGCGAGCTGTCAGCAATGACGTGAATGTGACGATGTGGCTTCTGACCTCACAAAAAAAAACCAAGGGTACTTCACTTCTCACCACATTCACAAGTGCATGAGTGTCAATAAATGAATGCAGTTTTATTGCATGTTTTTATTTGTGTGTTTTTTGGATACACTTTATTTAGGCCACTGTGAGACTAGTTCCATGTTATAAGCACACCCTGTTGATCATGCCGACGACACAGTCCTCCCTTCACAGCCCCATGGATCAGTCCTCCAGATGTTTGTGGATTGGTATGACAACTTTTGTCTGGAGCTGATTGTCAGCAAAACCAAAGAGATGGTGGTGACTTTCTCCAACTATCAGGGGGAACTGGCCGCAGCAGTCACCACCACAATCCATGGAGAGCCTGTTGAGCTCGTGGATGAGTACAAATACCTGGGCACCATCTTTGACAGTCTGCTGAAATTCTCCGCTAACACTGAGGAGATGTCAGCAAAGGCAGTACCTCCTAAGGAAGCTCAATTCCTTTGGAGTAAGTAAGAGCATCCTCCGGACATTCTACTACTCCTTCATCGAGAGCATCACCACCTTTTCCATAACCTGCTGGTTCCACTCAACCAGCCTCCAGAACAGAAACCGTCTGCAGAGCACTGTCACCGTCTGCTCTAAAATCATTGGAATACCTCTCAGAACTCTGTCAGACGTGTATGAACATCTAACACAAACATTAGCAAACCGGATCCTCCAAGACCCCTCACACGCTCTCTTCTCAGCGTTTGAATGGCTCCCATTGGGTCGCCGGCTTCGCTGCCCTGCCTGCAGGACACAGAGGAGAACTCTTATCCCCCCCCCCACACACACACCGACCACCCCACACAACACACATTTACATAAACTACATCACTGCACCTACCCACCTCATTGCCAATTTGCACCCTGTAATTTAATGTTTATTCTCATTTGCACTATGTTCTTACTTTATCAACATTTTAGCATTTAGAGCGTTAACCACAATTTAGTATGTTAACCTTTACCTTATTTAAGTTTTGAGTTTGCCTTATTTCTATTTTATCTATTCTTCATTTATTTACTTTACCTTTATTTTATTCATTACCTTTATTTTTCATTGATATTCTTTTGTGTCATTGTTGCACTGCACGCTCTATGTACCTTTTATTGTTATAATATATATATATATATATATATAATATAATAGTTTTTTTAATTTGAATAATGGCCACTTGGAATTAAAATAATTTAACAAGGAGACAACAATTGGACAATGACATCAAATTAAAATGACACACCAGCAGGGTTTGATTTGGTTGTTCAAACAATCTTTCAATCCAGAGGTTCACCGTGCCACCATGGTTATCACTACATAACTCCTGAAAACAGTTGTACACAGTGTCTTCCTATGTGTGTGGAGGAGTAAGAGAAAATAACTCTGAGGACGCCATTGTGATGCCTTTAGGGTCTCTTAGGGTATCTCAAATTTGAGCATCACAAGTCAGATGAAACCAGAAATATCATACACTGTTGGCCACTGTTTCGGTCATTTGTCCTTCATCACGTAGGATCCATATCTATACATGGTTTGCTATGATTTCTGGTTCCTTTTCAGTTCACTGTTTTTGGTTCTACACACCTGTCACTTGAGGGTAACCTGACTTATTTGTGGTATTTGTGTGTTTGGATGCTGGTTTCCAGTAAAATAGTGAGAAACTACAAGTAAATACGTGTTTTCTCGCTCACCTTTGGTGGTTTCATGCCGTTTCATACAGTTTTGGTCTTATTTACCAAGGCTCTGTGGTATCCGTCACCTTAATACATTGGACGGATGCTTGAGGGACAAAATGTCACTGTTGGCCTGACGGTGAAAAGGCACGTTGAGTTAAAGACACTAAAACCTTTGGAGTAATCCAGGTTGTAATGTACAAAAACCTGGCTGAAGCAGTGGGTCTTGAACCTCACTACCCCCCCCCCCCCCCCCCCCCCCCCCCCCCCTCAACAACCTTCTCTACGCTCCCCTTAGTGTCCTCACATTTGGATCTTTTCTCCCTGACCCTCCTAACCTTGTAGCGTTCCCCTCCTCGATCTGTACTCTAATCCAGGCACTGGTCCTTCACTAAGTCACCCTCATAAATAAGGTCAGCACAGACAAAAAGGGGAGATGTTAAGAGTAGGAAATCACATCAGAGGAATAAAACCAGGTTATTTTTGTACGTTTGTAGGAATCCTTATTCTGTGAAGGGTCAAGCACCTTTCGTTTTGCTCTGATCTCATGGGAAGGCGGAGGAGGATGAGAGGATAGAAAGAGAAGTTCATTTTATTACAAAAAAAAGAAAAAAACGAGAGAATGAGGGCAAGGATTTCGCTGACGATTGGGGAAGAATGAAAAGGTTAATTGGGCTATTATCCGGCTGTAGTTTTTGAAGGATTTATAAGATGTCCGGGACTCGCTCTCATTTTCTCTCATTCTGTTTCAGACATGTGCTCATGAACACACAAGTGCACACTACCTCACACACACTGAATTTAAACAATAAAAGAAGATATAAAGTAATGGCGCTATAAATTATAGTAATATGTTGGAATATGTATGTGAACTGCGTGGTATACACCACATGTTTTAAGAACAGAGTAAACTGAGTGTAATATAGCAATGTGGCAAAGAGGAGAATGTTCAGGAGGGAATTTGTGCGACATTTTATTCTAAGAAATAGTACACCATTTTGGGTGAATTTTGAGTACAGAAGCATCAGGCCAACCATGTGCCCCAAGTGTAACAAGGTCATGTCCCTTATCTTTAGGTTGTCCAAAGATAATCTGGGAAATGAATAAAACCACAAGGACAAGTGGAATAATTTAGTTAAACCAAATCATCACACAAAAAGCACACATTAGTTTAGAATTGTTACGGAATTTATCTTTATCATTCAATCAAGTTTCAGTTGTATCTCTTTTCTCAGCTTTATCTCCCCAAACCGGTATTGTCAGATTATTTCCTGATCATGCTAACAGCGTGCTGCTGAACACATCTGAATGTAAAGTCCCCTTCCAAAGAGAGCTCTTCATGTAACCTTGGTATGAACTCAAGTGTTTCACTGATGTTATCACAATGATACAATGCCTGTCTTATCAGTGACAAAGTGATCTTGCAAATAAACCCAATCAATGAGAAGTTTCTCTGTCAAGAGGAAAGGCATGAGAATGAATGAGGATGAATTAACAAATGAATACATGTATAGTAATGAAAACAGAATATGCAAGTATATACAATTATTATGGAGACAATAATGCCAGAAAAGTTTCCAGGGTGGATGCTAAAATGCTCTTCAGTCGGCTGATAATTCTCTGTAAGTTAGTCACCACGAGCGACACCTTTGACATTATGCATAGTCATTAGATCCAATGTTATATTAAAAAAGTGCTGATTATGGCTGCTTGACATAAAAGACATCTGTTACCTGTGCGTTTGTGTCAGCAATACTTAACACCTCTGAATGGAACTAAATGACTAAGTGGTCATTTTCAAACACAAGACAGCAGGTTCCCATGCTTGGAATTATGGTGAGAGAAGAATCCCGAATACAGTCGATCTCTTGTGCTGACTTTATTCACAATGCTTTGGTCCTCAGACCTACATCAGGTAAAAAATGATGATCACGAACAAGAATCATGAACATGACTTGAAAAGAAGGAGTGAGCTATTGTAAATAAAATCAGTGCAAGCATTCAAATTTGTGCAGGATTTGTTGGCTCTTAAAATTAGATCTGATGTCTCTGTCCTTAAGACTTTCTGGACGTCAAGAACTTTCTAAAGATTGTTACCAATTATTATGTGGTGTGCTTCCATACAGCTTGTAGCAGTTGCTCCTGCCTCCTTGCTTAATATTTTCAGCTTTTAATGTTATTCTTTTATCATACTTGTTAAAATGTTTCTACTAACTTATTAAA
Organism: Pempheris klunzingeri; assembly: GCF_042242105.1. Classification (NCBI taxonomy): domain Eukaryota; kingdom Metazoa; phylum Chordata; class Actinopteri; order Acropomatiformes; family Pempheridae; genus Pempheris; species Pempheris klunzingeri. Next base: position 31,242,815 of record NC_092012.1, on the reverse strand, counting down.
GCACCCTCTCTAAGCATGCTTGTAGCGAGAGTTCTGGTATGTTTTTTCACAGTGTAATTACTTCTTTTATTCAGCCATGCTACCATTGTGCAGCAACTCCATGGCTGCATTGTTTACTCCAGGGACAAGCTGTTCATGCTGAAACCAGCCAGCATGGCGACCAGAACATTGGATATCTCTGCAGAAAAGGACACGCAGGGGATGCAGAGGAGGAGCAAAGTAACAATGAAAGAGAGCTGGGTCTAGACCACAGAGACATATGGATAAGAGGAGATATAAGTTGTATTTCCCCTCTCTCCCCTCTGGATGAGCTAATGGTGCTAGCCAGGAGTCAGAGGGAGTGTACTATCATGTGTTTTACTGAATCATCACTACACAAGGATATGTTTCCAACAATAGCATTCAGATTGCACCAAGAGAGGTAAGCATCAAGGTGGGGTCCTTGCTGTTTTAACAGACGGTGCAATGCTACTGACATTACTATCAAGGAACAAATTTGTTGCCTGGACATTGAACTTTCTGCTGTGGAACTCCAGCCATATCATTTACCAAGGGAAATCTCACAGGCTGCGTACATGCTCCCCTGTGCTAACCCGATGTCGGTGAGTAACGCCATTCACACCCCCACAGCTCGACTCCAGACTCAAAACCTGAGTGCCCTCATCACAATCTCGGGTGACTTCAACCACGTCAGTTTGGCCAAAACCCTGCCCAGCTTTACCCGTGACTTGGCCATCCAGAGAGGAGAGGATGTGGGTCTTGCTGTGTACTAACAGCTCTTCCTCCCTCCTCCCCCTGGCTAGGTCAGACCACAACCTGGTGCACCACCCCTGTTATGTGCCTCTGGTGAATAGTAAGCCTACAACCACAAAGACAGTGAGGAGATGGTTGGGGGAGGCCTAAGGAACACTGCAGTGCTGTTTTGAGGTGACAGACTGGCACGCTCTGTGAGCCACATGAGAGGAAATTGATAGGCTCATGTAGTGCATCACAGAATACATCAGCTTCGTTGTGTGCTATGCTGCCAAGCAAACATGCTGTTATTCAAATAACACTGATGACAAAGGACATCAAAGCTGTGTAGAATGCAAAGAAGAGGGTCTTTAGAGCTGGTAAAGAGGTGTAGAGGTGCAGAGGTGTAGAGGTGAGGACAATACAAGAGGACCTGAATGTGAAGATTGGGGAGACTAAAGAGGAGCACAGGAGGAAGTTGGAGCAGAAACTCCAGATGGACAACATGAGAGTCGTCCGACGTGGCATGAAGACACAGTTCCAGGCTGACTGGCAACAGAAGGATTGTCCCTACCCACCTTGTCTTGACATCTCCCCAACTTTTTGTGAGGGTTCTCACAGGGTCCTGTGAGGGGCCTTATTTATTAGTGTGCAGGGATCAATGCTGATTGCTGGGGTGTGTGGGGGCAGCAGGTTGAGGGTAGTGGACGATCTTAAAGGCCAGTGAAATCGCAAGGGTGGAGCTGGACCCCATTGTCAGAGAAGAGGATGCAATACAAGTTAATGTGTCATTTTGAAAAATGTCCTCTACCTATTCCATGATGTGGTGCTCATGCATAGGGGTACATTCCATGCAAGACTCATCCCAGCAAGATACACCACAGGAAGTCATTCCTGCTCGTTGCCATCAAACGTTTCAACTCCTCCCTCTGAGTGTCAGACCCTTGGAGACTCAGAATAGACTGGCCATTGGACTTATTTTACCCCAATCAACAGTGATTCACCTGTGCAATACTCTGATAAACTCTGGCATTAACACAACATTGACATAGAACATTTCATTTAATATTCTTATTTATACTGTTTTTGCATTTTAACACATACATAGATTCATTTCCATGCATTAATATTACACTGTTATATATTGTACTGCAAATATTTACATTTTTCTTACATTTGCTATATTTGCTAATTTCTGTTTTTCTATTTTTTCAATATATATTATAATATAATGCACTCACTTCTACATACTTATAACTACTGTTATTATTTTGTTATATATTATTAGTATAATTCACATATTCTTCCATACTTCTGATTTTTGTTTTTTATGCTTCCATATATTTCTATTGTAGAATGGGAGCAACTGTAACGTGACCCAGATTTTCGCCCAGAGGATCAGTATAGTATTTTTGATTCTGATAACTCTTTTTTTGGTGAAATGACTTCCATATAGTGAATATTAGCAATAAATAAATAAATAAATAAATGTATGAATAAATAAATGGTTGTAAGCTTCTGCAAATTCAAGCTACACCTTTTCTGCAGTAACAGAGAAACTTAACCCGTTAACCTGTATATGCATTCACACATGCAAACCTTAGTAAATGCTGTAACAATAGCACCTATGGAAATCCTGTCTCTTCAAAGTGCTCCCACCTGTGAGCTAATGCAGACACACGTATACACGCACATCAACACGCACACTGCACACCACAGTTATTTCTTTACTTACTTATTTGCTTACTTACCGCAGAGAGAGAATGGAAGCAGAGGACAGTACTCTGCCCTTGAGAGTCGCCCCTTGATTAGCAACCACTCATTTGTGATGTTCTCCGGCAAATCAGTGGCCATTCACATGACGAAGAATGCCGCTGAAAAAATGAACAGCTGTCACTGTGTGATGTGTTAATTTCCTGACAGTCTCTGCGCTGAAACCAATTACTGATTTAAGGGCAGGGAGAGAGAGGCCCTCTGCACACGCTCATTAGGCTCCTTCAAGACTAAAAGGATAAAAGCAAAACAAGGACAGAACGAGACGAGAAAGAAAGAAAGAAATAGAGACTTTCACACTCTCGCTGTCAGCTGAAAGCCTTGTATGTACAAAATGTCATTTTAGAAAATAATTAAAAACAAAATGACTAGAGTGTAGTGCGTCTTCTAACAATCACATATTAGTGGAATTGTGTTTTGTGGGAAGAATAGAAATTTACTTAGCACAATAAGATTGTGTAATCTCTATTTTTTCTCCTCATCTCTTATCTCAGACTCTGAACAATATGTTTGTATTCTTCTTTTTGCTACCACGAGAGAAAGGGCCATTATACACTTGTGTTTATCTGTAATCCTTTTCTTATTTATCATATGCATCTTCAACATTAGCTGCCTCATATATTCATCTTTCTAAATTACATGTTGTGAAAATGTTATTTTAATCCAGTTTGATAAATGATTCGTACGTATGATATGTAGACTCACTCTGGTGTATTCATGATCTTAATATGACATGTGAAACGTGTTGAATTTCATTTAACTTTTCAAGTTTCAAATCCAGCATATTTCCATGTTTATCTGCTGGCAGTCTTCTTCATCCCTGTCCTTGTTGGCACATTGCTGCGTATCTAAGCGTCTTACCACCTGTTGGTCAGTGGAATACAGTGCAACACATCAACCATGAGCTCACGCAGGCATGTGTAGGTGTCCTTCAACATTCAGAGATACATTTCCAGCCCCAGTGATAGCTGTTTAATAGGTTTTCTGGATAGCTGTGCATAGCTGTATCACACGGTGTATGTTGGAATGGCTTACTTAAGATGGGAATAAACTGAACTCTATATGTTGTTGGAGTATTTAGCTGCTAGAAATGTCCTTTGCCTATTACCTAACGTATTTGAGAGCACATGACAGTGCAACTTCAATAAAAAAAATTGAAGTAAGAGATTTCAGCTCTATGAATCTATTACTTCCAACCAGCTGGCATGCATGTAAACACACCAGCTCCTTTCTGCTTTTGAAAATCTCTTTCTCCCTGATGACCTTCTCCTGTGTTTCCCAGACCCGATAGGGGCAGCCGTATCTCCTGTGGGCCTGCTTGTTCTATGCTCCCTTACACCAGAGGAAATAATGTGGGAATATTTATTCACTGTCCTCCGTGACCCGCCGTGTGTGCGGAGTGCCATGCAGCTGTAATTGGGACGGTGGTTAGGGGCTGCTGGGTTATTCCAAAGACGATTCTGGCATCTTTAGAAACATGGCCCCCAGTCTGTGTCCCTATCCCCGCTCCCTCGCTCAGCCTAATCTGCTAATAATACCTTTGTCTAATGGTGTCAATGGCCATATATCACCCCAGGAATGAAAAGAGGGAGGGAGGTAGTGAGAAAAAGAGATGGTGGTGGAGATAGATTCAAATGCATGCTTTCTGATAGGGATAGAGATTAAGATAACATATTCACCAACAAATGGCAATGACAATCTGATGATAAGAGAAATATACTGTATAAGTCAAAAAGATGATCACTTGTTGGTTCTAAGTGAAAGTATTTAATATCGTAATTCTTAATATCGTAAAAAAAAATTGAACTTCATATCTACAAATTATATTAAGGGAGTTAATTAATAAATTGGTTCATGGAATAAAGGGTTAGGATAAGGTAAGCACAAACAATAGATACATGTATGGCATTATGTTTAAAATAGATAAATAAATGAATAATAAATTAGACAAATCCGGCAGTATAGATTATCAGAATTAGCACATTTGCTAATTCGTCTTTTTCAGATTGTCTTTTTTGCAATTTCCCAAAAATGTATGCTGAATTCAAACAAACAAACAAACACTTACATCTGTTAAAACACTCATGAACGCTGGCCCTTAAATTAACTGTTCAAGTCCCTAACAAGGTTAGTCGTCACGCGGCCATGGTCACCAATTGCTTCTAAATGAAGGCAGATATTAATGAGGTCTTGATGGAGCTGGGCTTTTGTTGGAAATGCCTTGATGTTGAGAGCTAAAACAAGACATTCTCATCAGCAGCCTTCCCCAAGTCTTTAGAGATCAAATTATGTCTAGATATCAAATAAATGAGTGACTTACACTTAATTTCACAAAGAAAAAAGGGTTAGAAAAAAAATAATTGATTCCTTGACTTCCTTACAAGACAGAGAATTGTATAACAAACTCAGAAAGGAAGTCTTTTCTTTGTTCATAAATAGATGATTATTTTTAATTTCTTTAGATGAAATGCAGAGTGTCTCCCTGGAGATGCACTTGGCTAGTTATTCTGCAGAGCTTTGGTATTTTATTTATAAAATTGGGTTTGAGTAAACAAACTTTTATTTTTTTCCCGCTCATAAACTGGCTTAAAAGACACACAGAGCAAAGTTGTATATATGTTTTTATGTTTCTCTATTCGGGTTGTAGGTGTGCTTTCACTTAGCTGTTGCACATATGATTCATTTATATTGTCTCCCAGCACTGTATACTAAACATCATTCCAGATGAATTGTTTCAAGCACAACTTGTATCATTCCTGCAGTATCAGATAATTACCTCATTATGTTTCTGTTTTTAACTTTTGACAACCTCCTGCAGCCAGTACTTAATCAAGGAAAAAAGGAGACTGTCACAAAAGTTAGTTTCCTATAAGCAACAGTCTGAATGATATTGCTTTTATTATTAACCTACAGCAACATGCCCTGTGGTATTCCCCTCTGGTATTCTGGGTAACTGGGCGACGTGCCGTATCCCCCTGTGGACGACGACAGTGACTGCTACCCCTGGACAATAGTGTGGGAGGACAGCTTGATCTTCAGGCTTCTCTATTGACTGGGACTGGTGCAGCGGTTCTGGCTGGCTGCTTCCCTGAGGCTAGTATTGACACCCAGGTTCTGGTTTGGATAGCAGGGTCGCAGGACTAGGACTCTCCTCTTTTGATTAATTGAGCACTAGCCTTGATTAATGATGCCTTTAGCCACTCTCTTCTTGCTGTGAACTCAAACTTTTATACAGCTATGCTCATAAGAGAAGCCTGCTGGAGATAAGTCAGCATGAGGCAGCTGTTGAAGCTTATTACACCGTAGTGAAAATAATGCAGCATTATTTTAGATTATCTTTGATTTTGAATTTCTCATTTTTTCCTTTGTGGTGACATGACGTCTCCCGTCCCGCAGAAAGGTTTGTTTTTTACTGGTTTGGTCGTCCTGTGAACTGAATTTAGGGGGAAAATTTCCCTCATTGTGTATGGTGGGTACATTGGTGCTTTTTTTGTTGTTTGTTTTTTTGTGATTTGAATACTCCTTATTTTTTACTAAAACTGTTTCCATTTACATATGCATCTTACCTTTTTAGATGGATTGAGGGAAAACAGTTACATTTAAGTTTCTACCTCTCCATGGTATCTAATTTAAAATGCAGACAATGCTTCTACCATGCCACTCCATTCACACTGAAAAATAATAAAAAAGTGCATTCAGGTATAATTGTCCTGTAATATTTCTACACTATTACATGGCTGGTGTGGTGCACCCAGTGCAGCTGAGTCATCAGCTCTAGTTCACTGAGTCACTAAAGACTCCATGTTATCCTGCATGAACTAGAGGCTCCACAGAGGACCTCTCCTTCCCCCTCTCCTTATTACTTGTTTTAAAGTAAGCAGCTTGGGTTGGTACACCGGTGTGGGCTAATACATGCAGTTTGTGCAGCTGCAGCGCGGGACGGCAGACAGCCGATCATGGCGTGATTTATGACGCTGACCGCTGGCTGCGTGGTGCAGGCTAATGACACATACACTAAAGTCATTGATTTGTATGAATGCCCTCCGCTCTTCATCTATCACAATTTAATGTTGGAGTTTGCAATGCATAGGTAGAGGAGAGGATGAGGTGGAGGAGGAGAAGGGGGGGGGGGGTGGGGAGAGGAGGAAAGGGGGGACGTACTGTCCCAAAGAGGAGGTAAAGCAGATGAAGAGGGGAGTAGAGACAATCGACATGCAGTCACCATACAGGGTGGCATGGGTGCTTTGGAGCAAGAGAAGCAGGTAAGATGAGAGTAAAGTGGTGTATGGGTACCCCAAGGCCCGACCCCCCCCCCCCCTTCCTTCCTAAGTCATGAGTCATTTGCTGCTCCTCTAATATCCCCCCCCCCCCCCCGTTCTCTGCTTTATGGAAATGGCCGTGAATTGTGCACAGTGGACACTGTGCTCAATAAAGCAGATAATAGCAACAACAAGGAGCGAAATGCATGAATTACCTTTAGTCTACGGGAGAGAAAAAGAGAGGGATGAATGGGTGGAGGAAGGGAGGAGGTAAAAGAAAGACAGACCAAGTTGAAAATGGATAGGTATGCATATTAACTGAGTAAAAATAATTAATTCAGAATTGTCTTGTATGAACTCATGTAGACCCAATAGCTCACGGTTTACTCAATATATTAAATGTAGGCATTTAAAATGGTGTTTAGTAACAGTAAAGGTTGAGTATAGCAGCAGCTGTGTATGTGCGTGTGTGTCAGAGTGTAAATGAAGCCAGTTGTATGTGCAATGCATGTTTCCCTCCTACCTCTCTGTCCACCTTGTGTATCCCACCATTGTAAATACCATATGTGAGTGAATGTTGAAGTGCTGCATGTATGCACATGTGTAGGTTGTAGGTTTCATAGAAAGTTGTTGGTCTAGAATCTGTGTCTTTGTCACTCTACTAGCATATTACTAGTAGTCTCTGTTATGTATTTATGTCTTTAGGGAAATGTTTTATCTTTCAATTTTGGAACCACCACAAACATAATTTCAATTTCTACATTGTAATGTGGCAATGGCTGAAATGTCAGTGATATCCCAAATCCTAAAGCTACAGTATCTGCATGGCTAGACACCACTGCACGTAAATGAATGTAATGTGGATCAACCAGCTGAAAAATCCAGAAGTTTGCATACCAATGTGCCTATTCTTAGTCATGGATGGGTCAGTCGAGCTAACCACTGTACCTTTTGCCCTATTGTGTGGTTTTCGAGTGATAAAATTAGGTTTTAAATGTGGAAGTAAATCAGGTGAAAGAGGAGCGCTGGTTTGGTTTTAAACTGGATGCATGCATGGATTAAATTAAATTGAGCTCATTGTTCTGACCATGATGTACTTATCATTGTATTTCTTTTTCTCACGCCCCCATCCCCTATCTCTGTCTTTACCATAGGCATCCCAGTCTCTCATTTGATGACATGGTGCAGATGGAGCCATGACTCATGGCTTACAGCACCCGCTTTAATTACAACATATGTAAACAGGCCTGTCAATTATGCTAATCTGAACCATAGCTGGTCGGGGGAGATGATAACAATAGACAAACAACAGGAAGAGGACCAGTTGGACACCTGTTTCTCGGACAGACATGTCTCTCAAGCCTTCACACGAACATCATGTAAGCCAATTTGGAATGATTCTTTTAACCTCAGTGCTTCCTCACTAAGGCTGGATCATTTGGAGTGGGAATGTATACAACCTCTGTTTCCATCTATGACTGTACACAACATATCTTGACTTAAAGTCAAGATAATCGTATTTGAAGACGTCACTGACGTTTGCGCTTTGACACATTCAATTGGTTCCATGCTCAAAAAGACGTGAGAATCATTGCCACAGATTTTTTCTGTATGTTCCTACTTTGGGGTTTTAAGTAAATATGTAAATACGACATGCAACTGCTTTTCATCTAACGTGTGTTTTTCTACATCTACTCCCCATTTTTCACCATGCCAATATGTCATCTGTTGCACAGCTCGCTGATACACAGAGAGCCTCCAGACTTTTTTCATCAAGGGAGATCACCTTCCCCGCCTAACGCTCCTACAAAACACGCACCTTAGCCTTCGTTCTTCAAGATGGAGTTACTGGTGGGATGATCAGGACAGATATTCATTCCCAGCTTCCCATCTGCAAACACTGTGCAGTGTGTGTGCTTTTTGGAGGGAATGCACACCTACCAGGAAATGAACTTTTATAGTGCTGGGCAAGTATCTTACCCCTGCTACACCCCCACATTCAAGTGCTTTTAATTAAAAGTGCAAAGGAAATAGCTCCATGTAAGAAATTAATCTATTTTAGAATTAAAGTCACACCTAGATTCTTTGTTTTGCAGCAGAAAATTAAAGTGCGAATGAATGACGATGAAACGTAATTCATGCTCATGTTTTCCCACGCATGGGACTCTGGGTGTACCCCCACCTCTGCTGTCAACTTCCTGTGGCTTGTTGACCAAACAGCTCCCCTCCCAATGCCTTGCATGAGTATGTAGGCTTCTGTAAACGTAGCTTTTCCTATAGTACAAAAACATTGCAGAGGAACCTAACAGTGTAAGGAGATCAGTGCAGCCAAAACGAAGCCAGCACATCTAAGAAACATGGCTTTAGGCTACAACGTGCTGAACAATTGGTGCTGTCGTTGTTATATTCAGTTGCTTGGGGGACTGCAGGAAAAATATGATTATCAATCTAAAAATCTTTGGATTCCTTTGGAAAGAAGGCAACACACAATGGAAAATAGGGTTTCTCAACAGGCTCATAAGGGTCACTAATAAAGGGGAGTAAAAAAAACACTCACCTGCTGAAAAAGTGATAACAGAAAGCTGAATATTAGCTTGCATATATAAGTGCTGAGTAAGGTTTGACTTGTTCAGATAACAGCCCTATCTGGCTTTCACACCAGAAACAGAAGGTAGGACGCAAACACAAGTGCATCGTATTGGAATTTGTTTATAAATTGTACACAAATCTTTACAAGTGACTTGAATGATTTACTAATGCGTCCATTCTTTGATCATGCAGTGCAGTCCGTTCATTCAACTACATGCTGCCGTCTAACCCTCAGTTAAATCAGAATGTGAAAATTGAAAAAAAGGAAGGAAACAAGAAACAAAACAAAAGTCCACTCACATTCTCATATTTGACACCAAATCACATAAATTCTTAAGTCATCTTTGCAGTAAAACACGGCATTGATAAGATTCTTGCTCCTTTCTTCCAGAGGTGGTGTGAGTGAAGGCTGAATTTCATTGAACTTTAGGTACAAAACCTGCTGAAAAGTAATGGAGGTGTGCTCCTCTTTCTTTCGCACAGCTGTTTGGAGAAGCTCAGGCACTGAAAACAATAATCTTCCTCTCCACAATGCTGCACATTCGGTGAATGCTAAGCTTACATTCATCATTAACAGGGATTCCATGCGCTCTGTACCACAAAAATGACAACTTGAGACCTTTGGAAAATCACCACTTCTCTCTATCAGTTCAGTGGGGTATTAATGTATGCATTAATGTTAATGTAATAATGACTTCGGATATGTTCAGCTGCTCCTCAATGCACCACATTATGGATGAATGCGTCTAACCATCATATCTATTCTCAGTGTGAAACATATTAAAACATGAATCACCAGCATGAATCGCTAAAAGCTCAAAATGGTCCATATACAAAGCACAGCCCATCACTTAAAGTTGTTCATTTGATGAAAACATTCTGGGATTCAGTCATGAACCATGTGGGAACGGTTGTTCAGTTTGAACCTGAGAGTCTAATCCTGTACTAGCCCGTGTTTGACGAATGTCAAACACGCTTAATTGGGAAGCCTTTTCGTTCTGGATGTTCATTTGCATTCAGCAACACAAAAACAAAAGCAGCTTGTTGCATTTTACTGATGAATAGAAGACTTCCTGAACCATGAAATGAAAGTGTCTTCATATTTCATATTTTATGATGTGGCGCTGCCATTTGTACAGAAGGATATGATTATTTGGAAGTATTGACATTGCAGATACCAAAATCAATAAATGTTTTGGGTGTGATACTATTATTCTCTTACACTTCTTCAGCTGTGTTCAAACATTATTTTGTGTACAGACAAACTTACAGATAAAACATATTTACCAGATCCCTACATACTTGTTCTAATCCTATATATAAATGTGTAATAAATACCTTCTAACACAAGGCATCATCAGCGCTGTATAAGCACCCTCTAAAAAAAACAGCAGGCCTGCTTGATATATGATCCAAAGCAAAACGCTGTGGAAACTATTTGTTGCTTGATGAAACTTTCCGACGTTTGATGATTCTGTTAAAATTGCATATATGTGCTTGCCATGGTCACATGATCTGCATCAGTGGCGAATTGTTAGGGAGCACAGTGGAAGTTCTAACAGTAAATGTTCAGCCTTGAAGTAAACCTCTTGCTACTTTTACCAAACACCCACAAACACCAAAAAAAATATCCTTTCTTACTTAAAGCCTCCTCACAGCGTCAGTCACCCCTCCCCACTGCCGAAGGCTCATAGATTTAAGCAGCCTGCTTGATTGCCAGAGCCCTCAAACCTCGTCTGAGAAACGATAACGAGACGTCACAGCTTTACACTCAGGTTTTAGAAGGAGAGGGAACATTTGTCATTTAAGCGTCTCTTCGGTCTGAGCGTCTGTCAGCCGAGGCTCCACTCTAACGGCAAGACGGATCCAATTACCAGCCGTGGACATCTCTAACAAGGTGCCAAGAAAAGGCTGCCTGGACAAACAACGCCTGGGCCCAATAATGAGAGGCCCTCATTTGAGTGATTTGAGTTTCTTTCTCTCTCTCTCTCTCTCTCTCTCTCTCCTTCTGGCATTGAAAACTGCTACAAAATATGCAGTGTTACTTTTTTATACATATTTTGTTCTTTTTTTTTCTGTCTTTTTCAAAGTTTTGCTGATACTTTCAAAGGAAATGAGGGAGGGAATTGAAAAAGAATGAAAAGAGGCAAACACGCATATTAGCATAAACTCTCCACCTGTAACACGCATACGTACGACCAGACAAACACACACAGTGCTCAAACTTTGGAACAAGTGAATATTAATCATTCCACAGCCAAGCCTGTCAATACAAATGATACCAATAACAGCGCTGCATCCACAACACGCGGCAGAGAAGAGAGAGAGAAACACTTTCACAAGTAGCTCATTTTGCCTCATTCTCTCGCATAGCTAACCAGGCCATGGATTGTCAATGCTGGGGCCGGGGATCAATGAGCCAGAGCTCTGTGCGTCCCATCGATTTCCCAACTCCCAGATATCACAGCGACTCTTCATCAACAAAAGCACTTTGTCCTTCCCAAATAATCAGATCGAAGGAGCTCCTCTCCTGAGACAAAGTCGCTTCAGTCTTTACAGTTCCCTCCCTCCTTCTCTCTGAAGTCCACAACTCCCCCCCTACCCCTCTCACCCACCCACCCCCCAAGGGGAAACTAAAGCGTTTTGCTGTCCTCACAGCTTCTTGTGAGTGAGATGCACGCTCAACAAATGACTGCGGGCTGAGGACTTGTGTATGAATGTATAATCCAAGAAACAAGAGCAGGTACAAATCAATACGCCTCGCCGCAGACGGAGCAGGAGGGAAGATGTAAGAAACCGCGCTGGGTTGGTGTGATCGCAAAATACTGAAATTCTTTTTTATGTCATATTTACTAGAGCTTTTTTTTGTTTAATTTTCAGAGCAAGGGAAAATTAGATGACAGCCCACAAATTACAATGTATATATTTTGTACATATGGCTTCCTGATGCTTTCCAAAATTGAAAATTGACAGTTTCATTTTGAGGCTTGGTCATTACAGTTTAGTATTTTGTCATGTTTAAATTTAAAAGTGTTTTACAGCCATAAGATACATCTTTTTCCTCATGCTTTCTCTAATGTTTAATTTCTGGAAAAAAAATATCATAACATTATTATCAATTTGATCTAAATATCAACAGTTGTGTGGTTTTCAGCTGTTATCCATTTTTTTCTGCCTTGTGACCAAGTAATGATATTGCTGCTGTCCCAAATTATGGAAAAGGTGTTCAATGATTAACAATACTTACAGTGTAGTTTAGTTCAACCAAATAGAGTCTTATTCATTTTCCTTTGTTCTTTCCGTTTTGGTGAAATATTTTATTGATACTCTACAATTACATTACTTAAGATGGACATTGCGTAAATCCATATATCTTATTGAAGATCTAGATGGAGGTTTTCAACAAAACCAAATATTTAGACTTTTCATGAACACATTTCTGCTATTTCTATATCTATATTTCTATTCATAAAGAAAAAAAAAACACAGTATTGGGTTTGAGTATTTCACTCAGTGTGCACTTAATGTAGTGTCAGGGAAGAGTTGGACAACTATTGATGAATATGTATGATTGAGCCAAAAGGAAATAAGTGGTAAAAATGGGTCCCAAATCAGTTGCAATGATACGATTCACTCTACAGTATGTATTTGGTATTTTATTTATCTTTATTAACCCTTTTTTATCGAACATTATTGTGACTCAATCAGGGACCAATGTCAAAGGAATAAAGTAATTCAGTTGAAGGCAATAATCTAGATCCATCAAACCTGGATCCTTGGACAAACCAAAATTTTAATACTTTTCCTCCACCCAATGGAAATGCATTATTTCTTGTCAATTTTGGAGATATTAATAGATGGTGCAGCGGTGACCATTCATAAATCTAGTTTAATATTTTAAGAGAGTCTTTGGGCAGGAAAAGGAGGGAAAAGAGGGGGAGACAAAAGACAGAAAGGAACGAAGAGGATGGTGGGGGGGGGGGGGTGGATGGTGGGGGTCGAGCTTAACTCGCTGCCCAATTTGATCAATCGCCGCAGTCCTGCCTCTCTACTCAGAAAATTAGAAATGGGAATCTTAAAATCTGGAGCCGTTTATCATCACAGGTAACACAGCCGGATGAGGGGGTGTGTGTGTCTGTCTGTGTGTGTGTGTGTGTGTGTGTGTGTGTGTGTGTGTGTGTGTGTGTGTGTATGCATGTGTGTCTGTTGAGGGAATAGGTGTAGATATGTTAGGGGGAAGGTATAGTGAGGTGAGTGTGGAGATATGCTGTATAGAAACAACACACACACACACACACACACACACTCCTGCTAGGATCACATGGCTTTGTTGAGCAGTAAAGAGCTTTTCAAGTTATCTGATAAGAATTGACAAAAAGAACAAAACTGGAAAGTTTGTGTTATCTTTCTATTACAACAGTGGTCCAAGTCAAAGTTGTTCGCACACATACACACACACACACACACACACACACAGAAACAACACGTTGGATGTTTGTTAAACTGACACTCATTAGGCACATATTTTAATAACCTGACTCCACACTTGACATGGAACTCTCAGATCCCCCTCTAACTCCTAATTGTTTGGATTAGCTGATATAATTGGTCTACCTTACTGTGCTGCTGGAGTGATGCTAATGCATGCAAGTTGCGTAAAGTCACAAATCACACAAAGGAAGGAAGGGAGAACTAAAAAAGATGTGAGACTTGCATAGCAGGAGCTTTTTTTTTTTTTAAATGAGAAGATATTTGATGGCGTGGCTCAAGATGTTATTTAGAGAGGAGACTTTTGTGGTTCTAACTAAGGCCAGAGTCAAACCTTTATAATTAGGAGACATGAGAATTTATTGCGGAGCGGCCAGGGTGCTCCTCTAATAGAGGTGTCACATGTGGACTGCTAAATAAGTGGCCTGAAGCTTGCTGCCCATTTGTTAAAAAATAAAGTCCTAACTACATGACGTGAGACGCCCCCAAATCTCATGATGTGCTACAAAATAATGACCAGTGGCTTGCAGAGTTCAAGGCTCGCTCTCCTTGTCAAATGTGTGTTATGATAAAGTTTTCTGTATACTTTAATCATTTGTTGTGAAGAAAGTGGGAGCCCCTTGTGATATATTAGTTTTTTTTCCTCAAACCAATGGGAATGATTGTGAAAGGGCCACACTGAAGAGAAAGAAACAGCAGAAAGGGGACACTGTCCTTGCAAAGAAAAATGTGTTATCAGTCATTTGTTCAAATGCCTAGAAAAGTCTCTGATCATGTTTACCTGTCCTGACATCTGCCTCAGGGAAAATCCTCTGGATTTGTTGTCCCTCAGATCCAGAGGTGGAAGCAGGATGACACGATTACATGAATGAACTGCATTAATGTAACGCTTTCGTGCAAACCGCTTTACAATATGCCACTTATTCATCTTTTCGTACGCGCTCACACACCAAGCTGTCATCTAACCATCTGGAACAATTTGGGTTTGAGTTTCTCTCTCAAGGACAGTTTGACATGTGGACAGAAGGAGTTGAGGCAGTCACTTGACTGACCTGCTGAACCGTTACAGAACAGTGGAGATACTGCACAAGTTTGTACGTCATCTTTTCACAGGGGCCTTTTGTCATATTGCTATGTTCCCATACTGAGTAGTGATTTAAACCCAAACCACAATCTTTTCTTTACCCTGACTGATTAGTGTTTTTTTCTCTAAAACCTTATCAACCATTTACTATAGCAGTGGCATACCAGGAACAGTCACATGAATACATGTTGTAAAAAATAATTCCCCAGACATGAATGTTGATAATGTACAATTCTGCTAAACCCTGGGTCAGAGGGTAATTACTGAAGTAGTCAATGCCTCATTCTACACACTTGGTCAACGGCTGCACGTGGTTGCATTTGAACTGTTGATTTTGGAAAGTTACAGAAATGTTACGGTGCAGCTGAGGGGTTTCAGATGCTTTTCATCCAAGAAACACTTTGCTGAGAGAACACAGACACCTTCACTTTCCGCCTCACTACACTACTTCCTGCATCCGAGCTGATCACTGGCACTGGATGTTAATCATGATATACATTTAGGCTTCCTCTTGGGCCGGTTTTATGAAGACACTGATTAAACAATGTTCTCCTGATGATAAGAAAACGCTAATTTGAGTTTCTTCGGAAAGAAATGATGAACAGGAGGATAACACGAGCTTGGAGTACTTCACTCCAAGGACACGTCTGATCATTTTAGCTCCACAAGCTTTACATCAACAATTCACATTTTCATTTTCAACTACAACCAAGGTACACACCCTGATTTTTGGTTTGTCAACACAGAGTGCCTCACAGCATCCTCCCTTTTCTGCCAGTGTTGCAAAGTCTGTGATTTCCAGGACGATTTGACTTGTAGATGCAAAAAAAACACGCGGACGGACACCCCTCAGAGTGCACATTGTCTTGTTTCCTCACCATCTTTGCTCTCCCCGCGGCTTTGATTCAGGCAATTACCAAGCGACTGGAGACTGTTGCTGACATTTGTCTATCAACAGAACTGCAACTCACTTCTCTAATTAGCGTCTGTGGAGATGGAAGGAGGAGACAGCACAGGTGGGGGAGTGGTAGAAAGGGGGAGAAAGACACCCAGACTGAGTGAGAGAAAGATGATCAAGCCGTGAGAGTAGCTCGCTTGGACAATTAGAGACGGGAACCATCACTGAGTGTGATCCTTTTCCCCTTCTAAAAGCTAAAAAAAAAAAAAAAAAACTTCCTTACACTACACACACACACACACACACACACACGCACACACACATTAAATGTTTAGCGCTATATTTGCCATGCAGATGGATGTTGGTATTTATTCTAATTTGTTTGTGGCCCAATCAGTGCGGGATTGCTCTGCTGTGCTTCCCCAGTGTGAAGATGGATTTCTGGTTCTTTAGCCATTCTCTTCCTCTGAGGGCCTGGAACAAAGCTGCATCTGCACCCAGGAGATAGCCTGGGATAAAATATGTATTAGTTTCCTCCCAAGCCCCCCCTCGCCTCTCTCTCTCTCTCTCTCTCTCTCTCTCTCTCTCTCTCATACCACTTTGGATGACAAAAAGCAGAGAATGAAAGAGAGAGGAGATGGGAGTTGTGCAGAAGATAGTGTAGATTTGAATCTACTGAATCTACTTACTGGGGGAATAGCCAGCGTTTGTGCGACAACAACTGCACACTTGCACATAAACACCACAACAAACAGCAATATTGTGAAATGCCGCTGCGATTCCCCACTTCTTATTCCTATGCACCGCCTCGCCTTCCCACGCCACCCCCATGCCTGTAAGTAAAACCATTTAGTTGACTCAAATTTCTTCCATATTCTCTTCTCTGTCCTGAATTTCTTTCCCCCCCCCTTTTTTTTTTTCCCCTTTTCTCTTCTCTCCACTCTCAGTTTTTTTCTAATTTTGTCTTCCTCCTCTCCTCCAGCTGACAGGCTCTGGGTTTTCAGGAGAAGAAAGCGGGCATTAATTAAGACAGTGCCAGCTGTAATTTTCTTGGGAAGTAAATTTCTGCACAACTAAAGGTTACGGGGACCTTTTCACTGTCAGAATTTACTACAGCCTGTGAATGTTAATGCAGCTAATGAAGACATGCTCTCAGAGTCTGAACTTAAAAAAACTACTACTAGGAGGAGAGGGTGCGGGAAGGAGGGAGGGAAGGGATGGAGGGAGATGGATGGAAATTAGGAAAATGAATAAAAAATAGTGTTGATGCATCGGAGGAAAGTGAAATTCTGCTGTGTAATAGATTCATTTTTGATATCATGATTTGCCAGTAAATAGCCCACTCTAGATATATAAGCCAGCCAAGTGCACGTGTAATTTGAGATGAGAAGGATGTCTTATTACCTCATTATTATATCCTAAACATGTAATAACTGTATTAAAGTCACTGTAGGCATGGCTTACTTTTTATTGTGTATTGATTTTATAAGAGTGAAGGGCGTCAACATGACAAAAATGTGAATCTGTGGTTGTCTTGGTATGAAAGAAGAGACCAGAATGTTTGAATAATCAATTGAAATAAAAATGTAATTTTTGTAGTTTATATGTATTGCAATTGTTGTGACTATTGTTTGTGGTTAATTTTTTTTCATTTTATTTTTTCTTTCCACAAATATATCTTTCAGCAGTTGGAAGCAAGAATAAAATCCACGACCTTGACCTAGAACAGTGTAGGCATTTGGCGGGCATACCGGATGTTGCCTCTGTTTGCCTTGTTTCAAATCTGGCATACATGATGAATGAAGGGCTCTAAATGGCTGTGATCTAGATAACAAATCCTGCAGCAGCAGCCACATGAACAGGCCTAAAGAGGCACAGTACTCAGAGATGAGCACAGGGGTTTGGGTAGATATGAATGCTAGGAGGAACTTTACTTTGGAACGAGGTTATTTATTTATGATTTTATGAAAACAGTTGATCAGTTTTAGCTGAATCTGTACTCAGATATTCCACCAGTCACGTCACTATGTTGTGTTCCGGTGTGTGTGTTTTTTTCTGGTTCATCCTCCTTGAGGCTTCACACCCCACAGGGAGATTTTAGAAGCAGAGTGTTTTGTCTGGCTTATTTGGTCATTTTCTCTTGTTGTTTGTGCATCTAACATAGGCAAACAGGTGTGGGTTGCATGGGGCGTTTTATTTTGAAAATTGAGCACATTTTCAATGACATTTCTGTGTGAGACTTCCTGCCCAGCTCATCTGCTCATCTGGCGAGTCCTGCGGCTTTCATCAAATATATATTCGGCGCGTATTTGGAGTGAACAGCCACTTCTGGGATGCTGAAAAGACCTGTGGCGCTTCTGATGGGATCACGAGCATTAACTAGAGAGGCCACAATCTGCTCCAGTGATCGCATCACAGCCGGAACGCGATGCCTGGTGGAATTGGCCTTAAGTTTCAGTGTGTTCCTTAATGTTCTAATGCTCTCAAAACACTGTACTGACGTCACTGGTTTCATCTTGGTGTTTCCTTTGAGCAATGAGAGGGGGTAAAAGGGGAAATCTATGCATTGTAATGCAGAAATGTTCCATATTTTGCCTTTAAAGTACTTGGAAAATAGGGAAATCAGCATTTTAAGCAAAGTAAACAAGCCCCCAAGTGATGTTTTCTGAACTGATAAGAATACTGGTACTATAGAAGACCATAACATATATCATATATATATACACTGTTGCCCATCAAATTTCAATAATTGTTCAATATTCCTAATTTTGTTAAAGCCTGAATACACAGTTTGCAAAGATTAATTGTGGTTTAAGTTTCACTGTGATATGTTTGGAAGAGTTTGATCAATAAAGTTGAGAAGATATCCACTTTATTTATCAAGAATAAATCACATTGTCACAATAATTTCATGAGAAGAGGTCAAAAACATTTTATTCCAACTTTATGGGCAACAGTATATATATATATAAGAGTATATAAGAGTTTAACCATATAACCATAGTATAACCACAATGAAATTCTTACACCAGCCACTTTCACTGGAATTTCAAGGGAAGACATAAGCATGTTTGACTTGGACACCACACCACAGTTTATGTTCCATTTTCTTCCAAGATAGAACAGGAGAATTTGTTTAATCAGTAAATCTTTCTCTATTCCAGACAGACCAGCATGCGCTTACACGGTGAGGACGTGTTGGCCCTCCTTCAGCCGGGGCAGGGGAAACATTTTGATTCAGAAGGAGCTGTTTCAAAAGGCCTTGAGGCCACTCACAAACAAAACACCCCTCTCCTTGATAACTAAAGAAATGAGCAAAAAATAATGCAAACAGATAACGCAGTGAGAGAAAAGGAGATAGAGAACAAGTGAGGGAGAGTCAAATCAATGACAAGGTCAGAAACCAGCAAGGAGCCGGCAGACCTGGAGAAGTCCTGGAGAAAAGTAATATTTAACCCGAGGCTAGAGAATAATTTCACTTTCCCTCAGATCAGTTTAAAAAATCTCTTGCTGTCAGAGCCTGGCAGATTTATACAAATTAATGGCCTTTAGTTGAAAATCTCCCAGCGCTTGGGTTATTAATTGTTAAAGTGCATACATTAAACAAAATGAGCAAAAAGTCATTTTCATAAATTATCTCATACTAAAAAAAACTTTGGAGGTAAAAGGGATTGTTGGCCTGGCCTTTATATGGGCTGAGTGTGATGCTTTAAAAGGCAACAATCATGAATATGTACATTCAATGCAGACAAGACGGTGGAGAGGAGGAAAGAAAAGAAGAGTAACAACAAAAGCTGGGAAAGAAAGAGAATAAAGTTTGGGTAGTAAATATGAGGTATAAAGAGTAGTGATACACTCGTGGCTCGAAACAGTTTGGGAACTCTATCCTGTCTGCTGTCCTAGCGGAGGTTTTCATTATGAAAAGTGATGGTAGCTTTGGGAATACACATTGGAAAGGTTTTTCTTTTGTGATCTAAAGAAAAATAAAAATTTAACATTTTGTCATGGTGGTTATTACTTTCATGCCAAAATATTCTGCGAAGGTCAAATTCAATGATTATGTCTTTTGGAACTGCTGAAGTAGCCTCATACAGCGATCACACAGATGTTTTTTTTACAAGATCTAGGATATAATCTATATTCTGTTGTCCAATTCCTACTTTGCACAAAGAGCATTTGTCTTTTTGCGCGTAGTGTTTGAGTTGTTTTTCTTGTCTTAGCTATTTCCCAATTTTTTTTCCCTCAGAAATACACACTTGTAGTCCCCTCACACACTCACACACATACACTGGGCTGAATGATGGGTACTTGAGGTGTCACTGGTCCTACTGGCGGGGATAGAGAGAGAGGGAGGCAGGCAGAGAGTAGGATGAGATGTTATTTCCTAAATTTGGCCCCTAGGACAAAGGAGAGGCCTGTTTGATATTCATCTATCCGCCAGTGGCAGACTGGCGGGGGAGCCTGTGAAAATCTATTCACTATGATAATGAACAAATTGTCATACATTGGGCTCTGTCTCCCCTTGACAGTGATAGTTATCAAAGAGAGAGATCGAGGCAAAGGCCGAGTGTGTGTGTATATGTGTGTGTGTGTGTGTGTGTGTGTGCCTCCCAGATTGTCTCCGTTCCAGAGCAGTGGCTGTCATTAGAAAGACAAGCCTCCTGGCAGCGAGCTCCTGTCATGTCACAGCCTCACACTTAGACGCTGTCATACCTGATTGATACATACAGCGCTGCTATTGGTGCGTGTGTTTCTATGTGTGTCTAAATAGAACTCCAGATGAATGTTTTTTACCACAACGTTTAATTGAGGAACTACTTTCCGCTACCTACGGTATATTCTCTTATTTTTCTCGACCGTTCATTTCAGGATCGATTCATAGGATGTTGTTTTCATAAAGAAGACTGCAGAAGAACATTGTCCTTTAGGCCATGAAGTTAGATTTATTGTGCCCTACAACGCAAATGATAGAAGGTAGTGGTTGGGTGTTTTAAAAGGTCAAAGGTCATGGCTGTGGTTTATATCAACCAAAGTTATGCACAGGATCTAATATTGCATTGGCTTTTCTATCTTGACACTGTGCACGTAAGGCGTCCTGTGCAAAATAAGCAAGCTGCAAACATTCTGCATTATGATCATAATTACTGCATGACTTAGCATGAGATTGTGGAAAATATAGGAGTGTGTGTTTGTGTAAACTTTCGGGTGAAACTGTGATTGCTGCCTGGCAGCTCTGATGTGACGTTAAAAATAGGTGCTTCTATAAAGTCACTCATTTTATGTACCCATCAAAAGTGTGTCAGCTGTTATGTAATTTGCATGCAATTAGCATAGAGGTGCCCAGAGGGCCTGAGGTCACCCAAAGTGAAGAGCTGAACATGTCGGTTGATCGGATCACAGCTCACATTCAGCGTACAGATGAATATATTCACTGGAGAGATTCTTTAATTGGACAGGGCACATTGTTCTAGGTTTTACCTGAGGACGGTTTATATAATTTACATATACACTTTATATGGTATGAGTTGAGCCGGAATTTCATCAACTGGTTACACTAAAAAACTAGAAAGAAAGGTGAGTCCTCATGTATAAATCACATTGGTTATTTTATAGGTTACATAGAGGCAGTCCTAACACAGATGCTTTATGTTTGGACACTGGATAGTGGACGTTTGTGGATGATGCAGACTTTTTTTTTTTTTACATTGCAACAGAATAATATGTATGTATGCAGTATTTTGGACTTGAAATTAGAAGGATTCATCACTTATGTGCTTGATAAAACCCATTTCAAAAGTAGCCAAAACATTACAGTGAAATTTGAACATGCAAAGCACAAACATTCATTCTTTCGGTCCACAGATCAAGTCTGTCTTCACTCACTGAAGCCATCCTTGATGACACTGCAGTTGAAGGACTACAAAGATTGATTTGCTGCTCTTTTCAGTCGGACAAAACTAGCTGTCAAATTTCTCACATATTTTTTGAACCTTTACAAACCAAACAATCAGTTGATTCATTGAAAAAAAAAAATCATTTTTGTGATCATACTTCTTTTTTTTTTTAAGTTGCATCTTCAATGCAGGACTTTTGCATGTGACAGAATATTTTTACAATGTGGTTTGAAGACTTATTTTTTCTAAGTAAAAGACTTGAATACTTCCTCTACCACTGGCTTTTGATTTTACATTGAATCTTATGCAAAACCCTGCATCGTGTTAATTACAAATTATTTAAAATCTTGCATGCTACAATGTCTGCACGGGGTGATTACAGTATGGTTATGGTAAATAACATGGGTACGGCAGCTGAAATACTTAGTTCAAATTGGGGAGAGTTTATTGTTACAATTTATAAGTTATAAGTATTTATAAGTATAATAAATTATAATAAACTTAATTGCTGATGTGTGACTGGAGATTCTCTCCAGCATTAAAAAGTCAACGTCTCAGTCAGAGAATACTGAAGTGTTAGTACGATGTACCAATAAAGACCAAGCACTGTGATCCATTCAGACATTAGAGCACTTCACATTAGATGCCAACCATGGTGCCCTTGAAAGTGGAAAGGCGTCCTAAGTAGGAATGCTCCAGAGAGTGTGCAGTAAATTACCCTAAGGAAATAGTAAAAAAACAACAGTAATAAAGGCGAGGCTGTAGGTGGCTCTCAGAACGCTTCGCCTGATATTGTACATAAATCATCCTAATGCCTGACTTAAAAACTCTGCATTCTTCAGAAGGGAGGTGGGGGGGGGGGTAATATATACACAAATACAAACATGTATTATACATGCATGTAAGCTCTTGTATTCTAATGTGCATACATATGTAGCACTTGAATTCTTGAGTAAATGTTTGTACCCCACTTTGATGTCTTCAGCCAGGTGAAAACACTCAAAGGGACAAACTCCACACCTGCAATACATTTGTTTCTATTGGCATTAATATTTTAATGGTTTTCAATGTCCTGCTCATAGCATATAATTTGATCAGTAGTGGACACATCTGACAGATGTCCATTACGGTGATTCTCAAAAGTTACCTCTTTACATTTTCTTTATTCTTTTTTTTTTGCTCAAGCAGAATTTATGCACTTCCAACTTGTTAAGATAAAGGAAAAACAACAAAAATAAGGGATGCAGGTGCTTTCACACAGGGCACCAGAGGTTATTGAGTGGTTGTATGACTATGAAAATTATGTGAATATGAATTATGCTAACAAGCTAGTTCATGCAACATGTAAGGTGACCATGGCTAAAGGTTTTGAGTTTGTGTCATTAAAGCTGTCCGAAAGGACACACTCTAAAGCCTGCTGTCATAGAGCAGGGGGGGGGGGGCATCCATTAATCTCACTCGCATTTACTTGTTGATACTCATTTGTAAAAATAAAAAGTGACAAATGGAGCTGTATGAGCAAAAAAAGAGAGCTTGAAAGAGAAATCCCTCCAGTTCTGATCTGGTTTCAGGTGTTGGTTGAACATGAAACAAGTGCTTAGGTTGAAGCATACTACTGCGTAACTGCGTCTAAATAACAAAACTGGTTCATTAATGTCTTATATGATATTATATTAGTCCTCAACATTTATCCGTTTGCTGTTTTCGGGTTCTTTTGCCTTTGTTAGCTATTAGAGAGTATAGTGGCAGGAGATGAGGGGACAGAGTAGGTCTGTAACAAAAGTCCCTGGCCAGACCAGGGACGCTGCTCCTAAAGGGTCTTAGACACCGAGGGCCACCACTGTTCTATTGATTGTTGTTATTGTATATCAAAAGTGGGTATGTGGAACCCAGGAAAACTGAATAATTTAAACATGTATTGCCCAGCCAGCAGTCTTCCTGGAGTGGAGAGGATTAGTCACTTGCAAACCAAGCACACCTAAACAAGAAGCTATGACATGCTCCGATCTGCTTAACAGACAAACGACAAGAGAAACAAACGCTCCCAGCAGTCTCCACTCTACCTGCCTAGCAGGGCCCGCTGATGGAAAGCAGCAGCGGGTGGATGGGGGCGGAGGGGTGGGGGGTGGGGGGGTCACTGATATACATGCTGTGCCCTTAAGGAGATGACGGCCCCTGTCACAAGGCAGAGGGCCCTGCGACACGCCGGGATATAAATCTACACAGGAGATAAAGAAAGTACATGATGAATTAAGCCGGTGCATATAAATTCTTAAGAGCCTCCATTTTAATGCCGGTCATTATTCAACAAATTTTTCTAAGAAATGCCACATGGGCAGGAACAAGTAATTAGGGGGAGAAAAGTGAAACTGTCACCCGTAATGGTTTACTCCGCCGCCTCACCTTATCAGGGGAAGAAGAGAAAGAGGGAGAGAGAGAGAGTGAGGGAGAGAGAGAGCTCCATGGGGCCCCACTGTAGCTACCAAACTGCCATTAGGCCAATTCTGAAGACTAAGTGTTCACGAGCTGCAAATCTAGCCGCAGTCTCAGTCCTGCATTCAAAGCATTGTTAAAGGGGGTGTTGTTTTCCTTACCTCCTTTTCTATCAGTCCCTCTCGCTCTCTCCCTTTCCGTTTTTTTCCCTCAAATCGGCCAAGGCCTCAATAAATCTGTGGTCACGGGGGATATTGTTAGTGTTGGCCAAAGTACTATTAAAATGAAGCTAAATTTATGGATGACACTTTGTAACAATTAATCAGGAAATGTTGATTAATAAAGTTGGTCGGTTATCCTCCTGAAACCAAGGGAGGCTTCGCTACATTGTCAGGCTGATCATTTTATTCATTATTTTTGATTAATGTACCCAGATACCCTGACTCTAAGAGAAGAGGAAAAGAGGAAAAGGGGGGCGTATGGGGGGGGGGTGGACTTATCCTCTATGCAAAATCATAAATAGTGAATGAGTGTGTATACGGGTATAACCTTGGCTGTGGCAAAGGGATTTGAGGGGAGGGTGGGTGGGATGGGAGGAGAGGGGGAGTGAATGTGCGCATTCAGCAAAATAAACTGCAAGTGGGGATTAAGGAAACAAAATGGGTGGGGGGGGGGCAGTTTGATGAACATCACCTCTCTGGACCTGTCCGTCTTCGCTGGACGCACATGATTAATTAGTTTGTTTAGATACTCAATTAGCCCAGCCATGCAGAGAAAGGCATTGAAAGTGTGTGTGTGTGTGTGTGTGTGTGAGAGAGAGAGAGAGAGAGAGAGAGAGAGAGAGAGAGGACGGAGAGATGACGGGTCAGCTAGGGAGGAGGGCATTAAATGAAACTGAGGAAAAAGATATAGAGAGAGGAAAGGGAGCCAAAGGAGGGGGAGACAGAAAAGTGAGATAGGAGAGAGCAAATCAGAGAAAAGTGTGCAGACTACTTAGCTGTGTCTCAAACACTTGATGCTTGATCCTGTATGAGGATCCCTGGGTACACTAAGGATCCCCAACAGGCTGCGCTGCCCTGTTTGCTGTTGCGCCAATGAAACGTGAACGATCATCCTCGCACATCCCCACATTCTGTGCAAGATACACCGCAAATCCATTAGTCCTCATCATATGTTATGTTCATCTAAATCACTGTTCTTCTTGGCCTAAATGTGTTTCTGCACCGACTCCAAGCACATGATTGAGATACTCCCATGAACCCGAGCAGGTGCAGTAGTTGCATGTCTGCTTGAATATTCCTGTCTAAAATGAGCGCTGAATGAAATCCGTGTCTGATATTGAGGCAAAGGTAATAGCTTCAGTTTGACATTATTTATAAACCTGACAGTCTGTATTCAATGTCAATAAAGTCCTCTTGGGACTTCATAAGGCTTAAAACTGCCCTTCTTTGAAGCCCGAGTGCACTGTGAGGAGCGTGGCTTAAAAATCCAGCACTTATCTAATTGCAGAGTTGCAAAAAGTCAGTGATTCAGGGGGCAGCAGCCCTTTTTACTCAAAGATCGTGCAATGGGGCTGTAAAGAAGGCTTGCCATTGAGCCAGCTTTGTTTTTTTTCACTGAACCAAGCAACATCTGCAAGTTGCTCCAGTGTGTGATTCTAGACGGCATACTGGTTTTCTGAAACCAAAAGCGGTGTGATGTGTAACACAATTGGCTCGGACATTGATTTAGCTCCACTGCCGGATCAGAGGTGGAATAACTGGACAACATTTGTTGGAACAGCAGTGTGTTAAATACTTTAGGATCTGTTAGGATTCATTATCAATCGGATATATTGCAAATAAGAGGTAATTATATTGGAGGCTTTCTCCCTGAAAAGAACTATCACCAGGCTCCATTACAGGAGCAGCCTACTGTTTGACTTGTGCCACTGATACATATACAATACATGAGTCTACCAGTTTATCTAAAGTTCAATGTCTTATCGAAACACCGTCAAGTGCTTCAGAAAACCTTTCTCCCCCACCTCATTTTATCAGGACATTTTGTATTAACTGTAACACATGTAATAGAATAGTAATTGTGCAGCACTGGCCACATCCGTGCTTCCATCCAGTTACAATGTGTGGATGGTTTGCAGCCTCATCACCCTGCTTTCAGCAATGTCTTTGTCACGTCCAATTCTGTGATGTCTCTGCGTACTTGGACATGACATGCAAAAGAATGCCTTGGAGGATGGGGTCACTTGCATTCCAATGGCCGACTGGACGTTAAAAGGCTCTTAAATAGATGTGACACTTACAAATCACACTTACAAAATGCTTAATCCATAAAGTACACCTCTCGACTCCAGCAGCAGGCTGAACTTAAGCGGACCTAAGGAAAAAATAAAATGAACTGAGCCAACTTCTCCTGTAGTTTTTCTGTAGAGATGTTAGTGAATGGTGGAACTAGATGAGGCCAATTAGAATTATATATATAGAGAGTACTTTATCATCAACTTTGGACACAATAGACATTCAGCCCTTTTACCTATAAACGGAGATTAGTCAAAATATAATGCAACATTGCACCCTTGATTCCAACAACTCAGGAGGATAATGGTTGATGTGTTTGGATATTTAAGAGCAAATCTCCATTTTTCTCATGGTGCTGATGTACGAGAATCTTTCAAAGTTGCTGCAGTCCGGGGTATAAATTAAAACAACATATGCTGAACCACTACTTCCTGTGAATCAATTTGATTATAGTGCAAGTCAAAGGCAACCAACCAGATAATTAAATGAAATATATTTGGGCAGTTTTAATGGACTTGAAGTTTGCCTGTTTTGGTGTTTAACACTTTTGGAGATAATGCATGTGTGGCACATGCAATTGTGTGTTTGTATCTAGTTTGTTGTATGTATGAGAGAGAGATATATTTGTTGTGCGTCCATGTGTGAACTGTGAGTATTGTCCTGTGCGTGCCGCCACTGAGGCACTTATGACTCTAAAGTGGGAAATTAATTATGGATATTTCTATTTCTCTGATCAATGCAATCTGCTACATATACGCCCACGTGTGTACACGAGCTTAAGGTTTAGCTGATAGAATTTTCTAAAAATTGACATCAATATTGATATTTTTCTGTATTGAAACAATAAAAAAAATAGAGGTCATATCAGTCATGTGGAATGCATCCTTGCGTACCTACTCAGGGACAAAACACACCAATTGCATTACGGTATATAATAATATAAGGCTAGAACTGATTAATACCTGTCAAATAGTCCATGTGCACACCCATCTCCTCACACGGTCAGGCATGTGTTCAGTCAGGAGCAGTGTTGTGCCAAGAAGCCCTCTTTTTCACTTTGTCACATCAAATCTGCTAAAACAACTGTGAAAACACAACTGTTCTCTCTGACTGTCTCTTCTCCTTTGTTCTCTGCTTTGCTCCCCTCCCATCCACTCTCTGCGAGCTGGGACAAATGGCTGCTTTGGGACAGTGTGTGCACGCAGGCGAGTGTGTGTATTTTCGTGTGTGTGTTGGCGGGTGTCTCATTGTGTTATGTGTGATAAACTGCTGTGACAGCAGAAATGTTTGTGTGACATGGTTGGAGTCCATTAGCTGCCTCTTTTAAGTCTCCTTGGCGGGTTATCACTCTAACGCGTGCGCGCACACACACACACACACAAATAAATGCATATACTTAAACACTCGCACACACATGTACACTGCACAAACAAGACAGCTTGCCACCATTCTTAGTGCTTGTGTCCTAGCAACATGTGTCTTAGGGCATCACTCTTTTGTGTGTGTGTGTGTGTGTGTGTGTGTGTGTGTGTGTGTGTGTGTGTGTGCATTCATAAGGGAAAAAGGAATAGTTGGACTTGTGAAACATTTGTAAACTAATCTTGATACCATGATTTTCAAATACCGTGGGGTGTGGAACTGAAGCTTTATACTTTTTATATTGCAAACTAAGCAAAAACGATTGAATGACTGACTGACTGGCTGGTCGACTGATTGATGGATATACCTGATATTTTAAAAGAAAAACAACACAGAAAAATAAAAGCAAAGAAAAGCATACATCTTTGTCCTCTACGTATACTGTGTAGATTTCATGTGTTAATGCCAGATAAGTGGGTGTGAATCCTATTCCTACCACGGAGTTTAGATACTTCATCATAGGACCATATATCCTGCAGTGCCTGACTTTATCCGAAAAGTCTAGCCATGTCCAAAATCACTCCCTACTGACTAGGTAGCACACTGTTCTTACTTTCCATTTCATTTGAGTAAAAGTCAAAAGTTGAAATGTATTCACTGCATATAGTGCTCTCAAAAATCCCCTCAATGGTTGAGGTTATACAACTGCTATGTTTCTGGTTCGATTCCAGACAGAAAATACTGGATGAATTTAACAGATTTTAAATATGATCATGTCATGTGGCACCACGTCTGTCAATGAAGATACAACAATATGCAGCTACATTTTTGAGTGTTAACTGATTAGGAAATAGTGAATGAGTAAACAACTAAGAGGCAGCACCAATGTTGTAATAAAAATATAAGTGACAGTGTACTGTCATTACATCTCTCCTGGTTCCAGGATCAGTGCAATACGAGCCCCCACCTCTGAGACCCTGTACACTCCTCGGCGCCACCCCCCCGTGGCTCCACGGTATTTGGTGCAAATCACTCCATTCCCGGAGTCCAAATTCCCCTTGGACCAGTGCTGCGCTCGTATCGCCGCTGTCTGGCGTTTAGCCCAGCCTTGCTTTCCAAAATGGGCCTAACCTTGAGGGACTTGTTTGACCCCCCCTGAGCGCCACCACCACACCACTCCCAACCCCCAATACATGCACATGTGCACAAACGCATACACACTTTTTCCAAACCAAATGGATTGAATAATTGATGCCTATCCTTCTGATGCATTTGCTACATAGGTCAGACAGGGACTGTCAGAATGTGTGTGTGTATGCTTGTCTCTACTGGTCTGTGCATGTGTGTGTGTGTGTGTGTGTGTCATATTCAGGGTGTCTTCCAAAATCCCCCACTCTTCCATCATCACAGAAAACATGTACTGTCCCCTCCGACATTCATCATAAACTCCATATGTTGTTTTCCCCCCCTTTCTCTCTCTCTCTCTCTCTCTGTCTCTCTCCTTTCATTCTCCCTGAGACCCAGAACTGACAAACACACAAACCGTTTCTGATGTGAAACAGTGGACCAGACGAGCTTTTAGACCTCTCACACTGACAGTTGAGGGAATAGAGTGTGGAAGGCTGTGGGGGGGCCATGCAAGTTTAAACAGACAATAAGAGAGGGGAGAATAGTTTGTTTTCTAAAAAAGAGAGAGAGAGATGTTGACAGATGAAACAGGGTAAAAAGGCAGAGCCAGAGAGGCATTGAATTCACTTTGTGTATTTCCAAGTCAAATGTCTCAACTCTTTTGCCGCTATGGTGGCAAAACTGTGTTTTTGGCATGGCACAGTGTCTTTTGTGTCTTGTTTGAGGGAGGAGACTGTCATAACAAAAAGGGATATCAGCCTTTAAAAGACACAGGCAAGACCAAGGACATGGCAGCAACTTATTCAAGATTTGGTTTTACCCTTGAAACACACCAAGATTTATCATGGAAAACTGTTTTATTCACATTAAATTCATATTAATGTCAAGTCAGGGCAGTAAATATTACATATAATATTACATCAGTAGTGCTTTTGCTGGCTCCATCCTAGCAAGCAGCTGGTGAAAATGACAACAGAAAGACAACAAGAGGCAAAGGCAATAACAAACATTCATCAAAACTACAGGGAGGATGAGGCTATTCATTCTAGAGGCAGGGAAGAGAAATATCATCAATATTTGACATTGTTTTATGGAGAAGCCACTTGATTTCGTCCCGGGTCCTGTGCGGGTGACCAGCAGCAATCAATTACCATTGACAAGATTTGTGTACATGGAAGGCCTTCGCACTTTGTTTCGCTCTGCCCTGCCTCTATGAAGTTGCCTCCTCAGAGATCACAAACCAAGTCCTTAGTGAGTGGTCCATCTTCCCTCTGACTGCTTGGCATCATTACTTCAAGCTTGCCAGTATAAAGAGAATATTGGACTAATTATGTGGTGTGGGAGTGTAATTCAAAGCAGTAGTAGGCCTGTTACAGTACTGTGTTCAGCAAGCACTGAAGCACACATGAAAGGTTTACTGAAAATTCTTTGTAGTAAATTGTAGTGCTAAACTGAAAGTTCAGTTTGTATCTGTTGTCACTGCCTGACTCTTGTGGAAATCACTTAATACCCACTGTAGAAGCCGATTTAGAAGGAAATGCTGTCATGTACCCCAAACCGCCACCACCCATATAATGTTGCAAACGCATCACTCACTAGACATCAACATTGATGTTGAACAATTCTGCAAAACCCTTAAATACATTTAATGACCATTTCTATATTGTCTGTGTTTGGCAGCTAGTGCACAGTCAAGATTAGGGAAGACTGAGGTTCTGGCAATTAAACTGTGGATAACTAAACACTACAGAAAAGTAAAAAGACTGTGGATTAAAAAAGGAGAACCAAACTTTAATTGATGTGAGGCCAATTTCATAAAAGTTCCATCCTCACTTTCTGAAATATGTTATTGGATGTTAATCATAAAGTGTGGAATCTCCCATAACTCTTAGGTATAGTGTGCTGGCATTATATCATGACTGTACTTGACTGTTATTGCTGTAGTTCATTGACAAGAGAACAAGGTATGCATATTTGTGTGTGATATTTTGACCTGCAGCTCTGGCTCAGTGCAAAGAATAGATTTGCAGAAAGTATAGCTGCCTGCCCCAACTTGTAGGGGAAATAAGACATGTGTAACTCTTGTGGATTAACCAAAAGCAAAAAAGAGATAGTAAGAAAAAAAGAAAACAACAACTGCCCCTGTGTCTCTGATGGTTTATATTGTTGCCCATAGTAACCAAACGAGATACAAGCCAGGTGCTGAAATATTAGCTTTCAAAATGATGTCTTATTGTTTACAGATCAGATTTGAATTAGGGATGAACATTTTGTTCAATGCCACTGATGTTTATAGACTTTTTCTAAATGACTACACGAGTAGTCAAACCAAAACAGCTGAAGAATAGTGGAAAAAAAGTGCAAATTAGAGAAAAAAAACACTGCAAGTTACTGGAAGATGATTTTGGTGTGATGCTTGTCATCTGATGAATTTAGTAAAAATGTACTGCTTCTGCAACTTATACATTAGGATTTGTGTTAAAGGTTTGGATGTAATGTCTTACATAGGTTTAAATTTCTTATCCACCATCAGATAACGCTGGTGAGGGCTGTTGTTCTTGGAACTGTTGGGACTCCAACACTATGTCCCACCAATGAAACATGATATGACATATACAGAAGTAACACATGGCTGCAGCCATCCCTTAGTCAATGGAGCACATACCGAGACGGTATATACACACAAATATGAAAGAAACACATGAAGCAAAAATACTGTTAAGTATATGTGATATCAGGTTTACCTCTGTCTATAATGTTTCAGTAATTGGATACTGCTGAAAGTCTACTTTTGTCAGTGGAGTTACAATATTTGTAGTGACAATTTTATAGTCGCTTATTAAATACATCAGTAATTTGAACAGTTCTGCAGTTTTTTCTGCGTGTCTGGGTAAAACAAAATTAGTTTGGCATCCTCAGAAAGCATAACAGATAAGGCTTCTGTCAGGACAGTTTAAAAAGTGTCTGATAAGTTCCCACCTTCATGTAGACTAATGCAACACCTATGACCTGCATTAGCTAATCAAGGGAATGATTTCCAACCATGAAAGCCTAAGTGCTTGTTTTCAGTCAGCTTGAAATAAAACATCTATATGCATGAGTCCTGTGTAACTGCCACCCCAACATGATAATGTCTGGCTGCTTACTATGTGTGTGAATGACCTAAGTATAGTTGCTGGCCCGCAATGCCATTTGTGTCTCGATAGAAGACACATGTTTATCCGGTCATCCGCCCTCGCTGCCTCTCAAAACTTCTGAAAAGTGGGAGGTGTATTTGACCAAACAGGTGTAGAGGTGTTAATCATCTTAGTGAAATATTTAGTCATTGTGTTTATTGTCCCCAACAAGAGGAGCAACACTGTTGACTGACAGTTTTATTGCTTCTAATATTTTATAAATGTAGGTCTTGAAATGTTGTCATGATAGAAAAGGGGCACAAAGTGTTACCTTCTCAGCTTAACCTATAAACTTCTTCTTTCATAATCCCCTTTTGTAAGCCCATGAGTGAAAGAAACTCATTCTCTGCCAATCCTTTGTTGTAGAGTGTACAGTTAATGGTAAACCCATGGAGAGCCATGGATGCAATTCAGTGACTCTGCATCACAACTGACCCACCACTGCTTTTGTGCTGTTTTGGATTAAAGACAGTGTTTGTTTCAAAGACAATTATTTTGTGACAGCTGAAATTAAGAACAAATGTATCACCATTATTAAGCTTAGTAAGTGATTGCTACAAAAAAGTAATAGCCATCATTCAAGTGAAATCCTGCATGAATGTTGACATAACTTGGACGGTTAAGTAATTCTAATGACTGTTCTGATGTACTGAGCACTGCAGTTACCTTGCATCGTAATGTGTGTGTGTGAGAGAGAGAGAGAGAGAAAGATCTTAATGATGGAGATCGCACAACGTAGGAAAATGTGCAGCAGGCTCAAATACATAAATTTAAGAACTATTTGTTTCACTTCGTTACAATTAAATCCACTGGAAAATCTAAGACGCGTGTACCAAGTGTCAGATTTCTTGAAACCGTCCTGTGAGACCATCCACTGCAGTCCAGTTTGCACGTGCAACACGTTCCGTCGAAGAAATTTGATCCAAAACCTTATTAAAACAAAAAGCACTTGAGCTGCCTAATGCTTCACTATTTGCTCTCCTCAACATGCAAAAGTGATGCAGCAGTACACTCCAAAATCTAATCAGATCATTTACTCCATAGGGGCTTCTGTAATTTGAATATGGTGTTGCATGTATTGTATTGTCACTTCCTTTTGTTCTTTTGTGGTAGAAATGCAACAAAATGTATAATGAAAATGCAATCAAAGGATATTATGCTTGTCGCTATTTTGTTTGAAAGAAGTGATCTCACTTCCTCTTTGAACATTGCTTTAATACTTCAAAAAAATAAAAATAAAAAATCACAAGGGGAGGAAGTTGTGCAAACTGATACCAGAGAAGCAAAATGAGCCTCCAGCTGCAGTGTTTCTTACTTGTGGATTATGCCACACTTAAAGCTTGCACATTTATCGTAGGAGTGTTGACTGTGACCCACAGCAATAGCAGATGTATGGAGAATATTTTTGCATTGCTACATAACTCACTCATAATGGCTGCAGAATGGCTGGTCACTTTAGACTGTTGAGGCTGTAGTAATGTAGCGTGGGTAACACCGGCCCCTCTGAGTGCCGCAGCACTAGCAGGTGATTTGTAGCTCAGGGAGACTAATGAAGTGGTCGCTCTGCCACCCTGCTTCTTTTGCAAGATCAATTCGGCGTCAGGGTGCGTACGGCGGCCGCACTTTATGAATGATGGAAACCTCCTTAGGCCATCCATATACCTGAATCCCCGGCATCACTACACACCACCCTGCTCCCCCCCCCAGGCCTCCCCTGCTCCAGGAGGACGGGATTTAGCAATCTTTCTTGTTTGGAGAAAAATACATTACCATCAGCCTTCTCGGCTCTTCGGCCTTTGCCCGGCACACAGACACACACACACACATATGCTGTACACTCTCCTGCATAGCTTGACTTTATGGCTGCTAAAGGAAAATGGTTAACAATTGTGTTTTTTTTTTATATGCGTGTGCAGATCTACACACACACTCCTATTGCTTCTGTGTGTGTTTCCCCTTTTTTCCTACCATCAAACCCACTCCCAGCCTTGTCATCATTAGTGCAGATGATTTGATCGGCTTGACGCGAGGCTTTCTGTCATGCGTTGGCCATGATGACATCCTCTAATACAGGGAAGGTGTTCAAGAGGACAGAGAAAAGAAGAGCTTTTAAACTGTTAATGCATAATGCGATAGATGTTTTAGTCAGTGGATGATAATGAAAATGAGCTAAAGCGGCGAGCGAGGGAGCCAGTCGCTCTCTCCCTTGCTGGCCTTTGATCCCATCCAGTCTGGCTTTTAAAGCATCTGCTTCCGTAATGAGGAAGAGTTTACCATAGCTGATGCAGATTCAGGAAATGGATTCAAAAGTTAATGGTGTATTTGTCCGTATGATTAAGAGCTGCGCCTCGTTCTTTATGACATTGCTGATCCTCACCATAAAACAGGTTGTGTCGAAGGAAAAGAAGTATTTATCATAAGTTACAACAATTATCCTGAAATACCCAGAGAGTAATTATGGCTGTTTTAGTTGCGGCTACATTCAGTCTAGGTGCTTTTAATGTGATGGGATGAGTGAGGCCTTGGACTGGTAGTGCATGGGCTGATCTTTGCAGCGTGTGTCAATAAGAAAAATCCGTCAGGGGTGTTTTCGTATTCCAAGATCACAGTGCAGCTCATCTAAAGGCGTCAGTGGCAATTTGAGAGCAGAGCGTCATATATAAAGATGTCATGAGCCGAGGCCTCCAGCTGAGAGGTTTAAAGGGAAAAGTAGAATGACAATGAATACTTGCCAGAGTCTTCTGGAAGCTATGAAATTTAAAGGCCTCCCCTTTCATTTCTCGCTTAGATTAAAATATAAAGAAAAAAGGGTGGAGGAGGCGGAGGGAGGGAAATTGAGACAACAGATCGTGAGTAAGACTCAGAGGTGGGAATGGGGTAGGGAGAGGGCAGAGAAGAGGGAACTTAAAGCCTTTACTGTTAATCTTAACTTTTGAGATTGATTGGTTCAAGCTCCCTGCAAATCAGCACCTGCATGGCACTCGTCTCCTTTTATGATAATCTGGGTGTCGGCAGCGAAAGAGAGAGAACGAAATAGGTGGCAGTGAGAGAAGGCAGAGTGTAGTCGTCCAATTGAACCCAGCTGATAGCCTCCCACTCTCCTTCAGCATCTCTCACCTTCCCTTCATTCTTCTTCTCCTGGCTGCGAGGAGAAGATGAGCAGGAGGAGTGTTTAATGTTTCCTCTGATGCTACATAGGAATGAGCTGGGCCCCTGGCACCTGTAGACATGAGCTATATGCGGGTGATACTGTAGTTTAGAATATTTTATTATGGAGAGAAACTAGATTCCTTGTTTTTTTTTATAGGAGAACCAGTATCTGGTGTCACTCACGCAGTGTGATACATCTAAGGAAGTGAAAAGTGTTCTGCATAGAGAAATCCTGTTTTGTAATCTAATGGATGGTTTCACTTTTGATTTAGAGCAACAACTAGCAAAGATTTCCTGTATCAATTTATCTTTATTATTTTCCATATAATTGGTTAATTGTGTGGTCTCAACCTCCTAGAGCCCATGTTGCATGTATGTTTCCTCTTTTGTCTGCATACATTTTCTGTCAGTCATTTCATTTTCTGAGGACTGTTGTGGTTGAAAAAGGCTGTAACATAGTAATCAAAACCATATGAAGTGGTTCTTGCAAAGGTAATGTCACACATTAACCTGTTTACACATCTAACAGCGTTACATTACCATTCATTTGAAGTCATGTTCACATGTCAAATATTCACTCTCGTTTTTTTTTTCTCTGCAAACTCCTGAGGGAAATGTGTCTGTTAAGCTGCTAAGTACTGAACTATGTTCACCAGGTAGCTGTTGACTTTGACTTTTGTACCATTTAGTTCAATTTAGTACAATTAGTTTCACAGAAGTCTTCTGTAAGAGCTGTGAGACTGAACCAAAACAGTGAAGGTGTGGGCCTTACATCCAAATCAACAACTTTAACTAAATGTCTTGTCTTTACATCCAGGATTTGCAATTTCAAAACACATACCATTTCTACAGTGTTATAGACCGATACACCAGCAATATAGAAGCATATTTCGAGAACTGACCGGCACTGTGAGAACTCAACCACACAAACCTTAATTTTCTTTCCCTGCCAGACACGCACAGACAAAAACTACACTGCAACACACACATTTACCACAGATGGCTGTACCACCACACATGTGGCACACTCATACACATGTATGCACACCACGCACACGCACACATGCACACTTTCCTCCAGAACAACAGGGGATAAGATCAACCAAGAGATACAGTATCTGTGCAGCAGCGGCAGCAACGATAGCGGCAGCGCTGAAGCCCTCTCCTTGTTTCCCTTGAGTGTTCTACATTTATTTTTCCTTTATATATTATTCAAGTTCAAATAATTAATTCAGGATATCAAATCAAGATGTAGGAAATCAATCAAGAGCCTTTTTCAATCTGCCTTTCATTATGGCAAACCCCCGGTCCTGGCTGAGCTTGTAGCAGAGCTGGCCTGGACTTCTATAAAGACAGACTGAAACACTTACGTGGCATCCCGTCCTCTGGAGAAGATGACTGCTTTGCTTCGCGCAGCCATGCTGAAGTACTTAGGCTGCATCCGATTGGGTGGTTGGAATTATTTTTGTTTAGCACTGATATAAAAATGAACCACATGGCAGGCTGGGATCTAATGGTCCAGTCCGATAATCACTTTGTTCACTATTTGTACATACTTTTGTTGTTTAGGGGCTTTTAAAGTGAAATTTAGGATATCAGTTGTTGTAAGAGAGGGACAGAGGCTGCTTTTAGACAAAAAAAAAAAAAAAAAGATAACATTTTTCCTTTGATTTCACTCAAACTTTATTGTCTCAACAGAAAATTTCATATCACAGCCAGAAAAGTAATAAATGCAGTGCATGAAATACATTCCCTTTGGATACATTCCAACTAAAAAAGGGATCTGATGTGTAGCCTGAGCAGAGATTAAGTCAGAACAGATGTTATTAGAGGAAATAATCCCCAGTCACCTGTCATGTATACGTATTATCACACTCTTTATGCCCTGTCCTCTTCTGCTGTACGTTGGCCGCTGACTTTACTGTGATCCTGCTCAGCTCTGCGAAATCAATAACCCTGGTCAGATGACACAGAGGGGCGAGATTCATCTCAGGCCCTTTTAGTTGGATACTTTAGCTACATTTGATGCAACGATGACTCTCCCATCTTGAGGAAGACGCAATAATGTTGCGGTAAAAACGTCAGTCAAAGAGCGGTGAATGTGAGGGAGGAGGGGCCAGGTTGTGGACAGCTAGTGAGTTGTGTGCGTGTGGTGGTGCAGTGCTAGTGGATGGAGGGGGCAATTTATTGAAGGAAATGTATCTATATTCTCATAGAGCCACTGTGAAGCCGAGATCTCCATCGCGGCGATAATTCGCGGTTGTTAAAGTGACACAGTGTTGGTAGGCTGGCCGAGGCGAGGAATGTGGGGGCCAGACCTGACAATTAGAGCTCTGTATATCACACACACTCTCAAAGGAGGGATGGAAGAGAGAGGGCAGGAGAGGTCAGGACACACACACGCACAAGTACACACTCAGGGACAAATTTAACACACACTTGCAAAGGCAGACGTGTACGGTGGAGGACATACCGTAAATACAAGCATAAAGGCACTTTGGAGGTAGAGGTCCGAACATATTGTGCTGTGCGTGCACACAGACACATACAGGGCAGATAACACATGGCTCTCATTTGCAAAAACAGAGGAAACAACAGAACAACAAAACACTTCTCAGGTAAGTGCATAATCGAAGCTAATTCAATTTCCTCTCGCTGCTCATTTCTAAGTCATGAGACAAATGTGACTGATGGCAAAAAACCTGCTCGTGCCCGTTGGTGCACGTACTGTGCACTTGTATCAGGCTCATCTGAATCACATCTTACATCATTAGCAATTACTTTCTTTAACACTTCCTCAGAGTAATATGATCTAATTGGACAACAGAGGGGCCAGTGTGCTGTGCAGTATATGATAAACAAGACTCAAGATTCCGACGCAGTTAAAATCTATTTCCATCCTCAATGCACTAATAGAAACATGCACATACATTCACTTTTTTCTCCCATTGCCCTTTTGGGTGCATCATCAGACAACCCAGGCCGAGGTGGAAAACAAGAGTCGATATGTGTCTGCGACATGAAGGTGAATAATTGTTGTAATTAATGACCTGTGGGTATTAACTGGAGCCATCTGATGGACCTCCGAGGCTAATTCTGCGACTGAATCTATCTGGTATCGGTAGCATCATTCATGCTCTCAAAACAGCATATTAAAAGATTCTGTAAGTACACTCTATGTGTAATATGTATATGTGTGTGTGTGTGTGTGTCTGTTTGCCCTTGTGAAGTGTGTAGCTCTAAACTTCTCTGCGGATGAGTGTGAGTCTGCCGCTGTGTTGTTTTCTGCTCACGTCTGGCCGCTGCTCCTCTGTGACACACACACAAACCTGTCCAAAGTGTCTGAACTTATTCCATGTTAGATAGCTGGAGCCATTAGCTTCCTGTGACCTTTTACCACTCTTTCTCTGCCGTCACATTCACATTCCGCCTTGTGCGTGCGTGTGTGTGCGTGTGGGTGTGTGAAAGTGTGTGTTTGACCGCAAAAATAAGAAGAAGAAAAAAAGCTTAGATATTTCGACATGTCCAAGCACCAAATGGTACCAATGCCTCAGAAATAACCATAAACACTTGTAGACACAGTCTGTGTAGGTATGTACTGTATGTGTGCAGTTAGTTAAATGTAAGTGTAGGTACATAACCACACACACACACCCACACACACACACACCCCCACACACACACACACACATACAGGCATGTATTGGCAATGGATTTTCCTTTTCTTTTATTTGCTGTAATTGGAAAATAATTCAGGCAACGTCAGGAAGAATCGATAAAGAATTAATGAAAGGAGAGGGGGAGTCATTAAAGGCAATAAAGAGAGAGAGGTTATGATGAAGATGGCATCATGGAGACACAGAGGAGACAAGCGCTGTTGCTGTTGCGTGTGTGTGTGTGTGTGTGTGTGTGTGTGTGTGTGTGGGAGAGAGCAGAGGGGAGTGTGTGGAGAGATGTTCTCCATGTCGCAGAATATGTTGATTTTTTTTCAGTGTTTTGCTGTAAAAAGCAATGAATGCTGAATTAAACATACGCAGATAGTATTCTTTTTTTTTTCTTCTTACCATTACAACAAAGACAAAAAAAAAAGAGCTCCTGAGGGGGAAAAAATCCAAAAAACAATCTGGTTCAAAATTTGATCTGACAGTAATAAATTGCACTTTTTAAAATGTGGTGGTTTTAACATAATTTCAAATGTGCATCTATAAATTAATATCATGTAGGTAAAACGCCTTTTTTATCATTATATCCTTTAATAAAATGGTAGGCTGAGCCATCCTATTCAACCCTTTCAACAGCCAGTGTCACAGTCAATCATTCAAAAGGGTAATTATATGACACTGCTACGCTAAAATACCTACAGTCCCTTAATAGGATCTGAGCCATCGAGATCCAACCTTAAGCTTCCATCCCGGCCCCTACCACTCATCTGAGTGCCGTAAAGCTGCCAGAGGAAACAATACTGCCTCTCTCCTCACCGCTGAGGTTAATGGCAAATGGGGCTATGGCTGCCGGTGATATTGTTGGATAAATGATTATTGATTAGGTAAAGGTTGAGCTAATCATTAGGCTTCATCCATTTTACGGACTCTCTCCGTGACCTTTCTGCCTGGCCCTCTTGGATCACCAGGATTTCTCCATACGATGATTTGATCGCTTTGCAGATGGGCACAAGGGAGGAGAGACAAGAAAGAAGAGGGGGGGGGGGGGGGAGCAGGAGAGAGGAGAGGAAAAGCAAAGGCAGATTAGTGAGAGGGAGCTGTAAAGGAGCAATGGAGAAGGTGAGGACGTGCGTTGCTCAGTGTGTATATGTGCTGATACCGGGCTGATACGGGTGATGAGTTCACCCTTAAAACACTCCACCTGTCCACAAAACGTGCAGCATCTTAATTTTTTACACACTTTATTTTCATTTAAAAAACACAGACTTGTTATTGGATCAAGGTAAAAGGTCATCTTTGATTTTCGAGAGGAGAGAAAAACGATTTCCAAGCTAGAAATATTTGAATTGCATCAATAAATATTTGGGATTTAGACAATAATCTTTTATAAAACCTGAGATTTTGATGTTCATCTAGATGACCAGACATGGTCATACTTTAAAATGATTAATAATTTCATGCAGCCCCTGAATAGGAAATATGATGATTTGTGCTGTGCACTGTGCCAGACGTGCCAAAAGCCACATACAAGCATGTCGGCCTTGTCTTCCGACAGATTGAGAAATTTCTTGGAATTGAAATAATAATGGAATGGAATGGAATCCAAAATAATAAATTCTTGGTGCTGGCTTCGGTCAGAGTAAAAATCCAGTATTTCTTAGGTATTTGCTTTTGTGCGATCTGTGATCTGTTTCAAAACCAAAATAAGGTAGGTTAAACCTAAAATGATTGAATTGATGTAGGTTTCACTGAAAAGTTTTTTTTTATCCCATACTATTTATGAGTGTCAAAAAATATATGCAATAAAACGTTTCGGTCCAAAATATTATATATCACCATTCAAATTAGTTGAACTCCGATACGCATATCTGTGAATCCAAACCTGAATTCAAATTCAGACTCATCATTCAATCGGCCCCTGCAGCTTTTCAATAGCAGCATTCTCAAGTTACAGCATTTTATATTGAGTCTATAGGCCAAGCATTAGACACACTGTAGGCAAAGTGAAAACACCCAATATGAAACATCCGCTCTGAAACCTTGACATGGTGACAAGGAAATGCCTTGCTCCTAACAGCTCTATTTATTGAATTGTAGCGAATATTCCTGGCAGCAGGACTTTAACCAAACCCAGACTGGGGCTCACATCTGCACCTAATCAGCACAGGAGAAAACCCCTCTGTTCCTTCGCTGTTCCATTTATTCACCAAGCCCAGCACTGGGAAACAGAATGTTTATTTGAAGTAATACTTTACTCTGAACTACTGAATGCCAATACGTTAGCATTTTCATTGCTGCATGTGGAGTCTGTTGTGGAGAATAATGAAGAACATGATTTTTCTCTCTCTCTCTCTCTCCCTCTCACTCCCTCTCTCTCTCTGTGCAACAATAACCGGAAACTGTTGGTATATATGTAAAACACATACATATTGCCGCTTTTTTCCCCTCTAGTTTGCATATGTCATTCACTTTACTCAATATGACCCAAAGCTGGTCAAGGACCTGAAAGCTGAAAGCGCTATGTGTCTACAGATTTGTAATTTTTTTCTTTCTTCCTACAATTTATTTAAGACATCATCTTCATAAAGATGTGATTTATGATGCTTCACGGTAACAAAAGTGGAAGCAGTCTTTGCAAACACTGACAATAACATTTCTGCACACAAGGGAAATGAAGTAAAATGCAGTGCAATGCTGCATATTAAATCTTTACTTTTTATTGACTTGTTTCCAGCTATTTAAACACTACAGGATACAGTTAATTTTTATCCACTTCTCTGCAGCACATTTAACGCTTGCCTGTACAAGCTGACAAACTCACACACTTCTTTGACAGACAAGACATGATGTCCAGCTCTGTAATAAGCACAGCCCTTTGCACGCAGGACTTAACAGTGATGAAAAGCACACGTCGGTAATGCGGGATGAAGAAGCATGAATTATATCGCAAACAAATCCCATGCACGGATGTTCATTAATGTGCAGTGCAGTACAATTATGTACATACAGAATATGCCTAAAGAACAACATACACAGTGAAAAACACACATGCACACATGCAGCTAAAAATAAGCATTTGCACAACCAGCATGCAGCTCTGCACACACAACTGGCTAAGAAAATGATTAAAGAGAGCTTAAACAGCAAGTGGACGGTTGAATGAATGAAATAAACAAAACACACAGCACACACCTAAAATTGCTTCTTTATTGTATCTTTAGTCTTACATGGGAGATGGAATCATAAATTGAATTATTGCGTTCTATCTTCTATCCTGGTTTTAAGGTATTGAGGTTCACTTCTAAGATAGCAAAAATGCCGTGAAGTAATGTTTTATTTTATTGGTCGAACAAGCAGGCAACCTAAAGGGGACTCTAAATATATAGTCATCTTTTATGTTTTGTTTTTTTTTGCTTCTTTAACTTCCATCACAGAGCAACGTGGCAACACGGTAAAGAGGGAGAACTTCATTAGTCCTCAACTGTGCTATCTGAGCACTGATTGGCTGTTGGACCTTATAGAGCCGAGCTACAGAATGACTTCGGAGATGGAACCTTTTCTCTTTTCCAACTGGATGGATTGCTGTGATTTGGTATAATAATTACAATAATAATAATAATTGCATAGTACTTTTCATGTCACAAAATGCTTTCAAATATAATCTGAGATGACTTCTAGTCTAGGCAAAGTCAAAGTTATCCAGCGGTTCTCAGGCATTCATCACGACTTCGATGACCCACTGACTCTTCTTGTAGTGTTGTTATGACAATATGGACTGCCATTACATTTGGTACAGACTTTCATGTTTTCCTCTATTTCTGATTGTAATAACTTTGCGTTTAGTGCTGTTAAGTGTTAACATGCAAGCACATTAAACTAAGACGACGAATATAGCAACCATTATACCTGCTAAAAATCAGCATGTTATCATTGTCATTGAGCTTGTTGCCGTGCTAGCGTTAGCAATTAGTACTTAGTCAGATAAAAGTCATAAAACTTATGATTCTAAGGTCACAAAATCACTGTAACAAAGTTACATTTCATTTGGTTATGCTTTAGATTCATTGCCCTCATAGCTGCTGCTGGCACAGTGCTGAGAGCATTTTGACACACACTGAATCTTACTGATGATTCCAAGACAAAGCGATGTGATCAAATTCTATATTGGTTTAGTTCTCTACAGGCTACTTTGAAGGTGAAAGCCAATTCATCTGCACTTCTTGTCACACGGCCTTCTCTTTGCCAAGATAAGAAATCCTTCACATTCTGCCCACCATCTGAATATCGTCACTCTTTCCTTCCCTCGTCCTCTGTCCTGTACTCCTTTCTCTCCCTCTTTTTCCTCTTTCTTTCTTCACCTCTTCTTCCCCTGCCGTCTTTCATTTAAATATTTCATCCAGTTGTCTTGCGGCTTCTGCGGCTTGCCAAGTGTCATCTAGATCCCAGGGCCGACACTAAAGTGGAGCATGGAAGTCAT
The DNA here is from genome assembly GCF_042242105.1 of Pempheris klunzingeri. Taxonomy (NCBI): domain Eukaryota; kingdom Metazoa; phylum Chordata; class Actinopteri; order Acropomatiformes; family Pempheridae; genus Pempheris; species Pempheris klunzingeri. Next base: position 31,199,416 of record NC_092012.1, on the reverse strand, counting down.
TTTTAGAGGCGTGTGTGAGAAAGAGAGAGACAGAAAGAGAAAAGGAAAAGGGTCGGGATGAGAAGGAGAAGCAGTTCGGCTGGGGTCTGAGACATCGGGTGGTGATAAGAAGTGAAAAGGTGGATAAGACATGGGAGTGATAACTAATGTACTTCCTGTGTACTTCCCCTTCTCGCCTGTCAGCCCCTCCTGCTGCCAACACCCCCCTTTCCTTCAGCATAAAAGATATAACTGATGTGTGATGCATTGCGTGTGTGTTGTGTGTGTGTGTGTGTGTGAATCTGGGGTGATCTGACATGTGATGTGAAGCAGTTGGTCTGTGTGAGAATGTGAAGATGTACATTTATGTGTCTTTCGGACAAACTGATGGCTGATGTAGAGGTGTGTGTCTGCGTGTGTGTGTGTGTGCGTGTGTGTGTGTGTGAGAGAATACCTGATGTTTGATGTGAAAGTGGAGTACTGAAGGATGACATGGACAGTTAGGAGAATGAGGGAAGAGAGATGAGTGAAACTTCTACTTAGCGATGAGTGATGTGTGATGTGTTTAAGATAAGTGTGTGTCGTTGCACCTAAGTGTTTTGTGTGTGTGTGTGTGTGTGTGTGTGTGTGTATGTGGTCTCTCATACCCAGGTAGACTGCTGGTTCCGGCTCTGGTCAGATGCACTGGATCATAATGGATGGTCTTGCAAATCTCGGCACCAACCTGCAAAACAAAGGAGAAGAAGCAGAGAGAGCGAGAGATGAGATTGTGACCAATCTGTGTCGCCCTTTTGTCCTCGCGGTAACACCGACTCTTGTTGTAGTTTAGATCCTAGCTGTGAAAACACGACGACAAACACGGTTTGCCTTTTAACACATTTTCCCCTGTGTTGTCAGGTAGCTCAGCCCCTTGACATGCACCGGCTCTCACTACAACCACATAAAACCCTGGTATAATACGTTAGGAGGGGGTAAAATCACGTCCATCATACATCTTTATTTCCCGCAGAGGGGATCGCCTCATCCCAAGTGTAAATGAAAGTCACGCTTCTATCGCCACTGCGCAGGTTGACGGGCTGAGCTCGCAATGTTTTATAAATAGAGAAAAAGGATGTGAGAGGTCAAATAGAATAATTATACAGTGCATAGCAATGGTGTCCACTTGGTCACAGTTACTATATGTTTCTATGATCAATATTAGCAGTGTAAAGTAGTACGACATGCAACATTTCTTTTCACAGGTCTGTAACACAGAGCTGACTGTTGCCTTTCTGCTTTGTCAAATTATTTTATCAGGGCAGCAAAAACACAATTAAAATGACACTTATGCAGCTAAAAATAGGACATCCTGAGCAATCATCAGGCATGATGATGAGCCTGATGTAGGATTCACATTTTACGCCCAGTAAGGGTATCCCATCAGGTCAAGATGAGCTAGGACATAATTGGTGGCATTTTAATTCAAAACGTAAATAAAATGTAAATTTAAATACTTATTTTTTTCTTTATATTGGCAGCAAGTATTATACACAGCATAACTGTTTTTTTTTTTTTTAGATTTAAAATCTCTGGAACACACGTAATAATTAAGGTGTCAATGGTTCTTGTTTTCTGCCCTGGCCTCTATACAAAGACCCCTCTTCTCTGGACATCTCCATGTTGCCGCTCTGGGTTTGGGTTCTAGATCACCACAGCGGTGTAAGTCATCACATTCAGTATCTTGCAGAAAGAAGTGCAGAGGTGGCCACTGTCGAGTTTTTCTTTGGCAGCTGTAGCAGGAAATCAGCTTGTCTAAAGTGTCCACACCTCTCTTTGTGTCGTTATGATTCAGGGTGATCTGGTTTACAGTGCTCCTGCTCACTGATCTCTGCACCTCTGGGTAGCATGCTTAAGTGCGCCATATTTTTGCTCCTGCTATTGTCAGCTTGAGGAGTTGTTGTCATAGGCTGTTAATGTAAAATATAAATGATCAGAGGTGAGGTTGTTCCCACTGAGGGCCTGCATCATGTCCAGCACAACCAATTGTGTGGTTCTGAAAAGAACTTAAATGGAACTTCAAATTGTAGGGGCTATACAGCATGTGTAATTTCAAAATTGTTTTTTGCAGAAAATAAAAGTGAGAAATTGAGATTTAGTCAAACCAACCATTGTTTTGGTTTGTCACAACACCCAGAGGAAGGTATACACATCTGTGTATTTTTATAATATATTAGCCAACGGTTCCCAACCTAGGGATCAGGAGCCATAGAATTAGTCATAAGATTAATCAAATGGATCATTAGATCATTACGAAGCTAAAAAAAAATCTATCTTCAGGCTTTTTTCTGTCTGTTGCTATTTTCTTGTGGAATTCAAACTAGTTTTATCCCTTAAGTCCTCAAAAAAGTTTTCAAATGAAGCAGTCCCTCTGAAAAATCCCTCTGGGCGCATCAGACAGCAGCAGCACTCATGTTAGGATTCTTTAAGTCCATCATTTAGTTTTAAAGTACAGCGTGCTCACAATCATTTCGACAACAGAATTGTGTGAAATGATAATCTGTATAATAATAGAATCATAATAGGTAATTATCAACATTCATAAACATGTGAATATGTTAGAACAAAGTACATAAAAATGATCAAATACTTTGGGTCCATTTTTGGTTTCCCTTTCATTATCGTTTTTTTTCTTGATGAAAACCAGAACCAAAGAGAAACAAGTTTTATGGTTACGGGCGTTACAGGTCACCCGGTCACGGTGATGCTTTACATGAGGGTCGGTGTGAAATACAGTGAAAACTAAACAGGTGTGATCTGACATGTTTCCAGGTTATATGTGAGTAAATCAAAGAAAATGAATTTTATATTGAAAGTGAGTGTTAGAAACAGCACATAACCATATAGTTGCCCTATGCAAACAGTCATTCTATGTCTTAATGTTTTTCATCTTTTAGGTCTCTTTTCATTTGTCCCCCCCCCCCCACACACACACACACTCACACACACAATAACTGACCCCTGTGTTTCTGTGTGCATGACGTTTCTGTTCCGCTTGCCAGGCTGCTCACTCACCCCCCACATGTGTGTTTGACCTTTCAACTCTCGCGCTCTCCCCTCAGGAAAAAGGCCCTGCACCTTTGTACATCCAAACACACACACACACAAACACACACACACACACACACACACATACACTGATCCCTCCTTTGAGTGTGTGGATTTATCCTTGCGAGGCCAACTCCGGTCAGGCTTGTGCTCATCCACAGTAACAGATAAAAGGATATATCACTTCCTCAGTCCCTAAAACCACAAGTGTGGGCTGCTGGACACACACACAAACACACACCCACACACACATAAATACACACACGTACACACCAGGCACTGAGCTCCTGAGTCCCCAGCTTAGCACTTGATCCTCTCTCTGGGAGGTTGACACTTCAGAGGGAAAGCCTTCACAAACTCTTTTGGACTACACACACACACACACACAAACACACACACACACACACACACACAGACCCACACTCAGACCTTCGCAGAACGTACAGCAGAGTGAGAGTCCAAAACCTTGGAGGCCTTTTCATGGTGATCTGCTGGTCAGCATCTGTTTACTGTCTAGGATGCTGTTTCCTATTGCTGCGACCATCAGTCATCTCTTGCACCGATTAAAATCCACATTCCGGCGTTTGAGGTGCGAGGGACACATCGAGAAAATCAACAATCCTCCATGTCACTAAATATCCTAAAGCTAGGACGACTCACTGTCTGCAGAAAGGGAAAATCATTTGAGCGTATTGACCTCTCCCCCGAGGTAGGGCAGATCGTCAGCCGTTTCAGCCAGCACTGAAGCACTAATTCAGACAGGCGTGGAGCAGGCGTGAGGCAGACGTGGCCCCGACGTGGATGTCAAATCAGCTAGCATCTTTGCAGGGCCCAAGGGCACCTGACCGCTGGTTTGTGAGAGGGAGAAACTGTGGCCACTGCACCCCAGGGTGCCCGCGTTTAACACAGTATCCTGTCTACTGTTCATGCAGAGGCATGGACAAGCATATGGATGTTGGTTCAACCTGAGGTCAATGTGAGTTTATTTTAGGGGAGGGGGGGGGAGGTATGGACAGCGGATGAGGCATGCGCACACATAGACACACACATAGTTTGAGTGCATGAAATGCTACAGCTTATTTTAACTGACAGATGTTTCGAGACAACTGCCACATGAGTTAGGCCGTGTTAAACCCAGCTTAAAGGACTGCTCACCATTTGTCTGTCTCTGTGGTTTTGCTTCTTTAGTTCGTTTTTGGATTAACACTGAGTTTTTCCTCATTATTCATCATTCTTCATTATGTTGATAATAAATTGTATCCCAATAAATGTTTCTTTCAATCTTTCTTTTCATTTTTGGAGGGTACAGACATGCACATACACATCTTAGGCCAAATCCTAAACCCTAACTACTTGCAAAATTCCCCAGATTGATTTCTACATTCCTTAATCCTAACCTTAAACCCTATTATAACCTATGACTAATGCTAATTCAACACTCTAACCTAAATGTCACGAATATAAAAAGACACAGACCCCCCACGATACACATACTCAGCTTGTTCTCCTGAAACTGGAAACAGAGTCAAATGCCCTTTGCGTCACGTCAGGGCCCCTCGTGTGTGAGACAGCATCAGCATTGTCACAGCCGACAAATGTGTGCTGATTTTCTCTCCCTCTTCCTCTACTTCACTTTCTCTATCACCATTAAATTAATCTGTCTCTCTTTCCATTTAGCAGGTGTCTTATGCGGGGTAGCGATGGGGTGAAAGTGGGTGGAGGGAGGAGGCTTTGGCGGAACAGCAGGGAGAATGTCACAGTAAGATAAATACCGGGTGCCGTTGAAGTGGCTTTGGGCTCAGCTCAGGCTGACGTGACAAGAGTATCGGCCCATGATTTGTATCCACAGAAGCCCCCAGTGTGGAGTGGCTCCCACACACACATCCTGAAATACACAGCATTTGTCTCCTGAGTGTTTCTGTAATCTAGTGCTATGTTTGCATAGCTAGCAATATCATAATATACTGTATCATAGTGAAGCTGCTAATGGCAGCAACTTAGAAGAGATAATATGGGAATGTTAATATTTCCAATCCATCAAAACCTCTCAAAAATAAAACCTTTTTCACCAGCAAGTCTTGGGCCCTGGGTTTGTTATGGGTCTTCACTTTGGAAGTACCAGAGACCAAAGTGGGTTGGATCTAAAAGGAAAACTATGGATTATTACATTTTAAACGTATTTCTATTGCTTAAGACACAGGTTCTATTAGTCGTGATAACATTATACAGATCTTCGAATGCAGTCACAGAGTCACTGCTATGAGTGCTCCAACAATGACTATAATATCTGTTTTGAAGAGGAAATGAAGGCATATTGGTTAAAGCCACAGCCACTGCTGTTTCACACCACACTTGCAAACCTTTGACCCGTAGTTGTTAACATTCACAGCTGTCCTGTGTACTGAACTATGCAATGGCAGAGTTTTGCACTGATAAAGGCTTTCATTGTCCCCATATACTCAGTTTGTAAAAATCACAGAGCTAATTGCCTACAATCAAAATGAAGCATTACAACCTTAAACAGGGTTACAAACTCATTTAAATAATGTGTTTCAAAGTTTCACTTGCTTTAGGCAATGCGGGTGGTGAGACATTCCTCAGAAGGTTTACCTTAGCTGTATGTGCTCTACGAACCCATGGACTCAATTCACCCAAATAATTTTTGTTTTTTAATACACAAAAAAACAAAAAATGTTGAAGTTCAATAATTCAGAGGTCTAAAAGCAGAGGGCCATCTTTTCTTTGTCAGCATGAACAGTAGTTTTAGTTTAATGACAATGTTCGCTCAGACTGGATGTTCAAATAACTGCCAGCAGAATGTTCTCTGTTAATGTTCCAAAATGAACATCATGGTGATTCATTAAAGATCCAATACCATCTTTAAATAATTCACAAAAAAGGTCCAGAACCAGGTGATTATGCCTTTCTAACAGAGGTGTGCTTTTATGAGCCAAAAGATTCCTTTCTCTTTTCAAAAGGTTATTTGGTTACGTAGTGATTTATATGAAAAAAATACATCACTCAAATATGAGTGAGATTAGTAAAGACCAATAAAATCTAACCATAATTTGTCCCCTGCAATGTCTGCAATGACCAGACACATCATCTGATCCTCTAAAAGTTGAAAGAAAGTTAGATTTCCCCACAATATTCAGCGTTCATCCAGCCCAAAAATACACAGGATGTGTTGCATTCACTGAATTCCTCTAGCCTCATGTCAGTGCCAACCAGCAACAGTAACACATCAACTGCGTGCACGGATCAGGAGTGTGGGCCAAAGTTTTTGCTCGTTCTGTATCCTCTGTGTGCCATGCACAGGTGTCTGATACACGAGCTGGTCACGCATGTCTGCACAAGTAAATCACAGTGTGCTTGTATCTGACCATCACTGATGTACATGCTAGGACACATCTGGACTGGGTGTTTTTCAATGTCACAGGCAATGCACTCACTTGACTTTTCAAAACGGGTCTGTAGTTAATTTGTTACTAAACTGTTTTGCCATGAATCATTGTGTTTTCGGTCAAACCACGCATACGCTTGCAAATAACGACTCTGAATCATGCATGTGACACTTCTGTCTCTGTTGTTGTTCTGTACTTCAATGGAGTTCCAACATGTAGCTGCTGGTTAAAGAAAAATACATAGTGTTTTTTTGTTTTTGTAAAACTCCTACAGACAGCTCTAGCTGTGTGCATGTTTGAGTACAAACAGGCTGGTGAGACAATAGGTTACTTCCAGATTGCTCTGATTCCCAGTCCATTAAATACTGACACTTTATCACCCCCTTTGTGACGTGATAATGACTTTAGCATCTGTATGAGACTAAAATGCAACCTAGAATAAAAAGTCCATGTAGGGATGAGGCCTACATGGCAGGAGTGGGTCAAAGGCTGTTGTACGTGTCCCATGTGAAACCAAAAGTCAGTGTTGACATTTAGCCCAACTCAATTTAACCAAGTGGTTGTGACATCTAAACCTAATGAAAATGTGTTTCAGAGCGTTAACCACACGTTTATTATTGTTATCCTGACAACGAAGGTCCTGTATACTGCAGCCAGTGTGTTTAAGATCACTAATGGGTGACCCGCTGACTCTCCTCTATGACGCCTAGGACAAATATCTTACTGTGCAGACACAGATGCTAAAGGGTGCCTTGTGCATCGGTATCAGACACCAAAGGGACGTGACATAGCATCACTATTTGACGACATGGGAATGAGAAGGGGCATGCCGAGGCAAGCTGACCTGCTGATGCTGTTGTGGCACGGTGGCAGGATATCTCAGATCATACGAGTACAGGCACAGATACATCTCCTCATACATCTCCATCCCTCACTTTTTTTTTGGGAAATGGAAATCTACAAGAAAACCTAAACTGTTTTAAAGATTAAAAGAATGCTAAATTATTAAATTTGTGCACACAAACATCTTGCCAAAGCCTTAAGTGGAAGTTTAGTTGAGGAATAAAAGCAAAAACAAAATGAAGCGCTCTATTTACCAAGAGGAAATTTTGAAATGAAATGGTGTTACACTATCAATGTAATATCTGCAGGCAGGAGTAGCACCAGATGTACTTTTCCACTAATTTTGCCTGTAGGTAAAAATGTTTTAAAGCCAGACATGTAAATAAGAATCCACCACCCTTTACACACCCTTGTGTCACTCCAGATTTGATTTTTAAATGCTCCTCTTCATTCCTTCACTGCTTTCCCCTTTGCATCATCCCAATTTCTCTTTTAATTTGCTTGTAATGAAGCTCCCTCTCTCTCTCTCCTGTCTTTATTTCTTCCTAGAAGTGATTGGTGTGTCAAAATGAGGAGGGAGGGATGGCTGGGAGAGGCCCTACCATAATTAATAAAAGCAGCCCATTCCAATTTAAGAGGCTGATTAATGCAACAGATACATCACAGCATGGAGTGGACCATCTCTCTATCGCTCTCTCTGCTCATGACAGGATAGAGACAGAGCATGGCATTATTGGGTTATGGCAGAATATGCTCATAATAAATCTTTGTAGACAGAATTATTTTTTTTGATTTTCATGGCCTAAGCCTCACACTTACAATTACACAGGATAGCCACTAGTTCTTGTCTTTACACTGCTGATGCTCCCATTTACTGCCATGCTGCACAAGCTGTAAAAGCCAATGAGGAATCTCAAATCTGCTCATTTTTAACCAGAATATTTTACTGAACCTGAATCCCCAGGGACCAACGTCAATGTAACTGTATGTCTGAACTTGGTCATCCAAACAAGTGTGACTGAAATTGTGACAGATCCTCATTCGTCTCTGCAGCTCATGTGCATGAGCTTGACTCATGGACGGGTTTTGCATTGTATGTTTTTGTATAAATAATGTTTATTCTTATCAACGTGTGAAAAAGTTCCTTGTATTTTGCTTCATCAGTGAAAGACTCTGTTTAAACTGATTTTATACTTGAAATAGCTGTTTTTTGGGTTTTTTTTATAAATGATAAGGTTTGTGTGATTCTTTTTTTCTTACTGTCCCATGAAAAGACCAAAACCACTCAGTGAACTGATCCTCCTATCAAGTGTTGCCTGTGTAGCCAAAGCATGATTTAGTCTATTCTTCTATGCCATAGAGCCCCATTATTGACTAAAAACTATCTAAACTCATTAATGAATTACATCGTTGTACTGGGTGACAACTTCCTGTGTTACAACAAACATGGTTGCTGTATTTTTTTGTTAGTTGGTCCCACTTACACCATCCTGGCATCCTTAATTAATCCATGGCTGAAAATAGTCCCAAACAAATCCTCTAATTACCTCTGTTTGAGTAAAGAAACTACAGCTGTATTAAGACCATTTCTCAGCCAATTCTAAACTAAATGAAACCGTTCAAAGGTGGACTCTTACAATAAGGAAAATATAGAATAATGGCAGCTTTATCCTTCAATCTTGAAGTATTGTAACATTTTTTGTTTCTTTGTGATATCTGATCATGTGAATTTCATTTTTGATAATGTAATTACAATTAAATAAACCATATAAGCCATGGATGTGTGTATACAATTTTGTATACAATTTTTTCAGTTTTAGCTTGTGGGTTGAGTCGTGTAGAGTTTATAGAGAATATGTAACATCTGTTTGTGTGCCTGCTTCCTCTATGTTCTTTCATGATAGCACCTAGCTTTAGATAGAACTCAGTTTACTACCCAAAATGCTAAATAGGCACATAATAGAGCTCATCTACACCCATTACTACAAGTATAACAACAATTTAAACTGCTGTTCCAACCATTACTTCTGCACCACAAACAATAAGCGGACAAATAACCAATGGACTTGAAATGAACACTGCTGTGTTTGAATTTTGAGTGTTTCTCTGTAGGAGCAGGCACTGTGAAAGGTAGAATATTGTGATCCCTGTATTCTTAAAACACAGTGCTTCAAATAAATTAGATAAAGAAAAACAGGTAACTGGTCTTTTTTTATTTAAAGAGGAGCTCCCTGGGGCTCTGGAAGAAGTCCTGGTGGTCCCAAAACCTGACTTTGAGAAACCACTATTTTCGAGCAGCGTAACCAATGAAGTACAGTAATGGAGTGTAGTGGCCTGAAGTGTAGCTATGAAGTCCTCCCTAATGACTCTAGCACATGTGTGTCTGGCTTTCAGCCCTCTCATTAACGTCACTGGACACTGTATACTCTGTGGCTGTGTGTGTGTGTGTGTGTGTGTGTGTGTGTGTGTGTGTGTGTGTGTGTATGTGTGTGTGTGTGTGAGAGAGAGAGAGAGAGAGAGAGAAAGAGAGAGAGAGACGCTGCTGTTTGCCAATATAGCAAAGCTTAGAGTGCTCCGGTGATCTCATCTCCTCTTAAGTTTGCTCACCCTGTGGCTGTGTGTGTGTGTGTGTGTGTGTGTTCATGTGCACACCCACCGACTCAACTTACTGTGTACTACATGTAGAGGAGTATACTTCATGCACAGGTGAGGGATGTCTTTCATTCTCCAGCAACTGGAAGGATGTAACATGTGTCACCTCCCTTTACAGAAAGTGGCTTCCTTTTTCCTCATTTTTCACTCAGGAGTAAATGTTTGGTAAATGTTTCTGTTTCATTTTTGTTTCAGTTACAGATGTTGCAGCTCTGGTTTATGAATAAACGAGACCTGTGTGTGTGTGTGTGTGTGTGTGTGTGTGTGTGTGTGTGTGTGTGTGTGTGGTAAACAGGGTGGTTTGCTCTGTGGAAGAAGGAATTTCCCCCAGCAGTCCCCATCAGTAATAGTGCCTGTAATGAGCTGCAGCTGTCAGAGTGGTTTCCGCACACACATGCACACAAAACACACACATGTACACAGTAAGGAGGAAGCAGTGACTCACTCAGCAGTGTGCCGTCACACTGTATGCTGATAAACAGTGTAACTCATCAGACTTGCATCAGATATTAGACATAAACATTTCCTTAGAAATACCTAGCCCCTCTAAAAATATCTGAGCCTGTGAAACTAATTACAGTTTATGACTTATTGTATAACTAACACACCCTATTTGAGGTTCTGATTTTAAGATACGGTGAAATGAAAAAAAAAAAAATCCATGTTCTGTTACCCTGTTATCTTTTGGTTTGTGTAAAATATATGTCAAAAAAGCAAAATTCAAATTTCATCTCTATTTAAAAATGACTCAGTTCGTCCAATCAAATCGCACCACGAGACAACCCTTGGCCTCGTTAGCTTGTGAGCTGTAGAGGCCGGAGAAGCAATATCACCGGTCTTAGATGTGGAGATATCAGCAAGATTATGCTTGGTTGCAGTCTAATTTACTGATTTCTCCCGTGTCCTCCTTCTCCCCAGCAACAATGCAAATGAAGGAAGCTAAAGGTGCTCTAATTGCCATTTCACTGCATCTTTAATCCTAATGTTCAGTTTGGGGTCCTCACCCTGGGCAAAAAGCTCAAATGGCTCAAAAACATAACCCTGGGCAAAAAGCTCAAGCAGCTCAGAAATACATTTAATGTCGTTTTATCAGCTACATGCTCGATGACTTCTGCCGATTTTAAAATAATTGCTTTTAAACACGATTTTAAAAAGATGACATGTTTCAGGAGGTCTGCAAGATGAAATCACCTCTGTTTGGGTCTCAGACACCCCAGCTGTAAAATGTGGTTACACACAGTAGATTGTCCTGTGCTGTACACCTACGATTAGTGTCCGCACTACTTTACATGCAGCACCACACACAAGCTTTTTCTAATTTTTTTTATTTCTATTTTTGTTTTTTTGTAATGTTGTTTGCAGGATTGTATATTAGGACAATGATGCAAGCAGGACTGGGTGATTATTTGTAATTACCATGAGACCAATCATAGGCCACCATATGTTTTTACTCTGCATGATCAAGCTGCTTGTTTGTACATAAGTGTAGTGATCATTTAATTTCTGTTGTTATCACATTTTAACCAGAATATTAGCGTACATGTCAGTTTCTAATATCATATAAACTACTTAATTGCAGTTGTGTCTTGTTGTCTGTAATGTGTTGTAATAGAGAATACACACAAATGTATAGCTACTGAAGCATCAGTCAGAGCTACCTGTCCTCCCGTCAGGTTTCTTGGCGCTGACCTGCCAGGCTTCCCAACAAGTTATTCTACTAATTTGACTTTGTTCACTGGAAACAAAAATCACAAGTAAGCCACAAACTATAGTGAAAATAATTAAAGCAGCACCTCATGGCAGCCCAGCTGAGCCGTGGCTTTGTGTTTTGGCTGGCCGGGCCCTCGGTGACCTCTGCCAATTTTTTTTATCTCATTTCACTCTAACTTTGTAGATCAGACTTTAATTTTGAAGCGCAGACCACGGGACAGTGATGAATAGGCTACATCAAGCAGGGCTTAAATTACCCCTCTCCCTGGTGGCAACACTGACCGCAAGGAGAGGTGTGTGTGCATGCATGTGTACGTGTGTGTCTGTGTTGGCTGTTTGTGCGTGTGTGTGTGTGTGTGTGTGTGGTGACCTAGTAACAGCAGACAGAGAAAGAAAGAGGGCTGGTCAGCACTTGCCCTCTCAACCCTGCTAGCTCCGCAGCACACCCAAAGAGGCAGGAGGGGGGAGGACACTGGGGAGGGAAAGAGAGAGAGAGAGAGGGGGGGGCATCTACTCAATCTTTTTCAGCTCCTCTTGTCAATGCCTTGTCTTGTTTTTGGTGGGAGTTTGTAACTTTTAAGGTTATTTGAGGAGAGTATAACCCTGGCCTCCTTTTTTTTCTTTCTCTCCATGCAAATAGGTGGCTGTTTTTTTGTGTTTTTTTTTTAGTGAATACCACCACCAGCGGTCTTTGTTAGGGAAGACAAATTTTGGAGGTCATTCAGATATTGACGAAACCTTAACACTACATAATAAAAGAGTCTGTCTCGAATTGAGGAGGGAGAGGCAGGAGGGTTTGGCCAACAGCCACAGGCACGGCCTAAGGCTGAGAGGAAGAAAATCAAAAACAGGGTGACAAAAAACTAATTTCTGGGAGGAAAAGAAAACTACATATAAAACTAAAGGAGGGGTTTAAAGGGGGCTTTTGGACTGCTCCTTTCAGCCTGCCCAACTTAATAGAGAAATAATATCTTTCCCAACAACAAACCACTCAGTACAAGAAAGAGTTGGCACGTTTTTTCTGCTTTATGCATTTTCCCTCAGACAATTCATGGCTAAATGTTTATACTGTTTTAAAACGTTTTTTGGGGAAAAATTATTTAGACTCAATATCAGAGTAAATTATTTGTTAAGAAGAATATTATTCAAGCAATATATTCCACTGAATCTGTATGTGCAATCTAATTTGGTCACCTACACACTGTTTTATCAGCTTTCATATATTTATTAGTCGCTGTCCCACTTTTTGTCCTGAGTGTTCGGTCATGCTGAGAACGTATAAAAGGATTCAGGGGCTGTGCCGTAGTTTGGGGTTTAGAAGACACACAATATATCATATTGTTTCTGTCTTTTTTTTTTTTCTTTCCTGCGCCTTTTCCATGCTGCTCTGCTGACTGTCCCTCCCCCTGGCTCTTTATCCAGTCTACTAGAAACCAGCGTGCCATGAAGCCGGTGCGCCACGCCGCCTCTCCAAGCCAACGTGATCATCGTAGATGAAGAGGAAGAAGAGGGAAGAGAAAAAGAGTAAATCACGGCGGGTGTAGAGTGGTGGAGCTCTGAGATAAATCACAGTAGTTGTGCTCTAAACCTCCCCCAGTTTCAACTCAACCGAACGCATCTATTTGCGTTATGAGGAGGGGGCGGAAATTCACTAAAGCCTAATCTGGACTGTGGCAAAGCCCCTGCAGCTAAAAGAATATTGCACTGGAACTTTAAAAGTCGCTTTCACTGGTTGTATATCTGGGAAGAAAGTGTGTGAATGAAACCTAAAAAGCTGTTTTTCTCATGATACACCCATGTGATTAATTACATCTTGAAGGTCGCCAAAATTCCATCTTAAGAAAACATTTAATATTCTTGTGGGTGTGTGTTTTCCGCGCGTTATGTCGATGGGGTCTCTTCGTAACTTCACTCAAGCCCAACTTTATCTTGGCTGCTCGTTTCTAAATAACAACAATAATAAAACGACAGGATCGAATTTGGACTCAGTCACTCCAGCGAGAGCCACAACCGTATCACGCCGTGCGTCCGTGGAGAGGCTTTGGAGTCCGTCTGGTGCGTAAAGGCAGCAGCGGCAGAAGGCAGAGGCAAGTTCCCGATTTTACTACACTACAGTAGTCCTTCATCACACACAGACGCGCGCACATATACACACACACACACTCACACACACACCTTCCATCCCACTGAGGGAACACCGGCACATGACCTTTATGCGTAAAACAGAGGTTTCACAAAATAGATGGCAGTAAAGCCTACAGGAGTCTGGACATTAGTGTGCGCGCGTCCTCACACTGAAGCTCAGTTTCTCTCTTTAATTCCAGGTGGAATCTGTAGTATAATTGTTTATGATGAAGTTCATCACGTACATACCAATTCCCCCCCCCACATCCTTAATAGAGTCTTTGGCTCAAACACTCAAAAATGAGTCACCCACGTGGCTGTCACAATATTCCTTTGCAAGAGTCCGCGTCCTATAATACCAGCGAACTCTAATTATGTCACCACAGATTCATTTCGCTGTATGATGCATATTAGAGGGAAGAAGTAAATCTGTTCATATCAGTCTCACTGATGTCAGAGACCAAAGGCGAGAGAGTTCAGTTAACTAAGTTTGAATTTCAGGGAAAACATGAAAACGCACTCAGCGACACTGTGAGATTTATCCTATGGGCCTATTGGCAAGAATGAACAATATCTGATTTGATACCTTATTCAGTTCGTCACGGAGAATTTTCTTGTGTGATACAAGCAGAACACAAATTAAATATTGGTGACTTGCTCGTGTAGTATGTGTAAGAAAAAAAAAACATCACCATTGTCTTTAACCACTGAAAAAAAGGAAACGCACCTCTGCATCATTCGCAAAAAAAAATACAATAAAAATAAATCAGGAAGAGATGGAGTTTTATTCTCTCACACAATAATTTTAAAGTTCAAAATAATTGTTTACCCACGAGAAAATATTTCTGGGTTACCAGATTTACAATAAACTTGGTAGCCTGACTCAGAATCACACCGCAAGTATCATAAACTATCAACTTCGATTCCAAATAGGTTGATGCATCGGTGTGTTCCTGGAATGTTGGCACTGTTTTCTGAAATGACGCACGTGTCTACCTGCTCTCAAACATGGTGAAATACTTTTTTTGTACCAAGACTCAGTGCAGTCCAGCTTTACATCAACATTTCAGTGTTTTGGAAAGTTTTATGTGGGCTCAACGTATGTTGTGAACTATCTCTCTCTCTCTCTCTCTCTCTCTCTCTGTCACCACACACACACACACACACACACACACACACACACTGCTCGTCTCTGACTTCATAACTTAACGTAACATTTTGGAAATAACTGACAATATGTCAAACGGAGAAATATTACATTTCAAACGAATCTCGTGACTTTATTTTTTTCTGCCTCCTATGAACACTGGCTGTGGGGAAAACGTCCGCGTGAAATGCTGATGCAAAAGGGGAAAAAGTAATAGCCACGTAAATAAAGCGCACTGATTTAACCACGTGGCGTTGACAAAACCCACTCACAGGCTTTGTGTTACTTTATATATATAATATCCACGGCGCTGTTTCCACGGATCACACATGCCCACAGTCTCACCGGTGCTTTGGCGACGTGTTTTTATTTCACACATCGACAACTGAAAGGGACACAATTCTTAAAACTTCAGAACTAGAACTAGGACGCAGTTTAACATTTCCCATCAAACTGAATGCGCTCTAACCAAACACACCTGGCACACAACGAACTGTTAAGTTTACCAACCTAAAGCCAGTTCACCGCAGACAGGTATTTATCCCCAGGACCTCTCAGTGCGCATCAGGAGCCTGTGCGGCGCGTTAAATTGAACGGTCATTCGACTTCAAAGCCGAGGAAGAATTATTTTGTGGTAATATTTTTGTATTCCTGCGTTTGGAAAAAGTACATATCAAAGTCTCCCCCCTCTCTCTCTCTTTCTCCCCCCCCTCCCTCTCTCCCTCTCTCTCTCTCTCTCTCTGTCCACACACCGTCCTACTATAGTGTACCGTATAGTGGGGTCATGTCTGTATGTCTGCATCCCCTTTACTGAGTCCTGAGTGCCCGGTTCAGGACACTTTTGCCAAATTTATTTTTTTTAAAAGAACAAAGATAACCAGATATCTCTCCTGGTGTGCCACGAAAAAGAAAGAAAGAAAGAAAGAAAGAAAGGCCTATCGAATAATTAAACTGGTTAAAATGTTTCAAAGAAACACCGTGGGGTGCGTTTGACAGGTTTTAGATTGTATGCTTATGAAATAATAAACATTTTAAACAGTCTTTTATTTTTTCTTGACTTGTAGAAGTTGGAAAGCGACATCCTCGGTTTCAGTTGGTGACATACATGCAATGAGATTCGCTGCTGACCACAACACAGAATCCGCCTGACCCGAGACATCCTGGTTATTAGTGGACACATTCCATATCTGTTTTACTCATAAACATGATTACAGAGCAAATTTAAAATGTTGTTTTTTTGTTTTTTTTTCATCCGAGCTCAAAGCACCGAAAACTCCGCTGAGTCTGAAGCAAGAAATATTTTTGAAAAATCTTGTGCTGAGGAAGTAAAAGTATTTCCATGTCTCAAAATTCAGCGACTTGGCACGAGTTTTTTTTTTTTTTTTTTTCTGTTCTTGTAGATATTTGGGAAGGCGAATAAAATGCTGGCGCCGTAATAAGCAAAGAACGACCGGAGCTCTATTTGGGAGTGAAAATGGCAACAAAAACGCAGCGCGCTGTGTGACGGGCTTTTAGGAAAGTGGACTGTGTCAATCAGTGGAGGAGAGCTCTCCGTCGCCCGCGAGCGCGCGCACGATGCGTGTGTTTGTGTGAGTGTGAATGAGTGTTATGTTTGAGTGTACACTGTGGGGTGGGAGGGGGTATTGTAGTATCGCAAGGAATGTGCGCACGGCAGCTGTGTGTGTGTGTGTGTGTGTGTGTGTGTGTGACACTGATGGATGCGCCAATGGAAAGACGGACAGATGCTTGGGCGGATCTAACGGCATGCAGTGGTGGAGCGGCGCACATAGTCGCGGCGAGATTAGGGCGAAAACATCCTCGATCGGCGGAGAGTCACCAATCACCAATCCTTCCACCGAGCCCGGTGAACGAGAGAGGAACGGACAGACTCCCCGGTTTACCCGAGGAGCGACACGGGGGGAAAGGCTGAGAAGATCTGATTCCCTCGGCGGATCAGACGAAGAAAGCTGTTTCTCCGGCTATTGACGAGCGTGAGAGACGAGGCGCAGCAGCACCACATCTGGCGCAAAGGAAGACAGGAGGAGAGGGAAAGGCAGCCTTTGGAAACTCACCCCTATTGCCCTCCCTTGTTCTTCCATCCCCTCCTCAAGAATCCTTTATCCTTTGTTTTCGCCGCCGTGAGGCCACGCGTTGCGCCCTGAGGATTGCCTGAAAAACACAGGAGAATATTTTTTATCCACTTCACCAACAACCCAAAAACTTTTATCCCTCACTGTAAGGTGAAACACTGCGAGAAAAGGGAGC
This sequence comes from Pempheris klunzingeri, assembly GCF_042242105.1. Classification (NCBI taxonomy): domain Eukaryota; kingdom Metazoa; phylum Chordata; class Actinopteri; order Acropomatiformes; family Pempheridae; genus Pempheris; species Pempheris klunzingeri. The sequence continues at coordinate 31,182,208 of NC_092012.1, read as the reverse complement.
AACGATCTTTCCAGAAAACACTTGAATCTACATCTCAACTGAGGAGGATTTTGAGCTTACCTGTAGAGAAAAAAAGTACTTTATTCCTTTCATTGCCAATAAAAGGGACAGCGCTTGGTGAGGGTTTTGCGCCTCTCCGGTCACTTGAGGCGCAGGAAGGAGAGCGGAGCGCAGTGTTGGGAGACACGTCTGATTCGCTGCGTGGCTGATTTAAATAGCTCCTATCAGGCCACGTAAAGAAAAAAAAAAGGGGGAGAAAAGTACCATCAGCGGCCAACAAAGTGTTTGGCAGTAGGCGCTAGAGCTCGGCTGATCCGTGCGCTCCAGCCAGCCTGCATGCATGGGAGCAGCCTGAGCCCGTCCCCTCCTCCTCCTCCTGTACATTATTACAACAAGGGAGACCCAATCAAGCACGTATCTCATCGATTCACGCACACACAGACACACGTGCGCAGTTACACGGACGCGCGCGCGCGCACGCGCCCCCACGCACACGCATGCAAACTGTGTGACTTGCCCTCAGCGGATTTTTCAAAGCGCTCTCGGACAAAATATCGTAGCCGCGCCAGGCAGGGCAGCGTGTGGGCGACCAGTCCCGGTCGTCACCTCCTCCTCTTCCTCCTCCTCCTCCTCCTCCTCCTCCACCTCTTTTCTCCTCCGCTGTCGGTCCTGAGAATAACAAACTGAAAAAGCTGCATGTGGCTTTTTTTGATCACCACCAACAGGACTTGCCAGAAGGCGAATGGATTTTTATGAGATGGTCTTAGGCACGTTTCAGCTGGTCCACCTCTTGGCTTTGAATTGCGCGTGATTACCGGGAGGGAAAAGCGAAAACCTCATGGATAGCGCGGCGGAGGATCAGCCCGTAAAGTAAGTATGCGTTTCCGTTCAGATCACGCTGTCAGCCCGTGTGTGCTTGTGAATGATACAGAATGTGTGTGTGTGTGTGTGTGTGTGTTTTTGTTACGCTGCCATGTGCACGCACGGCTGCTCCTCTCTTCAGATCCATCTGCAATATGATTGGCATTACGCACATTTCAAACCGCGGCCAAAAAAGCTTGTGATTAGCCCCGCTCGTTTTGGGATATAAACGGGGCTGGAATGAGGCAGTGAATGACAGAACGAGAGTGAGAGGGGTAAGAGAGGCAGAGGGAGAGGGGGAGATAGAGAGAGAGAAGGGGGGTAGAGAGAGAGAGAGATAGAGAGAGAGAGAGAGACAGGGAGCTACGTGACGCCTATCAGCGGCGGAGAGGTTGAACCGTAGAGGAGGCGCAGGGCTTCAGTTGTGTCAGCTCTTGATGTGTTGTCCCCTTGTTTGCGGACTTTTGACTGACGCGATCATTTGGTTTTATCCCTTCAAGCTTGCCTGTTGCAGCCACCGACGCCAAGTAAAGAGGATCACACGGAGACACAAGGCGCTTTTTAAACCTCCCTCCTCTGTTTTTCTACCGCGGAGCTCCGTCTGTTCCTGCTCCCACCGCGTCCATCCAAGTCGGAGCGGGCGAGACAGCGACCGAGCGACCGACAGAGAGAGCAGCAAACCGGGGGTTGATTTCCCCCCCCCCCCTTCTTCTTCTTTTTATTTTTTGTTTTTTACTATCATCGCATCTACTGGCTCTTTCTCCTCTGATTTCTTTTTGTGTTCGAAAACTGCACACCCTCCCCTCCTTACACACACCCACCCGATCTATGTGGGAGCCCTGAGAGCGCACCCAGGGGGGAAAACTGTGTATCAAAGCTCCGAGGATCCCCCAGGCAACCTCGGATCACCGGGGCCAGAGAAGAACTCCCTGTCGGGCCCCCGCAGCCGACATGCCGCGGAGGAAGCAGCAAGCGCCTCGGCGCGCCGCAGGTACGCACTGGCTTTGGTTTGCATGCAATTTACCTCTACCTCTCCCCTCCTCTCTCTCTCTCTCTCCCCCCCTCTCTATTTGTGCCCCCCCTCGCTCATTCAGTTACTTTTCATTGATATTTCCCTCTGCCACATAGTAACATTTATGTAACTGCAACAACATCCTCTGCTGTGTTCTCTAAACTAACAATGAAAGGGCTCGGATGGAGCACAGTGTGTGGACCTCTCACTGCTCCACAGCCCTCAACACAACTTTTGCCTCCACAGAGTAGAGGTCCCCAATATTTATAATGTCATAATAGTTCCTCTCATCATCAACTGATGTGCAATCTCAACCACTAAACCTCTGTCACTTCACCTTATCTGTGGTTTTTAGAATTTCAAAGACCCCCAACAACATCATTTTGCTTTTTCTTTCCTCTTTAATACACACATTCAACACCACGAAGATCATTCTCCTCGTGGTCTTTAGCAGACCTAAAGTGATTAGTCAATTAGGGGATGGACACAAATATAATTTTTCGAGTCACTTTTCTAACAATAATGTCAAACAGTTGCATTGCAGCCACTTGTGCAAATACAAGTATATCTGAATTGAACCTCTTGTTGTTTTGAACTGCTGGCTGAACATTTGTCCCCCGGGGCTGTCAAAACAAGACATTTGTCACCTGGGGCTTTGGGAAACTGTGATGTGCATGTTTCACATTTTTCTGATGTTTCAGAGACAAAAACGACTCATAAAGAAAATGATTCTGACATTGTTTGAAAATTACAATTAGAATTTCGAATGCACGTATGTCATGAAAGGCCGGTTTGGCCGTTTCCACGTGCGACCTGGCAGTTAGAGCAATAAACCTATTGTCACTCCTAAAGGTCATAGGTCAGCCTCCGCGTACCAGAGCATGTGTCCTGCTGCAGAAAGCCAGTGTCCGAGTGCTCAAAGTAACAAGACTTCTTCGTTCTCCTCCTTCCCTTCTTTATTTTTTCTCTCCTCACCTCAGAGAACTTGATCCTCCGTAGGTCTCCCTCTACCCCTTTTTACTCCTTTACGGCGCCTCCTCCTCTTCCTCCTGCTCTGCTCGTAGATATCGACTGTGGAATTAAGAATCTCTTCTGGAGGGTTTTCGGTAGAGCCCCAGGGTCAGCTGACTGTCACAGAGGCCTTTGGTGCTTGCTGATTTCTGTTGGGGAAGTCAGATTAGCTCTAAAACACCCCTTCTAATGAGTAAACCATTGTGGATATATGATCAGTATCCATCGCTCTATTTTTGTTTCTGCTCTCATTCAAACACTGTTATAATATCCGGAACATAGAGTGTGTTTGATTGCCCAGCAATGACACTGTCAAATGTTGTTGCTGCACTATATTCTGCTGGAATTTGGAACACGTTTTGATACGAAATGTTGGAATTTAGTGACCTTATTCTATTTCCTGGTATATTTTATCCCTTATAATATCATTATACTCCTACAATATTCAAATAAGAACAATTTGTATAGCTTAATCTTCGTCATTACTGTCTGTCCCTTTGGGACTTTTAATATGGTAACTTCCTTGAAAATTTCTTCGAGATTTGCCTTCCTCGTTTCCATCAGGGTTTGGTCTGTTTTCGTTCTCCTCTTCCCTTCAGTTTCTGGGAAAGACTTTTCTTCTAGTCTAAAGATTATTTCACAGCCCGGGGAGGGAGTGTATACTGGAAGAGAGCTTTAATGGACAATTGCCATCTTTGATTTGACGCCTGATTGATCACCTGTCATCTGGCTGAGCCTTTGATCTGTTCATTCCCGATAAGTGTCAATAAATCACCCCCCCCCCCTCCCGCCTTCCCTCCCTCCCTCGCTCTCTCTGGGAGCAGAGAAGGGCCTGCTGAAGTCACGTCTGGCCTCACAAACTTCTAGCTATTAACACCATCATTTAATTGCATCATTGTATCTCTTTCACCATTTCCCACTTTTTCCCCTTCGCCTCAGACTTGACGTGGATAAAGATCTGAACTCAGCTTTTATGTGACGTTCCCCCGCTGTGGATGGATGTTCTCATCACATCATGTACAGGACTGATAATTTGCGCTCAATTTCAAATTTTGAATCAGTTAATCAAATACAATCCTGCATTTTTGGAGCTTTTATCTTGTGGTAAATGTGGCTTTGAGATCTAATTACCATTTGTATTTATTCTAGTGAGTTCGTAATGATTTATGCATGACCTTTAGTATTTTATTGTAAGCCATTTTACCTTAGCGCTCTCTTGTTTGCAACTTTGTTCAACTCTCAAGAAAGTGTAATCTCAAAACTTACTTACAGCCTATCAGTACACAAACACACTTTCTAGCACATATAATTACATGTGTGCAGTGGTGCATGCACAGAAGACATGCTGCACTGACTTTATAGTGCATATAAACCAGTATGCAATACTTTTCATGCACACACACATATGCGCGTACGCACGTGCACACACACACACACACACACACGCACACACACACACGCGTACACACAGAGTGGTATGAAAAATGTAACTATTAGCCTAATCGTGAGGCGGAAGACTGGTTTGCTCCATCAGAAGGGTCCGTCAGAGAGACTTTGTTTCATATTTGATTTAATTGTCTGCCCTCTGACAGCCACATTCATCAATGGCCCTAATGGTCAATCAGAGGCTGGCACAGAGAGAGAGAGAGAGAGAGAGAGAGAGAGTCTTATGTATTCTCAGCCCAGGGCCTTACTTGATCAAAATGTTTTAGCCCTAATGGACACAATGGGTGGGGGCAAAGGAATGGATGGACGGACGGATAGATGGATGGATGGATGGATAGATGCATAGTGGGATGAGTGAAAGCCTTTTATTCAAGCTGAAATGAGCGATCGAGTGTGCCGGCAGTGAGAGCAGGAGAGAAAATGAGGCATTTATTTCTTTGATGAGCGGATGAGAACAAACACGAGGCAGGCGAAGGAGGAGTTTCATTTTAGACTATTGGCAGCTTCCTATTTTTTTTTTTTTTTTTACCCCTCGTTCCTCCTCCTCCTCCCCCCGTGTCCTCCTCCCTCCCTCCCTTCCTCCCTCCCTCCTTCCCTCACAGCTGCAAGTTATAAGGTTGAGGAGAACTGCATGGCACACAAAGAGTGATGACAAATTGATTGCACCGTAGTGATGGCAAGAGTTATGGGAGGATGGCAAATGATAGGCCTTGATTAGGAACTTGGGGAGGGGGGGCTTCAACCTTGAGGTTTTTTTTCACAGCAACATCTCTTCCTTTCTCTCTCTTTTTCCTCTCTTTTAAGTCACTGATTTGGTCTTTCTACTCTGCAAAATCAAGCAGTCTTGAAGGGTTTGTGGTTGGAGACAGCAGGTATATCATACTGAGGGTCAGCGGTTCATTCAACCATCAAATCTGTTAAAATGACTTAAACTTGTAAATCTGTTTAAAGGTCAGTGTGTTTATTATTAAGTTCGCTTGAATCTGCTTATTTGGAGCTGCGCGTTCGCCACAGTCAGCTCTTCATGGGTACAAAGCATAAAGACATCACCCTTTTCTTTGCCTTCCGCAAGTCCACAACCATCCCTATCCTTACCGTGATCCCACACACACTCTTCCTCTTCCTTTCCCAGCAAAACCTCTCTGCCACCGCTGCTGCACACTCTTTCCAACCCAGCGACGGGGCACACTCAGCTGTCTAAAAAGAGGAGTTGTTTTGCCAGCTTCATTAGCGTTCTCCTAATTAGCCGAGCATCTGATGGATCTCTGACAGGCCTAATGATTGGAGATGACAAGCTCCACACACTGTCACGCTCGCCAATTAGGTCTGCGGCATAGTTGGATGTAATCAACTTGATCTTACACTGTCCTCATTTGGACCCCCCCCACCATCAGTGCCCCCCACCCCATTGCTGTTTTTCAACCACAACACAGGTGGCGTGGTATGTACAGCACTACTTGTGTATATAACTAATCCAGATCATTCCTAAAATTAGTAGTGTGATTTTACATGGACTACATAAACCGCGCGTTCGATAAGCAGGTCACGCTGTGCGCGTATTTGTCTTAAAAAAACGTGGGTCTATATATGTCCCGCTGGCTTATTCATGTACACATGTATACGTGCGCACATCCACCATTTTCTGAGCAAGGGTATTTATTTTTTCAGTGTTCCTGACTTTAGGAAAGGACAAAGCTCAGGCGAGCGGCGGGCTTTTGTCTGTGGGCTTCAAAGCCAGACTAGACCAAACAGATCATTGTTATGGGAGAGGAAGCTAGAACATCAAAACCCCCTGTATATTTTTTTACCTGTTTTTTTTTTTTTTCTCGGCCATGTGAGTGTATGTTTAGCATTAAGTAGCAGCTGCACGGTCTTAATATTGCATCGTGTGTGTGAAAGTGTACTTCCCTCCTATGAGCCCACTGCAGATTGATGACATTGACACTGGTCATTATTAGCTACTCAATGACACTTTCCCAGAGTGGGAGGATTTTTCACTGCCGTTGATTTTTCAGAAACACCTATCATCAGCACGGTGTCCAAAGAGGCTAAGCATGATTTATGTAAATATTAACATCAAGACAGATCTGGTTCTGTCCAACAGGAGATAGATGGCAGCCGAGGAGGAAAAGCAGCTGATTTCTGTGATTTCTCTGCCTGTGCGTGTGTGTATGCCTGCGAGTGTGTGTGTGTGATTGATTGTAGATGAGAGCAAGAGATTAATCATGCTTGATGTGTGTTAACATTGCACTCGTGGTGGATCTAAGTCGAGATGCAGTGGCCCACTTATATATACTCACTCACACACACACACACACACACACACACACACACTCACAGGAGGGAGCGGGTACACTCGCGCATACTCACAGTACGGATGCACACACGTTCACGTTGTTTGGCCGTGAATAGCACACATTTTTAACAGGGATTTTGAGGTTAAAAAAGTGCAGGGCATTTGCTATCTTACAGTATACTGGATGTGAGAGGTGATCTCTGTGAAAATGATCTTGTTTGTTGAAAATGCAACATGAAAGCATATAGTCCTGTGCAAGGCATGGCAGTAAGAATTAATCTAATGAAACATGTCAATATAATTAAGCTAATTAACCTTGTTTAAAAAGGTCCTGGTTATTCTGTTACTGATTAAGAGACAGAAAATGAGCACCCTCAACACAGCTTTTCCATTCAGCCCATTTTTAGTTGTAATGTAACAAAAATGCCTTTTTTTTTAGCACGACAGGCAGATAGTGTAGGGAAAAGGTAAAATAATATTGTTTATTATTACATCCTGCAATAAACTGGCAGGATTACCCACAATTAGTCGAGTACCTTTAGCTATATATATATATATATATATATATTTAGCCATGGTTTGTTCACTTATTGTGGCTGAGCTAAATTTAACTTTCTATGCTTTTGAAACATTTGTGACTTTTGGTTGAAAAACACTATCTTATTCATTACATGCTTTTCATTCCCAAAACTTTTACCACCTTTGATTTTTGCCTTTTGCACTCCAGTATCCCTATTCAACATTTCAATGCTTGTCGCCTGGATATGACCTGTATAAGACATGGCAGAGAAATTACTCAAGTCCTTCACTGAAAAGATGAAATTCAGCAGTTACTCATCCTTGAAGTGAAAGTCATACACTCCAATTTCTAATGAAGTGGATGTATTTGAATAACAGCGCTTCAAAGTTTTCCATCTGCGGTCCATTCATCTTAGAGGTGGTGGTCCTTTTATGCTTATGCTCCGGCTGCTTCTCAACTGACTCAAACTAATACATATTAATTCTTTTTTTCGCGGCACTGATCATTCGTCCGATTATTCTCAAATGTAACTAGTACCTGCTGACAGATCACATTTAGGAAGAATAAAAATGAGGGGAGTTTTCTGTAAAATGGAATTTAATAAAAGTGTATGGTTCCCTAAACCTTAACAGTATTTATTGAATTAACTGAATAAAAAGCATGTGTTTTTGTTCCCTTTACATTGACATGTATGGGATAGTATTTAGTCATTAAATGTTTATCTAAAGCAAGATGGTAGAAGTAACACTGACTTAAACTTTAGTCGTATTATGTTCAAATAGTTAACAACTGGCAGTTTCGTACTAGTTTACAGCACTAACTTGTTCAAAGTACAGGATGAGGTTCACATTTTTCCAGAATCTAGTTGTAAAAATACACAATATGTTTGATTTTATTGTCCTGAATGGTCTGATGCTCGCATGGAGATGTGAACTTGCTGCAGGCTTTCCATGATCGCAAGCTCAGTAATCAGGCTTATATTGTTGTCCAGTCGTCGTATTCACCAAATGTTCCTTTGAAGTCTTTTTTAAGCAGAGCTGTTTGTCTTTAGACATTTTGTGAAGTTGATCAGATCACAGTTGAAACAGATTTTATCTTTTTTTTTTTCGCATTTGTACAAGTTTCTTCTATGTCAACGGTTCCCAAATTTGGAATCGAGGCCCCCTAAGGGGTCACAAGATTAATATATGGGTTTGTCAGACAATTCTACTGGAAAGAAAAATAATTAAAAAAAAAAAAACAATTAAAAGAAAAAATGTTCATGCAAATTGATATGACTGAACTGCTCACCACTCACAGATATGCAACCTGTGATGAGGGGTCAGAGGAAGATACTTCATATTATGTGCTCACGAGAAAAAGATGTTAGCAACTGGGGTTTTATGACGTTACCAGCAAGCTATTTTGGCCGGTAAAAGTTGTCGGTAGTTCCTTTCACCAACTTAGTTTTAACTCAGCCGAAAAGATTGCTTGTGCCTCCCCAGGAGCTCCAATAAATGTACAACTAAATCCCAAATCTGCCCTCACTGGCCTGTCGCTGACTAAAACCGACCATGATTCCTAACTTTTGCATGTATGCTGAGCTGAAAACACTCTCAGTCCCACTCAGTCTCTGCGTCCCAGTCTCAGTCCTGCTTCCTGCATTACTTTGTGCAGAGTGAGTCTTTCCCAGGCAGCTAAATGACATTGTGATTAGTTATGCCTTCTTCTGCTTTTCTCAGTGTTCCTGCCCCACTACACTCTGCCACAATGAACCAAGAGAGGGAGAGAGGGAAGATATAAAGTGGGAGAACTGTTGCATAGTTAAATATTCTATCATAGAGAAAGACAGAAAGGTAATGAGATTGTAAAAAAGATTATGTGCACAGGCAAGAGAAAGTAGGAGCGAATGAAAAAGCAAGCAAGTAGACAAACGACAATCACAAAGAGAGAGACAGAGGAAGAGGGAGGAAGAGGGAGGGAGGGGAACTAGAGCTCCCTCATCTCTTCCTCCCCCCTCCACTTCCTTGAGGATAAGTGGCTGATGGTTTATAAACAGTGTTTCTTTCCCACCCTCTCCGAGAATCTTCCGTCATGGCTCCCATTAGGTTGACAGCTGTCAATTAGAGCTCCCTTGGTCTGGCGCACTGCACTTTATTGCAGGCAGTTGATGCTGTCATTTTGCTTCCAGTTTCGCCTTGAGCGTTATCACGAGCGCTCAAACAGTCAATAGCTGATGCATCAGCAGTTATTTCTTAAATTGGCTCACAAGGCTGCATCCTTTCCTCATCCCCCCCCCCCAATTCCTCTCCCTCTCTCCCCTCTCTGTCTCCTCCCTGTTCTCCTTTTCCTTTTCCTCCCCAAAGATTATTTTGTGAGGAAAGAGCAGTGGATTGCATCTCTTTTTTTAAAAAAAATTTTTTTCTTTAATTGTGGCATGAAGTTAGGTACACCAAATAATAATCAGACTGAACTAAACATATATGTGAGATATATTTATGTATAATAATTTCTATATGATATTTTTTGATTATTTTTCTGATAACAAGAAGGAGAAGAGAAAAAAAGGCCGATGTGCAATACAGAATAATAACTAGAATATAAGTATAGTAAAAAAAAATATTGGAAAATAATTTGTAATGATTTGTAAAATATTTCAAATAGATGTGTTTCATATAGACATAGAGTGTATGTTGGTCCAGTGTAGATGTGGGCTGCAAAATGTTACAGTATGTAAGACAGATTAAGAGTGTTAAAGTGTTAAAACATACCTTTGAACATGACTTTACACATACCTGTAATAACAGAGATCAAAGATTACATTCTAATCCGATCAGCTGCCCCTCTCTGTGCGGTCTGACTCAAAGGCTACCTCTGGGAAAATGGCTGAAACAGGAAATGGAGTGAGTGGAGATCTCTGCACAAACACACACACACACACACACACTTCCTGTGCTGACACAAAGCAGATATATGCGTATTTGCTGCTATGGACATATAGCAGGCTATAGACCAGACCTGTTGAATTATATATATAAAAAAAAAAGTACTAGGGTGGTCTGTAAAATCAGACAGGTCATATCCTTCATCAAATACTGGGCCTAAATTATGAATGACATCAAAGTCTTCTGAAAGGTAAAGAAACTTTAAAACAAGATGCTTTAGTTTTCAGTACTGTTTCCAACTAGACGAGTGGCTTCTGTTTATGGTTAGCTATATTCTTATGGCATGTACAGCTTGTTCTACTTCCTGTCATGTTCAGGAGACATGGGATAAGTCGTGTGTGTGGGAATAGAAGACTCTCATGAAGTTTAAGGACCTGCAGGCCCAGTAGGACGATGAGACAGTGTCAGGACAAGGTGTGTGTGTATGTGTGTGTGTGTGTGTGTGTGTCTGTGCGCATTTTTTGAGTGTCATCTGGGCTTGGTTCCAGGTCTGGGTTTCTTCTTACCCTCTGTGGGGGTTGCCTTTATGTCTACAAAGTGTGTATCTGTGTGTTTTTGTGCGTGGTTGTACAATCAGAGCCCTTCGCTTCCTTTTCCCACAGAGGCTTTGGCTGAACTGAGATGAGACTGGCAGCCATCACTCTCGTGCATGTGTGTGTGTATGTGTGTGTGTGTGTGTGTGTGTGTGGGTATGTGCATGACGGTGGCTGTGATGAAAGGCAGGGGAGCCAGTGAGGACCTGTCTGAGGCCCTGGTAATCAGGGCCAGCCTGAGCTGACATCCTTCTCAAGCTGACAGTGCCTTCCTCTTCTCTCCTCACACACACACACACACACACACGCACACACACATGCACACACACACATGCACGAGACTGATGGCTCTGTGTGTAAAGGGTGAGGATAATTCCCAGCATCTGAAACTGATCAGAACATGAAACAGAGAAAATGGGAGGGACAAGGCATGTTTTGTGGCGGTGAACGTGTAGTGACCATTCAGCCGTGTGTGTGTGTGTGTGTGTGTGTGTGTGTGTAATCTGAGGGTCTATGAGTCAACAGGGGAATACATGGTTTGATATGGTCTGGTCTTGTTGTAGGTAATGGGTGTGTGAACCAGCATACTCACCTCTGCCTGTGTGTTTCTGCTTATTTTGTGTGTGTTCTCAAAGAGGGTTAAAAGAGCAAGGAGGCAGGTGAAAGATACACACACACACACACACACACGCGTGCGCACACACAGAAAGAGAGAGAGAGAGAGAGAGAGTGGGAGAGTCAACCATGGTGAAAGAGGAGAAAAGTGAGAGAGAGAGAGAGATGAGAGGAGTGGGGAGGAAGGCTGTTTTATTTTATACTGCGAGGGCCTGTTGCTAATTAATGTTTCTTGGTCGGTTTCTGTCGGAGCTGAGTAATGTTTTTGATCTTTATGCCTGATAACTGCATACCTAATGAGATTTCAAAGCTGGTGGAGATGGGAGTTGCTGCTCCCTGCAATTATTGACAGATGCCTTTTCTCCGCCACTGGCTGCCGCACCATAAATCCTTCCTCAGTAATGAGCTTGAGAAGTGCCACCCTGCCAGTGAGCTAATGAAACTGAGCAAGGGGGGCCGCCTGTGTGTGTGTGTGTGTGTGTATGTGCATGCGTGCAAAAGAGTGCATCACACTCCTCTGACACATTTTTTTTCTCTTTAAATGCACTCTGCAGATGTCAGCCACCTCGCCTGCTAGCGACAAAGAGAGAAAAGAGGCAGGAGAGAGATAGTCGACAAGGAAAAAGGGAAAAAAGAGATATACAAAGCAGAAGCCTTAGCCCTCTGTTTCTCCACTTTATGAGAAGTTTCAGGGTGGTGCTGGGGGGGGTGCTCAGGTTACAGCCCCATGTTAAGGCTATTTGTCTGGGTTTGGCTGTTTTATTTGAAATACTAGTATCTCTGTTGCCAAACGGGACTGTGATTGATATCGCTGCGCCCCCCTCGCTGCTCGCCAGCCCAGATCCAGCAGTCGCTTCTCTCTCTCCTTTTCTTCTCTCTTTCCTTGATGAACTCTTTCTCTCTGTAACTCAGCCAGGGAATGCAAAGAGCTTGAAAAAAAAAGAAAGAAAGTGGCACACGAAGAAAGAGAGAGCCCTCCAAAAAACGAGGAGATCGTAAAGGAAAAGCAGGGCAACCTTTTCTTTGCCCCAAACATTCACGCATTCAGACAGAATATGTGGTGTGGGTCTGAGCGCATGTATGCATGAGCTTCTACATTAGACTCTGCACTGATGTGGCGTGTCTGCGAGTTAACGTGTGTATGTGGGTGCGTGTGCGTTTGGAGGTTTCCAGAAACCGGAGGAGAGCAGCGAGTAGACGAGCGCCGTCTCACTGCCAAACAGTCGATTTCCCCCTCTCATCGTCCGCACCATACATCACAGACCCACCCTTCTCTCCTGACACAATGACGTGTGTCATTTATCAAATAGGGCCTTGCCAGGGCCTCACATGTGTGTGTGTGTGTGTGTGTGTGTGTGTGGGAGCACATAGTGGTTTGTGTGTGTGTGTGTGTGTGTGTGTGCATGTATACAAGCACATACGTGTGTTTCGGTGTGCGGGGCAGTCCTTCTCTCTGCCTCTGAGGTCCACTCCTCCAGGGACGGAGGAAGGGAGTGAGGAATGAAGAGTGAGAAGCAGAGAGGAGGAACAGAAAGAAAGAGGGGGATTATTGGTGTTGAATGAGAGAGTGTGTTAGAAGCAGGGGGAGCAGAGGAGGAAATCGGCCGGACTAGTTTCACTAATGTTTTGGCCCGGCTACTTTCCATATCCCCTCTGGGTGATCGGGAGAAAAACAATGTCAGTATGTGATATTGATACAGCAAATTTAAATAGTATTTTACACACAATTACTCACATTTCACACCATAAAAAAAGTATAGATTGTAAATCACACCTCCATTAATCTCCCTGATGCAGGTGCAGGCACGCAGTTGTGTTTGTGTGTCAATAACAATCTCTGTATGTCTCTCTCTCATGCTCATGTGTCTTGGGGGTTGCTTGCAGGCGTGTATCAGTCATGATGTCTTATCTAACACACACACACGCATAAACTCACAACCGTGCGTGAGTCTCTCCCATGGGTTCAGGCAGCACAGTCTCTCTCTCTCTCTCTCTCTCTCTTGAGTTTTCCCTGATTCAAAGGGAGGCCTTATAGAAGATGGATGCTCCTTAAAAAAAGAGCCCGTTGATGGATATGAATCTGGCCCTGCCATTCATCACTGCTGTATTATTTAGACTGGATCGCTACAGAGCTGTAACCTGAGCTACAGCCACGAGTGTGTTTGTGTGCGAGGACACGGCAGGTGAAGGAGTGGGAGGGGGGGGGGTGTAGGAGGGAGGAAGAGGAGACAGTCAGCATCTCAACAAAGGGAGGGAAAGAAGAATAACAGTAAAGTGTGGAGAAGAAGTGACCGTAATTGTGCAGCATATGAAACACAAAAGAGTGTTAAGGGTCCTGAAAGGTCAAAGGTCGGAGAGGATGATGGATGGTGTAAAGACACCTCTCTGCTTTTATATGCACAGCAATGTTAAGGAATACTTTGGAAGCCTTTACAAGGTCCTAAGCAGTATCACTTTTTAAATAAATAATCTTTAAATATATTTCCATTTTTTATATATTAAAGAGAAATACCAATTTTACACATCAAATGTGTTTTACAGGTCTCGGGGAGTAGTACTGTATATGTGAAGTTATGAAAAGTTTTTTGTGGCTCCAGAGGGAGCTGTACAGAGCCTCAAGTGATATCACTGCTCATTTTAAAGCACAGTCTTTTGCTGTGATTCATTCTTGGCCCGTCGGTGTCACATGATCGGCAGTTCAGACTGTGACCGCAATGTCAAAATCACGTCACACAGCCCAGTGTTGTTCCAGGGGACTTTTTTTTTTTTTTTTTTTTTGCATTCATTTCATTGTTAGTTTAAAGGTCTAAGAAAGGCAATGGAGAAACTTCTCTAAATACGTAATCATCCTAAACGTTGGTGTGACTTAAATGACAGGAATGTCCTCCTGCAATCACTGCTATTTCCTCTATGTTTGTTTGTGTGTGTGTGTTCATTTCATTACTGTCTGATTGCTCTGATTGTGGTCAATTAAGAAAATGTATTTAATGGCAATTTATACAGTCAAAATACAGCAGTAGTCTGATTAATTATGTCTGTAAATGTTAAACTGGACAGCTTTGGCAGTGCCATCCCTAAAGCTGCTTTTTGTTGGTTCCTGACTGATTATCAAAACAACTGAACACTATATTGAACATCTTATGTAACCGTTCTTGGTGGAATCCATGCTAAAAACGATGCAAGTTGTAAAAGAAAAAGACAAAAAAAGAAAGTGATGGAAGAGAAGATAACAACAAACTCTATGGCTCATTCTCAAACTCCTTCCGCATGCCGGTAAACATTTTAAATAAGACAGTTTTTTTGGTATGCCCCCTCCTTTTCCTTCCTTCCGTCCCTCTCCTCCATCTCTCTCACTCTTCCCAGGTTTCTATAGCACCAAGGCAGACGTGGTGATTTATTGTGGCCATCCATCTCTCATACTCATCCATCACCGGCCGGTTGCTAGGCGATCATGGCAGCAGCTGTTTGCTTTTGAGTTCAACAGAGGGGCCGTCAGTCAGCGGCGGCAGGTGAAAAGCATTACAAACGCGCCGTTGTCACGCCGAATAATTAATCAAAGGCGGGAAAGATAATTAAAAAGATATGACCCTTGTTGGTACTTGGTCCTGGGCTTGCCCAGGAAGGGAGGAGAGGAGGGAAAAACAGAAAAGGTGAAATGAGGAGGACTCTTTCTTTGTCGCTGCTTCTTTGCAGTATCATGCTCAAATGGTTCTAGTGTCTTTTAACATTCTACCTGGCTTCTAACAAATCTTGAATTTGATGACTGCAGACTTCGCCGTTGCTTTAGACCCCTCCTCTCCCTCCCTCAAACACTTAGAGGGACATGGAGGAGTGGAATGAGTGAGTGCTGATAAAACAGGCTCTCCTGTTAGTCAGTGGCACTGCTCCATTTAATTAGGAGGAGATGGGCTGGAAAAGGGAGAGAGAGGGTTTTTAAAAAGGCCTGGCAGAGAGAATGAAAAAGCTCTTCAAACTGGTGTGGATTCATCCATCAATTCCAGTTGCACGGCTATACGCAGACACCAGACTGTAAGTGATAACCACCTGCTCTGTTAGTGTTTCAAAGATTGGTTATTTTTGGCATTTTAATTTTTTGGATAGTTTTACGATGAGGGAGAGAAATGGGAGATGAAAAGTGTGGCGAGAACGACGTGACAGAGGTTTGATATCTGATTTAGCTGGATAAACTAATGCATCAGTATGCCTCAACCCACACGATTGTCAAACAGAGTTGAAGTGCTTGTCAAACAGAGCTGAAGTTATTTTCTGTTACTCGTCTTCGAAAAGTTCTATATTAATCCATTAAGCACCATATGGTCCACGTATCCCTTTTACACTGAGAATCACTGTAAGATGCCAGAGACAGAGAGAGTTCTGATGTCACATCAAGCTAGCGAGGCATTAGCGTAATCTCTCATTGCCTGTGTCTTTGATAAGTCTTTCTGAAACTGTCTCGTGTGTTCTTGGACTTGACTATTACTGTTGTTGGCACTATGAAAACTTCCAAAACGAATTCAAAAATATTCTTCGGCACATTTCCTTAATAACGCTCTAGCGTGCCTATGAAGATAAATGGAACAATTTTCTAGAACACCGAAGATTCTGGATGAAATTCCTCTTTTATTCTTGCATGTCTTGCAGGGCCGCCCCTCGCATTTTTGGAGCCTTAGGCGAAAATCCGTTCAGTTTGTAATGTTTCTGGGAGAAGAGCTTGCAGCGTGACCAGTAAAAGCTATTGTTTTCCCAGAGTGCATTAGCCAGCTTCTCTTCATCTCTCCCCATTTATTAGTTTCCTATGAATGTTGCGGTGGTGGAAACTTCTCCTGTCCTGTCTTTTGGATAAAGTGAAATCATTTTTTTTTTTTTAACTCATAGGGACCTCTGCTGACAAACTCTGCTCTCACCTGATCTTACAGTGCCGGCCAATCAGCAGGGTCAATATGTGCCGCCTTAGTGGGCACTCTTCTTGCAGGCTGTGCTCTAGCTGTGCATGATGCAGTGGTGGAAGTCTCTCCATTGGGAGCTGTAGTGGATGAACGTGGGGCTGGTTGTATAAATCTGTGTACCTGCAGGCAAAGACAGACATGCGCGTGCATATTTATACCCATTGTGGCTGTAGCTCAGAAATATAACACATTTTTAGTAAAAAAAAAAAAAATACAAAGAAACAAACCAGCTCGACTAAACTCCTCTGCTGCAGGCAGTGGAGTAGCGGAGGATGAAGGGTGTGTACTCCTTTCCCCTGTAGCAGAGTCGCCAGGTTGTGCAGTGTCTGAAAAATAAGTTATAGATGTTAGGAAAGTAAGCAGAAATGCATTCAATAGATTTGTGTGAAATCCAAGTCAATCCCAGAAACACTTTTTGCATATACATATATATATATATATATATATATATATATATATGCAAAAAGTTGTATCCATTATAGGCTAGCTAGGCCTAAATAGCTAGCTTTGCTTGATAATAATAATAATAATAATAGCATCATTGTGCATACCACTGTATTTTCTTTTCATCATCGTCCTTCCAATTTCTTCCCTGTGCACCAGACAGCTCAGAACTTTTAAGCTGTCACTTCTTCACCTGTTTTGCACGACCGTCTTTCATCTGTTTATGCATGCGTATGATGCCCAAAAATCACATCTTTCTTTAAACATAAAAAAAAAAGGATTCTCTTTTCCTTCTTGAAGGCGTGGCGCCCCTTCCTCATGCTGGCACCCCAGGTGACCGCCTATATGGCCTACGCTGAGGGCATCTGGTGTACATGAGTGCGTGCTTGTGTGTATTTGCTTGCATGCTCTTCTTAGCTCTCTCGTGCGCGTTTACATCAGCGGTGAATTATCAGACAGGATCTCTAGCCTTCTCCTCTGTGTCACATCTTTGATCTTCCAAGCTGGGTCCCCATGTGTTTTGACGTCCCTCACCACCATTTATTATCTAGGGTTTATACAGAGCTAGCACACCGTTGGAACCAAGCGTTCTGCGCACACAACCAGCCAAGGTTTGAGACATAACAACAGCATGGGAGAGGAACAGACAGACAGACTAGTAGACAGACACAAAGGAATGATCTTTCGTACGTCAGGTTAGTTTTTGGTTGTCTGAAATGGTTTTGCTGCACTGCACAAGTACTTTAGATTTTCTTTGGTTTTTAATCCAAAAGACATTATTAGCTTGAGAGTTGTTACTTGACCGGAGATGGTGTCTTAAATCAAGTACCTTGAGCACACTTCCCGGAGATCAGCTCTAAATCAGTTTGTGACGTTACAGCATGAAATATGTGTAGAATGGGTAACATATGACGAACGGCTCTGTGAAAACATTTTCCGACGTTCATTCCTTCACCTTTATTTTCTTCTTTTACATGTAATAATAATTTATTTACAGATTAAAGATGTTAGCATTTTTTTTAAGCAGTGTTTTACTTTGAATCTCTGATAAAAATAACATTTTAATTTCTGGGAATTATGTTATTATGTCTTATTAAATTTGAGTACTGAGATTTTTGTTGTCGCAGCAGCAGATGTTCTCTTTCCATGAGTTTTGTGTGTTACAGCGAGCTTGTTACTTTAAAAGAATGTTGTGTTGAGGGTTGTTTGTAGTCGTAATGTTGCTAGGCTAACTGTCCAACCTGTTCTGTCCACTTGAATTTACAGCAGTGTTTTTCTGGGGAATGTAACTGGTTGTGTTAGCATGAAAGAAATAAATCCCTTAACAATGAAAAGCAGAATGTTCCTTCAGACATGTTTACGGTAGCAGTGGACCAGGAACAGAATCAGCTGTCAAGTGGCCAAGAAATGTGCTGTCATAAAATGTCATGTTACAAGAGGGTGAGCCCTAAAAGACCGAGGAAGTCTTCTGTGGTCCGAAAAAGGACCAGTTACAAGAACCTGACAGGAAAGAGTTTGAGTAAAAAACAGAGCGAAGGACAGCGTATTGGCAGAGCTGCAAATGAGCTGAAAGTTTCAGAAACTGCCATCGTTCTCTTGAAGATGGTAAACTGGATTTAAAAAGACCAGTAGGCTAATGCTTACGTACAGTATGTACTATGTCTGATGAATAATTAGATTTAAACTTTTTTATTGTTTTTTTTTATTTTTCTGGGTTAATTTGTTTTTAATTTTCTGTATTTAAGCTCAGCATCACATTCACACGTTGTTCAAATGATGTATATGCCTGTATATTCCTCCTTAGATTTAAAGTGTCTCATATTTTACTTATCCAGAAACAAGTTTTTCAAAATGGGGGGAAGGTGGCTTATAATAAGGGTCGTTTTACATGAAGGACAGTACTTATACTTACTCAGTCATGATTGCTAAGCTAGCTTGTTCAGTGGCCAGGACATATGTCACATCAAGGGCTGTTCTTTTTTATGGTTTTACATTTTAGCTGTTGTTAAACTCGGCTTTCTTAAAAATAGTTATCACTTTGTCTACAAGTGCGGAAATAAATGACACAACTTGTGTCGAGTAAAGGTGGTTAGGCTGACTTCTGCAATACAAAGGGTTGTTCTAACATATTTTGCAGGGTAGATAAAGACAGGGGGGGTAGGTATGACGATATGGCGACAGATGACGACTAAACAGATGTTATATTTACTCAGGTAGTAGGAAAGGATAGAGACGGATAGAGAGGAAGGAAGACATGTAGCTATAGAAATACACAGACCGAGAGAAGCAGCAGACAGAGCATCAGTCAGCATTTAACATTTTGCTCTCTACCTTTTCTGCCACTCTTCTAGGAATGATTTAGCCTCAAGCCTTGCCCCAGGTTATATCCAGTCGCACTGCTCTCTCCCTTTCTCGCTGTCTTCCCTTCCTTTTCACTCTCTCTCTCTCTCTCACACACACACACACACACACACACACACACACATACCCACATTCTATCTTGTAAACATCACAAAAAACCCGCGACACAGAAAAAGAAAGTCTCTGTTTTGATTTAACTAAATGAGAGAACGGGCTATTTAAAGGCATACAGAATCACGTGCAATCCACAGTTGGGGAAGATGAAGGGGAGTGTGTTTGTGTGTGTGTGTGTGTGTGTGTGTGTATGTGTGTGTGTTTGCCTTTCATGAGCTCTTATAACCCAGTCAATAGATACTTGATTGGTTAACATGTAGCTATTGATTCATTGATCATTATAAGCTCGGGTATTAAACACCTCCCCATACACAACTACAAATGCTACTGTATGGGTGGAATTAACTCTGAAGCACTTGACACTCCCATGTGAAGGCTTTAAAACAGAGTGCATTTGCTTTCGGTCTGACTTTTTGTTTTCTCTCCTATCCTCTGCAAAATCTACCTCTAGTGTGGTCTAACCGTTCTTGAAAGCGCATTAAGTGCGGGTTGTATCACTCTTATCAGTCACGATTAAAAGAAATAAGAGAAATCTTTAAGATGTGTGTTGAATAACTCCCTTATGGCATATGGGCTTCATTTCACTCGGCCATGCTTATGAATTGTCACCACATGGCTTAAGCCAAAGCAACCATTACATATCTCAGCCAAGAATTTCAGCTATTATGACGGATGGATTCATCTCCTTTTACTTCCGTCATGGGAAACTGAAGCCGTGTCACTCTGGAAGGGAAGCGAAATGAGATATCGGTTATTTGAAAATCTCAACAAAAAAGATCACTGGACTCAATGTTGAGCTCCCTGTGAAATGTTACTGAAAACACAGAGACTCTCGAGGCTCCAACGCACGAGCTGTTAACTTAATAGAGGTGACTGTAAATATTTGTATTTTAAAATTAATGAGCACTGACTATGAGAGCATACAATTAGAAATCCTTCTAGGACTGTGTGAAAGATAGAAGCTATGTCAAGCTATTTCTTTGTTTCCACCAAATGAAGTTCAGCTTTGGAATGAATCGTCTCATTCATCATCATCTGCAACATCACATCCCTTCAACTCGAGCTTATTCAAAGACACAAAACTGTCTCCCTTTGGTACTTGTGCGTTTTAAAAAAAATCTGTCTGGTCAGATTTGTCAGCATCTCGCTAGATAAATGTGACCCATTGTCTTATTCCGAGTGCCCAGGGTGGTGGGGTATAAATGTAGTTTTGTGTGGTGTGTGATTTTTTTTTTTCTCTCTCTCACACAGATAATGTGATCAAGTCTGGAAAAACCTCCAATACTCGAGGCATTTTTAGTTAAGCGCCACGTGACTGGGGGCTTTTGTTAAAGGAGCAACCTTGCCACAGGCCTCTGGTGTCTGTAATTAAAAACACATACAAGAGGGCTCCAATGTACCTTTTAAATGAACCTGGATATGAACTTTCTACAAGCAGACTTTTTACAAGCTTTGTTCGGCTGTAAGTGTGACAGTGACTGTGTGTGTGTGTGTGTGTGTGAGAGAGAGAAAGAGAAGTTCGTCACTTCCTGTCATGAAGGAAACAACATTAGACATAGTCCTGACAAGACTCAGTGTTTATGGATTCCACAGGCCAATACAAATGCAGACCAGCACAGACAAACACACGCACACACACATGCAAACACACACATACTGACAAGAGTGTCTGCATGTGCGTGTACTTTGTGTCTGTGTGTGTGGGTTATGTTGTAAATCACACTAATCAATTGTGGCCTGTGTCAAGGCATGCCAGACATAGCGGTCTGTTTTACATTGGTGGAACGTGTGTGTGTGTGTGTGTATGTGTGCATACGTGTATGTGTGCAGCTGTCACATGATGCCCTGCACACAGCTGTCACAAATCACAGTTATGTGTCTCCAAGACCACAGTTACTTTATGTATCGTGTTGGTGTGTGTGTGTGCAAGTTGTACAAGGCAGTAACATAGAGAATCTTCATGGCATGATGTGGTGGTTTGATATAAGGGGCTCACACACATCACACATGCGCACATACAATCTGGAGAACGTGACAGAAATGTTTTGAAGTTTTTTTATGTTTTAAAATGAACATCCAATCACCATCTGTACATCACACATAGTAAGGATTTAATGACTTGCTCAAGGGGCAGTCAAACGTATGAATAGTGACCACAGTCTCCAAGTAGCTTCCATTTAAGTTACTATTTTATTCTAAGGCAAGCACACACACACACACACACACACACATTCACAGTGCTGTCTCTTGCAGGTGGACGACAACTACAATTAAAAAAAAAAAAGTCTAGAAAAACATGCACACTTAAATGTGCTGTAAAATTTTGAGAGGATTTTAGTACATTTATTTTGGATTAGATGGCAAATATTCAAAGATTTAAATTTGATCAGTAGCACCTAATAGAAGTGTGTAAGAAACAGATTTAAAAAAAAAAAAACATCAAATATTCCACTATAACCTTTGTATTACTTATTACCTTCATTATTTATAATAATATATAATACAGTTTTTAAGATTGCAGCCCTCATAAGCTAAATAGGTCAGTGTTACTGTAAAATGGATAAACAAAAAGAAAATACACAATGTAACAGGAAAAGAATGATATTTTAAAGACAAGACGGGCACATTACTATCCCACCTTCTTATTTTTCTTTGCATCCATGAGCTCTTTCATCTCTTCTTGTATGTATCTGTGTGTTTGTGTTCTATGTATTCCCTTAATGCTTGGTTGCCATAACAGCACTCTGAGGTGGTATAGTTAGACAGGGACGTGTTTGACTTATTGCTACCTGTAGCCAGGGTGACATGTCTTGTGGGCTCTTTCACATACTGAGGCGTTTTTGCAAAGAAACACATTCGTGGACTAACACACACACACACACACACACACACACACACACACACACACACACTCACACAATTTTGACATTGGCTGCATGACAGAAAAGACCTTTCTTCTCTTTTTTGCTGGTCCTCAGACCTAATTACATGATTTAAGATGGCAGTCTCCTTCCTGACATAATTCATTGCTGTCTGTGTATTTACCGCCCTGCTGGAAACACACACACACACACACACACACACACACACACACACACACACACACACACACACACACACAGACACACAAATCCCGTGCTTTGAAACTAAAAACCTATGTTTTCCCCTTGACAAAATCACACACTCAGAAACACGCTGTGCCCCATGGACAAGAGAAAAAGTGCAGGTCCATCATGTCTGCAATCAACAACATGCTAACAACATGCTAACTAAAATCAAAGCCAAGCAACAGCAGCAAGCAACGTTTTTAACTCTCAGGTTGCATTTTAATTTCCTGTTAGCACAAAGATGATGAAAGTTAAAGTGTTTTAGAAGTCAAATGAAAACAAAGAAATCAGTGGAGAGCGACATGAATAAAGTCTCCAAGCTGTAGTATCAACATCTAATGAAAAACTTATAACACTTAAAACTGTAGAACAACACAGAGAAGACTGTAGACTTTTGTGGGATTGCATTGTGTGAAATCTCCTCTGATGTTGTAACGTAAATGACGTTTTGAAATCCAGTCTGAAAAAAGGCTGAAATGCCACCGTAGAACAGAGTTTAGTCCAAATTACACTCTGTGCTTACTTCAGTGTCTTTGTGGCGTCAGGTCTTGCTGGTGAACATGACACACAGCAGTGTTTGTTCCCAATGCAAAACACAAGAACAGACACTGTAACAAGAAATCGTACTAACACAACACTAATACTAATATGTGAGAACATATCAGCCAATCAGAGTAAAATGACTTCATTTAACAGTTGATGTTATTGAATGACGATGTGGGGGAACACATACAGTATTTGGTGTTTTCTCTGTGTCCATAGTATCGGTAGTCCTCTCTGTCTCTGCTGGTCATCATATAGTTTTACATTCCGATCAGGTTTATTTTGAAATCCTTCGGTGATGTGTGCAGTGTAGAGAGAAAAGAAGCTGTGGCTCTTTTTAGGGCAGCGTGAACAGAAACTGTTGTCTGTGTCTGCGTCTTGTCAGGGTTGTTGTCACATTGGCCAAGTAATCGTTCATACTGTACTTGGGTTAGGTTGGGATATTACCTTCACAATAAGATACTTTTGTACATACTATTCATATTCTAAGCTTATGTTTACCAAAAAAAATGCTTCTTTACAGTGAAGTAGAGGCAAACTGCCATCTCTTTATATGATTATTCTCATCCTCCTCTGCTGTTTAAAACATTTGTTTCTAATAGATATAGAATTACTTCTCTAATTCGGACAGTCGCCCTGAAACCCAACTTCATAAAATCCACATTTTCAAACATGTCAGCATAAATGGCAACAATACCTGAATTCCTCTAAAAAAATATAATTGGAAGTGAGTGAAAACAGACCACGGAGTGTGTGTGCACAACATGTGTGACTGTGACTCTAAGCCTCATTAAATGAGCCACATACATGGCTTGGCGCTGTAAACATGCTAATATTTCTTAATGGCACTCTCCTACATTGATATGCATGTGAACTCTAGACCGTTAACCCCCTCCACCCCACCCCACCCCTGCTGCTCATCAACAAAGACCCGCACACACACATGCACATGGACTCGCCACCATTACGGGGCCCCCTGGCTCTCTGTTTTTCCATTAATATCAAGTGATTGAGCGTAACATTAGCAGATAAAGCGGGGACTAAGATGACATATATGCAGTGGATGTAGGAATTAAAGCCTAATATAATCACTCGGCCTTGCATAGGGAAAAACCACCGCTCGTTCCTAAGCCTGACATTTTGATTTCTGATGTTTCGAGCACAACAAGAGAGTGGCAGGGACAGATGGAGACTGATATCTCTTTTAAGTAAAGAGATACTTAAGCAATTGTTCAAAGGGTTCCCACACACACTTTAACCTCACACACGAAAGCACACACTTTAAAATAAACATGCATGCACACACAAAGTATTGATTTTGTACCCCTTAGGAAGGAGGTGTGTGTAGGTGTGTTTGTGGGCGAGTGTGTCTTTAAGCTCTCGGTCCGGCTGGTTATTTTCAGAGCAAGCGGAGAGCACATCAGTTTTTATTAGCTTAATAAATCACCTTTGTTGTCAATCAAGCAGCAAAGAATAATTGGATATGGTTGAAGCCTTGCGTGATGGATTATAAATCATTCAAGATTAAATTAAAAGATAATGCACAAACTTAATGGTTTGTGTTTTGCAGTCTAAATTGCCTCGGAGCAGTGCTGTTTTCCAGCTTTATTGCCAGCCGTTTTTCTTTCCTCTAAAACCCCTCACATTTTACACCTTTTATTGCTTAGACAGAGCTTTGCCACTGCTCTTTTACATCTGTGTTTTGTTTGTTGTACAAATTCATTTTTGGGAATACTCTTTATTTCTTGGAGGTCACACATTTAATTTCCACATGCAGGATGTTTTTAATGAGAATATGTGTATCAGCATGTATGTGTAAGTGTTTGTGTGTGTGTGTGTACTTGGAATGGATGCACCCTGTTGTTTTATGTGGATTTTAAGGCTGGAATCTGCCTTTGAGTGACATTTGCTTCCAAACACTTCTCAGGCCTGTACTGGCGGAAAAAAAAAGCCCCCCAAAAAAATAAGGAGAAAAAAAGGCATTATTGCACAAGAGATGAGGAAAAAAGAAAAGAAAAAGGTAGACGGCACACAGAGGCAGGGAGGAGGAGAAAGAAAAAGAGCTATATCATGTATATTATGCTCCGGCCAGTGAATTTAAGTGTGTCCGCTTGCGTTGGAACAGAGCGGGCGTTATCATAATCGCCTCCTGCCTACTTGACAGGACCTTAAAGTGATCCTGTCATTTTATTTACACCCAGACCACTGTGTGATTTACTCCAAAACACACACACATGCACACACACGTACACAAACGTTCCCCTTTGCTAACTTCCCTAGCGAGCCCAGTCGAGTAGGTCGGATGACATCTTTTGATCAGAGCTGTCCAAAGAGATCAGAGCAGACTGGCAGGTAATAGATACCCAACAACTAACCAGACTGCACTGCAAAGAGTGTGTTAGTGTGTGTATTTCTGACGGTGTGCCTGTGTGCTTGTGTTTGGGGGAATTGAAACACAGACATTTATGCACTCTATTTTAGCAAATCTCACTCAAAGCACCAAAGCATATACTGTCTAATTATTACTGGCATTCTGCTGTGTTTTCCCTTCTGTAACGGCTGTATGTGTCTGAAATGTGTTATATTATTCCTTATATTGTGCATCATAGTATTTTCTCATGTTGTTGCGTGTGCACTCTTGCCCTCTTGACAATTACAACTGTTCTCATGGAGACTGACAAAGATATGCAACAAAGATGGAGGAAGTGAGGGAAAACATACAGAAAAACAAAGGAACTAATTAGCGAAAGTGAAGAGACAAAAGAGCAGCCCCTATGTGCGTGAGGGAATCTGGAGATGACGGACGCCGAAGGAGAGAGAGAGAGAGAGAGAGAAAGAGGCAGGAGAGGGACGAGGAATGGCAGTAGGAGAGAGGAAGAACAGAGGAGGAGTAGGAGGTGAGGATAGAGAGAGTTCAGAAAGGAGAAACAAATGGGAAATGATGGATCTTGCTCAGCCCTGCCTGGCTAACTCTGCACATCCCGCACACACACACACACACACACACACACACACACACACACACACACACACACACAATCACACACACACACACACCCCCTGGGAAAAGTGCTCATGACCCTAGCTTGCCCTGTGGGCTTTGAGAGTGTGACTACTCCAAATGCAAGCTATCTGAATAACAAAGGACATTCAGATGACCATTTACTGACAGACTGTTGCCCACTGATGATATTTGTGTAGTGTGAGCAAGATATTGCGTCACACACTCATCACAGCAATACGCCCTGTGCTAAGATTTAACATCCATTATGTTGTCCAGCGCTTTCATGTGTTCGTATGTGAGCTACTGAACAAATGTGGTCTATTTCAGATGGAAAGCTGCTCAATAACAACTAAGAATTCTGAAGTACTGCCATCCCAGCAAAAACTGGTTCATACGGAGGAACCTTCAGAGACACCAGGGGTTCATTTTTGATCATTTGTGAACATTGATTACCAATAGTATTATGTATTATGAATTAGTAACTTAGCCATCAGATGAACAGTTCTTCTGTGTGATTTGTACTAAATATTGCATATGTGTTGGACAATATGATCCAAAAAGAAGGAAAAGAAGGCTAATTAATGCTAGTTGTCTGTATTGTTCCCTTAACATAACATTTAACAGTGACTGTCGGTGTGGCTTTGTGGTTGTTAGAGCATCTGGGTGCCATTTGAAATGCGTTTTGGTCTATAATGTAAACTTAAAATTCTTGTAGTGTTTATATCATTTAGTTAAAGAGTAATTAAGAATTATGTTTGACTGGAATTACGACATACTGTGACAGAGTTTCCAGGCCTAGTTATAATTTCGCCTTTCATAGAATGTTATTCGTCACATGGCAGGATTTGACAACATTATAATAACTCAGTCACACTAGCCGCCATTAAAAGCACCATTCTTTTTTTTTTTCTTTTGTCACATAAAGGTTTCACCCAAGCAATCTTTTGTTTTCTGTCCACCTTTTCAATGACTTCTCATCCACTTTTCTGTTGAATTACATAGAAATCTTTGTTTTTACAACATTTCACTTATTCCTTTACAGCTCCTCCATAATTAACTTGCAGCTTTACAGTCAGAGTGAGGTCACGTAGAGACTCAGCGTTACTGATGACAAGTACTTGTGTGTGCATGTGTGTGTGTGTGTGTGTGTGCGAGGGTGCAAAATATTCACCTCTCTTATGTGTGTTTAGGATGCCAAGACTCAGACATAGCTGGAAATACTGACTTGATAATTAGTTGGCACACTTTTGTTTCCATTTTTATAAATAACTGAATATAGCTGCTTTTACCACGAACACACATGCACACGTGCTCACACTCACACTAATTCCCACAGTTAAAAGTCAGCATTGACAAGTTGACTTTGTCAAGCAGACAAACTCATTTTAAATGCATGCGATTTGTACAAAAATTTAATCTGTTTTGTTAAATAAATACTGGACATGTATAAATACAGCACATACACACACACACACACACACACACACACACGACACACATCAGTGACTGTGTCAGTAGCTCTCTAGCCCAGGCATACACTCTAGTATTGGCACTGTAACAGCAGCATGTAAATACACTGTCAGCAGCTCCCCAGCTGAGTGGCATGGGGAGATGATTAGCCAGACTAACACCATTCACACACACACACACACATACGCACACACACACATGCACACATGCACACAAACATTTACAGACATACACAAGCATGCTACAACAGCATCTGTGTTTCTGAATAATCGCAGTATTTCAGTGTGCTGCGATGCTGCTGCAGCCACAGACAGACACACTAACTGTTGCCACTCCAAATCTAATCTCCCCTCTCTCATCCTCCCTCTCTCTCTCACTAACAACGCTGCCAGTATGTGCTGTATATGCTAATATTATCTCATCTTTTTTGAAAGGCATTTTGCATATTTCAGACTATCACGCGGTTCGTTATTGGTTATCTGCATGGAGCTAGTTCCACCTAAAAATAATTCATATACACTTCATACACATATGGGCCTGAAGAAAATAAAATGCATTTCAGATGGATACCAACAGAAACCAGAAATGTCTGAGAGCCATGTGTTGTGGTAGAATTTTAATTAGAATGGTCTTTTAGTCTTATTCTTAATCATAGTAATAACAGCACAGCAGTGGAATTACATTAATTCCCAATTTTGGCCCATAAATCTTAGTATCTTAGTATTAGTACAATACTGTCACTAGAAACGCTGTGTGACAACCAGTAACAAAGTATAAAATACTTCTAAGTACACTGTAAAGTCTGTTTTAAATGCATTGAGTAATATTACAAAAACTATTGAAAAATTTAGGAGATAAAGACATAAAAGCTGCACAGTAAACCAACTGTAATGTTAGTTTTGATTACCACACACACATTCTATTGTTTTTTATAGGACTATCATGGTTATTTGTGCATGACTCATTAGACAGTATGTGCTAGCAGCATGGCCTGCCATTGGAGAAGTAATTAGTGCGTCATATTCCAATGATACTGGAAATATGTTACAAGCCTGGAAAGTCATGTAGCTGGTTGAAGGAAGAGCTCCATTCCTCAGGCACCTGGGTCGATCGAACACCCCTTGGGATCGATGGCACGCCTCACCAATCCCAAGGCACTCACTGCAGACAGCCATGCCCCTTTAACCACCCTCGCTGCACACACACACGCACAGACACGCACACACACACACACACAGATAAGCCATTCTAGCAATTTGTATGTGTATGTCAAATCACAATAATTAAGCATTATCGATCTCAGATTCAATTAACTTCATTAACGTGGGTTGCACTGGTGATTGAGGAGGGAGGTGAGGATGGAGATTATAGGATCTCATCAAGTGGGAAATGGCTGGGGGAGGCTGCATGTAACACAAATATGTCAGGACACACTCATGCATAGAGTACATGAGAGGGAAAATCTTCAGCTTTGTCGCAACCAAAATGTTGCCGCACATGAGACTGATGTGGACAGTCTGTCCCTCGCTGTTTCACACACACACACACACACACACACACAGGCACACACACACAGGTCCAAGCAGAAGTGTAAACAGACAGCGCTGACGTGCCTATGTGCCTGATAGGGCTGTTAAGTGGTTATATAAGCATGATAAACTGTTTCCTAACATCATAACATCTGCAGAGAGCATCAGCATTTCCTCACTTCACACACAGACAGGAATTCATAGTTCACAATGACAGCATCATAATCTTTCAATAATTTAACATGACTGTAAAATGTTCCTTTTACTTTCATTTGACTATTTATTAGAATTAGCTTGTATAATGACTGGGATTTTTTTTTTTCAAATGTCAAGAATAAGTTAAAGGCCAGTCTAGCTCTCCCAGAAACTACTGTGGTGTTGCCAATCTCTCCCAGGCTGTTCCTCTGAAAATGAGATCAAACCACCTCTTCCACCTTGCTCACAATTCATCTCTCTCTCTCTCTCTCTCTCCCTACTAATTAATAGAGCACCAGTATACCTGGAGTGTTTGGCCCAAGCTTCCTCTATTCCAGCAGTTTTGTGTGTGTGCACATGTGTGTGAGTGTGGATGTGTTTCTCCATATTTATCTCAGTATCCTGGGTCATAGTGTTGTGAACCTTGCAGTCTGGACCTAAGCCAGTGGCCTTGGGGATCATCTCTGCATGCTCATGTTTGTGTTTGTGTGTGTGTGTGTGTGTGTGTGTGTGTGTGTGTGTGTGGACCCAGTCTTGACATACTTCCAAGCCCTCCCTGCTTCCTCTTCCTCCTTTTCTCCCCTCAGTCTCTTCTCCTTCTACCACATTTATTCATGTCTCCTTTCTTCTTCTTTTTTGGTTTGCGCTATAAACTCTGTCACAGCTTTACTTGACTGCGTTAGCTTCAACAATAAATAATAATGCATCAGGTATATTGTGACCTTTTCCCCATCATCCCCCTTCTTGCATGTAAACTTGATTGAACCTACTAAAAAAGACATCAGCAAATGCAGTATCACTGTCTTGTATGAAAAGGATTCATGAAAATGTTCATTTGGAACATGTTCACAAAAAAAAACATTGGTTAGCATGGTTGATACTGTTATTTTATGATGCCCAAAACAATGCAGGCAGTTGTAGATGAACTCAAACAGTCATTTCAGCCAATCCAATGCAAGCCATTGTATCATTTTATTGTAACATACCACCCATTACATATCAAAATGCTTCCATATTTCAACATTCTCCGTCTTAAAGTAGTCCAGAAATCCAGAAGTCATGCACTTCGTGATCCATGTAGGTGGATGTAGCCTACACACCAAGGTTTCTTTCAGCATATGCCGGTCTTGCTGGCAAACAATTTTCTCCTTGATCTTCTGCATGTGCCTCTATACATATTACACACTATCACAGATGAGCACACACACACACACACACATAGAAACACCGTGTTCGTATCACACAAAGGCAGCTAATTTGAAGCGGAGTTTATATGTTGTGTTTTAAAGGAGATTTCACATTGATGTTTGGCCTTGATGAGAGCGCCGGGCTGCTGTGCTCTGCTGTTTCCTCAGCCAGAGCATTGTTCTCTTAAACAGCTGTCGTTTTGGCTGATTCAGAACAGATGGCATGTACATGTGGGTTTGCTCGGCTGCACGTATGTGCGGGCTGGTAGATGTGTCTCCGAGACAGAGTGGGGGAGAGAGAGAGACAGGAGTGTAGGTATGTGTTTGTGTGTATGTTTGATATCCCTAAATGTTAAAATGTGCAGCTAAAATGGGCCATCAAGGTTTTAAAATTCTTGTACTTCAATGAAATAAAAGACAAACAAACCACAGCAACTGTGGGTGGGGGTCAGGAGGCCATGCAGTTTTTGAATTGCACACAACAGCACATAATATAAGATAACATGTTTGAAGTGTTTCAAATGGATCCTTTTTGTTAGAGTGAACGCTGGAGCAGACTGCATGTTCAACAGAGAAGCTCCTGAGATTGCCTGAAGGCAAAGAGTTGTTAGACTACAGCAGTTACAGTACAACTGGTGTGTGCATGTGTGTCTGTGTGTGTGAGTGAGTGTGTGTGTGTGTGTGTGTGATATGTGATGGGCTCTGGGATATCTGTGTCTCTGTGCATATGTTTGTCCCACGGCAGTGTTGTATCATTGCCGATGGCAACCAGTGGCCTGACAATGACAGAGATTCCTCTCTGTGTTGCTGCTGATGCAGTTCTAGCACATGCACAAATACACACACATCTTGCAGTAGTAGAGATAAGAGTTGGCAACAACTGAAGTGCATTGTATGATATGTCTGGCAGGTTATTTAGGTATTACTTGTGGTAGTCCATACGTCCTTATGTTTTTATGCCCTTATTTTCACAAAACTGCAGGCATGATTTGGAGTTGTGTTTTTAAATTAGTATCCTTGCACATCATTTTTTTTCTTTCTGTTGTTTACAAGTAATTTAGCTGCGCATGTCCATCATAAATGTGACACAATTTTACATTCATTTAACCTATTTGCATCTTTGGATTATGATTATGTGCTTCCGTGCCGCACCCATTCCACTGACCGGCTTAGTCTGTGTTTACATACCAGCTTAGATGAGTGATGGCCTGTTACAGAAAGGAATGCTAGGCACAAGGCCATTGACGTTCACACACGCTCATCTTCTCTGCCAGTGTAGTTGCTAAAACAAGAGGTTTGTGTATCCATGTGCCTGTGTGTATGTGTGTGTGTGTGTGTTTCAGTTGTTATTCAGAAATCCAGCCTTAATCACAAAGTGTGAGCATGCAGCGTTTCTCATCTTATGTTGTTTTATCCTTTTGATAGACTTATTAACTAAAGAAAACATTCATAGATGTACAGAGAGGCAAAACTGTGATTTGTCTTGATACATATTTTCTCTGTATGATTTCCATTGTATTATACTTAAACTAGAGGGATTTGAATATAAATTGAAAGCCTCAAGCCCACTCCCCGAAGCTAAACTGTAAATAATAACTCTAAACTTTTTCTAATCTTTGGTAATTGAAGCAAATGGGTTTTGCGGGGAGAGATTTGTTGCAGGCAAACGTACATACATTCATTTTTATTTACGAGGAGGCGAGGGCTGAGCAGTGTAATGAGTGAAAATGCATGCTTAATTTAAATGGTGAGTGTGTCTGTTAGGGAATGCATTAGAGTCTGCAGAAGAAGCGTAAGACATATTAATTGACAGACAGGAACCGCTGTCTCCGAGGTTGATACAAGTAATTTATTACTTCAGAAACGAATGCCACCGCCAGAATGTGCTTCATTAATTTCAAATTTAGTTTTAATTTCAAGCTGTTGCCCCTTGAGAAGAATAAGGTGGCAAGTTCTGTTTGAAGAGACATATTTTCCCTCTCCCTCCCTCCATCTTTCTCTTACCATCCTCCATCTCTCTCTCTCTCTCTGGCTGTCGCTGATTTTCTGCAGTACAGAACAAAGACCTGGGGGTGGAGAGAAAATGGGAGGGGGTGGTGACTTGATTCAAATTTGAAAATAATATCAATGTAGAAGGTGGAAGTTTGAACAGGTTTACTGCAACAGTTTATGATTGGAAATGCTTTGTCTCTGAATGTCATTGGATGATTGCTCTATTTCCTGTGGAGAAAGTGTGAAGGCCATTATCTTTTGTTTCTATCAGTTCTCTACTTGGTGAAGAAACAGGAATGCAGAGTTTGAGAATGTCCATCATTAGATATGCTGTCAGTGTGGCTCTAACAAATCTCTCTCTCTTTGTTTTTTCTTCTCTCTACTTGAGCAGCATACGTCCCTGAGGATGAGAAAGAAGCAGCCCTGTTGGATGAGGACCTGGATGGAGACGACTCAGCTCAGGAAGGGGAAGAGCCTGCCACCAAGTTCCTATGTCAGGACAAGGACTTCCTTCTCAAGGACAGACCAGGATCTACTGGTTTCCATGACTCCCCTAATGCTGCTGACTTTTCTGGTCAGGAGCTGGACAGTGAATCTCACCTGAGTGAATCCAGTGACAGAATGTCTGATTTTGAGAGCTCCTCAGTTAAAAATGAGGATGATGTTCTCCTCTCTAAAGACCCTTCAAATGCTCTGTCCCTGTCTTCCTCTTCGGCCATGATGGTTGCTGCCAATGCCATTGCCCCAGTAAGCGGAGATGAGGCCATAATAACCACAACAGGATCTGTGGCTGACAGCCTGGAGAAGATGAAGGCCATTTACACCTCTTTCCTGACCAACTCCTATTGGTCTACACTGAATCTGAATCTGAGCCAGCCCCCTGCAGAAAAACCCCCTCGCAGTCACAGCAGCAACAGTAGCAGCAGCAGTAGCAGTAGCTGTGGGAGTGGAGGCTATGACTGGCACCAGACAGCTATGGCAAAAACCCTCCAGCAGGCCTCACAGAATCACCAACACAGACTCGGCCTGGTTCAACACCCCACAGTGGCTGTGTCCACAGCATGTACAGAACCCAACCTCTTTAGCACCGTCCAGCTGTACCGTCAGAGCTCCAAGCTGTATGGCTCTATATTTACTGGTGCCAGCAAGTTCCGCTGTAAGGACTGCAGTGCGGCCTATGACACACTGGTGGGGCTCACAGTGCACATGAACGAGACAGGCCACTACCGTGATGATAACCACGAGACAGATGGTGAGGGTGCTAAACGGTGGTCAAAACCAAGAAAGCGTTCCTTGCTAGAGATGGAGGGGAAGGAGGATGCACAGAAAGTTCTGAAGTGCATGTACTGTGGGCACTCCTTTGAATCCCTTCAAGATTTAAGTGTCCATATGATTAAGACGAAACACTACCAGAAAGTGCCTCTGAAAGAGCCTGTTACACCGGTGGCAGCTAAGATTATCTCCTCAGCTCGAAAGAGGGCCCCTATTGACCTAGATATCCCTAGCTCACCCGACTCTAACGGAGGCACCACACCTAAGCCCACCTCCCTCAATGACTCTAATGATATACTTCAGAAGGTCACCAATCCTTACATCACACCCAACAATCGTTATGGACATCAGAATGGTGCCAGCTACGCCTGGCAGTTTGAATCCAGGAAGTCACAAATCCTCAAATGCATGGAGTGTGGCAGCTCTCATGACACATTGCAAGAACTTACAGCTCACATGATGGTGACAGGACACTTTATTAAAGTCACCAACTCTGCTATTAAGAAAGGTAAACCCATTATAGAGTCACCAGCCCCAGTCCAAATATCCAATTCAACAGCTGAAGAAAAGGTGCAGTCTGTTCCCCTGGCTGCCACGACCTTCTCTCCTCCACCTGCCCCAGTGCCACCTCCAACCAGCATCTCCCCCACTGCCATTGCTGTGGAGATTAAAAAGGAGGAGAAAGAGGAGGAATGCACTAAAGAGTCCCTTATCAACAATGTTAACAATATCAACAAAGAGAAGAAGACAGGAGGTGAGGAGGAGGCAGAGGAGAAGTTTGATATTTCTTCAAAATACTCTTATCTGACTGAGGAGGATCTTGATGAAAGTCCAAAAGGGGGTCTTGATATCCTTAAGTCCTTGGAGAACACAGTGACCACAGCTATCAACAAAGCCCAGAATGGAGCTCCAAGCTGGGGTGGATATCCCAGTATCCATGCTGCCTATCAGCTCCCAAACATAATGAAGCTCTCTCTAGGCAACTCCGGGAAGAGTTCTCCCCTTAAATACATGTTCCCTGGAGGGGAACTCCTCTCTCCCACTGGAAAAAACCAGCCTCTGATCTCCCCTTCAAGCCGCCAGACCTCCCCGCTGCCCAAAAACAACTTCCATGCTATGGAGGAACTGGTCAAGAAAGTGACAGAGAAAGTGGCCAAGGTAGAGGAGAAAATGAGAGAGCCCAGTGGTGTTGTGAGGGGATCTCCTTTGAGACGTACCACGCCTTCACCCTGCAACAGCGAGGCAGGTGACTCAGCCCGAGGAGAGTCCCCCAAAGAAAATAGAGCAGGAGGCTGTAAAACCCCTGAGAATACAAGTGGAGTGGAAAAGGCAGCAGGTGATGGAAGTGGAGCCAATCACAGAGATTCAAATGGAGATATTTCCAAAAAGGAGACTGTGGAGAATG
Organism: Pempheris klunzingeri; assembly: GCF_042242105.1. NCBI lineage: Eukaryota > Metazoa > Chordata > Actinopteri > Acropomatiformes > Pempheridae > Pempheris > Pempheris klunzingeri. Next base: position 31,147,421 of record NC_092012.1, on the reverse strand, counting down.
GAGTGGAGTCCAATGCTGTGACATCCCCCTTGCCTGCCTCCCTGTGTGGCAGTACAGCTATCATAACAGACCATCCACCCCCAGAACAGCCATTCGTCAACCCTCTCAGCGCACTGCAGTCAGTAATGAACGTCCATCTGGGGAAGGCTGCTAAGCCTGCCCTGCCCTCCCTTGACCCCATGAGCATGCTGTTCAAGATGAGCAACAGCCTGGCAGAAAAAGCAGCAGTGGCTGCTTCCACCCCACCAGCACAGACCAAAAAGCCAAGTAATGACCACTTAGACCGCTACTTCTACCAGCAACATCTAAACAACGACCAACCCATGGATCTCACCAAGGGCAAAAATGCTGACAAAATCAGCAGTAGTGGTTCTTTGGGCTCAGCAGCTCTCTCTTCTACCACCTCCACCCCATCTTCAATTTCTCCTTCCTGCACTGTCACCATGACCAAAGCCTCAGCTGCAGTAGCTTCCTTTATGTCAACCTCCCCTTTGAGAGAAAATGCACTGTCAGACATCTCTGACATGTTAAGGAACCTGACAGAGAGTCAGACTGTCTCCAAGTCCTCCACACCTACCAGCTTGTCTGAGCGTTCTGACATTGAAGGCGTCACACAGGAGGAGACAGAAGATTTTTCACCAGCCCAAAAACGTAAAGGCCGCCAGTCCAACTGGAACCCTCAACACCTCCTCATCCTACAAGCTCAGTTTGCTTCCAGTCTGAGACAAACAAGTGATGGCAAGTACATGATGTCAGACCTGAGCCCACAGGAGAGAATGCACATCTCCCGTTTCACTGGCCTCTCAATGACTACAATATCCCACTGGTTGGCTAATGTCAAGTACCAACTGAGAAGAACTGGTGGCACCAAGTTCTTGAAAAACTTGGATTCAGGTCACCCAGTGTTCTTCTGCAGCGACTGCGCCTCTCAGATCCGCTCACCATCCACCTACGTCAGCCACTTGGAATCCCACTTGGGCTTCCGTCTACGAGATCTGGCCAAGCTTTCTGGGGAGCAGCTGCTCAGCCAGATATCACAGCAACATCATCAACAACGCCACACCAAAGGACTATCTGAAAAACTGCTCTCTAATCTTCATCCATCCAGCCACCCTTTAGCCTCTTCTATACCCACATCCCTATCCTCATCCTTACCCATCTCCCTGTCCTCATCCTTAACCACCTCCCTGCCCTCAACACAATCACCATCACCCTCCCCCGATAATGAAGACGACAGTGTTGCCATGTACCAGTGCAAGCTCTGCAACCGGACTTTTGCAAGCAAGCATGCAGTCAAGCTTCACCTGAGCAAGACTCATGGGAAGTCCCCTGAGGACCACCTCATGTATGTGTGTGAGCTGGAGAAACAGTAGCACTGGCTAGGGACAATGCTGTATTCTTTTGTAATGGTTCACTCTTTCTTGGTCGTCTCTCTCAAATGTTTCTCTGACATTTCTTTCAAAGAAAAGAAAGGATTATTAACGTGATGGAACTGCACAAAGATGCCATACAACTACTGCTTTGAGTTTTGGCACATGGTTTTAAATTTTGCGTTGTAGCAGTTGTTTTTATCTTTTGTTTCTGTGTGAGGTAGACTCACGCTGGCCCAAGACACTTGATTTTAGTGATCTCCTTTGACAGGAAAAGTGACTTTTTTCATAATGTGCAGATGGGGCTGTTTTCATGGAGAAGATGGTATGAGATATGAAGAGATATGAAGGTTTAGAAAAAGAGATTCTAAAATGAAGTGGTGTGTATTTTGAAACGTGTGTAAATGGAATTAAGGTCCTTTATATTTTGGCATCACTGGGTTGTGATAAGCTGCATGCATAAATGAAAGTTTAGTTAAACATTTTATAACTAAATCTGGTGCACTTTCCATTATTTTTGTTTTACTCTGCCACTCATTCTATCTGTTTTTTTTCCGTTTTGTGCTGGAGTCAGCATTTTAAATTTAACCCTCTGAGTACGTCTAAGCACTTCTACACCTAAGATCCAAACATGAATGACTCAAGATTTGAGATTGGGAATTTCTGAAGCTATTCTGAGAATTAGGTAGACAATGCGTGCATTGTGTCTGCAATGCGTGTTTCCCTGACATAGAGTATGTTGAGTCCAATCCTAGACATGAAAGCATTTTTTTAAACGCAGATTCTCTATTCACTGCAAGGTTTCCATCTTGGGCTTAATAATTGCGTGAAAGATGCTTGCAGGACTTGACACATGCATTGTAGCTATGTGGCAAAAAAGGAAAAAAAAAGTATTTTAAGTCTTTTACTTTGGTCGATCAGGGACCTATATTAATTCAGGTCTGTGTAAAATATGTATATAAAAACATATTAACTAATTCCTGTCTAAATTATGCATCATTTCTATATTTTTAATTTAAATGGATTATGACTATCTGCTGGTGCACATTATATGAAGACATAAATAAAATTGTTTTGCACAATAGTTTTATAAATGTGTTATTTAATCAAAGGATACGAAAAAAGATAGGTAGCAAAAGGATGACAACAGGTGAATCTTTTTATTCCCAACTCGTGCTCAAAGGGTTAATGACTCTTTTTACCAGACACTACATGTGCCGCTGTATGAACACTTAAAAGATATAAAGGTTGTACAAAAAAGATGTTACTTTATGAAAATATTTCACATGTAAACTGTTATTTATAAGCACTCTTGGTTGTTTCATATCGTTGAATGCCTTTTTCGATTGGTCCTATTTTTTTGTTCTGTCTAATTACTCTGCCATGATTCCACACTGCAGCTTTATCTTTTTGGGATATGAAAGGTAACCATGGTTACACTAACCTCTTGAGTGACAAGTTCTGCTACATTTTTGGCAGTTAATTTGCTGAAGTAACTGACAGCTGCCAGTGTAGAGAAATAAAAAAAAAATCCTTATGTGTAAAATATCGGCATGTAAACAGCACAGATACTGTAATGCATTCTGTGCCGTTAGTCTTTTTCATTTCGTTCTTTCGTTTTCTGTTGTTGTTGTTCTTGACAATGAACCCCCATTATATGACTTCATATAACCTTGTTTTCTACTGCAGCATTAAAAAAGGAAACTGTTTTTTGCAATAATGTGTGTGTGCATCTTGTGTCATGGCTATCAATTATGTGTGTGCTGTGCAGTCCCTAATGAGCACATTAGACTGGGAGTGTGTCAACGTCTGTCTGTGACGAGCTGCAGACTAGTTTACAGTGAGTGGCAGCAGCGGGGCCGTGTGGGAGACAAACACACACTCACACACACACACACACATACATACACACAAACACAGACATGCAAACAGACACCATTATTGTTGGGCTTTCCAAGTAGCCTCTTCTGCTGTCCTGGTGGCTTAGACTAAGGCATATACTGCATATATAAGAATGTACCTGCAACAAAGGCCTTAGAAATATTAAAGAATCAAATGACAAAAGTTGTTTAATCATTGTAAGTGGTCACTGGAGCAATATAACACCCAATGAGCATACACATACACACCCTCTTTCTCTTTCCACATGTAATACTAAAGTACAGTATAAAGACACACACATACACTTCCCTTCCATAACCCAAGTTCGATAATTACTTCTGACGTCCATTTTGTGACTACTTTCTGTGAGGTAAGAAACCTGGCAGACATATTTGTTTAAGCTTCATGGGAGATGACAACAATGCTGACAAGATGAGCAGATCCTTTCAAGTGTTTATTTATTCATAATTTTCTCTATCTTGAGCTGTGATTAAATAGGAATTGTATCACTATCAATTTGATGATATGTGCTGCACAACAGTGCGATATAGACAAAGCAGATGGAAGGAAGAGTTTTAGCTGACTGGAGGAAGAGATCTATGGGCGCTGCTTTCTGTTCAAAGATCTACATGAGAATCAGTATATGTTCGGTACAGATATGGGAATGAAAATACAGAGGTAGGTATTAACTGGACAGAAAAATGTTGAAGATATAGCACATGTATATCAACAGGCGAATCTGCTCACACAAGCACAAGTGCACTACATAAACATACATGTTGGACACATAATAAAGTGAGAGTGCTGTCTGTTCCTAAAATACATTACTTTTTTTGTTCCATTCTGCCACTTATTATACCGTGCAGAAAGAAAAATAAATACATAACTGCATGCATGGGCAAGTACACACACCTGCATGCAACACAAACACACAACAACTCTGAATTGTACAGACCAGTATACCAAATTATCTTCTTTTCTTCACACATACACACATAGACGCACAAAAGGCCAATACACACACACACACCTCTCAACAGCCAGGTATAAGGACTTCATCCGCAGTGACAAGGTGCCACTGTGTGTGAAAATGTCAGCCTTCAATGGAACAGCCTTAAGTCTGGCACCGTATTTAAGGCTCTCATTAGCCTCAAAGAAAATATGCGTGAAATTGAAGTGTAAGAAAGCCATTTTCTCTCTCCCTGCCTTCACATCCGGAGAGCAGAGGCAAGGGCTTATTAAGGTTCAAAACTAGCATGCAGGAGACAATGGGTACCAGCACTGGGATGTGTATATATACACACACACACACACACATATATGTATGCAGGCACACATACATTGAAGCATTTTCACATTCACACACTTATTATGTATCTCAGTGTAATCAGAACATGCATTAAACCCTAATTGTTAAGTAAAATGATGAATATATGTTGACCTGCAAACACTTACAATCCAGAGGAAGACACCAACATTTATGTTTTTTTCTTTCTCTTGAAAAGCACTCGTCAGTTTGTTCATTTTATGCACCATGTATGTACTGTAGCTCATAATGATTTGCACCTAATTTCTTCCAAAGGGGAAAAGGTGATTTGACAACACTTGTGGTAATGGATGGTAATGTAAGGGCACTTTAACAATGCAGGTCTGAGAGTTCCATTTGAAATGATTGACACACCTTGATAATCAAACTGTATACCTGTTTACAGCACAAACAGTGGGCTAGGACTTTCAATACAGTTGCATTGTTTTAATAAACCTTAGAAGGACAATCTTCAATTTTGTTGGCAAAATTTGTTGGTCAAAAAATTAGGTCTGATGTAATGAAAATCATGATTATTACAACTTAAACTCAACTGTTGACCGATACACATCACCCACAGCTACAAGCTTTTGTCTCATGCGGAAACAATTAGTCGATAAATCAATTAATAAACAACAGTTCTGTTAACCTTTCAATCAGCAAAGTGATGTCTCATGCAACAAGAAGAAAAGTATACAGCCATGGTAGCTAAAAATGCAAATGTTGGCTGTTTTTAGCTTTTCAAATGCAATGATCTGCTGCATTTGTATATCTTTTTTATACCTTTGTCGAAAGATTTTTTAGCCATGCTAATGTCATGGCTGTAGGGTCTGTTGGTCCACCACTTTTATCCAGACTGAAATGTCTCAAGAACTTTTGGAAAGATTGCCATGAAAGGTTTGTATTGATATCCACAGTTCCCAGAGGATGAATCCTACTGACTTGACCCAAGAGGTCAACATTTCTGGCATTGAGACAAATGCCTTGACAACTGTTGGATGGATTGCTATCATAGTACAGTTACTTATGTCACCCATAACAAGAAATGCATTCACTTAAGTTATCTCCTAACTTTTCCTCTAACACCATCATCAGGTCACCAAATAGCAAGTAACTGCGAAACTAATGACTTTGCCATCAGCTGTACTTTGTGTTTAGTGCTAATTAGCAAGTGTCAGCAGGCTATCATTCTAAACTACAATTGTTTGCATGCTGAACATTAAAACTTCTAAACATCATGATGTTAGCATTGTCACTGTCAGCATTTTAACATGCTGAGATTAGCATTTTGCTCAAAGAACTGCAGCGCCCGACTGCAGCCACATAACTACTAGCACGGCTGTAGAGTTTCACTATGTTTAGAGGATAAAGGATAAAGCAAAAATAACCTGTAACTCGATGGATAATCAAGATAATTATTACTTGCAGCACTACTTCCATCACAAGGCATACTATGCACATGCTGCTTTCTTAACTGTCTGCAATTAATCATGATTGGCCTATTCTTTGAACTATGTAAAGTTTTCAATGTGGAGTTGACTTTCTGAGACATTAAAGGACTTTGCTGCCTGAACCAGCTACGTCAGTGAACATTAACATCTTAATAGTTGTTTTGGAGATGGTGCTACGTGCCAACATATCACATCCTCATTGTAGCCCAGACAATGCAACCGTCAGAATCCCCCAGGAACATAGAGTGAGCCTCCACAACAGTAAGCTGCTCACATGCATTTGAGGAAGGTGTGCTGCAGATCCAGATAGCTTTATCTAAAGCAGGGGGCTGGTAGGAGGGTGGGGATACAAGCTCACTGGATCTACTCCACACAATGGAATCACACGGCATAACACAAATAAAGCCAGGGTACGAGCAAGCACACTCCTTACACAAAGACACACGGGGAAAGCGCCCTGTCTGTCTTACTTTCTCTTGATTTCTTTTTCTGTTCCCATTTCTTCTATCTCCTGTTCTTTCTTTCCCTTGCACACAGACAGTCACACAGATACATTGCTATCTATAGACTGACATGGCAGCTGCCTCATATATCGTATTATTTGTTTTTCTATTAACAATAATATTGTTTTTATTGCTAAAACTTTATGCCACTTAGCTTTTTCAGAGCAGTCCTCATCCTCTTCTCAAAGACACCAGTATCCTTAATTAAGTTGAAACAGCTGGCCGCTTGCCTCTAGGGATGGCACTGACGGTCCATTGGCAGGTCAGTCCACCTGATATATCCTGACTTTTCCACTATAACCATCTTAAATTTTAAATGTTCCTTTGTCCTTTGCTTTGGGACCATCAGTCTCAGTCTTGTTTTTATATAGTTTTCGCAGTACTTCTCACAAACCAGGTATTGAATATAAGTGCGATTGCTGTGTATCTTAGAAGAAACATACAAATTCTGTGTGCACATTACATATGTTAAGGCCCAGATCACAACAGTTACATATACACATGCACAGGCAGGACGGGACCTAAACAAGAGACACATACATGCATACACATCAAGAAAATACAGTGATGTTAAGAAGTAAACACTACTAACCTCACAAGTCAATGCTGCAGTCACTAACCTAATGCCTTGTCCCAATACTTGTAGGGCAAAAACATACTATTCTGACAGCCCCACTTACTTTATTGAGCCTTTATGCTGTATAGGAGTACAGAAAATGCAAAGCTTCAACTACCCTGTTTACTCAGTTGATATTGATTGACTGGGGTTTCTACTCAAAGAGGGCCTCCTAACAAATATCTGCCAAGAGCCTGTAAAAGGGTAGTCTGCCTTGCTTCAGCGTCATCAGATTCAACCAGTCTACTTACTGACCTGAAACGATTCAGATTGATTTTCAGACCGTTTTTACAGCATGTTCTTGCCTTGTTACTTAAAGGCATTATTCTCCAAAAATTCACATGTCGTACTGTGGATCTAGCCATGGACTCTAACAGCCTCATGCTATAATTTCTACAGCCAAAAAAAAAAGGTTTTAGGCTGCAAACTCTGTAGGCCTACAACCATTCAGTTGCTGGTGGTTCGTGGTAAGGCAAATTGAAGCCTAAATTATTTTTGCAACTAATCTGCTTGCTAACAGTTGGTTTAAAAGTAGAAATTTGTCTTAACTGCAACAGCAAGATAACCTTTCTGCTTCATTATGTATGAAGCTAACACAGCACTAAGCATTTGCACTACTATAACAAACCAAATTGAACTCATTGACTGTAAAACCCTCCACAAGTCCAAAAGATTATTCTGTGTTTGTCTGTCTTCATGTCTCTTGGCCATTAATTCAACAGAGCAAGTCATTTTGGTAACGTTACCAGGGCCTTGATTTGCTAATGTCTTGCTTTTGAAGGGAGATATTCATGTGTACAACCACTGATGTCTCAGATCATGGGAATGAAATATGTAAATTCTGTCTTTGCAGGTTTTTCGGCAATATTCCTTAAGAAGACTATGGGAAGTGTGCCAAGAGACTGGGAAGTTGCACATCAAAGTCATACACCAGAAGCATCTGGGGCTTCGAATCATGACATTTACTTGCTTCTTTACATAAAATATTTAAAGGATCCTTACAAGGGTTAACTTACAGGTTTCATGCTCTAGTGCTGCTCTGAATGCCCTTTTTGGTGCATGTTAGAAGAAGAACAAACAGTCTTTTATGATTAAATAAGCTGAGAGTAACTTGAAACATATCCACACAAGATACAGTTTGCCTACAAAAAATATGCACTGTAGTCTGTTGATTTCTTGTACTCAAATTCATATGAAATATGAAATATGTTGTACTTGCCTGCACCAGCCAATAAAACGTTTGATGAAGGTGTATTGCTTGATGACTGACATTTTTAATAGTATGCTTACATGCATAGAAAATACAAGTGCAAAATGCATGTTTTGATGTGATGGTGCCAGGCAACCAGTAGAGATTTTAAGCAGTGACTACAATGGAATAGTCCAGGACATGATTGCTCCTTGGAAACCTTTTTTAAAGCCAAGATTTAACATGTAAATTAGTTTGGCTTATAGTGCAGGTACACAGATTTTGATACATTTGGATAGACCGAGGCAAACTCTTTCCTCTTGTTTTAGTTCTTTTTGCCAAGCTAGGCTAACCAGCAGCTGGCTGTAGCCTAAATACTTTACAACCAGTCTTCTCATCCGACTCATCCCAAAACTGTCAAACCTTTGCTCTACGGCCTGCATGTAAATCAAAGTTTGAACTTTAAATCAATTCCATTGGCTTCACTGTGATCAGTGGGCCCATCCACAGGGACAAAGTAAGTGTGCTCTGAGTTTTACCAAAGAGTTAAGCTTTGGTGAACTTTGACAAGTGCTGCTGAGTAATCGCAAACATTGACAATGCTGAACCTCAGAGGAAGGTGTACATTTAGACATTTAGATGGATTTTACCATATTTTGATAAGTAATTTACAAAGAGAACTCATTGGAAACTTTGCCTCCATCATTCAATTGATGTTCTTGCAATACCTTTGGTGAGATGACTGTATTTAACTTTTGTTTTTTTAATCTATTTATTTATTCATTTTTTTATTTATTTATGATAGCTATCATTTCCCACGCTAACTGCCATGTTGTGATATGAATTTTAATGCAATCCTCCCTCCAGTAACAAAGAGTCAGCCAGTCAGCCATTGTGTACGTTTGTTACCTGCAACACCGTAGATCTTCTCTGGTCCCACACGTTTCCAAAGTATCTTAACGCATGTGATGAATGTGCAATTTCCCTAATTTACGACTGACTGCCGTACTCAGGGCTGTGGGCTGGATGGAAATCTTAAATGGGGCTTGAACAGCACTCCTCACAACAAGAAATCAATATGCCATGCAGCCTAGAGAGGAGACCCGCTATCTACTGTGGCCGAGGCAATGCTCACAGGGTAATTTCCTCTAAACACTACAAACACAGCTCAGCCACTTCACCGACACAAATAGAATCCCGGTCACACGCTCTGCCACACACACACTTAAGACGATGCATGCTGAATGTGTACGCCAGTGTGTTCTTGTGTGTGTTTGGTTGAGATACAAAGACTGAATGTGTGTGTGTGTGTGGTTGTGCGTTGTATAGGGTATAGTTGTGTATTGAGTATTTAATCGATATCAATATTTGATCATGTGTTTATTCAGGTAATGTGTTACCTATTCATCCATCCATTTTCTGCAACTTATGGGGGTTGGAGTGGCAGCAGGCTAAGCAAGGTAGTCACATTACTTTCCCAGTAGCGTTGTCCAGCTTCTCCTGGAGGATCCTGAGGTGTTCCCAAGCCAGATGAGATATATAATCTCTCCACCCTGTTCTTGGTCTACTCTGGGGTCTTCCCACAGTTGGACATGCTTGAAAACCCTCCAAAGACATTCAGGATGCCTCCTGAATGTCAGCTCCATGTATTTCCATGTAGTCCGTTTGGGCTGTCCCTGACAGGGCCCCACAGGTCAGGGCTGGCTGCCAGAAGCTCACTGGGCAGCGTCCCGCCCGGGTCTGGCTCCACGAGATCGGCTTTGTTTAGTCCTTGACCAACTCATGACCACTATTAATTTGTGTCCAGCAATTCAATTATACCTTAATCATCTGTGTTTTTATCATGCAACACATGTACTTTTTGACAAAACAGATAGACGTGCAAAGTATAGCAATATTAAGACAAACACAATTGGTGTTATGCATGTATAATTAGTTGTCACAGTTGTCATACACACATAGGTACACATGCAACAGATATGAAAATGAAGATGCTCTAAATCTAGCTTCTCATCAATGTTGTACATGTTCCTTCTCAATTACGTGAAATGTGGTCTTAAAACAAAAGCACACAAGTGTTTCTTTTATATGAATTATGACATTTTAGACAAAATGTTTACAGTTGACAAAATGAAAACATATGACTAACCTTATGACTAACTTCAACCTGATAACAACAAAATATTCTAAAATGTGTCTATAGTATAATCAGAAATTGAGCTCTCCTGAGTGAGGGAGGGTCGCAGGTAAGTGAGTTCAGACCATATCCATTACCAAATATAATCTGTTGTCCTCTGTAGAGATGCTATCTGTCCCAGGTCATACAGGAACAATACAGAGGATATGCTAGCACTGTTGTTCTTGGACTGGTTTACTATGGTAGAAATCAGATTCGCTGGGCTACATCCTGTGAGTGTGTGTGTGTGTGTGTGTGTGTGTGTGTGTGTGTGTGTGTGTGTGTTTGCATGTGTGATTAGCCTTAGCACTACATGAATACGGTTCTGTAGTTTCTGTAGTTCAAAATAGTTCAAAATGTAATCAAGTTTGTCTGGAAGCCTAAACAAACTGACTTGGGTGGTGGCAGGATATATAGGCATACAGTGGGCCTCAACTCATAGCAGTGTTGATGATCACTTGGGAGTTGCTAGCATTGTTACTGAGATGGCCATTTAGACCCAATCTAGAACTGATGACTAGCTGACTTTTAATACCAGCAGAATTAAGTCGCGGTGAATCAGCTCATTCAAAATCCTAAACGGCATAAATTAATCTCTGGTCAGAATACATTATCAAGTAGATCTCATGGATTGTGTATAAATACCACATATTTTTAAGAATGTTTTGCATGTCACCTGTACACCATTGTCATTCAGCAGTCTAGTCTGCAGTAATAGATATGCCACAACTCGTTACACTTTCAAAATAAAGCTGTCTGAGAAATATTTCACGTGACGGTCGCAATTATTTGGGATGCAACATGCAACATTACATGCAACATTACATGTTTTGGTTACAGGACAAAAACCACATGGCTAGGTTTAGGAAAACATTATTGTTCGGGTTAAAAGATTTTAGTTTGGTTTCACACAGGACACAAATCCATGGCTCATGTTTTAAAGTCCTGTGCTTGACCCATCCAACCACCCAACACCTCCACCCTACATGAACCTCCACACACAACGCACTATGCTCATATTGTTTTCCCTATGACAAACCGTCTCTGCAGAGACTAAATGGTGTAGACGGCATGCAAAATGTCCTTAAAAGCCATGCTATTCATACAGCATTTGGTTAGTCTGAGACTGACATTACATACAAATGACATGCTCATGTAGCTTCAGCTGATGATAGTAGTTGACTAACTGTGTTGCCACAGTTTATAATCATAGAAGCAAATAAACAGTAGACATATATATGTTGTATCTGTATCTAACTGGCAGTGATGGTGCTGTTGGACAAATAGTTTTAGATTGTCGTTAGTAGAACTGTGCCATTAGGTTTGTTCATTCTTTGCTCGCCCCAACCATTCCTACAGACAGCAGAAAAAAAACGGTGCTTTTATTTTGTTCCAACCACCGAGGTTGACATTATCTGTGCTACCAGAGGAGCAAATGTTTTTGATCTCTATTCAGCATTGTGATGATGCCATTCAGCCTCTGATGACTAAGTATCTAATAGGGTCAAAGGTGAAACAAGCTGACCCTGGCGATAAGAGAAAGTGCTTAGTGTCATTTTAAGTGACCCTCAATAACATCACGTCAGTGGTCAAATCTGCCCCCAGTGTTACATGAAGGTGTGTATATAGCTGTCCTTAAGGACATCGAGCCTTCGGCACTGATAGCGAAGCTGCGTTATGAGGTCAAATGCGTGACCCCATTCAAAAGGATGAGCTGTGTTTTCATTTAATAGACACAACAGAGTCCTGCTTCATGATTACAGTCTGTGGTATCAGCAGATTAGTACATATTAGATTTTCTTTTAAATTTTAAATTTTATCCACCATTTTCGAAGTTTGTCATTAAATGAAAGTCATGCATTTAGATTGAAACAGGAGATACATGTCCTAAATGTGGGAACAGCACCTCATTTAAAGGTGGGGAGAAAGAGTTGAGTAGCTATTGATTTGCTTGGTGATCACTATTAGTAGGTAGCCATGAGGTGAAAAAACATAAAAACACACTGGTTTGATCTTGTTTCATGTGATCAGCAAATTATCTGAGATTTAGTCATTAGAAGGTAGTGCTGCAGCTCGACTATGGGAGGGACGGGGTGGTGTCAGGAAAAACACAGCTTTGGAATGTGCAGCTTTTGCAAACTTATCGTCACAACTGAATCATTAGATCCTGGACAATGTATGGATTTGTGTCTTGTGCATTGCATGCATATGAAGGCCTATAAAGATATGATAAAGAAATAGAGCAAGGATTTCAGCACTCCAACACCAAAGAAGGCTGGAATCTTAGCAGTAAGAAATGTTGATGATAAGGACTAATGAGAAAAAGGAATGTTCTTTTTCACTACTAATAATCAGTGAAGAAAATGGAGCAGCACTGGAGAACTATCTTTGATGCATACACTGCAACCAGTATCTTACATGGTTTTTTTGGCAAACTGTAAACAAAATATTGCAAACTGGAAACAGAATATTAAGTACTTCTGCTATCTAACTTTTGCAGAGAAACAAGTAAAACCAAAAAGATAAGACATATCCATTACCAATGGAACCGTGGATCCATTAGGAGATCGGTTCAGTGTCAGCAGTAATGCGTGCATTCTACTGGACTGTGGGAGCCCTTGATTTACCACTCAACGTGTGTTCCAACCCACGCCGGTGATCATGAGCTTTGCCGTCACTGGAAAGCTCTATGAAAAGAGCTGATGGTAGAACCAATGCTGTGGTTTGGACATGTGAACTGGAGGTAATAAGTATCCCATTTGCTTACATTACATGAATGCATTTAGTTTATTAACCAAAGCACAAACATTGTTATCTTTTTGACATCGCCTTTTAAATATTGCCTCTTAACACATTTATGAAAGAAAAAAAAAATGATGCTGGCAGTTTTTATTTCCTGCCACTTTCCAAACTCACCTCTCATGTGCTCTTCGTGATCAGAAGAAGGAGGGTTAGGGCGCTGCCTATTATGTTTGCCTGATATCCTGGAGATCACACCCCTCTCAATGCTCCTCTTCAAGCTCATTATTGCGGTTAAATTATTTCCTCCCACAAGAATGTTAATTAACACACACGTCCAGACCATGTCTGGCACAAATTGATTACAACATCAGAGCCAGTGAGTGTGTGTGGCTGGCCTCTACAGGAACAAAGGACGATTGGTGGGGCCTGCAGGCCTCTAACGGCTGCAAAAACATATTACATATGACACACAATGTATAGCAGACAACACAGTGTGTGTGTGTGTGTGTGTGTGTGTGTAAAAGAGATTCATGTCTCCTCTGCACATGCTAATGAGAGAAGGGCATGAATTTAGCTTTAACGAAGGGATAGTGGTAATCAAGAGGTATCAAACACAAAAAGATGAGTGCCTGCATGGTGGCACAGGCACACACATATGCAGACGCACACTCCAAACCGCGGAGGTGCATTTTGTCATTACGACAGAGCAGGATGGGTAATTTCAGGCTTGGCCTCAATCACCAGTGTTAAGCATAATTTCAGTCCTGAAGGGGTTAATTAGGGGCTGTGAGGAGAGGCCTGAATTAATTGGCTTGTGCCTGAAAAGACAGAGAAAATAATAGAGGGGGAGAGAGACTGCTTGTGACGTTTTCATACGTCAGTGTTGACTTGCCATGGCTACAACTGTATGTAGCATAATTACCGTAAAAAAAACTTACAGATGTTAAAGAGAAATTTTGCCACATTTTATGAGGATGTCCAATCAGTGCTGATTGTAAATGCAGTCAATCGAAGCAAGAAATGCTTCTGTGCATGTTATATTGACAGAGAAAAACGGAGTTCTCCTGCTACTGTTCTTCCCAGGCACCAGTGTTGTCATGTGACATAGCTGGTGGTCCAGAACAGCGACAGGCTACTTCAGCTTGGATGCGTCTGGCTTTTTCTAATATCCATAAGGACCTTTTTGTTATATTGTATATTCTGCTTTTTTAACAAATGTATTGTATCTCTCTAATTGTTGAGCTGTGTTTTTGACTGATATGTTGCTTTCTGATTCACTGTAGAACCCAAACCTTTGATCAGGTGTTTGTTGTTTCCCTGATTGGGATGTGAATCAGGCCGTTGCTCCTCCCACAGTATTTGGCTGTGATTGAGGACACTCCTCCCCATGACAGATGCAACCTGTGCTGTGCTGCCTGTATAAAGTTTGCCGGGCTGCTGCGTTCCTTAACACACGACTTACCTCTCCACACCTGTATTTTCATCATGGTCGACACCTCTCAAACGCTGGAGTGAGTTCCTCCTCTGTCTCATCCTGTGTCATCTCTATGTAGGCTACAGCTAAATGTTTTGGGAGGACAATGAGGCATATTGCTCTACTTCCATTCGAAAGGGTTGTGGATTGAAAGATGAGCAGCACCTAATACGCGCAATCTTGAAATGCTCAACACATTTAGAGGTCGACACCTGGGTATACCGAGGCGAAATAACACTAGAAACCTCCCAGCTCTACTGAAAACTATAGTTCCCGTCTTTAAATGAAACCATATATTTGTGCTGTGTTTTTTTTCAATATTCAGGCAAACCTATGGGCTTGGGGCTGATTGTGACAAACTGGGTAGGGAGGTTGGAAACGCAGGATGAAATGAGAGGCTCAGAAGGAGTGAAGTGGACTGGGCAGGTAAGGCCTATACGAGATGAACAAGGAAGCTCTTTGCATCTGCATTTTTTTTATCTCCTCTTATATTTAAGTGGAGGTGCGTTGATAGGCGCCACGCCTGAGTGCCCATGAAACAGAGCTGGCAAAAAGCTGATGGGGAAAAAAAAAAAAGAGTCCTCCATCCCCTCACTCTGTCTCTCAGTTTCTCTCTCCCTTCCTCTCTGCAGTACTGAAAGGCTCATCAGGACTTGTCATCGCTCTAATGAATATCATTTAAATTGCTTTGTGTATGGGAGTGAGTTTGGATGTCGATTTAATTTGCGCATGTGTTTGAGCTCTTGTGCTTGGCGGGGCGGACGGACGGAGAGCGGCAGCCCTAATGAAACGCCGGCCTCGGTGACAGCCTGACGAGGCCCGACCCGATCAGACTGCTTTGAAAGGAAATTCTGACAGGGCAGCGGAGGTAGGAAACGCAACACACACACACACACACACACACACACACACACACAAGCATGCAGACAGAATGGAAGATACAAAGATGCGGAAATCCACATTTACACACACACACACGTGTGAAGATTAAGACGCAAGATACACATTTGTGCAGGAATGTTAATGTCTACCTATTTGCATGCAAACTCAACACGTGTAAATCGGCACACATCAAATCTGCATTTCGGGAAATAAACTGACTTCAAGCCGGGCTCGTGTTATCGCAGCATCCCAGTGTGTTGTGCCAGTGATGCTGGCTGAGCACCTGTCCTAATTTGCAGATCCTATCCCCTTTTAGTGCAGCCCTGCTAATGATGACGCCTCAGTGTCCCTGAGCTGGGGGAATATGTAAAATAACACCAGCTTCACTCTGCTCAAGATGAGCCATACCAGGCTATAAGCATGGCCTTATCAAAATGAAATTACAATATATGCTGATACCGTATTTCAGCAACCCCAGCCCTCCCACACCACACCCCCCCTCCCACACCACCTCTCCAAATCCTTGCATGTGCACTCCCACTGCCGCACACCCGGTGAAATATTACAACCTTTCCCAAAGCAAAAGATATAAATCCGCATTGAGGAATTGCAAAAACAGCACAAAGCATTCCCAGGCCAGCCTCTATCTAGTGAGGCGCTTATGATTTAGCATTGCAGGTGTATCAAGCGCTCACTCCCCCCCCCACCCCAACCCAACCCGCCCCCACTCTCTCTGCCTGTGGCACACCAGCGAGTGTGGTCGCGACGCCACCCGCTCAGCCGCAGCGCCCTGTTTCATTACTATCACCCAGAGGTTTTTAATTGAGTCAGCTCCAATTATGAGCGAGCAATTAGCTATTAATGTAATCAATTACACCTCCACGCTTGTCACATCAGAATGTGATGCAGATGTGGAATGCGTGTATGGTGCATTCAGCGCATTACCAGGTTTATCACAGTCATGGTGTGGAAAGGGAAAAGGGGCCCAGGTGGAAAAAAAACAGA
The DNA here is from genome assembly GCF_042242105.1 of Pempheris klunzingeri. NCBI lineage: Eukaryota > Metazoa > Chordata > Actinopteri > Acropomatiformes > Pempheridae > Pempheris > Pempheris klunzingeri. The sequence continues at coordinate 31,130,826 of NC_092012.1, read as the reverse complement.
AAACAAAAGAATTTCTTTAATCAAAAGAAAGGAGAAGACAGAGCCACTTAGCCAGTTACAGGAGTGTAACCAGTCTAAATATGACCCCATCCCAACTGCTTCTTGTCTGTCTCTGTGTCGGTCAAGACAGCCGTGAGATTTCTTTTACTTCGATACAAAAAGTAGATCTGGAGCAGAACATATTGGTATGTGCATGAGAAAAGATTTACAACACATAAGAGAGAGGTCTGGATGGTGCATACATTTGTGAGCTTTTGTGCCCATATGTACCTCAGATCATGCAATAAAGCTCTGCTAGCAGCCCCCCCCCCCCCCCCCATCCAGACTTAAAACTAAAAGGATGTATTTGCTGTTGCGGTCCATAAACTTTGGAACAGTATTCCTGTTCAAATTTGACTTGCTACCTCGGTGGCTTCCTTTAAATCTCTACTAAAAACAGTTTTTTATAAACGTGCGTTCCTTTATACATATATGCTATGCAGATAAAAGTTATCATTATCGTCTTATCCTTGTTGATGCACTATGAGGTTCCATTTGTGGCATGGATTACGCTCTGTAGTTCCCATACATTTTTATACATCCTGTCAGTTATTGTGTAATGTTTTCCCCTTTTCAGTGGAAATGACTTGTTGTCTGTGGCTGCACAGTTTGAGCTGGTTTACATATCACGCACTTTTGTGTGTCAGATCAGCGGCGTCAGACTCAACCCTCCTAAATGACACAAATCTTACTCTGGAGGCCCAACGTGTTGAATGAAAAAGCATAGTTGGGCCGTTACAAATGCTCATAAGCACTGGAAAATATTGAGAATTCCCAGAGAGCGAGAGACAAAGAAGGAAAGAGAGAGAGGTCCCTGACAGTCCAGGCAACCAGGCAAGTTAAACAGACACACATAATAGGATATTAAACTTTAACTACCCCATATTCATTCCAATCATCCAGGAGAGAAATGGCCAAAACTTCAGGCTCCAAATTTCATTTGTGTCTCATTGGAAAGGTTGAATTTATGAGGCCTTTTTGTTAACAGAGAGGTATGTGCCGGATTAAAAAGTTCTCCAGGCCTTTTTGCTCCAGTCTCTCTCTCTCTTAGTGACATATGTCTTCATTTGTGAAGGCTCTGCTCGTGCCAGGGTGGAACTTTCATTGGCAGGAGCCCGTTTCCCCCAGGAGAACTGTTAAGCAGTGCACAAGAAATAAAAAGGAATGCCAAGTTACTTCCTAATGTCGTGAGTGATTTCATTACCTCAGACACTGGACTAATTTAGGGCAAGCGAAGGAATGGGATTTCAACATGCAAAACAGCAGACACTTACCCACCAGCAAACCGCATAACTCTGAATTCATAAAAACTGCATTCATAAATGAAAACAAATGGGGATGTGAAACTGCAGAGAGGTACAATGGAAAATACACTTAACTGCTTCGCGTCCTGAAGGCAACTTCTCTTTGTAGTAAAGCTTGCTAAAAGGGCGATGAGGTGAAAACCATGTGATTAAGCGGGGCTGTAGAGCAGGAGAGGAAGAGGAGGTGTAGAAATGAGATCTCATTGCGGGGCGGACGTGAAGCTTAGATGATCCTATGATGAGCAGAGAGCTTGTCAGGACGGCGAGGTCGTCGCCAGCCAAGATCTCTCTCCTCTTAACTAACCTGCATCTTGACAAGGCAATCAAGTCCCTCCCCAAGTGTAATTAAATGATAAGTTCATATTTGAGGGACAATTGTGAGGCGGTCGGTCGGAGAGCGCTGTCACGGCTAGCTGCTGGCGTGACGAATACCCTTATTAGCAGCCACACTGCACCCTGTCAAGAAAAGGGCTGACCGGGAGCGCGAGTGTGTGTGTGGGAGAGGTAGTGAAGGAGGTAGAGTTGTGCATTCACACACACACACATTCATTATCATACAAGAGCATGCGTGCACACGGATACACGTTGTTGCGCTATGGCAGAGTAGACACACACACATGCACAAACACATACTCTCTCGCCACAGCCGCCGGTGATCGTTTAAGATATGCCTACAAAGGGCAGATGGAGGTAAAGGGGACATGCACTCCAGCATGTCAGCACAACATGCATCTCCCTGTAAATCAATGAAAGATGATGTGAGCTCTGCGTCCCAGCTGTTTGATATGCAAAGGGATTTTCTATGCAAATTTGTCTCGACAGCTTTAGACACAGAGCAGGAGAGTAGCGTCAAGGCCCAGGTGTACTGAGGGAAGGAGGATGGAAAAAAAATAGATAAATAAAAGTCCACACTGAATGACAAACAGCCGATTTGGACAAGAGGATTGTTTAAGCGGCACTGCACCCCCACTTGTCACTTTTCGCCCTTCTATTCACCCTAATGCTGGGATCATCTCTCAAAACGGCAAAAAGGTGCTGGGCAGACACAATGCACCTACAGCTATTATGAAAGGGTGAACAAACATCACACTATTCACAAACTGTCTTCATCAAAAGAGGCTCTCCAGATAGCGTTTTGTGTTCTGTTTTCCTGTTGGTGTCTCTGTGTGTAAGATATATCCCCTCCCTTCCCTTTCATGGGGTGGATCTTGAAGTGTGTGCTTGCTTTAATCCTGTGTGTGCGGCTCGGTGTAGTGCAGGCCTGCTCTCGGCATGACTCCCATTGTGCCGTTCGCTCATTGTGTCTGTGGAATAAAGCTGCCTCTGTTGTCTAGCCAGCTTCCTGCTTCAAACACCGCATGGCTGCTCTGTGGAGATCTCCCTCCTCCCATCCTCCCTTTTTCTCCATCTCTCTCTCTCTCTCTCTCTTTCTCTCTCTCTCTGGCTGTCTGTCTCTCTTTCTCTGTCATTCATCCTCTCAACTCAGTTGTTTACCTCTGTCCTTTTGGTCTGTCTCGCTCCATCTTACTTGATTCTGCAACTGCCCCTCCTTTCTTCCCATCTTAAGAAAGTAAACCTGCTCTTTTGAGCTCAGGCTGTACAGTGAGAGGGACAAGGGGGTGGGGGTGGGGGTGGGGGGGGGGTTTAACAAGAGAGGAGTGGGGAAAGAAGTGAAGGGATGAAATGACACCAGCAGCCAAAGAAAACCAAAGACCAAAGAGGGGGAAATGAACTGACACATACGGCACACAAGCATGACTCACTTTTCATGATTGCTTTTCAATGCCTGAGTCATTTTTGAGCTGCCACTCGAGCTAATATACAAGCGCAAATGTTCAACTGGGGAATAGCTGAGACAAAAACTGAAAGAGAGTATGTAACGGACACTCGTACAAACTTGGAAAGAGCGGCAAACTCTTGAAATTCTCTACAGGTGATACTTTTTCTCTTTGCCCATAACTTCTTGCAGCAAACCAAGTGGCACAGCAGTAAAGAAATAGGCTCCACTTCGGATTTCAGGTTAATAAATCATAGAAGAGAGGCTTGTTAAATTGAACTTTATATAACTTCTGTGTAAAGGTCAGAGCTCTCTTTTTCGGGAGGTAATTTAAAGATTAGAGGAGTCAGTGTTTCCATCACACTCACACATAGAAACACATTCGGATGGCCGCATATGCAGGCATATGTGCCATTCATGTAAAGCAGCAGGGCTAAGGTGAGAAGTGGCCCGAGGTGAGACTTTTTAATCATTTCTTCACCTGTACAACCTAATCTGGGTGCCACTTGCACATACCCAAGCAAAGTCCAACTCTAATTCCCATAGCAGCTAATGATAGAATTTCCATTTTTTTTAAATAGAATTGAGGCCTTGTTTGACAGATTAGAATGTCATTAAAAGCTGCCCATGCTGAGAAGCTCCAGATGTTGTCAATGATTGGTGTCAGAGCCTGCTGAAAATTTCAGTAGCTTGTAATATCAGTAGCTAAGGTGATGGAAACTTTGACGTACCACATGGGCAGCCTACCTGATTTTGATGTAACATCCAGTAGGACCTCCCCAAATGCCCACGTTTCTGTCCAACTCAACAAGTTCAACAAGTTCGGCGAAGAAAAGGGCACGCGACTCCCTCTGCGATACTCACCCCTGCACTGCTGTACTGCTAGCACAGCCTTGGATGGCTATCAGAGGGAATGTGGACACATTAGTCATTCAGGCACTCATCAACATGAGAGTAATGCTGGAAATACAAAGTCACAGGTGGAAGGCACAGTAGGGGTTCTAGCCTATTTAAACCAGAGTGTCAGGTGTTGTTTCTTAGAAGGCCAGTTAAATTACCTCTGAAACTAAATGCTCATTCTAGCACTGAAGTGGCTCAGAAACAAAGTCAGACGGGCCATCTAAAAAAAATAAAGTATTGCCAGAGACACTTCAAGGAATTAACTTTACAGCAAATGGTTAAACTGTAAACTGATTTGGTGGGAAAGGCCGTTGTTTGCCGAGCAACAAGGATTCTGCTGAGAGAGCTAATCCCCCTTAATAAAAGCATAATATGAACATAAATCTTTAAGTTTCAGTGCAGTTTTCCTTAAATGTTAGCCAAACCCATCTCATTTGAGAATTAGCTCAGACATCAAGTGAACATTTAGCAAGATACAAACAGTATCTCAATTCAGCTGAGATATTCTCAACTAAATGTATTTAACTTATAAGCAACAAGCACGTTGAGCATTTCCCTTGAATGTTTGCAAAGCTCTACTCATGTGAGATGTAACTGAATATTATTTATCCCGTTTATCAGTATCTTTTATATTATTAACAGTATCTTGATACAAGGGAAGTATTGTACAACTAAAATGTATCTATATGTATAGAAACATATTTTTAAGCAAATAAGGATTCCATGATGATACGAACAGCAAGAAACCAACTCGGACTATTTCCTTGTGATCGGCTAAATAGCATGAATGAGCACTGCCAGACAACACCGCAAGAAAATTAACTTATTTCAGCTTGTTTTGAATGCAAATGAATACACATTCATTGCAAATGAATATACAGAGATGATTCAGCTGCATATAAGGAAACCGAGCAACAAGCAGCCCACCACCTGCAAGCATGCAGAAGCATAAGAGTAAGCAGCACAGCAGCACATCCTAAGAGACGCCAGCTAAATGGCAAGACCATCTTCCCCTGACAGAGTGGTTGTGGTCCTACGGCAAACAGGAAAACTAATTTTCATTCCTGGCATCTGAAACGACAGTTGAATGACTACCAGCTGACCACAGACTATAACAAGTGAAGCTTCAGTGCTCCGTCTGATCTAACGCTGTGCTTTAGAAATTGCAAAGAGATTTACCTTCACATCAAAAAGAAAAGATGCAGATATCATAGATACCTCACGTACTAATGTATTGTTTTCTAATGTATTTTCTTAGTGCACAGAAATCTATGCAGTAAGAAAGATGAGTGCTAAAAAGATTGAACGTTAAAACATTAGCTGTTCTAAAATGTATCTTCACATCAAAAGGTATTAATGCATGTATCAAATAAATGACTTACATGGTCCTTTGTTTATACCAGGCCAGTTACGATCTGCTCATTACGCCACCATTATACCACACACATTAAAAGCTATGCAAAGATGAAGCACCTCTTGCAGGCAAAGAGCTGTGGCCCTACTGCACAGACTCTCATAAACCACAGAGTAACAGGTGACCAAATAACCAACAAATGCAAAACTTGACAGAATCTGAGTCGGCTTCAGTGTCCAAGCAAACAGCCTACTTTACATTATATGATCTCTTTTCTGCATTCTAGTGAAGAAGATAAATACACACAAACCAAAGAAACAGAGAGAGAGAGAGAAAGACAACCAAAGAGATCGAGATAGAGAGAACAACAATGGAGCTGATATCATGAGCAACACTGGAAAACAAACCAACTCTCTAAGGTTTTTAATTTAAATGCTGTTGATTACTTTCTGTTGTTCGTAGAGAGGCCACAGTATGACTTCACAGCTGACCTCACGGTCTTTTATTCCAGCAACTCGTCTATTCATAGATACAAACTCACATGACAGAAATCTCTTTCTTCCTTTCTTCCTACTCCTTCTTTTCTGTAAGGCTGCAATATTGTGTTTGACCACATACACTGGCTGGCATTGTGCAGCTGTTACAACCCAGAGAGGTACTGTTTCACTCTGATGAGAAACCTCAATACAGAATGTTGCTATATATACAGTATATTGTACTATATGTTGTATCATATGTTTTTTATTATATATAGCATAACCAGACCATTCTACTGTAGTTAGACCTCCTATTTATTAGTTTCTATTCATACTGCTTCGCATTTTGTACATTGTTTTGTCTCAAAGGTACATCCTGTTTTTTCTACATCACCCTGCTGGTCTGATAATTATTCAGCTCATTGGTTTGTATATCTCATATATGCACTCTGGGTACTCTTGCTGCTCTTGTGAGATGTCTTGTGTCTGATCTGCATTCTGTCTGTACTGGTGCTTACCGTGTGCAGTGACAGTAAAGCTGATTCTAATCTAATCTATTTTGCACTAAGGCTTTTGCCCTATCGTGATGACGAATGTGGGTAGACTGGGTATTCTTAGTTTAAACAGCTTAAGTAAGTGATTGGCTGCTCACATTTTACTGTAAGGAAAGAAGCAGGACGGGTGCAAAAAAACAGAATTCAATTAACATAAAACTGGATTATCTAATGATCATAAATTATGTGTGACAAACCTCAAATCTTTCTTTTAGGTAAGAAAAAAATGAAGGAAAACTATGTTATTTTACAAACTTGTTTTTGTTTTTGACTCTCCATTCTAGTCAGGACAACATTATGCTTGCCAAAGTTATTAGTGAGATCTCTGAATGCGGCAGCATCACAAAAAATCTATCCAACAAGCAAAAACACGAGTTGCCAGTAAACAAGTCAAGATTGTAGCCAAATTATTTGAATCAGTATATTTCTGACAACATGTGCATGTGCATGTTGCAGAACTGTGCCAAGTGTGGTAGGTTCAAGTTTAATCCAGCAGTCAGGATGTATGTAATGAGGAGTTTTGGTTGTAGATTTGCTGCTCGTCTTCATTTTCTCCTCCAAATAAGTTTGACTAACCTGGGGCTTTGTTTTCAACATGTGTGATTTTCACACCGAATTCCTCCGAGTTGTCAGTAAAGGCAGTGGTGAGTATAATACTATCATAACTGCAAAAGCTGCAAAAATAAAAGTACAAAAGTTGTAAGAAACCGTTGTTTTGTTGTTTCAGACCTCCCTTGGCTCTGTGTTCCATGCAGAGAGGCCAATAAACCATATTCATGCTCTCAATTGATAAAACCACAAACTAACTAACTAAGAGAGTTGAGTGAACTTTCAAAAGTACTGACATTTAACTTTTTTGTTTGGTAAGCAGTTACCTAAGTAGCTCCTCAAGACTGAGAGTACCTCTGGTTTTCTATACTGCAAGCTAGTGAAGTGTTTTACTCTGGCATACCAGGTGTGAATGAGTCCCTGATGGCTGGATGGCTTCTTGACGACTAGAAAGAAAGCCAGCGAGTAGAGAAAGAGACAGAGAGTTTGAGCTCAGATGTCCATCTGAGTAATACTTTAAAAAAGCACCTCCCTCCTCCTCTCTCTTCCTCCTCTCAGAGAGGCCTGTCACATGCACTTTGTACTGATGGCTGACGGATCGGGCCAAGACACTCGTCTCAGGGCACTCCTCTATATATCGTTAATTTAATGCATGATGACGTGGCCAATTACAGCGGGCCTGCACGCTCAAATAGCATGTCAAAACCTGTGTATCAATCTATTAGGTCCCGTCTCCTTGCACATTACAAGGCACCTTAAAGCCCATCCCTGGCGCTGGAGGAAAGTGCTGACCTCATGGGAAACAGGCCTCTGATCCTCTCTCCGGCCTTTTAAAGTCTCTAAAAACATAACACAACTTAAACTGGCATGAAAGTAAGATCAGAGGTAGGACTAGGAAATATATGGCTGTATATATATGCATGAATATGTAAGCATATATTCAAAGAGCAATGCTACTGAGGCTTTTTATCTCTTAGTGTCTGAGGACCACTAAGTTGGCATGGTCGGTGGTAATGGGAAGGGGTTGGTTGGTGTTTTGCAATGATGGGCTAAGCTGTGTTTTGCGTCCCTGAAAACGTCTCCTTTGTCTCGATCTCTCTCCTTCCCCTCTCTCTTTCTCTCTTTCCTTGCCTCCCTCCCTCCCCGTGGGATTTTCTTGCTGACAGGAGGGGCTGTGAAGTTTGACTGGCTCAGCTCAGGCTTTGATGCTGTCACTTCCCATCCACTCAGAGAGTTCAAGGCCATCAAGCTCTTGCAAATGAGCAGACACCGGAGCAGGGAGATGTACAGAGTGGTGAGGCCAGGGGCATCTTGTCCGTCCCCGTGCCCAGTGCTATACTTTCTCAACTACAGGGTGATAGAGTGCTGCAACCAGTTATTTGCCTTCTACAAAGTATGAAGACTTCAATAGAAAGGCCTTTACCTAATAAATAGGACTGTAGTTATTTCTAGATTTCCATTCATATAGTGTTAGAACAAGTTGTATTTGGCAACCCACTATACTGTACAGCTATACAGCAAGGATTAGTCACTCTATGGAAGTGTGCACTGTTTTCCAGCACAAGAGGAGCTCCGGTGTTCAGAGTTTCGGATAACTATATTTGAAAGCTCTTCTATCATGTGAATGTTATTAATGGAGTTTTTAGGGAAGTGATGGAAAGCATCCTTACTGGGAACATCATAAATTGGCATGATATGTGCACGGCCCAGGACGGGAGGACTCTGCAGCAGGTGATTTAAACAGCCCACAGCATGCTTGGTACCCATCTGCCTTGATATTGTTGAGGTAAGATGTCTACACAGAGCCCCAAAAATATTAAAGAAAAACATCAGTAATGTATAATAATAGTAGTAATATTAGAAGCAGACCTTGCTGACTTAGTTCTTGGTCACATCCTCTTGTTCTTGGTTCTGCTTCGGTGATAACAGGCAGGAGACAAGCTTGTAAACTGAGTCGAAAATAAGGTGCACAGGCTGTGTGTGCACCAGGCCCTTAATTTATAAGGCCGGTGAGTTATTTCTCCCACTGACTATATTAAAATGATGTTCCTATTGTGAACTGCCGGTGTTGCTATCACTATATGTGCACTTTGTCCTTTATCAATGAGGCTTCGCCAGTCACAGACACAGCGGCAGTACTAAGAAATCCAAAAAGTGACCATTTAATGTAGGAGATTCCAGACAGGGTGGCAAAATGACTACTTTCTTACAGAGTGTGGAGTTACAATCAATGGCACAGGGTGGTGTTGGCATCCCTGGTGAGCATAAAGTTAGAGAGTCTGGAGGAGAGACTGTGAAATTGCACTGCATGATACATCAGGAAGCACTCTGCTGGGTGATGTGATGAGCACAGTGGTAAAAACTATTACTTTCATCTGATCTCCTCCGATCAGGAGCACTTAATCACCAGTAGTTTCAGGCGTTATTGTCACAAGTCAGAGTGCAATACAGCGACGCATTCTACCACTCAGATGTGCACTGGCTTAGTTGTGGGACAGTTCTGGATCAGTTCTTTTTGCTGAGATCTGAAATTGACCATTTGATGAAAGGATCACCTCTGCGATATACTTTAAATTTCCACAAGACTTTCCCCTGACCTGACAGCAGGTCTTCAGTCCGAGGCGCTGCATCACTGTTTCCATGAGGTGTGTGATATTTTCTTGTGCCTTAGTTCTGATAAAATCATCATATTGCAGATTAGAATGTACAGCATAAAGTGCTTAAAATCATATATCATCTTAGATATCATCTTATAATTCTCTTAGAATAATTCTTCTATAATATAATGCCTATGGCACTTTTTTTTCCCCATGTGCACCCTGGCAAGTTCAGACACCCCCGTTGTAAACAGTTTTTTGGTTTACATTTCAGGACAAGTTTTATGAGAAGAGCGAAAAAGTGAACATCACCTTCCTAATCCAACCATTTTGTAAAGAGAAACTACCATCAAAATGTCCTGTAGCACAGCGGCGTTAAAACACATTAAACGTGTCCATGTGGACAAACCATTGTTACGAGATAAGCATTCCCTGACTTTGTATGAAAATGTCAGCAGAGCTAAATTGTCCTCACTACTCTACTACAACTCTACTTCATTTCTCCAATATTGTCTACATAGGCTACAGGGACAGAAAGTTGTGTGTGTGTGTTTGAGAGTGTGTTTGTGTGCATGACTGTTGTGCAGTTTGCAGTGGAGTTATGTAAAAGATCCAGTGGGGTTTTTGGAAACTGTGCTCTACCTTGTTGTCTGCACTACACAGCTGACAGATACAGTGATAAGAAGAGAAGCTGTGTGTTCGCGCAAAGGGTGCGTTGAGGGTGGTAGTGCGGTTGTGTGAACTTCAAATCATGACATTTTTGTGTTTTCACAAGCTTGTACATGAGAGCTAAAACCATAAGTGTGACCGGTGACGGTGTCATGTGTGCTGCTGGATTTGTGTGGTTTATTTTTTTTTTGAAAAATCAAGAATGTTTAGTGTGTGTTTAGTGTGTGCATGTGTGTGAGCAACAGTGACGGGCACTGATCTCTGGAGTGACAGGGCTAATCTCTCCAGTTACTGTCCCGCTCTCCTCGTCCTGTCGTGCTCCAAGTGGCTCTCTGATCAGCTCGCATTAAAGCTAAACACTTTGACTGATTTGGAGGAAAATCAAAATCAATTTGTACCAGGGCCCTCTATTTCGAGCTGTCCCCCCCGGGCCCTCGAGCTTGTCACATCCCCTTGGTGTGGAATTGACGTTTTGACACGCAAAGTTAGATTAAAAAAGAGACTGAGAGAGAATAAGAGAGAGAGAAAGAGAATGAAGTTGAGCTTCCACTTCCATCATTTCCCAAACCAGCCATGAGATCAAGGTAGCCTGGGACGTGTCACCGCTGAATAAGTTCAATCATGGGATGTCAGTCAGGGCTGCCTGGCTCTTAGCTACCTGGTAGCACGGCGGCCCCTTATGTAACTGTTAGCCTATAGTTGTTTTCAAGTTGGTCCCATGATACAGAGTGGAAACCGGCGAAAGGACTCCTGAACTGATGAACAAATTAAATTGGCGGTTGATGGACAGGGAGACCAAAAAATGGCTTGGGGACAAGCTGACTGACAGCCTTGATTGAAAGCGGGGCCACAGAGGAGTGACAGGCAGACAGACAGATGGAGTGTGACAAGCTAAAGCTGGTGTGTGACACCGAACACCATCAGACATAAGGCGACGGCGATGCAACAATTGTGGCATTTGACGGACAGAAGGTTGTCACAGCGAGTAAAAGTAGCGATGGGTGATTGACACACGGGGTCTTATCTAAGAGGTTTAGAAGTTTTAACATTTGCATGTGTGTGTGTGTGTGTGTGTCTGTGCGTGTGTGCGACAGGAGCAGCAGCGTGGAGCGGAGAGGAAGGAGGGCATATTGAATTAAAGTGACAAAAAGTGGGGATGTAGGATGAGGGAGAAAGACAGAGGAAGCCAGGAGAAAGAGATCAGGTCATATGGAGGTGAGTGGCCTTATCACACACACACACACAGAGGATGTGGTCCATTTGCAGTGACACGCGTAGTGATATCTCAGCTGGCGTCGGCGAGGAGACGAGCTGTTTGTCGGCCTTGACAGTTTTGGGTGGGCTCAGTGCATCACACCAGCTCCTCCAGTGTGAACTCTGCCGAACGAACGTCAATCTCCCGCTGTCTTATGGGGATTTCAAACTTGAACAAAACATGGAGGGCAGAGATAGAAATAAGGGAATGGAGGGATGAAAAATGTCTGGAACTGATATGAGCCTACAGTACTGCGCAGCTTTTTGTTGTTGTTTTTTTTTCATTGCACCTACGAACACATCGTTTAGGTTAGAATCGTGATCCTCGTCTGTTTTTTTTTAACTGTGTAATCTCCTGCGCTTGTAATGAATTGAGACACTGCTGTGACTTGTTTGTAAAACAAGCTGTTTTATGCATTTGCGCATAAACACATGGATCAACTTCACTTGATTTTCAGGCATCATCGGTTCTTGATAACTGCAGGGTTTCAGACCACCCCCATTTAATTAGCTTGATTATATTGTTAGGGTTTTTTTTTTTACTTTCCGACATAACCGTAGCTGCTCTTTTAATTAGAATTAATTGCGCTCTAAGTGGAGGTCTTTCAATGAACATTAATATAAATTGTTAACTAATTAATCATCCTGTTGGTGACTCTTTCCCCATTTGTTAAAGCTTATCCTGACCTCGCTGTGTTTCTGGTTCCTGCAGAGGATGTAAAATGTTCACCAGCGATTTCAAAACGCTGCAATTGACACAAAACCATGTGCCATTCAACATATCGTATCCTATTGGTATTCATTAGGGTCAATCCTCCTTGACCTCTCGGCTAATATGATATCATGGTCAGTGTGTAAGCGAGCGAATCAGGCGTGTCATGGTACTGACATTACAGGCAAGTCATGCCCACTAATGGGCAACGGCTCTGACGTCCAGTGCTGTCACGTGATTTGACCCTGCGATGTCACAGCGCTGACAGGCCTATTAGCTCTGCTAGACGAGGGAGGGCATTGACACAGATAGCCCCTGACAGAGGGAGATGAAGGAGAGAGTAGGGTCTCTTGACACAGATAGCCTCTGATAGGAAGTGAATGGTTGGGGGGAAATTCATGTAAGAGAATCAACAGACTGTAAGTTTGTTTGGAAGTCAACTGTCTGTTTACTTCTATATGGTTTTGATTTTTGCCCCCCAAGTGAATTCACAACACATCAATATTGATTCATTCCGTGATGGTTAAAAAGTCGACTTACCTTGATTGACATGTGTGGCATGGAAAACTGTAGATGTACTACTAAAATATTATTTACTTTATTTATTGCTATTTTTTTTTTAATTTTTTTCTAACCTTAAAAATGTACATAACTTTTTTCTATTTTAAATAAGTTGTCCAGACTTTTCAGTTTTAGTATTTCTATGTGGAAAGATACAATGAGGCTCTCAAACTGAAAATGATTTTTAAAAAGATCATTTACTTATATAGTACTTTTCAAAACAGAAGTAGCAAAGTGTTTTACAAGACACTAAAGGCAATTTAAACAAGTAATACTAAAAACGATAAAATAACTGAAAAGAGCAGGACAAAAACATAAATAAAAATATAAGTAACAATATGACAGTAAAATAGTAAAACTGCAGCTCTGAGTATTCTGAGATTTAATCCCGAATTCTGAAATTCAAATTTGACAAATAGTAATATAAGGCAGTTCAAGGGATATGTAATCAATAAAAAGACACAAAGGGGCAGTTAAATTAATTTAATAATTGATCATTTTGATAACTGAATTATTTGGGGGACTAATAATAGCAATGGTTACCACCAGTAGAAAGTTCCAGTCAACAGTTCTATGTATAATCAATGATTTTGTAAGGTTATGTACTCTGCTGCTTTCCCTTGGTTAGTCTTTGGCGCACATCTCTGCTTTATCAGATGACTAAAAAACATAACTCTAAGCGCAATACAGTAGCTCTGCTCACTCATTAGAAGCTTGTGTTAGATGCAGCGACAGTTGCCATGTCTATTTTAGGCCCATTGGCTGTTGTGATTATTGTTTTAAGTCAATAAAACTCTGTTTGAGCACAGCATCAGTTTCCTGCCTTTATCTGCACTTTGGTCCTTATCTGGCTACTGTTAACAACTAACCCTGTCCTGATATGGACTTTGTGAGATTAAAATTATCACCAGACCTCCCCTGGTTGCATAGGAGGGTAGCTTTGGGACAGTGCCAGCTGGCCACAAAACACTTAATTTATACTCAGGTTTTAGAAAAAAAGGGATATTTGATACCACCTGACCTGTGAGTGATGAGGATCAGTCATGATGCGTCCGCCAGAGAGAAAGTAAACTTCATCTACTAATCATTTTACTGAGGGCCTGGGTTGGATGGTTTAACTTCAGGTGGATGTTTTGAAATGTAAAGTAAGGGTAAAAGTCACTGTAATAAAGATGAAATATCATTATCTTATGTCTCTTGTGTCACTCATTACTTGCTGAATAAATGATAGTGTGCTGTAGCAAACATGTTACCAATCAACTGTCAGGAGAGATGAGGGCGGCTGTTGGCATTAAAATGTGGGCCTATTTGATCTAAGGGATCAAAACTGCAGCCGTAAGCTAGAGACTAGTAATTTGAAGAAGAGACAGGTATGTTGAAACAGAGAGCTCTCAAGCGATAACATATGAACTATTCAGTCTAGGAGAGGGAGGAAGAGAGAAATGGAAGGCAGCGTTCCTTTTCAAATATGCCAAACGTCTAGGATAATGGTGTGACATACCCATAATGCACTTGGGGCTCCGGGCTAGGCAGGATGACATTAACTCAATCATGCTCCTCCGACACAAACGCTGATGTTCTCCAGCTGGCCCGGGAAGACAGCAAGGTTAGAGTACACACACACACACACACACACACACAGACACCTACACACACTCTGTCCCCTCCCCATCTCATTCATTGTGATGCGTTGCACCGCAGGTAATGGCGATGATCGAGAACAACCAGGACCTAATAAGAGCGGCAGCTAAATGACACACTTCATCTGGGTTGCTCATTGCAACATGTGGAGCTGTGCAACCACAATTATTGTCCCAGCTCTGGCCTGTGCACGTTGGATAGTTCTTAGATAGCGGCTTGTTTTTTTAATTTCTTTTGACGAGCGTTGTTATACGTGTGTAGCGTGCAGTGTGGAGGTCTGAAAGACTAGGAGGAAAAGGTGAGAGAGTCTTCTACAGCGGTCTGGCAGACGAGATTTTAGCGGCTCATCAGTTCTTGCGCACAGCACCAGGATCAGCTGTTATAATGGCTGATCCTATAATAGTGACTGGTCAGAATGTGTAGGTATTTATAAGCTGTCTGAATGTGTGATTTTTCATGAAGTGGGCGTATTATTGTGCAACCAACTGATTATTCTAAATAATACGCAAAATATATTATATAATAGCATGAAAAACTATATTTTGGTTAATGATAATAAAACAGCCTCCATAGAGTTAGTGATCTTTAGTGATCTGATCAGTGTCTTGGATGTTATATGGTGCAAAGGACTGGAGAGAGGTTGGTTTTGCACAAATTCTGTGTGTGATAAATAATTAAATGCTGTATTGACATGTGTTCCTTGTGAGTGAGCTTTACCTGTACACGCTCCACTCATGTCTAATACTGCATGAGTTTTTGCTCTAATGAAGCACATCTGGTGAAAGAGCAGGTTTTTCCTACATGCTAATGAGTGTCTCAGTTAAAATGGTGCAACAGTCAAATAGCAAGAGTTTAATATATGCTAATGTTTCTTCTTCTGTGTTTGCAACCCGTGCTGCTGGTTGATGGTTTGGGACACACATGTCATTTCTCACTACCTGTACCTGTCATGGTGAATTGATCAGCCTTCTTAGTTGTGGCAATGTCCCTCCTTTAAAAGATACACATTTAACATTATAACATAAATTTATTGTACACTTTATATGACTTACTGGTATTGTAGCTTTATAGGCATTTGTGATTGACTAATAACCCAATAATAACCCAAACAAAAGTAAGCTCAGTGTTAAAGGTCTGTCTGTTTATAATCCTGATGTTTCCTGCTTCTACTGCAGCATCAGGAATTCTCTCAATAGTAGTCAGACTGTAGCTGGTGTACAAATGGGAGTTGCCAGCTTCCTGCAAGATATATTTGCCAGCTGGTTGACTCAGATTGGCACTTGGTTATTCCAGGGATGTAAACCTCATGTCATTCATTATCATCCTCCAACTGATCAAAGATAGATAGATAGATCTGACTAAATGGTAATAATTCTTATCAAAAACCAGTGGTGCTGGTACATGTAACCCTTCCAGATCTGAATTGTCTCGATCCTCTCACAGGGTGTTCTTACAATAAGCTTTACCATGAGAGCTAAACCTAAACAATGTGGTCATCATGGTCAATGCTGCTATGCTCCATTGCTTCATTATTGAAAAGTGCCCCATGACATCTCAAGTTACTGCACCAAGGATGTGTACACCAGTATCTCTTGCCATCCATGCAGTTTTTTTTTTTTCCTCTGGTCTGTGACTGTGGTATTTTGGTCACTCACCATGAACTTGGCAGCACCTTCGCAGGAAGAGAAGCACAGTAGGGGCCGACAGATCAAACTGTGTTTGGTGTCGAAGATAACTGGGATTCGAGCTTTCATCGCCCACCTTCTCAGACCACAGCAGAGCGAGGTGCAAGGAGCGGTTGTGCTGTGTTCGGTTTCTCGTATGTAGAGTTTTTCTCTTATTGTTTGGTATATGCAGCGTATCATATATGAATACAACAGCTCAAACATATTGTCAAGAGCAGATGACTCTTAATTTCACTTTTCTGGGTATGTTGATCCAATAGTCATCATGTTTTCTGCTCATGCTAGTGCTTAATTTTATATAATTGCAATGATTTATCCGTTAGGCGAAGCGTTGGCTTGTTACAAAGATGAAGGTGCACACACAAATTTCCTGAGCAGAAAGAGAAGATGTGATTTGTAATGGACCTATCTGTGTATCTTTTCAATGTGCCCGTTTTCAGCTGTAGTAGGAACTGTGTAGAATATTAATCGAAACAACAAATTCAGTGTGTACAAAAGCAAAAAGGATTCGGTGCTTTTTTGGCAAAAGTGTGGTGCTTATTGCACAAGATTTAACCAGCAGATCTGTTTATCTATAATTGTGGCTTGGTTGTGTAACATCATTCCAATTAGAGACAGCAGATGGAACAGATACCTGCTGCCTTCAGTTGGCTGTAAGGAGAGTAAAGGAAAGTGTGCCAGTATAGGCTACTAACTGTCATGGATTACAGAGCTGGTAAGAATCATTAATTTTATTCTATCTGGTTGGCATTAATGCATTAATGCTGTTTGTGTGTAATCGTGTCAGGAAGTTGAGGACTGAAAAATAAAAGTGTAAAGACTAACAAAACACAGATAAAGTGGGTATGTGCTGCTTTAGAGGGTTTATATTTATGGGTAAGCCTTCACCAATTACAGTGACCTGCTCTGAGCGGGCAGGCAGCAGACCGTGTGAGACGCACTCATTCTTGGCACCCATATTGCAGTGCATTACGAGAGTGGCATTGCCTGCGCCTGTCCTCCCACTAGGGCTAAGGCAAGTAACCAAGACACCAAACCTGTGCAGTCAAGGAAATAACCTCAGTGCGCCTCAAGAAAATGCCAATGTGATGCTGCATCGTGCGCTCTGCTGCGACCCCAGGGTTCACCCCAGAATAGCAACAAATTGAATGTTTTTTCCTGGCCATTAGCAACTGTAATCATTTGAGTCATCAAAGGAATACTGCACTGAAAAGCTGCTCAGAGTATCACCACTAGCCTCCAGATTCACATGCTATTTGAGGTTTGCTAATTCATGAAGGATAGGACATTCTCAACACAATGCAAAATCCCTCTCAGTTGTCAATCATATGTATTTATTGATACATTTGGTGTTGAGTCATTTTTTGTTGTGACACTCATAAACAGCTTTTCAAGTGTAGTATTTCACTAAAATTCACATTTTCACTAACTACGTTCTGTCGTGGCCGACAGACAAATACATTAAGTTCCAGGGAAATGTTGAACAGGAACGAAAGATTCGAAACGAAACACTCTTCTGCTGAACAGCGGCCACTTTGGCCTCAACTGACAATATGTTAATACGTGGGTAGGGTACAAGAAGAGAGAGGGTCAGAGACAGCGAACTGACCCAGTATGGTTACCCAGTGATATATATCTAAACGTAGCCACCATAAGTTACTGGTCATACCAGAGCAGGTAAGGCTGTAGCTAGAAAACACGGAGTGTATCAAACTAATACAATGCATAGTTAAAGAAGATGGATAATCCTGCTGTACACAATCTACTGGAAGACCAGCACTTTTCTGTACGATTATTATTGTGACATCTTTAGCCAAAAAGCAATGTTGCCAATTTCCATTAAAATACCACACCATATATACTTGTAAATATCTTAAAATAAGATACAATCCGCCTAATTGTAGCAGCCATTCAGCCTCAATTTTATCCGCCTAAAGGAGTCAGGCAAGGTGTGCATTATAGGTATTTTTAGCCATTATTTTTATGCCAAATATGGAGGATATTTGGCATCTCAGTGAGTATTTGTCGACCAACCACCTCTCTCTCTCTCTCTCTCTCTCTCTCTCTCTCTCTCACTCTCACTGTCTCTGCTGCAACCACCCATCGTCAGTCTCTCCCCTCAATGCTGGGAGCACACAGGCAGACTCCCTCCACTCACCAGGGTGTAATCTCTCTTTGTTTACACTGCCAAGGGGTTATTTGGCTGTCTGTTAGAGTGTGACACAGACAGTGCTACACTGTCAAAGACAGCCTCAGCACACTGCAGACAAGCCGATTCTGTATTCAGTGTATCTAACTCGTCAGCTTGCACTGACAGCATGTGATGGCCTACAATCACACAATACACTCTGAAAGACACGATCCATCCATATGTCAGGAAAAAAAAAGATTGGACAATACTCATTGGCTGTAGTTACACTTGTCATTTCACCCTGAGTTTTAAGGCCTGACGTTAAAAATATGATTTTTTTCAAATTGCATTGCTGTAGACACACACTTGGCCTGAAAATGGCTCATGGCTAATGGTCACATGATTCTTGTTGCTGGATCTGAGTCTGCATTATTGTTCACTGCCCCTCTGTCCACCATGTGTGTTCACAAAGTAATCTGTATCTACATTGTAGCTGGATGGCATTCATGTGTAGAATACAAATAAAATAGCAAGCCTGACCTCTTTTATATCTGATTTTAAAGGTCTCATAGCCATGTGGCAATGCGATTCTTTATAGTGCCTGAATCATACTAAGTCATGTAGGAAAATAAAGAAATAACCCATCTTAGTCACTAAATGCGTCTACAAGTTGAGCAATCCCATGCCACTGCTATTACTGGAAATAGGCGTAGTTGAAGAATAGAACGACCCCTCCCCCCCTGACAGCTCAATGGACAGGTTCAAATAGATGTGAATGATATGTGCGTAATGGCCATTCACCAAAAACAATGACGGGTTGTTTTCAGTGAAGGAGGAAGGGGAACAATTTCAGGGTAAAAAAGAAAAAAAAAAAAAGTTCATGCTCACTGCACAACAGTAATGACTCAAGCTTAAAAAGAAGTGGCAAGTGTTATTTTTCCCCAGAAGACTCACTTGTAAAGAACAAAGCCCCAGTAAGGATGTCGCAGAGAGAAAACAAAGAGGGATGTCCCTTCTTACCTGGACACTTCGCCAGTCAACTGCTAAAATATGATCAGATTTTTACTGAACAAAGCTTCAATGTCAGCTTTCTGCAGCACATTAGGGATACGACATACTTTGTTTGTGTGTGTGTGTGTGTGTGTGTGTGCACATATCTCCATGTGCGTGTGCTGTTTGTGCATGTGTGTGTTTGTTGTGTAACAGGAGATTTGCTATTCATTATGGATTCTGGTACATGGTGTGTATTTTCATTATTCACAGAAAGGTGTGCGCTAGCTAATCAGACTGAAATCACTAAGTGTGTGTGAGTGTGTGTATGTGTGTGTCTTAAAAAGCTCAGAGACAGATTTCATCCATTACGTCAATTATGAATTAGCACCTCTCTGCCATCTCTCATCTCTCCCTCTTTCTCTCTCTCTCTCTCTGTCGACTGCTGTCTTAATTAGCCAAACACAGGGCATCAACTCATTCTTCCTGCTGCAGGAACCCTCCTCACACACACACACACACACACACACACAAACAAGACACACACAAGATTTACAGATTCACACAAACACACTCTTTTCACATGCACGCATATGCAAGATGCAAATGTGCAGAAGCAAATACACACATTTGTGCACACACACACACACACACACACACACATAGACACACACAGACAGACACACACATAGACACACAATGAGTGGAAGCTAGTGGTTTTAAATGGAGTGTGGGGACACATAATGAGACAGTCCCTCACATAGTGTCATGGTGAGACGATCTGTTACCAGTCTCCAATCTGGCCTGTTTCAAGTGTAATATGAATCAGGGCCCTAACAGGCCCTTAGCACATAGATCTGTCACTTCTCAAAATGCAGTCTACTAAAAAGGAAGTGGAGTTGAAACATGGGCTTCTCAGCCAAATAAAGGTATAATGTGACAAACCAAGCAGAGCTTATTAAAAGCTACCGTTTGTGTGTAAATGAAGAATTAAGATTGAGATTCGTATCAGTTGATGAGCTGGAGTCTGACTTCAAAGGAGGGGCATTTTAGCATCTTTCAGCACATTAACCAACGGTGTTTCATTTCGCTTCATTCTCACTGCTCTCATAAACTTTGTTTCAAGCCACAGCTGTTCTTTGGTGTGAAACACTAAAAACCCACTGCACGTTACCGCTCAGCATCAAACGGCACCCAAAGTTTGGAACTAGCGGGTAAACATAAAGGAGCTTTTACCAGCTTCCCTCTGGAGTTTGTGGAGACCAATGCCGAGCGAAAAGAGGAGTGAATATTGACTCCTTTGACTTAACCTGAAAAATGCTGTGTTACATGCATAGTCAGTGGTATTGCTGTTAAATGTTCATCGGCAATTTTCTGTAGTGGTCTCAGTAGCATCAATCTGAAAAACAAACACAACAGAACCCAACAGGTCAGAATTTAACCAGGCAGAATAACCTCATGGGAGTGGACACAGTGAAGAAGTGGAATACTATCAAATGCAAGAACTTTGTTGTCAAACACCAATCAAAATTAAACATTAACAACAAATACATGGATTCACAACATGATCATGTCATCATGTTAATGACGTACACAAGCGTCTAAGTGTTCATTCTGCCTCGAGTAAAAAGTAATTCAATACCAGACATTGACTTTTGCTGCACAGTGCAGACACACAGACCACAGAATGTATTTTGATTGACAAATGGACAAGTTATAGGACAGGCCAAGCTACTTCCTCTAGCATGGTGTGTGTTGAGTAGCAGGCAGTCTGACAAGCAGTCCGGCTACTGAGAAGTGCCTCCTGCACACTGGGCTAAGTGAGTTAGCATGGGGCTGCTGGCTCTGTAATAAAGCGTTTAATGGACACACAGCTTCTCCCTGCCTTCCTGGGGCAAACACTAAATCGCTCTTTACTGTCGCTTGCCCAGATGTTAGTGAGTTATTCATTTCTCCCATCGCTCTTGAGGCTGGTGCATCCATCTCCAGGCTGAAATACACATAAAAAGATGTTTGAAGTCAGATGTCTTTCCTCAACTACGGACATCCAGTCACAAACTGAGGCGCATGTGCTTAATCACAGGTGCATCACCAGGCTTGGAAATCTCCCTGGAATTGTTAAACTCGAATCCGAAATCCAATCAAAAAATATTCTAATGAAGCAGCATTGGCTAAGTTAAGGCTGATCAAAATCCAGTCATTGTCCAGTCCAGTCGTCACTGAACTATGTTTTTGGCTGGCACCGATCATCGCTTTTGCCAGCAACAGTTGCAAATGGCGGCAGCTCTAGTTTGTATCAGTTGTCACATTAACATTACCTCTGTCAGCATCGTGATGGTTGGCCAAAATAAAACTTTTCGCCTTTGTGTGCTCTCTACAAGCTGGTGTCTGTACTCTGCCAGAGATTATTTATCAAGTAAATAAAATCATCACTCTATAATAACACCACTGAATAACCACTCGTGCTCTTGTAGTCCCAACAACACCAACAAGGTCATGTGCTCTCTTTAGCTCATTGCTTCATATCCATTTCATCAGTTGCATTCTCCCCATTAAATGTTTAAGCTTTCATAGGCCACATAGTATGCTCACTTTTATTTGGGGGTCTTATTTTAGACATGCTTTAATGTACATTGCTGCACCACCTCTTTTCATCCTCTGCCTGAACAGTCTGTTTTAGCTCCTGTCTCTTTAAGACTCCCCTTCTGAAAAACGCTCTAAACGCTCTAAGTTTGCTCTAATTGGTCATCTCCCACAGGGTTGAACAGACACCACCCACCATGTGTGTGGTCAGCTCTGCCATTTATCCAAGCTCACTAACCACTATAATTTAGCTGCACTTCTACTGTGAATATCATCACAATAACTACTTCTAAACCAAACTTCACCACAGCACACGTTGGAGCATGAATTTGTATCTTAGCATGAACAAGTTTTGCCTCAGATAAATACTGCTAATGTTAAATAATCTCTCTGTCAAATACTGTAAGTGTTGCATTCGTGCTTAAACTCTCTAAACATACTTTGTTACATCCGTCTTTACAGGTACATTTGTTTGAAGGGACCTACAGTGCCAGTGAGGATCTACAGAAGTAACATGTTAGCATGTAGCACAGTATGTAATGTAAATCACAATGTATAAACCAATATTTACCAGAATGTTCGCATTTGGTTCAAGATGACAGTGAAACACAAGCTGTGCCAAACTTAGAAAGTTACACTTTTCAAATATGTATGTCACATCCACCTTTTAATAAATGTAATAAATAGGAAAGAAAACCCAGAAATGATGTTATTTATCTTATTTACCTTTTATAAAAGGCTCCTCCAATAAGTCTTCTAAACTAAATCTGATGCGTTATTGCTTATTTGTCAGAGCCTCCCAAAACTGTTACATAAAGCAATCACTAGGGAAGCAAACAGTGGAACTCATTTCTGCCATATTCTTCTCTTCACTGACTCCCTGTAAAATCTAGAATTCAATTTAAAATATTTATTTTCTCACCCACAAACTCCTTAATGGTCCGGCACGATCATATCTTAAAGAGGTCATTGTACCCTATTGCCTAACTAGAACACTTCCTAGAGTCTCCACAAGTAGTATGGGGCCCTTTAACTACCAGGCTCCTCTCCTGTAGAACCTTCCTCCAGTTTGTATACAAGACACAGACAACCTTTCCACATTTAAGAGTCAACTTAAAACTTGCCTTTCAAATAAAGCAGACTGCTGACCATCATGGGCCTGTTTGCCTCTCACTGCTACTATTAGTATTATTAGTCATATTTAATTAGAATTATGCTGTTGTTGTTACTGTGCTGTTGTCGCTGTGCATCTCTCTGTCGTTCCCTCTCTTCAGTCTTTCTCTTTAATCCCAAATCGCTCGAAGCAGATGGCCACCCACCTGGAAATGAAGGTTTCTCCACATTAAATGGAAGTTTTCCCTCATGCCATCACCAAGTGCTTGTTCATGGGGGAATGTTGGTTCTCTGTAAAGAGTCATGAGTTGACTTTTGCTATATAGATAAAACTGCCTTTACTTGACCCCCTAAGGCTGTGGTCAACCAAACAATAGTACTTTGTGAAAAAATGCTCTTTGATTTTGACAAGACCATTGGCGTAACACAGTAGGGTTGCCAAAATGAGGAAGCTCTGTAAAAAAAATGAAAGTCCCTCCAGCACCAGTATTTGAAACAACACACCTCCAGTACCGGTACCTGAAACAACACACCTCTGACACCAGCGCCTGAAACAGTACACCTCCAGCACTGGTAGCTGAAACAACACATCTCTACTATCACAGCCTCTTTTTTTTAACACAGAGCTGTTTTCAATTTCAACACCCTTTTAGGCCATGCACAGACAGACAACAGTGTAGACTGAAAAAAAGCATTTTTTATTTCAGTGAGAGCATTGCATTAATACAGTGGGGTTGTGAGCACAGAGGACTTTGTCACAGGGTTATATGTTAAACATGGGTCACTTGTTGTCGGAATGGGACATCATCCAACAAGGTGCTGTGTTGGCCAGTCTTATACATATTATGCATGAGTACATTCCTGGTAAAGTACCTTGTCGTGTAAAGAGCATTTTTCTATTGTTTCTGTTGTACATGGCGCATTGGACGATAAAATAATCACCATGTGATAACTTGCCAGATTTGTGAAGTCATGTCTTTTTGTAGTCATCTGATACACCTAGTGTTCCCAGCACATGGTATTTTATCATCTGTGCCCATAAAAAGGGCTCAGAAACAAGCACCTGTAAACTGTGATAAACTTTTGGGGCCAATCAGATTCCTCATAGAGCCCCAAGTTGAGGGCAAGTTAAATATTAGTGGCCTAACCTAAAAGTTAGTAGAACATAGAACTGATCCAGATGGAAGCTTCAAATGTAATTATTTATCTGCAGGAGTCATTTGATAACAATGCTTTGCTTGTTTTGTGTGTGCAGACCTCAAATGTGATAGATGTAGATAGATAAATATATAATTGAGTCTCACAGACACACACATAGCCCTCAGGTCTGCATCACGGTAACAAGATTTATCCTGTTGGACACACACTCATCATGTCGCTGAATTTCTGCTCAACCTTTCTAGAAAAAAACAGACGACACAAGAAAACGCAATTTAGCTGCTAGGACAGAGCAAGAAGATCTACACTGTCAAATAAGTATGAATTACTCGGATGTGTCCAGACTGGGGCTAATGCACTGAGAGTGGACAGACCAGGAGTGATTTGTTGTGGAAAGAGAGGAAACCTGAGTCAAATAAACTCAGGAAAAAGGAGCCAGTGATTTCTGCTGTATTCTGTATTGTATTCAGGGATGCTTGAAATGTTTAACTCAGACACAAACCCCAGAGTGCCGGCTGCACGGCAGACTGGATCTCTAGGGCACTGTTTTGTTTTTACATCCTTTCTCTGTCTCTTTTTTTATGTTTTTGTTTGGGTCTTTATTTCCTCCCACACTAGTACAAAGTGTTGTCTGGACAGCTCTGATGAGCTGGGGCGTCTCCGGTATTAAACATGTAAGCAGGACAAAGAGATAGAGGGAATGAGACTGGGTGGGAGGGGAAGAGAAATAGTGAGACCGAGTCGGCATTCAGCAAAATGCAGACGCGTCGAATCTGGAAGCGTGACAAAAATGTGTCCGGCCTAATGATGTCAACTAGTGTTCTCACCGCCCCTCTGCAGTGTGTGTCTGTGTGTGTGTGTGTGTGTAGCTCATCGATTTCAGCTTTTTGTGTATTTCCTCTTTGCTGTCTGACAATCTAGTTGTCAGGGAGAAGCTGCACTGCTGTGGGGATGAGATGTAACCCCCCCTCACCACACACACACACACACACACACACACACACACACACATACACACACATATATATATATATAAACAAAGAACTGGTGATACATCTGAACTCTCATTCTCTTCTGTTTTATCCTCCTCAGTCGATCACATTTTACACCAAAAAGATGACAACGTTGGCCAGACACTGCCAGATTCTATGGCGGGGGGTTGTAGCTGCGTCTTTAAGGCTAACTAGGTGCTAAGGAGTGGAAGTTGGTGAGGAGGCTCTGGAAAAGGTTACACAGAGTTCAGAGCCTGCTGCGGGATGAGTGATGGCCGTGGAGAGGGGGCTCTGTTGCCGGGCCTTGTTCTTTTCTGTGCTGCCTGTCGGCCCCCACAGCGGTAGACTGAGCCTTGATGGATTGGCAGCTAGTGAAAGGAAACGTAACCCCCCACCACCGCCACAACCTCCACCTCCACCACTCTCCCAACGCCCCCCACCCTGTTTCTTGCTGCTGAGGTTATGCAAATGCATTGTGATAAGACAAACAGATAGACACAATAGAACAAGGATACATACCACAGTGACCACAATGGATGCATTTAGTGGGTTGTGATTATAATTAGTGCTACAAATTTGGAAGAAATGTCTTGTAAAATGTTGCCAACTGCCACGTAAAAAATACAGATATGCGCACATAAACAGGGAAATCTGAGACTAAAGTCCCAATATTTCAAAAACAGTTAATAGCGTTAACAATACTGTCCACTATCCCTCTGTGTATATACAAGGTGAAGGTCACAGTGTATGTGTGAAGTCCATGAGGAGGTGATAGGTGACTGCGAGATGGAGAGGACAAGGAGAGAGGACGTATACAGCTCAAGAGGGAGGAAAGACGGGAGGCAGGGCGAGGGGTGTCGGCGGGTCGAGGGTTTAAGTACAGGACATCCCCTGACCCAGGGTCAAGCGCAGAGGACGCCCCAGGAGGCTTGTTTTCTGGGGGGGCGGGGGAGGGGTTTGTTGTACCTGGATGAACACAAAAGAGGGCCAAGCAGCGGGGGGACGGCCTGCTAAAATAAACATCAAAGCCTGCTGGCCATGTCCCGCTTTTGTTGCCTGGAAATGGCGGGCTCCCCCTCAGGGGTGGACGAGGTGAGAGGGAAAAGGAGGATGGGGGGGGGGGGGGGGGGGGGGGGGGGGGGGGGGTGTTCTCCTCTCAAGCCTGCCAAATTTCCTCTGGAATTTGTTCTTTTCTTTTGATAAATAAATCATATGGCCTTTTGTAACCGTTTATGTACTTTATGTTGGTCATGCTGGAATGACAAACATTCGGAAGAATCAATTCCAGACTTGCAAGTCATTTGCTTGATTATCATTATAAGTCACACAATAAAAAGTAATTACAGCAGATATCTCAAAATGTGGATAAGAAAATTGGAGTGCACCTTCCCCATAAACAAAAGGTGAAAGTGATTTTTCTTCAGCTACATTGCTTGGCTTCACTGTGCAATGTAGCAAAAGCCTTACTCTGCCCAGCTCTGTCGAAGGAGCTTTGTCTCCCAAAAGCGGAACAGTTCCAGAAGACAATAGCTGTATTTGCAGAGCGAGGTTATCCCATGTGTGTAGGTGCCATTGAGGGAAGCCATGTTCCCCTTATTGCTCTGAGTGATGATCCAGTTTGTTCCAGCGATGATGTGCATTCTTTGAAATAAGGTCTATCTGATTTTTGAAGTTCCCTCAGTAGTGTGCACTACTTGCTGTTCCTGACCCTGTTCTGTTGAGTGGTGTCCTAACTTAGTGTCCCTCAACCGTGGCCCTGGGGACCCCCTTGCCTGTATGTTCATTTGAATCAGGGGGTCATTTTAACTTATATGTCTCGTTTTGCAATATATGTATACACATATGACTCATACACAATAACTACATCATTTAATGTTTTAAAATGAAATCACACACAAATAGTGCAACAAGTGGAGAATGACATAACAAATAAAATTAGTTTAGCAGTAGATACGCAAAGCCAGCTAGCATTTTAGGTCATCATCCATTACTTCTGTAGTGCTCTGTTTCATGCAAGAAGCGAGGCCTGCACTTAAAATTGAATCGATGATTGATACATCCGTTTAACACACTGGAGTCTGCTCTGTATGGCGTCTTTGTCAGACTCCAAGTAGATGCCGTCTCGGGGGCAACTCAAGGTGGAGAGTGTGTCAAGGCTTTTGGAGGTGGAGGCCATCTCCGCGCTCCCAACCAAAGTCACAGGGACTGTGGAGTGACTTGAACCCCATACAGCATCATGTTATGTGGTTGTTACCATGGTACTTTGGTTCATAATTTAGTTATGAACAACCAAGTCTCCTGCCATTCCTTGAATTTGTCTGATGATTTTGTTGTTGGCTCTCATTAACAGAAATATTGTCCTCTCTCCATTTAGATATTTTTTGGCATCTTTGTGCAAATGACCATTTTTCTTCACTGTTGGACGCTTGTGTTTCTCCAGTTTCACGCCAGTTGCATGATAGACACATCATCAACATGCCCACTCGCTCACTGTGAATTCCTCTAACAATGACCAGTGCTATTCACACATGGGCTCAATTGGACTTTGTACTTGGGTGCTATCAGGGTAAAGTCTGTTTAATGGCAGGTCCAACTGATTCACACATTACAGTTCGCACATACAGCTCCTCTGGGTAATGTCAAAATAAGTTCAGGGTTGCAGTGCATGTTTGGAGGACACTATACTTTATATGTTCTGTATTTAATGTGTATAGAAATAGAAAATGAGACATTGCAGTTTTCCAAGCAGCCAGCATACCATCTTGAATTTTGATATGTTGTCCATTACACTATTCATTACTAAATAAAGTAGTACACTACTACTTAGAATTTGTTACTGCCCAACATTGCTTTAGTGAGATTATGTCTTCTTCTCCGTCTTTGTCTGTCTATCTACCTGCATGGTGATAATAGGGTGCATTTTCACGCAAGTTGAAAGCTTCCATAGATGTGTATTTGCCTCACTTTGTACCAACCAAAGTTCACAGGTGCATTTGCACCTGTGAACTGACTTTATGTACAATCGCAATGCATCCAAAATCCTCTTTGCATTCATTCTGAACACATATTAAAACTAAGTTTGATGAAATTTGGCAAAGTGCATCATGTCACTTCTTAATCCACATGATACCTGCTTATTTTTGGAGAGTGATTTGTTTCACTTAATTGGATAGAGTAATCAGCACAACCAAAGAAAAGTCAGCACAGTTAAAACTTAGAAAAGATGCTTTTTTTTTTTTCATTGATAACAGCCAGAGATTTTGTTTGGATGACAAACAAATGTAGCATGAGAGTTTCTGACTCTAATGGATGGTAATTGCTTTTGTCAGCTGGACCAATTCAGACAATCTAACTCTGGCATGACTGCTGCCTGAATCAGGATGCTGTATGAGCTGACTCGTTTAACAATGTATGTGTGTGTGTGTGTGTGTGTGTGTGTGAATGAATACCTCGGTATGGTTGAGGGGACAGGAGCAGTGTGTGTGTGTGTGAAGCAATGGGGGGGAGGGTGGCAGCAGCAAGGGAGATGATTATGCCCATCTGTGGCGGATGCCAGGTGTGCAGTCCTCCTCCTTCCATTCCCTTCTCTGCCCCTTCATGAGGACCCCCCACCCTCCCCCACCTACACCACCACACAAACGCACTTGCATACAATCACACTCCATCAGCACTCCCCAGCTGGCACAAAAGGCAACAGCCACAGTTGTTGTCACTCTAACTGGTATGACGGGTCATATGTGCATGTGCAGAGTGTGTGTGTATGTATGCACAGGTATGTTGGTACGTACAGATACAGTACATCTATATGGACCAGTACATGTTCATTCACATTTGAAACCCTTCCCCCAACGCCTCCTCTATTAGCACATGTAGATCTGCTAAAAGTTTGCAACTGAATATATTGGATTTGGCTAAATTGAACACTTCCTTAAAGGAATAGTTTGAGCCACACAGTCAGGCTGGTCCAGCTTCATGTGTGCTGGACAGACCTAAGTGCTCTCAGAGTTCTCGGAGCTAGAAAGAAAGCCAATACGTGTATTTCCCCAAATGTCAAACTATTTCTGTAAAAACAATAATGTGTTTTGTAAAGCAACCAAACGTTGGGGTGAGGCAGGTAAACATCTGCAACTACAACATCTACGACATCAAAAACTAGAACCAGCATTGGTTAAGATGCAGCACTCAATATTAGCATTTCCTCAGATTTTAAGATTTAACTAATTACTATAATACTATCATACATTTTTGCCACTGAAACCCAAGATGCCAAAGTTTTAATGACTGCACCCAGACAGATATATTCTCATGAAATATTGTTCATGATAACCTAGCAGATTTTTGGACAAAGTGAGCAGCGAAGTGCTGAAGTAAGTTCTGTAGAATTAAACGGACATAACCATAATTTTCTTTACCTATAAGGGCTCATTAAGAACATATACAGATGTTAGTGCAGAAAGAGTTTGGCTTGTCCTGACTGCCTGAGCATTTGCCAAATGTTGTGTGCTGCAGCAGTCAAGCCCATAGACAGACTTTATTATCCATCCTATCACATTTTTCACATTGAAAGAGCCGCATTTCTTCTAACCTGTATGTTTTACTATGGTTGTGCATTGTTCCTTACATTTGTTGATCAGGCCAAGCAAACGCTAACTTGGGCTTCTATCTAGTTTGTCACATTTAGTAAATAGCTTGAGGCTAAGATGTTAGCTGTACTCCATGCAGTCTTAAGTTAGACTAGATTAAAAAAAGACAAGAAGCTACTCTGGAGCCACCTAGAAAGAACTTCTGTGTACACACAAGGCTGAAGTGTCAAACCCGCTCTGCTGTGGCTTGTATTCTACAATGCTGCCATGAGTTGTATTCCTGTTCCAGCAAAGCCACACTGCAAACTGAAATGTCTGTACATTGTTTATTTCACATTGGCATATTCAGAATGAATACCTCCATCTATTCCTTAGGTGAATGAATCACCTAACCTAACTCAATTACTACCGCCTTTCCTTTTTGTTTCTGAAATTGCAGCTGATTCAGAACATTGCTGTAAGAGTGGATCAAATCACTCTAGCTCTTATCTAATTCCACAGCTTACCTTTGTATCAAAGAATTTGTTTTAAAATACTAATGTTGGCTTATAAAGCACTCGATGGTTTAGCCAAAATACAAATTTTGTTGCTCATCTGGAACAAGTCCGCTCATTGAAGAGGCAGCATTCAGCTTGAATGCACCACATAGCTGGAACAAAGTCCCAGAAGACCTGAAGTCTGCTCCAACTCATTTCTATTAAATCAAGGCTTAAGACTTTTCTATTTCCCTCTGCCTTTTACTAAATTAAAATGTGGACTATTTATTCATGTGACACTGCAGTGTGACTGCTTTAAATCGTATTTTCCTGTTTTATTTTATTTTTGCCTTTATCCTCTGTTGTTTTACATGTAAATCCCTTTTAAATAACCTGTTATATTCTTATAAAGATGAACTAAGAAACACTAATTAGGTGTACATTTTTACATAGCTACCAGAATGTCCTCTTCTGTATTTTGACCTTTTGCGTCCTCTGTTTCCACTCACAGCTTTGCTTTGTGTTTACGCAGTGGGAAACTGTGGTTCATCTAGGGCCAAAAACAGCACTGATGTCTTATAATGTTAGATAGCCATGCTAACAGTATTTTCAGATGTTAACGCCTAAACGGTGCTTTGCGTTTTGCATAGGATATCCTTCCTTTAAAATCATAGATCAACAAACTTGAATGCACAGTATGTTGCACAGTATGTTGCACCAACCCTGTGTTCCATGCAGTATCCCACACTCAAGGTAACACATCTTGCTGCTAATGGTGTTAATGTCCCTCAAAGCTAACTTGTCTTTTCAAAGGATGTTAGAAAATAGCCCTGTCAACAGTATAGTTTAATCCAATCTATGAGCGGTCTCTGTAGTCTTCCACTAAAGTGAAACAATTTTGTTTTTCATCAGATCAACATTGTTCTCCTTGTAATTCCTCCAAGCTAATGTAGTAACTTAGCAACAACATGTACTCACAGTCTGTATTTCTTTAACACATGAATCATTTTCAAGTTGAATTATTTTGCAACGGTTTCTGTTGTTTCCACAAACAGTTGTTTTTTTTTTCTCGCGTTTATTGAATTTTGTGTGTACTGCACATACTGTTTTAGCAGGAGGGTGCATTTTGGCGCCATTTATCATAGAGGGAAACCACTGAATAATGTGAAATGGGTGACTAATGTCCTTAAATGTTCATTATGGAGAGGGGATGAGAAAATAGCATTAACATGTCAGGTGTAATGTTCCACTGGTGTATACACTTTCACAGGTGTAAACGTCACTTCCACGACCTTCCACGGTCTCTATAGACGTGTATTTTGCAGCGTGCATGTACAACTGATCATCAGTTATAAATTACAACTGCCTCTCCTAGTTTAGCATGACTGAAATTAGCAATAAAACAGGACAAAACTCAGACAATTAAAAAAAATAATAATGACCGACAATAAGAGCTGTGGGCACTGTGGTAGGTGAACACGCAAGATTAAGCCATATTATTATAACCACTCCTCTCCTGTCCCGCTGTGCTTCTCAAGTCGTTCTCAAACGTTTGAGCTGAGTGAGCACTCTGTGATCGCAGCAGTGCCAGGAAATACCGGTCAAAAACAACAGAACAGCCTCACACACTTCACTTGAAATTCCATAGTGAATATGGAAGCCAGTGCCGGAGGTTCGGCCAAGCATGTTTGGCAAACCCAGCACACTCCTGTTGGTCATGGAACATTGTGGGTGTGTTTGATTTTATTTCATCAAGTGGTACTCTGGATCAAAGTGCAACAATATTACCCTCAACTCATAGTGACTTTAGTGACCTTCCATACGTTCACTCTGACAGTGAATGATACATTTCAAACATGTACATGTACTTTTATATTTGACATGAACCTTGCAGTACAGTACAGTCACTCAGGCCAGCAACTCCGTCACTGCTGCAGCTTTCATTTGTTCAGTTCTCACATGTTTTATCATAACTCTTGTTTTTACTCTGTAACGGACACAAAAAATATGTTGCTTAAGTAAAATTAAAAGTATTGATTTGTTGAATAAAAAATGCAAAAATGTACAAGTACACAGTTAAATGACTTTGTTACAGATACAATAGTACATGTAATTTATTACTTCAACCATCAATGTCCACTATATACTGAATGGCAATCACTTATCTCCATTTATTTATAGGAAACCAAGACTTTCCTCTTTAGTGCTTAACCTGAATTACCCCAATGTAATATATCCAATTTTGTAATTGAATTATAAACCATTCACTAAGCCCCTCAGATAAGGTAGGCAGCTAACCAAATGGAAAAGGATTTGCTCAGGTTTGCTCTGAATTATGATATGCAGATCGTCTTTGGTGGACAGTACACTTAAGTCTCCAGACAGGGACTGTGAAAGAGATATTTATTATCCCTCGTGCTGGGAAGAATACAGAAGGAGATTCACAGTGTATGGCAAAATAGTGGGACTGTTTAACCTGATATTAACCCTCTTTTTCATTGCGCAAAAAGTTAAAACACAAATCTATTTATCTATTTATCTATCTGACACAAGCACACACACACACACACACACACACACACACACACTCACGCAGAGGCAGACACACAAACTCACACACACATTGCGGGCCCACAAGCAGAGAGGCTGCAGCTCGTAAAGAAAGCGGTGACGGGCTGATTGATCCCCTGGTGAAAATGGGCGATATTCCCCCAACATCGATATCAATAAAGCCTCTTAGGCTCGAGGCTTCTCAGGGCCTGCTTTTGTTTCTCTTCCGAGGAGAGCCAAGAAAAATCTATAGACAATTGATGGTGTCTGGGAGAAAGGCTCTATTGGAGTATATCAAATCAACGTATCGGAGAAGGGAAAGTTTGCCCTGTGAATTAGACTGTTTTTGCTTCAAGTTGAGTGTGAGTGAGAAAGATGGACGTGGCCATGTTTTGAAGCCATGGAGAAAGGTGGACAATAGGCAAAAGGATAGAAAGGGGAATGTCTTTTGGGGGTTTGATGGATGGATATGATTCTAGAGAAATCCATCCTCATTGGCTCACAGCCAGTTGTAGAGTGGTAGTATTGGTTAAAAAAGAAATGTGGATGTAGCTCAGCTGCCGTAAGTGTAAGTGAGTGTCTTAGATCTCGATGACACGTCAATTACGGCTCATTAGGTGGGGGAAAATTTATCTTTTGTTCCCCCTTTGCTCCAGCAACAGCAGGTATTTTAATCAGTTATTTTAAACAATAAACTGCAAATTTGTCGGACAGCTAACCCCACAGCAGCCACTTCAGTTTGACCGAGGCAGTCCCTGTTTGAACAGCAGTGTCCTGACACAAGATTTCAACAGTTATTCCAGCCTGCTCCCCTTGTTCGAATGTCAGTTTGAAATAAACTGTGTGTATAGATATCATTTGAGATAAATGGTAAATCACTGTATTTATATAACACTTTCATCAAAGCACCTTGGATGAAAAAGCTCAATTTGCCTCACTGATGACGTCATGATGTCTTCTCTTCCTTGGAAAACTTGGATCTTGAATAGTGTAAAGGAAGTGTTAGGTTTCAGTCACAGTACGCTGCCACTGAAAGCAGGATTTCTGTTGCGGTGGTGTGGTGAGGTTCACAGTGTTATTGCACTGATTATATTTGTAGAAATGTAGATTTGTGTAACAGAATATACAGAAAACATACCTCAGTCACTTATTATGATACATTTTTTTCTAATTGACTCCTAACCTATAAGATTTGAGGAAATATTGTCAGCGCATCAATGGAACACTGATTCTTGTTTACCTTCAATTCAATTACTTTATTTGTCCCCGATGGGGCAATTGATTGTGCAGCAGTGGAAGCATAAAAGAACATAAAATACATGCACACTTGAAACAATAAAATAAATAGAAAATCACATCAAACAAACAAAAACAAAACACTACAGTTATCATCACTGCCCTGCTTAGTGATGATAACAAAAACGTGTTTGCAGAATTGTCCAAAGAAAAGTGTTAGCATGCTAAACATGCCACTGTAGGTTTTATCTGTTTTGCTAAAGTTGATTTGCTAAATATAAAAATAATCAATCAATCAATCAATCAATCTTTATTTATATAGCGCCAATTCACAACAGCGTTATCTCAAGACGCTTTGCATAAAGAGCAGGTCTAGACCAAACTCTTTAATTAGAGAGAGACCCAATGATTCAGGAATTCAAAATTAAGGATTCAAGAATAAATATGAAAACTGAGACAAATTTAGATCCTACTCACAGGATCTAAATTTAAAATCATGTTTGTTTGTTTAGTATTTTTTAGTTGGCTGAGACATTTCCCCTGTTGGCCATAAAAAACATAAACCTAGGGTATATAGTACATCACAGACAACATTTGAAATGACTAAAGCTTATAGTTATTATTATTATTATTATTATTATTATTATTGTGGCTTTAGAATAGCTTTACTGAATTTAAAAAAGTCATTGAATGAATAACATTTGGGAAGCTGAAAAAATAGTTTAACAAAGCATCTAGACGTAGAAAGTGCTTTGGTGTCTCTAGTATGACCATAACCAGCCATAACAAGCTGTAAAACAATGTGGTGTTTTTAATTGATAATTATGTTCAGTTATATCCCTGCTGGTCAAAATAATATGGCTGAGTGGTTGAAGAGGCCTTAAGCAGGCCAGCCTGTGGATAATTATTCTCTTCCAATCACTGTGACTGTCTAATTGCAGTCCTTGCTGCTAATTTATGCACGCCTTTGTTTTCTTCAAGGAACACATTTCAAAAAACACATCAAACGATTTCTGATATGTAAAGAACATAGCAAAGGAATGCGGGCTGCAGCCGCTTAAAAATAAATTCCTTATTATTTTCATATGATAATAAGTCAGAGAAAACGAGGAAATCAAAAGGGAAGTCATATAATCATGTATAGGCACGAATATGGACCTTATTGTAGTTTTTCCTCAACTTGAATACATTACCATATTTTCAGTGTTTTTATTTGCCTTAAGCTTGAGTTATGTAGGACAGCTTGCTGACCATCATTCACAAGCTGTTGGCATTTCTGCACACAGTCTGTCAAGCTCAGATCTCACGTACATAACTGGCATTTTTTTTAATGTAAATGATGTTGCTGTGATGAGGAGCCATTAAATGTACACATAAACACATTGCACATAAACAGAAGCACACATATATGCGCAGTAATACAGCCTAACCACCCTCTCACACACACACACGCACAACAACATACATATACACACACACTTTGACACCAGTGCACATGGGAACAGCAGTATTTACTTTATGCATGAGGACAGGTAAAAAACACAGAAATCCAGAGTGGACACCGACTGTAATTGAATGTGACTTGCTCTGTATACTATCCATAGCTCCGGGACCCTGGCAGCTAATTGGAATATACAGCTCCCTAAACCACTGGTGAACTCCACAGAGACGCTGGGTTGTCAGACGCCGATGGCCCGCTGCGGGTTTAGCTATGTTAAGGTGGCATGGGACTGTCATATGGCTAACATTGAAGATGAGGGCTAAAATGAGAGGCAAATTGGAAGCTCCAATGCAGAATGACAAGATGTGCATATACCTGTGTATGTGTGTGTGTGTGTGTGTGTGTGTGTGTGTGCATGTGTGCTTATGTGTTTGCAAGAGTGTGTGTGAGTATGAATGCAGGCTTGTGCATGGACAGGTATGTTTATGTCTCCACCAACTTTATTTCAATGGATTATGAGGAGAAAATGTCACTGTAGTTCTCATTGCTGTCTATTATGATTGCTGTCAAAGACAGTCAGTGTGTGGACTCAGTTCAATTGCTTCAGTGGAGATGCTGTGCATTTCTGTGTTCAGTGGTTGTTATGGTGAATAGTATATTGGGAACAACAAGGAGGTTATTTATTATTTTTCTCTTTCCTTATACACTGTTTGACCTACAATTCTCAGCCAATGTAAGCATGCACACAGCATGGGGGAGCTGCCCCAGCAAATGCACGCATGCATTAATGTTTAGAATAACAAGTGACAGATGTGGTACATATTCTTTGTTGAATCTCAAACTTGTGTTTAAATAATACGACAGAATCAACAACATTATCGACATAGCTGGATATTTATATTTAAACCTGCAACAAGCTCAAAACTGCTAAATTGAAAAGGGTTTCTTTTTTATGAGAGACTATTTAAAAAGGTAAAATCGTAGATCTACAATGTAGCGGAGCTATTTTACTTATTTTACGTCCGTTGACTTCTTTCAGGTAATTCAGCACATTATTTCTTCACAGATGTTAATGCTGGGCTCTTTTTCCCAACAGTGATCTGCCCTAGACATTTATCAACGCTCTTACATTCCACATGTCTCACAAACAGCACCAAAGAGTGATGCCTTTTATCCAAAGTGTTTTTCAATAAGTTGCAAGAGTCATGCAGGTACATCAACTACATCAAATAAGCTGAACCGTTTTCAGTGCTGCCTTTAGAGACAATGAGAGACAGAGAAAGAGTTTTTCAATGGGCCACGGTGTAGTCTGAACATGGACCGAAACATGATCATGATTGTTTAACCTGGACTCCTTAGATAGCATCATGACGTTCTCAGGACATGGCATAGGCTGCTTGCACTCGAGGGTATCTGCCATGCCAGAGCAGTGCTTTATGTGTTACCCCTTTTACAGTGACTTTAACTTTTAGTGAGGGTGGGACAAGTAGAGGCCTTTTGGGGGATTCGGGATACCCTATCTGATGACACCAGTCAATGAGTCAATAGAGGCAGAAGGAAGGTGAGGCAAAAATGGCACATCATTACCTATGGTGTAGTCTTGATTGTAGAGGAGCAGAATTATGAGGTGTGCAGTCTGCCTCTAAAGACGAGGGTATAGTGCCCTATACATTTCAATAGTGACTGAGCTAATAAGTAAGTATAAGGCCTAGAAAAACAAGTTTACTCTTTATACCCAGTTTACCCCTGAGATTACTCAAATGTCTGATGAAATGCCCTAAAAGTATAGCAATGATGATGATAATATTAACAATACTAGCAATACTACTGATCAGTATTACCACTACATGGACCATTGATAATAATAATAATGGGCAGCATGGTGCTGCTGTGGTTAGCACAGTTGCTGGTAGCTTTTTCAGGTTGATGTCTGTTAACTGTTTGCTAGCTGCTCTGATAATAGCTTAGATTTAGCATTCTTGATAGCCAGCTAACATGTATATCAATGTGCAGTCCCATGTGTAAGACATTTCCATCACGGAAGAAAACTTCCCAAGTTGGCACCAAATCATCAAACCTAAAGCTGAATGCTCATCTTTTCTTATCCATCATAGCAAGCTAAAGTGAATTGAGACAGCCGTCGTCAAGGAGACAGGCTGTCTCGTGTACATTCTAAACGCAGATACAGGCATGACAGGGCAAGTGCTGATTGAAGAATCGAGTTCGCAGGCCTAGCTGGGATTGCTTAAGATAGGATACAAGGCCTGACATAAGCTGGGAAACATGTTACCAACAAAACCTAAATGTCATCCTAAACTGATATAAGATAGGACTTCAGACTTAGGAAGTTTCTGTAATGAAAGCACACGAGACAAGGCAAGTGACACCACAAGAAGAGCCTGCAAACAGATTAAAGTCAACTAACACCACAAAAACTGCTCACAATTAGGCTAAATGATTCGTTACTCTCAACACAGCAGACAGAGCACAGTCAAGCAGAGAAATGCCTATTTGAAAAGTAAATACACTCAGCCTAATTCTAGCAGTCTTCAGATAAGTTCCCCAGAAGTCAGATTGCACACTATGTGTTTGGATGAACCGACCATCGAATGCATGGCTCTTAGAGGACATGAATTTACAAACAGTCAGTTGATTAATAGCACAGGAACATAAATGTCCCTCAAGATGATAAAACATATGCTTTGCATCATATCTGACTCCATGACACATAAGGTTGAGGAAAAACTACTTTCTAACACTGTAAATATACCATAAGCTATTAGTCTCATAGACAAATAGAAATAGTAGATGCAATAAAATGAACCTAATTCTATGAGCCCTATAGTCATTTCGTGTCAGCGAGGTGATGATTTTGTAGTTTTTGCAGCACATCTTTCTGCAGAATTCGACCGCCCTCACATGCTTTCTAATCATCTCCGCTTTTATTTTGTAATCCCTGTAATGTTCCTCTGCCCAGCATCATGCCTTCTCTCTACCTCTCTTTCTATCCACTGGTGTTTCCAGCCAGAAGCCACTAGCCTTGTATCTCTCCCACGTAAATAATGAAACACATAATTATCATATCATAATTGCAGTAAAGATGGCTTTGACAGAAATCATTTCCCGTATCTAATACAGCGCTAATCGAATCTGTTCCCCCACTCACTAACACGACCTCTGGTGATTGAGTTTCGGACATTTGTGTGTGCTTGTGTGTGTGGTTATGGTCCATGGGTGTGTGCTCATTGTATAACATCTCTGTTCACATATGAAAAGTTGGATGTTTTCTTTTTGTTGTTGTTTTTTTTATTTAACTTAATAGCTGACATTGTCCCTTATAGGCATGTGCAAAATTGTACCATAATTGTCCTGTCAAATATGCATGGATACCTTTTCCTTTTCTAGTTTTTCACTTTCATTTCATTGAATCAACATATGGATCTCTGCACATTGCCACATTCTGCATTTATGATCCAAATTGGAATCTGGAGATTTTTTTCATAGTTTTCAGCTGTGATCCAGAGTGAAAATCAGCAGAATTTAGCAGAATGTTTCCTTTTTATTCTTGCAATATGAGAGATAATATTTATTTAAGATAACGTAGCTTTGTGTTTAAGATCTGGGGAGGCGTCTTCAAAATTTAGCAGGCACAGATTCCGCGGCGTGTGACATGACACAGGAAGATGGATATGTGCGGATTCTCTCTGCCTCTCTCCTGCTGTTTCTCCATCTATTGTTCCTTGATTGACTGACAGCTCGTCAGATGTAGCAGAGCTAGCCTGGTCGCATGACCCAGCAGATGGCTGAGGAGACTGCTGAGAGCAGTGAGCGTATATGCAAGCATGTAAATGAGTGGGTATGAAATTTTCTGGAATTTCCTTCATACCTACAGACAGATGAGAATCGTGAATAAGAACAAATCCCTCTCAGATAGATAGATAGATAGATAGATAGATAGGATGTAGAAATATGTATGTGAAGCAGGGATAGATGATGTAAGAATAGTCTTAAAGGGTAGATTGAGATAGGCCTGAGGATAGGTCTCTAACAATGAGTGATTACTGCACTAACAAGGCTGGCGGCTGGAGGGGATGCGTATAATGTGATTGGTGGTGGCTGCTATTTATCTTGACCAATAGACAACTGACCTGGCTGTGCCCCCCCTACAGGTCAACCAGAGTTCACCAGGCCGGGGACCAGTGCTAGAATACACTCACACACATGCACAGTCAAACCAGGGGGAATACAGGGAATAAAGAGAATGTATATGATGTGTGAATCTACACATGACAAACATGGAATGCTCTAAACATGTACATACATGCAAGACAGATATTGTATGCACACACTCATTTACACAGACATGCTTGATACACAGATCCAGGCTAATCAGAGAGGTTTTATAGAAGTTTTATCTCTTTCACAAAAACTGAAGGTTAGAAAGAGAGAAGTAAAGACAGATGAAGAGGAAGTGGGATAGGAAAGGGTGATGAGAAAGAAACAGAAAGAGACTTGTATGTAGCAAGGGAGGGTGAGGCGTGTTGAGTAATGAGCGCTGTTGCTCCCAGAACAATCAGGGTCTCCATTTTGCCGAGTGTTCCTACCTGATGTATAGAGCGAGCTGTGGGAGCTGCTGTAATAAGACCATTTGGGCCTCTCATTGGCGAGCATTAGTGGCAAATATCTTCCACGGTCCTAAAGACAGCCTGCGGGGCTAAAGAAACAGCCATGTTAGCTGCGCCACTCATTTGGTCCGGGGTGATATGAGTAGCAGAGGAAAGTTGTCTTTGGGAAGTTGTTGTTGGCCTGTACACACTTGATTAGGCTAAAAGTAGGAAAAATGTCAATTTCAAAACATTGTTTAATATACACTGAATCTTGCAATTGTATTTTCTTTTACATGCAAAAATAATTAGAGATATAACAAATGAAATATAAATAATTCTGCTTCTCTTGTAATGAAGACATTATCAAGTTTTACACTATACAACATGACGACATGTATCGTCATGTCACCAAGTGTTTGGGCCTGAGATGCACCTCCATTCTTCTCATCAGTAGAATTAGGTGAATGGAAAAAAAGAAATAAAAATGACTTCCACCAACTTGAAGGGATAATGTTTCATTATATATAAAAATGTAAGCTTTTACCACAGTGCTATGACATCTTTCCTGAATAATAGTTTGAATGAGAAATGTCAGAATAGTCATAATGAACGAAATAGCGTTTGGTTTCGTTGGTCATCAGTTGTGAGCTACTGCATGTGAAGCCAACTGAAGTCGGCGCTTAAGTCTAAATCATGCAGGATCACTGACCTTCAGCTACAAGTTTTTGTTAGGGGAAATCACCCTGATGGTACAAAAAGAAGCCCAATGAATTCCAAGCCACCTAAACCTGTTATTATCTGGCAGGAATACTCCCATACTGGCAGCGATGCATGGAAAGAAATACCCTTACTCAATTTTATAAGCAGACAGAAAGGTTAAGTAGACAGATCTTATGCTATGCTATCTTGTTCAAAATGGAAAAAAAAAGTTCCGTTTGACTTTAAGTGTCTAATGTCATACCAGTTTACCAATGCATTGGCATATACTGTCATAATCCATTCAATTGAGAACATTCATCCAATTATCATGTAAGAACACCGACTTTTTCCCCCCAAGTTCCTCCATTTTGATGGAGGAACATATCACGAATCACTGTTGTGCTTGCACCATTACTGTATCCATCTATTTCATGCAAATGAGGGGCAACTTGCTTTGTACTCAGGTGTGTTTCATAATACAAAACCTGTCATGGAACCAAGACGAGAGGAAAAAAGAGAGAGACAGTGATATGTGAGATTTCCTCCGAAATAACGAAATTGAATTCCAAAGAAAACACACAGTGTCGTTCTATTTACAGACCAATCAAACCAAATACATTTGAATACATTTGGAAGCATGGGGCACATCTTACTCATGTGACATGTGATGAGCCTTTATTGGAGGCTATTTTAGTGTCAGGACAAATAATTCAAGCACAACTCAACTTCAAATATTTTGAAAGCATATTTAAATATACACCATATGCCGGCCAGACCGGGGGCAATCAGCATCTCAATGCTCGCTAGATTGCGCGGGGTGCAAAAAAATAAAGGTGCTGAGCTGATATTGAGGCGGTGAGAAAATGAATGAATGAAAGATCTTTGCAGGTGGGGGACCAGTTTTGTACAAAACGGTAAAGAGATAGACAGAAAGCTCAACTGTATGGAAAAGCAATCAGTCAGATTGCTGAGGGGTGATGCTGATGGCAGGAAAAGTGGTTTTATCAACAGCGTCATCATAAACATATGCACGCGTTCCCACAACACACACACACACACACACACAAAAAAAACTGCTTTCTATCTGAGTGATTCAACAGTACTTTCATTGTCTGACTATTTATTTCAGAGAGCAGAGAATGAGTGTACAGAAGTGCATGTCTATGTGCTTTTCTACCTTTTGCTGTGTGTGTGTGTGTGTGTGTAGATAAAGCAGGGAGGGAGGGAGGGAGGGAGGGTTTTGCTGCAGAGGGTGAGTTGAAGGCGATAAAGACTCTGTGAGTGGCAAGTGTACATGGATAGCTTCACATCAACTGCCAATATGTTGTGAGGCGGCGGTAACAGGCGAGGGTCTCGGGGGAGGGCTGCGGCAGAGCAGGCCAGCAGCAGACGGAGAGGAAAACAATTTCTGGTGCCAATAACCCCGAGCGGCACAGATGAAAAATGTTTTAATATTTGCAGCTGCTTTATGGCAGTCGGGGTGACAGTGATGGAGTCAATGTCAGCTTTTTCCTTTTAAATGTCATGCTCTGTCTCAGGCTGTCAGAGCGCCTGTGTGTGTGTGTGTGTGTGTGTGTGTGCAGAATTGATCTTTTCCTCTTGTAAAGTGCCCAAATGTGAGAGCGCCCCACCCCTATTCCCTTCACCATTTTACCCCTGAACCACCCCTTTGTGCCTGTGTTTTTCCTCTCTCCTCCCTCCTCCTCCTCCCTTTATCCTCTAGTTGTCCATAAAGACAGTGCGCTCAGCTGTCAGATGAAACTCCCCAAACCTGGCAGCCATCATTTAGATAATCACTTCCTCCTCTTTGCATTTTATGTGGATTTGATTATTTTTCATCTGCGGCAAGATAGAAACCATAAATTACATTGTGTCCCTTATGCCTTTGCTGAAATCAAACATGCAGCCAGAATCCTAGAATCAGCAAATGGAGGAAAATGTTACAAGATCTTCAACTTTTGGACACGACATGCAGAAGAGATGCTGCAATGCACTACACGCTAGTGTAATTTCAAAGAAACACATAGCTATTTTTGTTATGATCTGTCAATTATGATTTCAGTGAATCATTTAGCGTATTCAGTTTCAAACAATAGTAAAAAAAATGGGACAATTTCCTTTTTCATTTTTCACAACCAGCCACTGTTTCAAAACCAAAATATATTCAGTTTTCAGTTATGTAAAGCAGAAGTCCCCCACTTCTATAAAGATAGATAGATAGATAGATAGATAGATAGATAGATAGATAGACAGATAGATAGATAGATAGATAGATAACAATAGTAAAATAAGTGTGTTTATGTTTCTGTAACATATCCTTTACTTTGAATTGAGTATCAAAGTTGAATTTTATGTTTGTTTCTAATGTGTTGAAACATGCTGATGCAAAATCAGAAGCTGCCCACATTCCCTATAAGATGCTGGGGGTAGCAGAGGGTCAGAAGTACTACCCCCTCTATCAGCCTATTGAGTTTGGTTTTCATCTTGGGCCACAGTATTAATTATTTCTTCAGCGTCACTGGATGGCTTCTTGGCATCTCATATCGGCAGTGTT
The DNA here is from genome assembly GCF_042242105.1 of Pempheris klunzingeri. NCBI lineage: Eukaryota > Metazoa > Chordata > Actinopteri > Acropomatiformes > Pempheridae > Pempheris > Pempheris klunzingeri. Next base: position 31,087,641 of record NC_092012.1, on the reverse strand, counting down.
CACATACTTTCATCTCACATTAGGTAAAGTCCTCACAGTAATTCCTACCTTGACTGGCCTCTGAAAACATCCCTACACGTCATTGTGTGTCTTTTGTTATGAGAGGCCTAAGTGTTTGCTATTGTTCCCTGACCTGCTGCAGATCCTCTTGACCCAGACTTGCTCCCACTTAGAGGGTCAAAGGTTACATCAGCTTCTATTGGCAAGGCCCCCTCTCCCCTGCAAGTAATGCATGTAATGCAGCCGGGTCAATGAAGTGTTTTTATGTGGCGAACAAGATCATCAGTATTATGGCAGCAGCACGCTGTAAAAGATTTATTTTTTTATGGTTCATTTAAACAAGTAGAAAGCACTACTGGTTGAGGGAAACATCAGTTTTCTTTATTTATTTCCCTCAAATTCAGAATTAATTTCTCGTTTTTTCGGATAGCTTTCTCCAGATAGCAAGGTCGGTATCTTGATAGCGAAAGTAAGCAAACGACAGCTGACTCACAAGAATATTAAACAAGTTGGGAAATATTAATAAGATTCTCTAAATTCAAATCAAAGTATTATAAACTCTATTTATTTGTGTACAGCTGCAGCAGAGGCTCAGTTACCGTGTGTGTGTGTGTGAGAGAGAGAGAGAGAGAGAGAAAGTGTGTGTGTGTGTGTGAGAGAGAGAGAGAGAGAGAGAGAGTGTGTGTGTGTGTGTGTGTGCAGCTTGTTTTCCTGCATGAAAAGCACTGTTTCAATTAAAGGTGTTTGATCCAGCAGCACGACAGGACAGGCCTGCATGCAGGTTAGCTGGAGGGAGGCAGCATTGCTTATTTGCCGCCCTGCTGGGCGTCTCAGTGGGGGGCTGATGTGTAATCCAGTGCCAGGCTTGTGGGCCCACACAGGATATCTCACCTATAATAGCAGTCTGTTCCCTGAGGCCGGACCCCTGCCGGAGGTGTGAGAGGGTCAGCAGCCAGGCAATCATGGACTCTGGATGCCATCTTCTCTCATCGTAAACTCTTCAAATTCCTTCTTTCCTGGGGATTCTGGGGCACAGTTGGGACCAGATGTACTAGATGTACTAGGTGCTGAAATGTGATAACGTTTTGTAGATGTAAATTCAACCAAATGATACGAAAAATGTAGAGCTGTACTCCTGTCAGAGTGCACAAGCCTGTGAAACAGCATTCAGATCATGATGAGGCATACATTTCTGTGCACAGACACAAAATAATGAAGAGTGAACTTCATAGACTTCTGGTTTTGAAGTGTAAATTTATGCAGCTGTGGTCAGGGGAAGAAAAACATCATAGAGGCAGCACTGGCCCTCTAATATCCAATATTCAAGACTTGCAATAAAAAATAAAGAAGACCAATTGTTAAGGACCATGTGAAGTTTTCAAACTTTTCAAGAAGCCACAGATACTCCAACATAACTTTTTCATCCTTGATCTTTGGCGCCTAATATCTATACCTCAGAGAAGTATGTAAAAATATTACACAGATGAAAAAAGAAAGATTCTAAAGCATCCTGGAAATCTAGTGTTTTAGATTTAATAGTTTTATCTGTCCTCATTTGTTGTCATGAAAAATGTCTCTCTGTTTGGTCTTTTTGTTGCACTTTCATTTGGAACTCATGGCTGGGCCTTCAGTGTGTCTCCACTGCGTGGCCTAATTAAACTGCTTAATCAGTTAACGACTCCAGCGAACACAGTTAAAGGAGAATTAAGCGCAAAGAGATTGAGGAGAGGAGCAGAGGAAATGCTGAGGAGACGCTTCGCCCGTCTCCAGTGTGAAATAAAATCGGGGATGGAACTGAGTCGTGGAGGCCATTAAAAAGTGAGCAGAGGGTGCCGAACTGTTTGCTGCCGTTCTGCTGAGGGCGAGCGAGCCAATCGAGACGCTTGTTTAAATGGGAACCGGGTCGTCTTCACAAAGAGGCACATTAAAAGCACTTTGCTCTGTTAAGCAGAGGGGAGACAAGGGAAAACAGAGGGGAGAAAAAAACAGAAGTGAAATGCATCTTAGAGGAACTGTGCTCCTTCACTGCATTTTTATTGTTCTCAGGTGATTTTTGATCAGTTGCACTTAATTGACTTCAGTGGTAAATTTATTGTGATGCTCTTTTGGCATAAAAAAACATACAAAGCAGCTGTAATGTGTCATAATGTCTTTTACTAGCTTTTCTTTAATGGCTGATACTGCTTTCTATATATGCTGGCTTCAACAAAAAAGAACTGGGAGACATCAAAAGTAGCAATGTGAACAATGTGAAACAGTCATTCTGTATGCACTGTGTGGGACTTAAAACTGCGTCATTGCGATGGATATAACCAAGATCTTAACCCTGTAATACACCAAGAATACCTGTGTATCCAGTGCGGTATTTTACAAGGCAGACACACTCCTGTGACGAGAATATGTTTTGTAATTTGTAAGCTGATTTGATGGGGAAGTGAATAGTTTAGCCGGCTATTGATATTATTGCTTGATGGCGATAATGTAACTCAAGGAAAATATCAACGGAAACAGGAATAACAGCCTTTTTTCAATTTTTATGTTCACGTTTGTTTATAAAACAAAACTGAATAAATGTGTGCTTACTTGGAATCATGGATCATGGAGGTGTAATGATCTAGTGGTGTTGTTGGAGCCATTTCACTGACGGTCTTCAACGGTGGCCTTTGTGTAGTGCTGTGGGTAGCCATGCTACTGATGCTACTTAAGTGTAGCATCAGTTGTTTCAGGTGTGGCACACAGCTAGGTCGTTGGTTTTTGACCGTGACTGAGGGGAAAGGTGGTGTGTTTTATTTTGAGAGGTGTATTTTGTTAGTTTGATAAATAGACTGACATAATCCAACTTTAAGTTTTGGCTTTCAACATTTTCTGTCGACAACATAGGATCCACAGATCCTGTATTTGAAGCCACCTTTACATAACTGAACAAAACAGGTATTAACAGGTACATACTCGAGTACGTAGCAGTACCGGCCCGTAGCGCAGTGGATAATTACGCATGCCATCGGCCTGCGGAACCTGGGGTTTGACTCAGCCGGGACGGCTGCCAAAATGGGCGAGGGTTGCGTCAGGAAGGGCATCCGGTGTAAAAAAACTAACGCCAAAATCTACAAGCGGATCATCTGCTGAGCAGCCTGAAAAAGGACAACAACTCGAGTATGTAGCAAAACATACCCAAGTATTGTGGGTAATGTAGGTTCAAGGTTTTGACAAGAAAGTTGAATAAAAGAATTAAAACCTCTTTTGTTTCTACTGCATCCTTTTTGAATGGTGGCAAAGACACAAGTAAGGGAAACAAGGACTTGCTGATGTAATAAATTGATGCAAGAATTGGACAACCTAATCTTCCTCATTCTTTCCGATCCTCAGCTTGTATTTTACTCCTCCTCTACCCACATCTCCTTTGCTTCACCACCCTCTCTCTCCGTGTTCTACTCCCTAATCTTCATTTTCTCTCACCCCTGCTCCACACACCTCCACTTCATTCCTCCTCCACTCACCACATGCCTCCCTGACTTCCTGGATGCAGCCCAAAATGATTCAGGCTCATTATGCAGGACACTGTATGGGGGGAGAAAACTTGAAAGAAGAGAGGGGAGAGAGAAGAGAATGAGAGGGAGCGATAAAGAGAGGAGGGATGGGAAGGGGAGAGAGCTTAACAGCATCTGTTGGCCTCCAAGGTAAGGCAGCCTAACAAACACACACACACACACACACACACATACTGTAAACATGTTTAGCATATTCTAGCCCAGCAAAACTTGGGTTTTTAGGTTTCTGCTGATTAACACATTTCATCACACACAGTTTTGGATATCTGCCTATCTCTGTATGCATGAATGTGTAGGTGTGACCTTGCATGTGTCTAGTCATGCATGTATGTGTGTGTGTGCGTCTACACCTGTGTGTGTGTGTGTGTGTGTGTGTGTTTGTGTGCCAAGTGTTTGCGGACACTGAAGGGGACTGAGTGTTTTCTGACGCCTGTCTAGCTACGCCTGTCTCACTGGGCCATGGAAGTGTCATCTGCCCAGGCCTCAGCGCTCACACACAAACACACACACACACATACACACAAGCATATACACGTGCACACACACACAATCTCACATTCTCTCTCTCACATCAGTGAAGAACAGAGACAGCCCAGGGCTTGCTGTCATCTCATCACACTGTGCAGGTCCGGCCATGTGCGCGTGTGTGCGCGTATGTGTGTGTGTGTGTGTGTGTGTGTGTGTTTGTGTGTGTAAAAGAGAAAGAGAGTGAAGGAGAGAGAGCATAATATTGCCACTAAACAGCAAGTCTGCTGTCTCTGTGGACATTAAACTTCAGGTAGGTGCAAATAAATGTAGAGACATGTATTCTTTCTGAAATCCATTAATAACATCACAGTGGTGCCACAAACTGTCTTAAACACAGACATCAGTGGCCATGTCCCCTAAATCACATTCCTCTGTTTTGATGCTGTCTATAAATTTGTCTTCATAACAATTAGACCATATGAAAATGCCTGGAAAATTACTGCATCGCGTAATTTCCGGCAAAAAGCCTCTTTGTGCCAATACCATTTCTACTCATTACCACCAGACCCAGTGTATTCTAATGGAAAACCCAATTAGCTTGTACGCAGGAAGAATGCTAATGGGGATCACAAAATTCTTGAGTGCTTAACGGCGTGCATTTATGTGGTGGTTGGCTGCACAATTCATTTGGCAACCATCAAGGAGTAATTTGAAAAAAGGTAAGAAACACTGCAGGCTGATTAGAGAAAATGTACCTGTTTATGGGCTCTGAATGCCTGTGATTGTGGAAACCCCTCGCTTTCACTGATCCATTCGGTCAGGAGTTTTCGTAAGGCCTCCACGTTTGACAGAATAGAAGCTCGCATTCATACATAAAACTGTGGTGATGAATTTTGTAAAAGAAATATTATATTAAGTCGGTAAAATTGGCCGAGGGCAGCTAATTTTGCAGTCGGATACATTATAATTGAAATATAAGCGGAACTTGATATGGTGAAGCATTTGGGAGTGACCTGAAACTGTAGCTTTTATAGTTATGGGTTACAATTTACATAACACAGCTGTAAAAAGATGGCAAACAGCAGCATTCTGACTGGTATATCCACTAATATAAACATTTCTCTCTATTGGGTACTGACAAATAGGATGTGTAGTTTAGAGGGCAGATCTGCAAGCTATGGCATAAATAAGCTATTTAATTCTAGTTGGCTGGTAATTAGTTGCTAATAAATGGATTGTGATCTGGGTGCCCTGTGGCACTTTTTCAGAAGGTCAGTGGTCAAACAGTCAGTTGATGGGGTCCTCCTGATAAACTAGAGCTCAGTCGTTAGTCATTACTCACAACTTATGAACTCTTTATAAAGTGCGCCTTATGGGAAACAAGTACCAAGTAAAGTATGTGTTGGAGTATGTCAGACACTTCGTCGCCCTCTCCCTCCTCTCATTATCCTCGTCAGCTGGGTGGCCGGCAAGCATCACAAGTGACCCGCTTCCCGCCTGTGCTGGTTGCCACGGTAGCAGCTGTCAGACATTTCTATTCACAACAGTGAAGGAAGATGGGAGGATGGGGAAAGAGGTTGACACGGGAATGAAAAGACAATGGCCTGTTTCCCATCACCTTCCTCGGTAAAGTAAACTTTCACCTGGGGAGAGATTAAGGTAGAGTGAGGTAGAGGATAAGTGAGAAAGAGAGAGTGTTGACGCATGCCAATAAATCAGATTTTTAATTATCGGACATATGACAAGAAGCTTGTCTTGTCTTGTCTGTCGCTCAGTTTGTTCTGTCTCACCATCAATCATTTAATGTGACTCCCCAATCCCCTTTACCCTTTTGCCTCACACTGTTACCTGTCCATCTCACTCCTTTCCTATCTTTTCCTACCTATCTTTTTCCTTCCTCTCCCTTGCATCCCTCTCTTCTATCTCTCCCACCATACATACATCCAGAGGCATTCTGTCAGCTATACTGGAAGTGAACAGAATGTTACCCTACAAGGCTGACGCCAGCTACCTTGCATTGTGCTAATAACGGCGGAGCAACTAGGAATGCATACATGTCATGTACCAGGCTGCTGTGCTGTCAGCTCACACCCCTCGCAGCAGACAGACAAGAGCGAGAGAACAAGACACCGCTAATTCTCCCTCACTCTCAGACAAGTGGACAGACAAGGCTGTTTTTGGCAAATGCAGCAGATGGTATAGAAGTGTCTGGTTGAGAGAAAGCGTAAGCAAGGGGGGAAGGCGGGTACAGGGTCAGTGAAGTGAACTGCATTAAAGTCAAGCCTAAAACATTTATATTAACACTCACAGCTTGCTTGGAATAAATACAAACTAATCAGGTAGGGAGATAAAGAAAGCACCAAGACTGACAGACGCTCAAGCATCAAGAGTAGATCCAGGAAAACAGACAACACAGTCAAAACCAGTGCCTAAGTGAAGCTGGAATTGTGGCTCATGGCGTTCCGTCCTGTTTGCGTGCTCCCAGTATCCACAGGCCACATACATTATAAAGGGTGTTTTCACTTTATGGAAGCAAACAGTTGAGCTGAAGTACGGTATCAGCAGTAATAACATTTAAGCGCAGCCACTGTTTCCTGCTCTCCTCCGCTCATCATGGCTTGAACAAACACCATGCGTAGATATGTTTTCCCTCACCCTTGTCTCTCTGAACGGCCAATCTTAGAGGCCCTAGATCACACATTCGAGATTTACAGCCACCTCCCTTCTCTGTCTTTCCCCCTTCCTTTCCCCTATAGACCAACTTGACCCCCTCCATACACCACCCCCACGCATGTCTCTGTCTGTCAGTCTGTCTCTAGGAAGAGGAAAGATCAGCGTGCCTGCTGATTTATGAGTGCTTAGCTCTTTAATTCTCTGCTTTGCTAGGCTGGGCCAGTGTGTGTGTGTGTGTGTGTGTGTGTGTGTGTGTGTGTGTGGGAGGAGGGAATCGTGAGATATGGAGGGGTGGAGAGGCATGCGTTGTGTGGTTAGGATGTGTACTTGCTGATGTACTATGTGGGTCTTACTTCCTTCAAATAATTCATGGATGGGTAACCTCACATGCAAACACACACATACACACACATAAACACAGTAAACGTGTTGGAAAGGTGAGTAAATAACTCAAGAGCCATAGTTGGGTCTTGATACTCCACAAACACACACATGCATCTGAGGAACGCACAAGAATAGTATTACATTAAAGCCTTATTTTATTTTCAAAATCTTTTAAAATGTTGTCTGTAAATTGATGGAAGTTTACTTATTTCAAGACACCAAAAACCTTCAATGAGCAATTATTTACTTTTGAAAATTTCAAGATGATTCCACGTAAACACATTCTGCATTTTTTTGGAATCTTTTTTTGCAAACATATATAGTATATATTGCACATGATCTGTGTTATATACGTGCATGATAAGTGTTCCCTCAAAAAGTCCTAATAAAAATAAATAACTTCAGAATTCAAAAACTTTATTTAAACTTACTAAAAATAGTTATTTTGAACAAAAAATAAAAATAAGATGTTAAGATTGAGAATGAGAATAAAGTCGTATTGACATTTCTTGCACTGGGGAACCAATTATGACATGACTGGTCTGCAGTTTAACTTGCAAATCTAGCTCTTGACACATCACAGAGTCAATTCCACTGATGCTGATTCGTAAGAAAGAGAAGTGAGTGCACAAAGCGGTGTTTTGATCAGCACTTCACAGTTAATACAGTTTTTTCCTCAGCCTCAGAGCACTCTTTAATGATAAAGAAGACAACAAAAACCTGAAAACCACCAGTCTCATTGAAATGCTCTCTATGAAACAACTGGATGAGTAGATCACTGGAAGAGAAAGTGATGCCCTGCTGCAGATGTACTGTATGCACCAAGACTCTGCTGTAATCTACCGCCTTGAATCAGGGCTGAAATTCGCTGCTGTGCAATCACTAAATGTGACGGCACATGTGAGAAAGGGCTCATTTTGCACAATTGACTGACGAACCTTTTTGGTTCAGTGGAATTACGGCCTGATTAATCAACCATGATTAGCATTTAGCAAGGCCTCATGGAATGTGGGGCCCTGATGTGGGTCTCTTATTTATTTATATACCTTCACCCTCCCCTTTTTCTCTAACACATTAAGCTGCCAGTCTTGTCGGGCTGACAGGGTCAGCGCCACCGTTCATTACGGGACCAGGGGAAGAGATGAAGAGAGCTCGAAGCTTGCTGGGAGCCTTGTGTTTGTGCCCTGTGCTGCGTCCCTCGTGTGTCTTTCTCTCACTTCTGACAATCAAAATGTAAGCACTTAAACATGTGCAGGTAAATGGTAATGCATTTAAATGGACATGTCATTCCTAGTTAGATTTGACCAATGTGGGTTTATAAAGACTAATGGAACGGGTCACAAAAAACCACTAGAAACAGAAAGACCATACACAACTGAAAAGTGACAGCATGTTGTTTATACAAATACTTAAAATAACCTATGTCATGATTTGACAAGTGACCTCTTATGGTCATGACAGTAATTACTGTCCTTTCTATGCAGCAAAGGCAGAAGCAGCATGACACTGATATATCACTAAGTTTAAGTCTGAGAGTAACTGATCAACAAAGCTTGTGACTTTGAGACAACAAACCACAGTTCACACCCCCGTTTGTACCAACAGTCAACATTGGTTCCTTTTAACCTTGTATAACAATGAGCAAAGCTTTACAGGCACAGGTAGGGTAGATTTTATATGACCTGGTAAAAAAAGAAGACGTGGATTCAATGTGACGCTATGCCCAGAAATAATTAACAGCTACAAAAGAGCAGAAATGTTTCAGTGATCTAAAACATTAATGACAGATGCCAAGTTAGGGTGTCAGTTCTTTGTCTTCATTCATGCAGAAACCCAGTGTAGCAGAGGGTGAAGTACAGTTCCATTGTCTGTAGACACTGTAGCCTCATTTAACGACATCTTCTTACAGCAGTGCTGCTGCGAGGAGTGTCTTTTCAACAAGAGCTGAAAGACACCTTGAAGAACCTAGAAAATAACGAACAATGATCGTTAGGATTTAAGTTAACGGGGTTGGTAAAATCAAACTTTCATTCATTCTTCTTTTTTTTCACTTGGGCAGAGTGCAGCCAGCTGTAAAACAAACGCTGACATGCAGTATTATAACCTCATAAAAATATTATAATGAAGATTTTAGCAAACAGTTGCCTATTAACACTTCCAGCAAACACAGAACATTAGCAGTTATTTGTAATTATATTTCAGGTGACTGAGTGAATGTAAATATGCTTCCGGTCGTTTCTGTTTTGTTTTGGTCTCCACCAACTCCTGCGAATAATATCTGCCTTTTCAGCTGCTACATGTGCCACTATGTCAACTAGCTAGTTGCTAACATGTATGTCTTTGATGGAAAGGTAGTGAACATTAGGTTTATCAGAGCTTTTTGCTGTAAATTACTGACAGGTGTATCTGAAAATAGCAGTGACTGAATCAAAGGGGGGAACAATACAGTCAGGTCGAAGTTTTGAGGGTACAAGTGACTTCTTTCACATTACAATTACTGATCAACTGACTAATTCTGATCATCATCAAAATTCCTGAGTTCGCCATTGTCTTCTTTCTGTCAATGTGTCTGCATCCATGTCAGCTTTGCTCTCTTTATTTCCCCGTTCCCCTCACTCCTCCACAGCTCTCTGAACAGGGCTGTAATAGTGGCGCTCGGCCCTGGGTGGCGATGCAGTGTTCTCTCCCAGGACTTGAGCAGACCTGGAAATATGGCTGCCAGGAGAGGAGGTGGCAGATGGCTGACAAGGCATTTTTACCCATAACGCCCCAGTAAAACTTTAACTCCCAAGATTTAGTGCTAGCGTTCTGCACTTAGCAAGCTGCAGCCGCTGGCATATTTTTTCAAAAGTCCCAAACTGATGGTTTTGCAAGCCACGCATAAACATGCTTTATTGATTGCACTGTTAAAAGATTCAAAGGGTCAGTATCATTTAGCAAAAGACAGTTTTAGAGGACAAATAAAAGCTAGAAATTGCTCAAATGTTGTGGCAGGCATCATTGATTTTTAGAGAAAACAGAGAATACTGAATTAAATTATTCATCATGTCATAATATTGACTGATGACGATGGTAGACAATAATTTAGAAAATGTAAAGGTTCCTAGGCAACAATGGCAATTAAGGCATTTAATTCATCCAGTTACAATCTCTAAGGGCCTGGCTATAGTCATATCTCTTAATTTGTCCAGGACAAGAGCACCATGAAAGTCACATTCACTTGCAAAACTGTACAAAAAGAATGCTCTATGCTCATATACCATGCAGATATTTGGCTATTTTTATATTGACACATGTTTTATGCTAAACTGTGCTAAAAGTGAGGGGGGGGGAATCATAGTTTTTTATCCATCTTACCACTTTAATCAATATTAAGATGTCCACAGAACATAAAGCTACATCCCCTTGGCTAATGTATGTGAAAGCATCACAATGTGGACTACATTACTTGTGCAGGGTTATGCATTGTGTGCTGACTGCAGGGTGTTTGAAGGGCTAATTGGACCCTGGGTGCATGTAAGGATAGCAGGATGACTGGAGAATCTTCAAAGTGCCATAAAGGCACAAAAGAGGCATAGAGAGAAATAGAGAGAGGGAGAAAACAGACAGAGAGACAAAGCGAAAACAGAAACAGAGAGTGAGAGACAGGCTTGAGCTTACCAGGCCTTATGGTGGCACTGAACAGGGTGGCGTTATTGGACTCAGGTGAGACATGCACACATCTGTGCCGACTAACCAGCCTGGTGTGATGTGTGTGAGTTAGGGAGTGTGTAAGTAAGTAAGTGCCTGTGCACAATAATGTGCATATCCCTACATGTGCATATGGTGGCTATATAGCTATATTTTTTTACTGCACACATCTGCCAGTGTCTCTACCTGGGACCTGTAAAAGGGCTGAACAGTGTGGCAGTCATAACCCAGAGCAGCAGACTGAGATAAAGAAAGTCCCTGCCTGATTCCATACACGTCTCCTTCTCAATCTACCATTCAGAACCATCCAATTTTTTTTATTTGAAAAGGTAGTAAAATCAGGATCTTCTGTCCCTCTGCTTGATGAGAAGTTGTGTCCAGAAAGATAATGATCAACAGAGGCAGCATGTGATGACATAGGCTACTGTACCTGCTAAAGCAGCAAAGATAACAATAGCAGCTGCAGAGGCTGTAAATAGCAGCAATGGGTAGCAGAAAGCTGATTTGTGCCCCTTACTCAGTACCAAACAGCTGACAGACAAAGTTAGCTACTAAAGGTGAATATATTGAGGCATTTAGCAGGTAAGAGGCCACATATGTCATAGACATAGAGCTAAAAAGAGAGTGAAGAGTGCAATAGTTCACAAAACGTGGTTGGCGAGACGTACAGATTAAAAACAAATCACCATCATTAGCAAAGCGGAGAGCACAAAGCATTTAAGAAGCGCTTCTAACAATTAAAATGACAAAAGTTGCCGGCAGCAGGTCATATCAGCGGTTACTGATTAACCTTACTTCCATGACTAACTACATGACATTAAACTGTTTTCTGACTAAAATGGTCTTTAGAAGCCGTTCGTCTGTACACAGCCAAAGATCATTTGTGAGGGAAGAACCTCTGTTGCACTGCTGTTCCATCGTGATTGTTTCTGTTGTTCCAACAACTCCAACAGAGTGACACAGCTTCTCTCTCTCTGATAAGTTCACGATTCACACTCCCAGTTGGTCGAGCATCTGGATCAAGTGGCTTATGAAGAGCACAGGGTGTCGTAGGAAGTAGGCTACAGTTATTATGCCAATGTGTCAGATATATATTTGGATTTGGATTGGACTCAGTATCGGCAGGAATTAAAAGGACTCAGATTGGAAACTTCTTTGGGATACCCTTACTCAGTGTTAATGACTGATGTGAGGACTAATTGTGATTGTGGTTAAAAAAGAAAAAGAAAATATCAGTATGTCCGCTCAGAATGTATCAGCTTAGCCACAGTTGTGGTATCAGTAATAGCTGCAGTAAGAGCAGTAACTGTAACGGTATCTATGGCAGCAGAGGGAAGGTGCACCTAGAGCCAGTAGAGGAAGGAACCATTTGTGGTCCAAGAAAAAGCCCTCAGCACATCTCCATTCATCCACAAACAGAGAGCAACGGGCTGGCCTGCTGGCCCCTAGCAGCACCCCAGACACGATGCTTTATCTCCACATATTAACATGATAGAAAAATATGAATACTAGAATCTTATCTCAGCCACATATTATAAAGAGCATTCATCATGAGGCACATAATGTATTTATCATGTCAGCAGCTGCAGGAGATGGTGCAGGCAAGACCCCATTTACCTGTACCAGAGCACGGCCTGTTGTATTGTCCACATCTTAAAAAAAAAAGATTAAGTATCTCATCCATTTTTCACCTCACACCCCTTCCCCCTTTCTGTTGCCATCTTGGATCAAAAATTAACTTGCACTCCAAAGCCTGTGACTTAATAGGATAAAAATATGAAGAAATAGAAAAAAAGACCTCCTTGGGATCTGTAAGATTTACAATACACAGTATATTAAGTGAGTGTGAAGCTGCGATGTGTAGATTGATAAATGGGCTGGAATTACTCAATTCTTTCTCTTTTAATAATTCTGTCATCCTTACCCGCCATTTGACCATTACACTATTGAAGTCATTTTTTGTGGAAATAGGTAATATCATCAGTCATTACAATCATTTAATACATCTATTTCCCCTCCATCCTCTTACTTTTGGTACCTAAGCTGGTGCCAAATCCTGTATCTAGTAGTTCCTCATGGAAATACATTTCAGTGGCGGGCAGTGAAATTGGGCTGCTTGCCATGTAGAACTATATAGGGCAGATACGGGTCGTATACCGTGTACAAAGCTGGTGGGGAGTTTTACAAATTGGACGTGTATGTGTCATTAATTCACTTTGTCTAGATGTTTCTGTCTCTGATTCATTGGCTTGTATACTGTAGAGAGTTTACTATGGGCCGTCTGCCTCTGCCACTTCAAAGGAGCGATCGTAGAAAGTTAAAGAATTGATGTATTCCAAAAAAAAAACATCCAGTGAAATCAGACTTTTTTGCATCTGAATCTGCAGTGCTTCATATTGTTGTATTCCACGTTCCAAGTTGTCAAATCACATAATAAGAATTTAGATACATAAAGACTTTTTTCATAGGCTTATCCTCATTTCATAGCACAGGAATCAGTCTATGGAGCCTCTATTAATGAGGCTCATCTATTAATGAAAAAAAGTCATCATGCAGCTAAAACGTTTAGACTGTAAGGTTAGGGAAGGATTGTTGAGAAAGTAATCAGTCATTAAGTGCATGTTGTACTGTCCATGGAAATGAATATACCTCTGTACAGCAAAGAGGAAAACAACCTGCTGTTGTATCCTTAGTACTTATCATTCATTCATTTATTTAGCTGTGTTGAATCAGTGCCGTTTCTAATGAAATACATCCCCCCAAAAATTATAAAATGAAAATCAATAAATGAAATAAAAGGATTTATTATTTCAAAATGATTATCCTGAGAGCAGCAGACTTAATAACAACTGAAAAGCCAATTTCCCTCCAAAATATGACATCCAATCATGATAAAAATGGCTTATACTGAATACTGCTCTTGACAAACCACATTTCTGTATTTTCTATCATGAGTTTCTTTTATAGTTGTATCACCACAGATTCTTTCCCTGAATATGTGCAATGTCGCCCAGTACCAGCTCTGTTCTCTGTCTGCTGGAGAAACCTCAGATAACACTGTGGTAAAAGACAACATCGCTTTCAGGAATGAGCCCCAGCTGAAATGTTCATTTTGAAATTATTTTTAATTGTTCAAATTAGTAATCTAAACTCAAACCCAGAGCCAGCCAGAGTGGCCTATAAAATAAGTGAAGTCAGTAATGTAGATCAGTGCATGGACGAGTGGATGAAGCTAACCGAGCGCACCAAACAAACAAAGACGACCGTGTCAGAGCTGAGAGAGAGTTTCAAGCTTTGAAGGCTTCCCAGCTGAACCGCCCTGGTGAACCTGCTCTCACTGATGACCTCCACTCTGTGCAGCTTCTTCCTGAAAGAAGAAAGAAAAGAGAACAAGCCAGCCAAGCCAGACAGAGAAGGGGAGCAAGAGGGGTCAATTACATTTCCTCCTAAACTTATCTGGAAAAAGCATTTAGTAGTAAATAAACATATATTGTAGGACAAAGGGTTGGAACCCTGACATGTAATTTAGTGGTGCATTTTCTCCTTTTAATAGTTCATTTAATCTTTAGAGAACTGGAGTATAAATGAATGACGGGACTAGACTGTGCGAGTGAGCCTTTCTGTTCAATGGTGTTTTATTCAAAGTCCCATACAGTTTCAACATGACAGTAATTAATTAATGTTGATCCCTGTATGTGGGTGTGTTGTTCTTGTAGTGGGATACGCAGCTAGAACAGATGGCTACTGACTGCAGCAGGAGGGATAACAGTGTACAGCATAAAGAAAAAGGAGTATGCTTACACCTCCTTAAAGATGTTGGAGAAATGTACACAGTTAATCTTCCTCCCCTTTGATTTGATTGTGCTTGCTAAATACAAGGGGACTTAATCAAGCTTAAAAATAACAAACAAACAAATAAAAGAGAGGTCCTGGGAGAACTCATTAGAAGCCTTGTCAAACTCCAAGAGACTACATAATTACCAAAATAAAAATGCAAAGCTATTTCATTTGTATTTGCTTTTCTTTCTGAATAACTGCTGAACTAAGGTCATTGAAACTTTCACTTTTATCCCTTTGAAAAGTTTGATTGAGCGGGGCGAAGCCAGTGCGCGAGAGGCCTCGTCGGCCTCGTGGCCCGCTCATCTCGGAAGCCTCCGTTTTGCCTCAATATCACGACCCCCCCCCACACACACACACACACACACACACACACGAACCCCACGTCGTTAGGACCATGTCCATCAGTGGGACCGCAGAATGAGGACGATGAAAAACACTGCACTTCCTTCCCTGCATTAAAAGACAGAAAATCAGGGTCTGTTGACAAGGAAATGAAACAAGTTGGGCGAATTCCTATAAATAAATCTTTTTTTGTCATTTTAATTACCGGATCAACAGCGGCTCAGATGAACGGCCCGGCCATCAATCTTTAATTAATGTCACGCTTTGCGGATTGCAGCGATGCTGGGCCTGATTGAAAAATAAGCCCAATGATATTTCTATTAGAGTTTGTTTTATTAATAACGCGTCAGGGCTTTAAAAACATGTCTCAGAGATAGCCAATCACAGGGAGACGATGGACAGATTTTACATTTCGCTCTTGCAGGCTCACACTAACACAGATCTGCTTAATTATTTTTCTCTTGCATAATTTACCCTTCCATAACCCCCCCTAGTTTGTATTTTCACTGTTCAGCATTAACTGGCTCACTTGAAAATGCTAAAATGAAAGCCCCCATAAGATTTTATCATTTGTACTATACATCTATATTTTATTTCATACCTGTTTTATGTTATCACCAGTTTCAAAATACTTTTCAGGCACCTGGTCTCGGTGCAAACTCATACAAAAAAATAAAAAAAATACTGGAATATCACAGTGCCCAGTGATTTAAATAATGTTTCCGAGCTGTTTCCATCCTGACAAGAACAGAATGCTACTAGGATACAATGCACTGTACTACATAAACATTTTTCCATCATCAGACAGGTTGCAGGCACAAATCCTCAAAAGACACCAGCACAACACCTGCAGCCTCATAGCCAGCTGCTCAGTCGGAGAATGGAGGGACATGGAAAAGAAAGAAAGATGAGGGAGGAAGATAGAGAGGGATGCGAGTGTCCTTAATGCTGACAGAGGAAGTTTCTCTCTTCTGTTTTTGTCTTAGCATCTCTATCATCTGGGTTTGGCCTCAATCTCACTCACCAAGAAAAGAAAAACTATAATGAAAACGGCTAAAAGTCGTGAAAATCCGGACAACTTCGATCTTTGGATTCATTTGTGTTTTTTTTGCAAAGAGTAAGCTATCAGTCTATTGTTGTCCCAATAACACCATGGCTTCTAGTTGCATGGTGATGTGTTATGGCCATATGCGAGACATTGAAGATGCATCAGCCTCCTGTTAACAAATCATATTTTCTTTGATCGTGTTTATCAGAAAGATGAAACTGATCATTTTAAGCCCCCTTACAATATTCCCATGTAATATAATATTCCTATCAAGACCTGCAGTTTCTAAAGTCACTATGTTTTAAGATATTCCTACTTGAAACAAGATTGTACAATAAAGACTTATTGAAGGGTGGAGGGAGGGGGGGGGTTAAATAAAAATAGGGCATGAAGCTAATAAGCTACTGCTCTATATTACTTCAAAGGTCGGCGCTGACTGATTTGAGCCTAAGAGAGGTTGCAGTAGAAAATGTGTCAATGTGTAGGATTGTACAGCGTCAATGTGAATTCAACAGCGTTGACATAAATGTATATTGTCAACAATGTGTTTTAAAAGTTTCCTAGTAATATGACTGTAATATAAAGCTCAGTCGGCATCGTGCAGAGTTGCTTAGCATGCAAAGTATGTTGGATGTTCAAGCAGAGTTTCACTTATGTTTCAGAGACTTTTTAAACGTGTTGAATACTAACAAGTAGAAAAAAACACATATTAAAACACAAAACGTCTGCATTATGTTAGGTAAGCTCATATTTGATGTGGTGTGTCCAGTTAAATGATGCTTACATAAAGGAATATTATGCCAAATACTACAGCATATGTTTACAAGAACATTACAGTGTGTGTGGTATCTCGTTCCGTAAGATGTCCCACTGAAGTTGTCAAAAAAATTCCTTTTTGTGCCCCCGTTTCTCTTTTATTTCCTCCTCAAAGTTTTACAAGGGAGTTGTGGAAGTGCTCTTGACCTGGATGTTACGTGTTGTTTGTGTTGTTGGGCAATCTTTCATCTATCCCTCCCAAGATGAATGTTAGCAGTTTATTTTTAAGTCATCAATTACTCAAACTTGGCCCCAGCTATCTCTCCCATACCATCTGGGTGCCACACCTTTCTGTCCCGGGGTCCATGTGTGGATAATGACAACCTTTCGCTTTGCCATTAATTTATGAGCATGCTAAGTCGTTTTTCATGCCTTATCATGCACTGCCATTTGATCTTTCTGTGTCTCCCTTCTGGTTTTTGTTTTTTGTTCTTTTTTTTTGCTTTTCTTTTTCTTCTTTTGAAAGCAGCTTACCGCTGTGTCTGCATGCAACAGCTCATAAATCTTTCACTCTCATGCCCTGTCGCCGTGTTCACTGGAGGATGCGCCGACACAGCTGAGGTTGCTGTTGTCACCCTATTTGGTATAAGTGTTCCCCAAAAAAAAGCCCGGAAAAAAAGGAGGTATGACTGACCCCGGTACCAGAGGAGAAGGAATACCAATCTGTCTAGACAGGGATGAGACTAAGGTGCTGGTAATTGCTCTGAAGGCTGGTGCCATTTTGAGGCTGCATTTCTGGAGCAAAGCTGTTGATGGCTGGCTTTTGTTAATGTGAGGCCCTGAAAAAATGACTGTCCAGTGTCCAGTGAAATTAATTCACTTTAAAGTGTTTTGTAGAAATTCACAGTGTGGCTGTCGAATGCCTGCTTGCTGTGAACAAAGAACATTAGCTGTACATACCCTTAAGGAGGAGAGTGCTCTCCCTTTAAGAGAAAACCTGAAATGTTGGGTGTTGTGTGTCATATCAAACGTTTGGCCCCTCCCACATGGGGAGACACTGTTTTTATCAAGTATGAGAAAAACATATGACATCTTCAGGTATATTATAGACTCTTCTATAGACTTAAACATACGTTTATGTGGACAGCTTGACGTTACATTAAACTTACAAGTTATTGCCTTATTTAGAGATTTTGACTCGTTCTTATCCATGTCCAAAAAATTCTAATTCGGTTTTAATTCTATTAACAAAGATATATGTGTTTTACAGGTGGAAGGACCTTAGAGGAAAAGGAAACTCGTATTCTATAGCATTATTGTGGACAAATCTACCTACGGTACAGTTTAAATGCTGGAAGGTACCAGAGCTCATCCGGACATAAAAAGACCTCCACTGCTTATATCAGTTTGGTAGAGCATGATTCACTTTACTATATTCATATTTTATCCCCCCAAATGTAAGAAGCTTTGGTTTATTCAGTAGCCCGCGACTCTTTTCTTAATAGATACCTCACCAAACCCATAGTTGTAAAAAAAAAAAGTGCGCATATGTTAATAGATAATTAGAAAGAAATGGTTTCAACTTTTAAAATATTATTACATTAAACAATTTTATTTCTAAACTGAACTCAAAATGTAGTGTAAAAACCTATAAAACAGAGATTGGGCTAAAAGATGAGGAGGTGCCGTCCTCTATGTATTTATCTACAGACAAATGACTGTTTGTGTCCGTGATGTGCAAAGTGATGGAATGCTTTGTGTGCTCTCGAGAGGCAGAATGAATGAGAGAGTGATTGTGAGTGTTAAGAGCACATACTGCACCAGCAATACAGCAGCACTTTGCATACGCTATTTTCCTCTTCATCTGGCTGTTATTTTGGTTCCTAATAAAATCACACACAAATCGCCCAAAGTGCTGACAACACAAGCTTCAAGGCCAGAAAGCCAATCCTCCCAGGGCTCCATTTAGATAGCAGCTAAAGGGGATGCTCTCAAACTAGATTTGATTCCGTTGTCTTGTTCCACTTCCACTGCTGCCTGCAATGGCCGCTGTCTGGATATATCTGGAAAAGAAAATCATCTAAAAAAAAAAAAATAAAGTAAAAAAAAAAAAAAAGCAGTGAGTTAATCTAAATCTGAGTCCTGGACAAAGAGTGGGGAGAGAGAGAGAAAGAATGAAAGGCAGACAGAGAGAAGTGGAGAAATGCTCAACATCAACACACTGGTAAACTTATTTGCATCTCGTACCACAGTCGGGGCTATATTTCCCCTCCCAAAATGACACTTTAATTAAACAAATTACTGCGCCTCGGGAGAAGGACCTTCAAGAGTGCGATAAGGCCGGGGGGAGATAAAAGCCTTATAGGCAGTGTTTATCAGAGACGCGGGGGTTTAAACCTTTAATAGGTAATGCCCAGATAAGTAAGCCTTTGTGGTGTTACTGGCGCAGAGATATTTTACACAGAGGAGCTTACCAAAGAAAGGGGGAAAAAGAAGCTGGATCAAACCAACGACTTAAAGAGTCCCTGATTAAGAACAGCAGAGAAAAAGGGGGACACAAAAAAGTGTCCCTTCACTAAACTCTCCCCTTTTATTTATAAGCACATTTCAGTATGCAGAGACGCTACTGAGATTGAGCTCTTACAGTCTTTTCTATGGGTTTAACCTTGGCTAGGATGTGCATATAGGCTTCTTTATTTATAAAAAAAAAAAAAAACAGCACTTGCGATAAGAGTCGTACCAATTTTCATGGATTAACATGAGTGCAAACATTTAATGGCACGAATCCTGGTGGCAGATTTTACCTGTAATATATACACAGACGGAGCTAAGAGCCAGCGTTAAAAAAAGAAACTTTTGGTCTCTGCGTTTCTGATAGTAAAGTATCCATATGTAATATCGACTGGGAAAAGCCGCCTTTATGTGAGTCCGTGGCCAAAACTAAAAGGACATCAAAAAGGGGTTAGATTGGTATTTCTTTTATGCCGAAACAGTTTAAGCTTCTGACAGCGAGGAGCGAAAAACTACAAACATTTAGACATTTTCACAGTACTGACGTTTTTCATTTCCTCTCAAAGCTCTTCTCTTTTGCCGGCGTTATAGCTGCATATTTCATTCATTCCTGCATGATCAAAGGCTGAAAGTACAGCATACTGTATGTCTTTGTGCAAATGTTTTTTTTCTCTATTACAATCTGTGTTTTCATGTGCAACTGTTGCAAAGCAAGCTGATAAATGAAGGTATTTGCAAGACATGGACAGGCACTCATTGCTTCACAAAGCTTTTGTCCTGTGGTGTTTGATACAGCCAATACGGATGACAGAATCTGCATTCATACATGTTACAATGACACATTGATTGCACAAAACTACAACACTACAGCATTTTTTGAAAAAATCAAGAATTTATTTTTGAAAATATCTTTTCCTTGAATATATACTGACTTTTTTTTTGTGTATGTCGGACTGTATTATCAAACCAAAAATGATCAAGTAAATGATTCATCCTGATCATTTCCTGGCTGCTTTCTTCCTGCACATGCCTCCTTACCTCCATACTCCTTCCTAACGTAAATGTTTTCTCCGCTTCCAAAAAATGGTGGTCTCCAAGGCAAACTGGACCTTTGTGGGGAGTTTGTTTTTCACATAAAGAACTGAACTCTTAAAGAACTCAACATTGTTTGACATCTAATCTCAGAACCATCAGCCATCACCTGACGACGATTTAGCCTCTGGGGGTATAGACAGAAAATGTATTCCGGCCCGGATATCCATCGTCCGGATATCCGAGCCAGATGACCAGAATACATTTTGGTTAATCTCTCAAAACAGAAACCTGCATGGAAATATACATACATTTAGAAAAGGCTACTAAAAACTAAACTGACTCCAGACGATGGCCGTTGAGTTCTGAGACTGAATTTCATCCAATGTGTTCCACCTCCGTCCATTTGGACTGCTGTTCAGACGTGATCGGTCAGTACAGCTCAGACTACAAATGGAAACCAGAACGCTCCCGATAGCAAAATCTTGTTGCTTACCAACAGATTCTGCATTCATATGCAGATTATTTCATGCTTAGTAATAGTGGGAAAATAAGAACTGATGACCTATCTAAACAAGTCCACGGAAAAATGGGAGGGTGAATGTACAATGAATGAGTGGATGATGTATTCGATGCACGATATACAGCTGCTCCAATTAAACGTGTCAGCACATGTAAATCAGACTGTATTATATCAATCTTCAAATGAAGTTATTTCAATCAGAAAAGCACATGTTCGCATGTGCCTGTGACTGTTGATCATCATAACATCAGAAGCAGAGGCAGACAATTTTTTAAGTTTTAGTCTTCACTTTCTTTTTTTGAACTTTAGAAAAAGAAAACTGTGATTGAGGGAGTTACATCACCTCCATTAAGCGAGAGAGACAGCAAGAGGAACAGGCACGTTGCTGTAACTGGAGCCAGGATCAACTTGAAGCTCAGAGAAAGAGCTCCCGCTGGCTGCAAAGCCTGTCTGAACACACTTCATGTGTTTTAGGTTAGAGGAGCATGTGGTTAGGTTGGGCTACAAGACACCATTAACTTGGCGTTGTGTGTCAGAAAGAAAGAGAGAGAGAAAGAAAGAAAGAAAGAAAGGTGTGTCAGTGACAACAGTTGGTGCTGTAACCTTCCCAACACACACGGCAAACAAACACCATCTCAGCCACACCAAAGAGCTCTGCAGTAAGTAAACAGCCCCCTGGAGGGACGGGAAGAGTGTTGCAGACTCCAAGATCACTTCCTGTACATATCCCAGCCTGCCCCCACCTTCTGTGTGTGTGTGTTTGTGTGTGTGTGAGAGAGAGAGAGAAGGCGAGGCCTGTGCTGCCCAGAATCCATCCCCATCTCTTCTCCTTGGAAGGGCTGCGGACCACCGTGGAGTGCGTTCAAAGGCTACTGGTGGTTATGGGAAATGATCCCCCTTTGTAAATGTTTTCCCTTTTATTTCCCCCTTTGCTCCTTTCGCTTCAAAGGACGTGCTTCACTCGCTTTCCGCTGAGCAAATCAGGATGCACGGGACTGATAGCTCCGAAATGAGGCAAAGGCAACAGCTGCATATACTGTAGTGCACCGCTCCCCCCCCCCCCCCCCCCTCCCACTATGCTCATTTTCATTTTAGCACAAATCATTTACATTACAATCATGAGCAGTGTTGTTTTGTTTTTCCCTCACTGGGGGTGTCCTCTCTGAGCATTTTGATGAATAGAACGAATGTATCATCAAATGCTCTCCTCCGATCACACATATCCATTATTTAGAAGATAAAAGCACCATGGAAAGAAGAGGGGCTCGGTTTGTCAAAGGCAGCCCTGGGCACAGACAGTTCTCTGCCTGTCACATACCTGCCGCTGCCACTTCCCTTTAGCATAAGCAAGCGTGAAATGTTTACTTGAACACATTTCTGAGGGAGAGCGTGGAATAGAAGCTGGCACGAGCTGCATAGGAGGAACGCCGATGTGACAGATATATAAAACAGGGTGAAAGAGAGAAAGGCTGGAGGATGAGAGAGGACACAGAAAAGTGAGAGTGTGTGTTTTCGTGGATGTGAGCGTGCACATGTGAGTATAAGAAAGTGAAAGAGCAACTGCCACTTGCCATTGTGCCAGCTCTGCAGCGGAGGTGAGTCTTCAGTGTGGGATAAATCCAACCTGATGCACCCATCCGTGTGCCTTCAAAGCGTGCAGGCATTGCCATGCTGTTCACGTCACAGGACAGGCACACATTAGCTGTCAAACTCCTCTTTCATCTCACAACTTCAAAGAGGCCCATTGATTACTCTAAGTGGCCATTACCAAACATCCGAGCCTGCCGCCTCAGTCAAAGGCAACCACTGACAAAGAGGAAGGCAAAATCATCATGAGGTTGAATTTGAAGTGGATGGAAAGGACAGCAACGCACAGACAGACAGACTGAAAGACAAGCAGAGCCAGGCGACGGAGAATCAAAAGGAGATAGCACCAAAGAGGAGAAAACATCACTTGTACAAACAACAGCAAACAATAAAAATGACAAGCACTTTTCAATGTGTACAAACAAGGCACTGTTGTAGAACGTGTGGTAGAAGAGTGATGTGAACACGGGATCCCCTGAGAATCCCCCCCATGATAGCACAAGACAACGGAACAGAGCCGAGCTGCTGTCTGCCGACAGACTTACACGGCGTCTGAATCTGAGAGATGGAGAGAGATGGAGAGTAAGAGATTCAGACAGATACAGACAGGATTAGGCAAAGGCAAGGCTGCATTCACAGCTCCAAAGCACTCCTCACTGTCCAATGTTCAGCTGATGTGCTGTTGTTCTCTGTTCTATTCATACAATGCACATAAAACGCAAAAAAATTGTGTACATGATCCAGGATAAGAAGAGGCAGAGATTTTTAGAAGGCTGGTCCGGATTTTGTGGAATAAAGCCGCCAGTTATTTGTGTTTGGTTAAACTGAAATCTCTGCATTATTAGGCAAAAAAAAAAAAAAAAAAACACCAGCTCATAACTTCGGCTTGAACGTACTGATGCTAGGTGACAAAATTCGTTCACTGAAATCCAAGATGATGTAAGCGACAGAAATATTTTTGTGATGTCCAAAATGCCTTTTTCACATCATCACTTTTGACATGACGTGGCAGAAAAAAGCAGAGGTGTAATTGAGGAAGAAGAAACAGGAAAATAAAGAAAGTCGCGTAGTCAGACTAGTCTTTGGTAGTAACTAGCGTGTTAGGTGGTTAAACAGCAAGATAGTAGGGGGGTCAGACCATTGCTCGGAAAGTGGGAGACCAGCTTCAGCTTTCTATCATTATATTATAGGTGGTATAATATTATGTTAGGTGAAAAGACATCATTGAAAAGATGTTAATTAGTTCTGCAAGATGTATTAGTGAACGTACGTCTGTATTTAAGAGCAGTGTCAACAGACTTGTCGGATGTTAAACTTCCACCCAAAGCTACAGCTGTTAAAATAACATGTAAAATCTGCGGTTAGTGATCGTATGTGTTGTCAGAGATTAAGTCCCAAATAATAATCGACCAACTACATTTATGTGACTTCTTTCTGACCTCCCTATTGATCTTTAGCTATCTAGAGCTGCCATTCTCAACCAGTGGGCCTCAGAGCGCCATCTTCAATGTTCAAAGCGACTTATTTTGTGTACAGTAGTCCCTCGCTATAACGCGGTTCACCTTTCGCGGATTTTTTTGTGTAATTTTGCATGCTTTTTTTTTTACAGTGTATGAACGCGCATTGTGTTCTGCGTCCTGATTGGCTAAGGGACTGTAGACCAATGTCAATCAATCTCCTCTGTGCTGTGTCTCTGTACCGTACAGAATGCGTTCGGCTTGCCAAATTTACATAAATGTTCAATCGCTAGCAGTGTGACTTTTAAGTGCTGCCTGTTTGCAAGACAAACAAATAAGTCAAACAAGAGATAAATGTGAGAAAATGTTAGTGCCTGTCTGAGAAAAGTGTATAAACTGTATGGTGAGGGGTTTTACAGCCTTAATATATATATATATAATAATTGTAAAAAATAAAACGGACTACTTCGCAGAGTTCGCCTATTGCGGGTTATTTTTAGAACGTAACCCCCGCAGTAAACGAGGGACCACTGTATTGTCTAATAATTAACATAAAGAAAAAAAATGTCAAATCAGAACATTTGAATATCACAATGCCAATGGCGACTCATCATCAGGTAGAGACCGAGGTGTTTTGACACTGCTAGCTAGTTAGCGATCCCTTGGGTGCAAGGACACAAAATGGATTGGGTTTTTTGAAGGAAATAGTGGTGCGTGAGACGATCCTGCACCAGCAAGGGCTCCAAGTTGGATGCCATTATTGCAAATCCATGTTTTGTCCTATTCAAAATGCAATTTCTATGTTTGGAACATCTACTGGAAAGAAAAAAATCAACTTTACCGAAGGGGGTTTACAGGGGACGGAGGCTCAAGAGTCGTGTTTCTAGCCAAATTTGTATTGTGCCAGCAATCTGTACCACCGCCATCGAGTAATGTCTTGACAACACATAAAATTATCAAATTGCTACAAGAAGCAATTGAGTGGAAGCCAATGTAATTCCACTTTGCTAGTGTAAAGTCATGGCAGTTGATCAGTGCCAGTATAAAATCTGAGCTTGAAGTCAGTTTTTCACTAACTTCAGTTGCATTATTTCCTTCACTCGATCCATGTGCCTTATTTGCATGAACAGCCTCATACCAGCCACCACAATAACGCAAAGTAATTTTGTGTTGTGTGTGTGTGTGTGTTAGTGCACAGAATGTGCGGCAATCCATCAATACGACAATATGTGTGCGTATTGGTCATCAGAGGGACATTTGGTGAGTAACAGTGTGTGTGTGTGTGTGTGTGTGTGTGTGTGTGTACATGCGTCAGGCACCCCCATCCCTGTGGCAGGGAGGAAACACTGATTTATCTGTCGTCATTAAACTGGTACCATTATTACTTTTCCCAGTTTCAGCACAGCAAAGCCTGCAGCACAACACACACAGACACCTTACCGGTCACCCTACACCTGCAACGCCACCGACACTGCTTGTAGTGGTCACATCACCAAATTAACACACTTAATCGTGTCCAGCTTTTCCACTGCAGTCTCATCGCAGCTCCTCTGCAGGATTTCCGTTTACAGTTTGTGTCGTTGAAATGATCAGTTAAATAATTCAGCACATGATTTTCAGTTCACGAGTGATCTAAGCTCCCACGCAACATTATCTGGTCTGCCGCAGTTTTCAAACAATTACCAAGACAATTACATCGTTGTACACAAAGTTATGTGCACAGAACCAAATAGTCAAAACTCCATCTCTTTATTATTTACCAACAGTAATTAAAGAGTGTTACGATATATACCGGCCCTTTGGCAGACCTGCCCTCTCGTTCAAAATGCCATAACTCTGGTTCTGGTTCTCCTCAACAAACTTAAAAATCCTTTAATATGTAACAATAACGAAAAAATATATATGCAAAATACCTTCAATGTCCTTCAATTGTCCTTTTATCATTAAACTACAAAAGGCGAAGCACACAATGTCAGAAACCATGAAATCTATGTGTCTGTCAAAAGTATATAAATAATGAATGAATGTGCCCATGCTGTGTGCAAAGTGTATGGGATCCTGGAGAGGTCTGAGGTCTGTGAGCTTCTGTCAACAAGTTGGTCTGAGCCAAAGGAAACACAGGTGAACATAATCCATTCTGTCATTCTGCGACCTTCTGTTGTCTCTAACTGTCTCCGTACTCGCTCACGTTAGACGTCCATACAGTCAGTCACAGAGCTGTTTGTCATAACCTGTACCTATGCCAATTGTCAGAGGACATTGGAATTATAAAATAATGTTTCGCAGCAACAAGCTGTAAGTAACCACTGTGGGAGTGATTCTGAGGCTGCATTATGAGGTTTACTTTCCTCATATAGGCTATATATTGCAGTGAGTTGGGATGTTTTACACAAAATGGGATTCACTTAGTATATTTTTCTTACTCATCTATATTACTTAATTATTAAAAAAAATACTTGCAATGCTGATGCATCCACAGTGGGGGACTGAAGTGTGTGTGGAAGGGCCTGGGCGGCCTCACTGCCTGTGAGGGTCACACATGGGCTGAGTGCATCTTAGTGTGTCATGAATACATATCAGAGGAGAGCTGGATCTCTGCAGAGAAAATAAAGATGGTATAGCTCTGGATGAAATGAAATCATTTCTCAAAGCCCCGGACCTTTCCTACAGACGGCACTTAACATTTCCAGGACAAAAGACTAAAGGTGCGAATGCGTGTCTCTTCTTCTCTGATGGGGCTAAATTGCATGCAAGGTTTTCCCCATGACTGAGCAAAGTCAAATATTTTGGCTTTGACATCAAATGTCAGGACACTGGATGTGGCCTATATTTAAGACATTTAAACCGGCCATCCCGATTTTGACGGGGCATTGAACTGTGCAGTCAATCATAGTGTGGGCTGAGTGTGATCTCAGCGTATGACATCACATCCCAAACCATAGTTCTGTATTACTGCAAAGACTGCGCATCAGTCTGATAATATGGTAACACTGGTTATACTGTGATGCAAATGTGCTACAACTACGACAAAGGTGCACCATTTTCAGTGCAATGAACATTTCACAGCATACATATTCTTGCATGCATGAACACAGAGGCACACATTTATTGCCACACTAATTGAGACCTTGCTTAGATACAATGGAGGTGAATGGAATTACATTTATAGTATTCCAATATCCAGCAAAAGTATTTTGAATGAAAAATAAGTACTGCAGTACAATTTTAAGGTGCTTGCACTTTACCCAAGCACTTCCATGTTCTACAACATTACAGTTAAGAGGCAGATATTGTGACTAATTAATTTGTAGTGAAGTAAAAACATGAAATGAAATGTAAATGACACTGCAGTACACAACAATACATTAGGTAGTTAACCTGGTACGACATTGGTGCATCTGTATCAGTAAATCATTAATAAGACTAATTTATCTGCAATAGCTTAACATATACTTAAGTTTAATTTGAAATGCAGGGCTTTTACTTATAATGTGTTTTAGTTGATCGAGTAACTTTGTTGAATTAAAAAATACCACACTGGTACATTTAAGATTTTATATATAAATTCCACAAAAGGCAAAGATAATGTGAACTATCTTTGTCTCTGTCAGAGAAACTTTGCAAGCAGTCTCCAGTCCCATTTGCCATTTGTATCATCCACATATTCCGTTCTCGACCAATGAGAGTGGAATATTCACCCCACTGTCCCATGCTGCACTGCCCTATGCCCCGCTGCCCTTCAGCATACACCAGAGATGTCACATTTGGAGAAGGTTCAACTGCTAGATTGACAGTCGAATCAGGCTCCTTAGACAGAATCGCCCAATATTTGACTATTCAGGAAGTGTTCAGGCTCCTGGCTGACGTTATGTTTTACACAATATTTGATTTGCACTATTGAAATAAGGGCTCCATCTACATAGATGATATAGGAACAGTATTGAACTGATGTAAAGCTGGGGCACCATTATTACATCAGAAAATATAACATGAATTTGTCCACTCAAGACAACTGATTCATAGAACAGGTATGTTCACTAGACGTGAAAATCCACTTGAATTCAAACTTAATCTACCAGTATTCCCCTGAATTATGTACATTTGGGACTATTCTATGTCAATGTCAGTGCAGGATATAGAGCGCCCTCTTTGTAGCCTTCACTAAGTAAGGCAAACGTTTGTAGGCGAGGTGGAGGGTTGTGTAGCACATCTGGCCCCCATGCCACAGACTGGAGTTTGTCCCCAACTACAGCTGTACAAATAACCTCCTTTGCAATTAAACATAATCCTGTGTTTGGCAGAATAATCCAGATAATTTGCAGACTTTTTTTTGAACAGTTTAACAGTTACTATACTCTCTACTGAACAAACAGTATATGGCAAGAGACACTGTGGTTCAATTTGTGATATGTTCCTTTTCAATATCGTCTGCACCACAAACACATCTCAGAGACAAATATACTGACATCTGGCAAATAAAATCAAAATGATGAGCATGACGAAATGCCACAAGATGTATGTGAGAAGGTATATCTTTTCTGGGCGAACTGACCCTTTACATGCAGATTTTGCACATCAAATAACCTCTTAACATCGAAAAATCCTCACTTTGTAGGATTGTCCTCGTCTTGCTATGAGGGTGTTTTGTGTTCATATGAAAAGAAAACACACACACACACACACACACACACACACAGAGTGCATCTCTGTGTACCCGCCCATCCTCACTGCTGCCTCCCAAACTGAAAAACAGATCATAGCTTTTTTCTTTCAGACGTTCTCTATATGTTGTATATGGCAGATCTCGGAGGCAGATGGCACTGCCAGGCATGTATATATTTTATGTTCCTACCCCTCCCAGACTGAGAGGCTTGGGACGCTAAAAAGCTCGTAAAAAAAATCAAAGATCAGCGGATAGAGCTAATAATATAATCATTGGGAACACCTGCAAAGTTGCAGATGGGTGATTTCAGGCCGACGCTTCGTCAGTCGCGAGGTCCCGCCCACCCATATGGAGAGCTGGGGCAACGGGGACACTGTCACTCATCCTCCCTCTCTTTCTGCGACACACACACACACGCACACACACTCAAACAGTATTTTCATAGAACCAAGAGCTCGACTAAATTGCATGTACCACTGTGTGAGTCATTATGTATCTCTGTCTGTGTAGATGTATATACAATTATTCTAATGTTCACCAACTCATAACCAAGGCCAGTATTCTATTAAAAAACATCTACTTGCCAGTTTGAAGCTGATAGGACATAAATGTACCAGCAATGCTGCTCTTTGCTCAGATTCTACTTCATTATTAATGAGCATGTTTTCCAGTATCATGTTCATTTCAAATGCCTGACCAGGGAAAATAATTGCAGTATGACAAGGGAAAATAATTCTTAACATCCTCAGGGTTTTCACTTGGTAAACACTGCAGTAAAACATGCCTAACCCTGTCGTAAAGGACTTGTTCACCCATCTACATGACTTTTAAACCTATGCCTTTCATTGGTAAATAGTGTTTGCTCGCATTACACAAACCTTTGCACACTATTCCACATATCTTTGCCATTCTAGTGTCAGGAATTAGTGACAGCTGCGGCAGCCACAAACAGTGCTGGGCTTTGAGGTCATATAGGTGCATTCTGGCTACTGTTGGAACTGCAGGTCATGGGTCATAGAAAAGTGCCACAAAAGATTGGTGGTTCTGAATATTATAAGTCTTTGAATCATTAGGTCCAGTAAATATTTAAAAGTCACATACCAGCCAGTTGTTTCCATGCCTTTCTTTTAAAAACCATTTTCTTTTCCTTGATAAGACGGTCAAGGGACATGATTTAGCAAAAGTGTATACCACAGAGGTTGCTAACAAGGAACGAGATAAACTGATGGTTGGACAAGAGAGCCAACTGGAAGCCAATGTAGTTTAGTCCAAGGAGATATGATAAAGATCTAAGGCAGCTTCCACAGGAAACGGTCACTCAGTTTTTGGCACCTGTATTGTGTATTGATAGTCACTGCGGGAGGAGCCACCCAGAAGTGGTCCTGCCAAGATAGAGGACGACTATAATGTACCTGGCCTGTGAGCCCAAAAAGAGCATGAAGAACTTCTTTGGCAGATGTTACTGGTGAGCAGCTTTCACTGAAATGAATAGGGTGCTTTCTTCAAACGCAGTGTCCAATTCTCTTAATACATATACCGAGACAATCCTATGTTTAATCCTCTATAGAATATTTCATTTAAGGAGGAGGCCCAGTGCCACGACTTCATGTGCTTTGTCCTTTGAAAGAGGCATCATCTGAAATTGGACATGGTTTACAGTCTGTAGCAGAAGACTCCATCCAATGTTTAGTAGGTTTTTATGCACATTATGAAATTAATTTGCTTCCTTCTGACCCAGTGATACAACCTACTGAAAACACAGTGACAATGTTACAAACATTTTGTTTCAATTATGTTATTTCCTCTCTGGCAGGGTTCAGATTCTTGTGTAAATGCACTGGAGACTTGTGTCCAGAACTTATTCACATTCATGCATTGATTCATTTCCTGTACACAATACATTACTTACACCAACATATATTTACTGTTGCTCATTTTTAAAGTTAGCAATATTACAAAAGTTAGCATGAACACAGTCACCTCTAAAGCACTCTTAAGAGCCCATCTTCATCGGTTTCTCTGATTTTCTTCATAGCTTACCAAAATAACACTCTCTTTGTGCCTGCACTTTGCTCTCGCACTTTCTCTCTGTCACTCCACAGATGCATTTCTTTGAAGATATCTGGAAAAAAGTAAACTCACAGCTCTGAGGTGTCATCAAGTTTCATTGCGAGGCACTGATTTGGTTTGAGAGTTACAGGATGGTGGAAGCGACCGCGTCTCGCTGTCACTGCATGATAAATGTGACACGGTTTAAAAGCTTGAAAATAGAAAAAGGATCGCTTACAGAGCTAATGCTGAGTCAGTTAGCAAACAGGTGGTCAGCGTGGAATTTGTAAACCAAATCTAAACAGAGAATTGCTTTTGCATACTTAGTGTTGTTGAGGAAGGCATGTTTGATATGTTGTATGTTGTAACTTAGCTGCCCCAAAACTATGGAATTCTCCTCCTCCTGCTGTCCTGAGCCTAACTTAACCACAAGGTATTTTCTTATGAATCCTCATATGCTGTTTGTTGTCTCTGTGTGCATTGTGTGGCCACGTGCTTTCACTATTATATTTTATTTCATAGAATTATTTGTTTTGTTTGTGTGTGTTTGTCTCCTTTCTTTTTTTTCTATTTTCTTTGTCTGCAGAGTAAGTACTGAGTAAGTTGAGGTATAGTTCCCCATCATTACCACTAGAGGTAACTAAAGAGCAATATGTCGCTGATAGCACAATTACTATTAAATAAAGAAGAAATAAAGAAGGAGAAGGTCTTTTTTTTGCCAAGAGACGGAAAAAAAAATGCAATAATTGATTCGAAAATTAAAAAGATTGTACTTTGAAATAGATGTGTGGTTCTTCATCTGATGGCTGCCAACAGTGGACACACATAGACTCATAACTGTCGACTCAGCATGCATCGGTCCACTTGGTCCCATCTACACTCCAACACAGTGACACATGCCAGCTGATTAGTGGCTCATTGCAGTGTCACCACAGTATATTTTTATATCCCGGTTTGTAGCGCATGGGGTGCTGGGCCCTGCTGCTCACAGACCACTGACAGGTGTTAGAGTCAAGGACAGCGCTGTCACTTCATATTAACAGACACATAAATCCGGACAGGAGTTAGGGGAACAGCTAAAGTTGACTGCTGATATTTCTGATTCTCTATCCAGGTTGACATAAATCCAACAAGATGAGTGCTTTCTGTCTTGTTTTCAATCTGAATGCACCCCAAGATACCTGTCTAATGCTACAAGTTATTATAGAGACCTTCTACCATATGTGCATACTGCACAATGAATGTTCACACTGCAACATGGAGAGGCGTCACACCTGAAAGTGCTGAGACTTATTCCTCTACTGTGGGACCACATGTCTATATGCTTCAGTCACTGGATGATTTAATATGATTTCATGGTGTCAGGAAACTGTATTCCTGGCCAATGTTCAACGTCCACAGAGCTTCAGTGACTGCTTTGGTACCATCCTCCATGTATGTATGGATTCACAACAACAATTCTATGTTCGCACAAACACAGATATATGCTTACACGTTCTTTTTCAGATTTCAGAAAGTCCTGCGTATGCATGGTCCTGTTTCGGAAGTCTCATCCACTGCAGAACTGGGTGCACATGCACGCAAAGTTAGCCATACTGTAAATTGATGATTACGTGCACTTCGCTACATGACTTTTAAACCTATGCCTTTCATTGGTAAATAGTAAATGATCAAAATAGCAATAAAACATCAAATTAAATGTTAAAAACGTTTAATTTACATTTTACAAACTACTGTGTACACAGTAAAAATACATTTAAAAAAATCACACAATCAGCCAAAGCCATGAGAATTCATCCTCTAGGAACCATGAATGTATGTACAAATGTTCATTGTGATCCGATAAATAGTTTAGATGTTTTGATGTGAAATGTTCCTAGCACAGCTAAAATGTGATTAAAATGAAAAGTGCTGTGTATAAATCATCCAGAGTGACGTGACCTTTTCTTTTCTGGATGGAGGTGTTCCTGCCTAATATTTTAGATGTAAATCTTCAACGCTGCACGTACAGACTTGGCCTCCATTGTATTGGGATGGGGGGAGACGGAGGGGTATGCCAAAACCCAAACAATTAAAACCAAAACTATGTGCCTGTCTTGAGACCACTACATGGAAATGAAAACATTTATTTCACTTTTTTTCCCATTCATCCACCCATCCATCTTCTTCTGCTTATATTGCTGTTGCTTATGAAACTTCATTGGCTACAGAAATGTACCTTGGCACTGGAAAAGGCAAAATTTCAGTTCCTTTCAGGTTCATGCATATAAGTAGCAATAATTTTGCAGCACACAATGAAAGCAGAGTAATACTATTCTTTTCTTCTGAAGACTGAGCTTTTATGGATAACTTTATATAATGTCATATGTGTATATATATATATGTGAGTTTCAAGATATGATTACTTTTAATTAGACAAAACACATCTTATTGAGAAAAGCATTGATAGTTTGGATTTCTTATAAGTGGGCTTGTGTGAGGTACTTATCCATTTGAATACCTACAGTAGATGGCGGTTTGCACACCCAAAGTGTGGAGAAGCAGACAGGAGTCAGGACACAGATGCTAAGCTATGTACAGCTGTGGACTGGGTCAGCAGACAAACATATTTTAACCAATTAAAAATAAAAATCGGTTTAAGTGTATGCTATGATTAGAATATTGTCTATTGTCAATGGAGTCTGGCGGCTTTGAGGAGAGCATAGATGAGTGGAACTGGCTGTCTGATGGCAAGGTGAAGCGGTGAAAATATTCTAAATAGCGTACATTTTAACTGATATAGATTTTCTAAGTTATCCTTATACATAGTCTATCATTCAACAGAATGTTCCATATCAGCGGCAGCCATTTTGGTTGTTTATGAACATTTGTCAGTGGTGCTCCTCTGGTCAACAGTTGTGATTGGCCTGACCAGCGCAAGATCGGCTCAAAATCTGTCTGAATGGGAGGGAGGATAGATAGATAGATAGATAGATAGATAGATAGATAGATAGATAGATAGATAGATAGATAGATAGATAGATAGATAGATAGATAGATAGTTGTCCACTGCTCGGTTGTTGCAGTAATTAGAAAGGCTGCGACATGCATTTGCAATGTCCTGCTAAGGCCCCGATCACCAATAACAGCATTTATTGTTTTCTAATCAGCAGCCCTTTGGCTGCTCCGATCACTCAGTAAATAATGGAGATGTCAATATTGTCTCGGTCCTGTGACTCTGGAGCCCACTCACGCACCCACCCTTTCTTGCTTGCTCTTGCTCACCACTATAAAACAGCCTCATTAATCACACATTACGTCTGAAAAGAGTTCAGACTGTCAAGTGTTGAAAACTTACACACACACACAGCCACAACGAGATGCACACGCGAATGCATGTTACATAGACAAGTAAAACTTACATATATACATGCACGTACACATATGTGCACGGTCTAAAACAACCACAGAAACGCAGGAAGACAGGAAGAAGAAAAAATGCTCCACTTTTCTTTTTTCCTATTCACACACCACCCCCTTCCTCTATACATTAGTGGTCAAGCAGCCAAAATGTCGTCTCGTCAGTGAGGCAGCTCCATTGATTAGCACTTCCAGCTTCTGTTCTGGCCCAGGAATTACCCCTCTAATCTTGTAGTGAGTTATTTACTGGAGACCAATCAGCCTGATCAGATGAATTACCCTCTTTGTAACTGCCGGACGCCCGAAGAACTCCAGCAACACACAAACCCACACATACACACAGGCAGAGACGTGTTAATGCACACATGCATTACAGAAAGAAATAAATAAGGAAAAAAAAAATTCTTATTTGGCTACAAATCCTGCGAGCCACATCATGTCCTCTTTCTATTACATCATCTATAGGCACACATATGCGCTCAGTGAAGGAAGCACTCTCATCCATGGCCAATCAAAACTCAGTATCTATTAATCCCAAAACTGATATAATATCATGTTTCATACTGACAGTCATGTTGTGCTCAATCATTACTTTTTAACTGCTCAGTCCTGACCACCAAAAACAACTGGCATGCCAACACTGCAACTCTGATGCAATTACATTTGAGGAAACACCACTTAATTCCACATATGCAGTCGTGGTGTACAGTATACTTTACGATGGCCTTTCAACTCCCCCTACTGCCACTAACCATTCAGCTTTGTTCTACGTAATTGGCCACATAACCACATGAAAGCTATATGTTAACTTGGCAGGAAGTGATTAAACATTTTCCCCTGTCAGGCTGTCTCACTGTTTCACAAGCTTAATGAGATTTAGGGTTTAGAGAGGGTTTGGGGATGGTCAGCATCTGTTTGGTATATGTGTGTGACTGAATGTGTACAGTATACATGAGTTTGTGTCCACCTGTAATTTTTCAGAATTTCCGCAACTGATTAGAGTTCAGAAATGATCCCTGTTGAACCTCAGAACTAAAAAGAATAACGCAGAATAGAACACAATAGAAAACAAGGATCCTCTCTCCCTGACTCCCATTTCATTTTCTCAATCCTCCTCCTCCACCTCCTCCTTCTCCTCTCTCATTCTGGAGGGGAAACAGCGGTGGCGACAGGCGAAGCAGAAACCCATTTTTCAGTTTAAATGCCAAGTGGTTATGTAGCATAATATTCAGTCAGAAATTAACCATCTTTCCCCAGCAGCATGTCAAGACGTAGAGACTGAGAGCTCCGACTGAGGCTAAAGGGGGGGTGTAGATTTCTCCGGCGCTGAGTTTGAATTATCAACACTAGCTTTCTTTAGCACTACTGCAGAGCAGTTCTTCAGTCACATTGCATCTGAAATAGCTGGCAAATGTCTGGAGCGCTTGGGGCCAATGCATGTGTCACAGAGAACATATCCTCCGCTTTGTATTTGGGTTGCTGTAAATGCAGCAGTGTTTTAGGAGTTAAATGGTTTGAATGCATTGAAATGAAAGGTGACCTAAGGTGATTAACAGTGCTAATGTGGCATACACTTTAATGGCAATGGTTCATAAAGATGGTTTGACCTTTGAATCCCCAGAGCAGTCCCACACTGCAGTGCATGGATGTCTCCTCATCAGGACAGCAGAAACTCTACAAAGACAAACTTACGTGCTCAGACAGCGACTTGGCCCATAGTAATAACTCTTGAAACTTATTTGATGAAGTTGATGTTCTTGAATGATTCTTTCTATTTTTAGGTTGTGACCACATGGTTAAATGCACTTAGTGCCAGCTAAATAAATGTAATGTAATGTAGCACTGGAGGATAAGGATTAAGAGTGGCCTCAACTATAGTTACCCCAGAGGGACACATGACCCATGTGGTCTTTTGAACTGACTTTACAATTGTCCAAATGTTTTTGGCACCTGCTTATCGTGCAGCATATCCCAAAATGCAATACATGAGATGTGTGGTTAAAGCAACAAATTAACTCTTTCCAAATCAGAACAAAAGAAGAAGTCTTAAGTTTTGCCACATTTTCTATCATAATGTGATTGCTTTGCAAATGTAATACAATGCCCTTGTTCAGGGGGAACTTGCACATCACCCCCTTAGTGTCCGCCCAGGAAACCTTGCGCCACATTTAGGCCTTTTGATTCCTCTGGAGCAGGAAGGGGATCGATAGAGGCTTTCAGAAGCGGCTCCTCCATCCATTCCCTTGCGTTAACGACAGCCATAACTCACTAGGCTGGCAGGAGGGGAGGTTCATATATATATATCTCACCCCCAGAGCTGTGACCTTTCTGTCTCTTCACTGACAGCTCCTACAGAAAAAGGTGTCAATTAATGACATTTAGAAAATTTCATATCACTCCCAATAACTCTGAGGCTTTTTACAGGAACTCTTCTATTGGCACTGAAGACTTGTGTGGGTGTTGGCAAAGGAGGGAGAGAGACAGAGAGTGGGGGGGGGTGAGGGAGTGAGAGGAACAAACAGAGACACAGACAAAGAGGACTCCAAGCCACCATTAATGTCACTTGGTTTCCATGTCATCATTTTAAACTCAGGATGGTATAAAGAGCAATACATCATTCTGATTGTGTTCAGAGTGATCTATTAGTCATCACAGATTCCTTTGTCCGGTCTCTTGCATGCCGCTAGCTTTTTTTCTGCAAACAAATAGAATATGTTTAAGATTAAAATATGGTGCTTGTGAGTATGATGCTGCTGATGATTCAGGAATACCATAAGGTCCTTCAGTACCTGTTAGGTTGGTCTTTTCACCCACTGGATTTGAGTATGAACCTTTTCCCTTTTCCTTTATCTTGCACACACCAGTTCCATACCACTGCAGTTTATGATAGAGCGATGCAATGGTTACCTTCTATTGTTCAGGAGTAAACAGCCGGTGGGTGACATAACCTTTCATGTAACGCCAGACTGTACGTAAACAAATAATTGAAGCCCTTGACCCCGTCCAGTAGCACCGTGCTGTAAGTACAAACCTGACATTTTGATACTGCTCCGGGGGCCCCCTTCTACCAGTTATTTTTATATTTCAATAATCCATGACGGCTGAGGGTAAAAAAAGGAGGCAAGGTATATGTGGAAAGCGTGAATGATTAAGATTGTCAAACTCAAATAATGGACTCAGACGACAGACTATGAATCAGGTTTTGTGACATTTTCAAAAAAGCCCGGCACGCTATGTATGTGAAGGCTGGATTTTATAGCTGAAACCACCCATGCAATCACACAGCCACACACAAACACACACATTTTTCTGTGCCCCAAATGCCATTCATTCATTATTAATATATAGTATATTTATTTATTTCAGGCCTTCCTTCCTCAGCTGCTGAATGTCTGTAACCTTTTCAGTACAATATCCGCCTCTGTTTTGAGGTCCTGATAATGATATCTGGTTGTATGTGTGTAGACCGGCTAGGACAGCCACCAGTGGGAAGGTCAGTGGATGATGGTCATTGAATTTGCTGTGGTGAGAGTATACTAATGCAGCAATGGACAGGCAGTTAGGGACTGACAGCTATTGACAGCGGTGAGGGGAGGAAGCCACAGCGCGGCCCCTAACAGTAGAAGGAAGGCGCTTGTTGGCCCGGCCATTTCAGTCGATGGTTATCTTCTGCCTCTGCACCCTTCATTATTGCCCCCGCCCTCTGGTTGGCCCTCCTCCCTCCCTCTTTTTTAGCGTTCACATTTTAATCATCGGCGCTGAGACGTTGTTTGCTGTCACCACCACTGAATTTACAACACCATCAACAGCATTTGCATATTGCCTAATATGGACATTTCAATTGAGTCTGTCCCTCAACTGCTGATGGCTTGTGTGTTCCATGGTTGTTACCCCCCCTCCCCACCACCACCACCACCATCTCTGCAACAATGTCCAGATAAGAACGATGAAGTTAATTCCTGACCTCTGGGTTGACTTTTTCCAACCAACTGTCATTTGCTTTGTATCCGTGGTGCTTACACTACAAACAGTGCATTACATGACCTCATGCCACTGCAGTCCTTGTTAAATGTGGAAAATTAATGAATACAGGGAGTTTTCTTTTCCAAACCATAGTTTGTGTGTTAAAAGAATAGTTTGACATTTTGTGCTGACTTGCTTTATTGCTGAGAAAACGTGATACCATTCTTAAATCAATAACGAATAGGAGACACTTAACTTAGCTTAGCATAAAGCACACAGACTGGAAATGGACAACCAGTCAGCCTGGCTTTTCCCTGGGTAAAAACGGCTAAAGGTCACAAATCAACATATCTTGTTGGTTTGATCCCTACAAAAAAACTAAGTTTAAAAACTTAAGGTTATGGTTTTACAAAGTATTGTTTATACACTGGTTTTCCAACAAGATGCATGTGGATTAGTGAGCTCTAGATGTGCTGTTTTTCTTGATTTCTTTTACCTTTTGGACAGAGCCAAACCAGCTGTTTCACCATGTTTTCCACAGAGCAAGTAGGTATGTATGTAATGAAAACAAAGAAGTAGTAGTACCAAAGCACAGTAGCATTCAGATTGAGTGTCATAAAGAGGACATGACCATGCTATTTCAGCTTGACCCAAGCCCCCGGTGGTCAGATGGTCTTGAGTTTTATGACGCATTTCTCAGTCAGGAGAGGTGTTTTTTCAGTGAACAGAAAACAAGACGGTATCCTGCCGTTGTGCATAAATTACAGAAACCTGAACAGGAAAACCTGTCCCAACCACCAAGTGCCATGGAGATTTTAGGGGATAGTTCCTGGTTCTATCTCCTGGGTCAGGGAAAAGCTTACCACCAGGATTTTTTCTCTGAATAAAGGGGTTGACTGCATATATATTCCATATAAACCCACACTCACATTCACACCTATGGGCAAGTTAGAGTCCCCCCTCAACCTAACTTGGGAGTTATGGTGGGAGTAAGCCGGAGTACCCAGAAAGAACCCACGCAAACATGAGGATAACATGCAAACTCCACACAGAACACAGCAACACAGCAAACCAGCCGGCTGGTAGATTCGAACTTGGAACTTCCTTGCTGTGAGGCATCAGTGCTAACCACGGCACCACCGTACTGCCCCCACCTTTTAACATTATGTACGAATATTCTGTTGGGCTCCACAATAAAATTTGTACACCTTAACTGGACGACACACTGGTTTTCAGTAAAACCTTCGACAGCTGTGGACGACATGAAAAAAGTGTTGTAAGACCTCAGTAACCTAAACCTCAGGTAACTTCCCTTCTTTTGGATAGAATAGTCTTCACAGAGGACAATAGAGTTGATCAAGCTAATTTTGAAGCAGTTAAGGAGTTAAATGACCAATAACTTCTGGAGTCTTCATTTGTTACCTGACAACTGCCTAGAAATGTGTTCATTAGTGGGCTTTTGAGGTAGGCTGGCAGGCTGATGTTGTTCCTTCTCAACAGAGCCAGGCAAGCTTTTCCCCCCCGTTTCCAGACTTCAGGCTAAGATAAGCTAACTGGTTCCTGGCTCCAGCTTCTTATTTACAGTGCAGGCAACTCTCGGCAAGAAAGCAAATAAGCTTATTTCCAAAAATGTCAAACTATTCCTTTACTATGTTTGCACACAGATTTTGTATATTTGTGATTTTTTTCCATTCATTTTACTGGTTTGTAATCATGTTCAATCAGGAAAATATAACCATACCCCTAAAGGATCTTTACCCTGCTCCAACACTCTCTCTCCTCCTCTTGTCCTTAGCTGCATGTTGTTTTGATACACAGCTGCCATCTGTGTGAAATATTAATGCAGTGGGCTGATTTGGGGTGTCGAGCAGTGTCACTCATTTGGCTTTTAATCATGCGGCAGCTTGAGAAAAAAGGAGGGAAAATAACTTCCCTTCCTGGGTGGCTGTCAAAGTCTTCCCAAAGTCATCCGGCACGTAGGGCGTCATGCCTGTCGCCTGTCTCTCCCCTCATTGACAGCTGCATTTTTGGCTCGTCTCCGAGTGGCTGAGCGCTTTCACGTCTAGCCTCACTTTCAGCCAAAACAAGGACGCCAGCCATGAAAATTTAAATACAACACCATTTCATCGCTTACCCGCACATAGGCCCTCTTTCCTGAGAGGGACAAATTAAGAAGATGATAAAATTTTCAGTGCATTTCAGTGAAATTGGTTGCATTTGGAATAACATTTGTGATTTTGATGCATTACAGACTGCTGACAGTGATAAATTAGTTTGCCAGTTCCTGAGATGTAAAGTGGCACCGTTGTGTGTGTATACCATGTGAGTGTCACACCACGGGCCACATTAAAGACTTGAAAATGCAATGGAACGTTATCGTGACACTTAATGAATTTCTTAAAACTATCATATTTAAAGATATTTTCAGTTGCTGCAACACTTCCCACATGACAGAAACTGGTTTCAAAGGCACAAAGGGTCCAATCTATGATTAATGCGATCGCATTTATAATTCAGCTAAATAACATAAGCATAATTATTACATTAATCAGCAGACTCCGTTGACAGCAATAATGTTTTAGTGTATTCAGTATGGTCAACTCT
The DNA here is from genome assembly GCF_042242105.1 of Pempheris klunzingeri. Classification (NCBI taxonomy): domain Eukaryota; kingdom Metazoa; phylum Chordata; class Actinopteri; order Acropomatiformes; family Pempheridae; genus Pempheris; species Pempheris klunzingeri. The sequence continues at coordinate 31,047,104 of NC_092012.1, read as the reverse complement.
GGGGTGATTTTTCACATCTATATATCTTTACAAAGCAAATAACAAAGGAACTTGAGATACCTGCTCAAGGAGCTGTTGAAGGAGTGACAGGATTCATATATCTCACCCACTTTTCTTTAGAAAGTAACTGATCCCCCCCCAGCCCATTATCTGGATTTTTAATAAGGGCGTCTAATTAATATTTATAGTGTAATTGCCTGTTTTCTACTTTATTTTCTTGAAAAAGAAGTAACAAGGCTAAAATACTGTTGTTGTTAATTAAGACAAATGCATTAATTATTAAAGATGCAAACATGTCAAGCAAGCATAACTAATTATTCTAGCGTGTTAACAGTTGTTTAATGTTAGCAGCAGCTGAATTATTTAGAGCACATGTGCCATATTTGGATTGTTTGAAATGTGCCGTGGTAAGTGGGGTGAAGAAAGTCGCAGCAGGATCTCAGAGAAGCTGAGGAAAAAAAATAGCGCTGAAAAAACTTTTACAGATGGGGCCCACCTAACTTTAATTGCTCATTACAGGTGAATGCGAACAGGATGAGGAGGTGGTAGGAATCTATGGTGTTAATTTAATGCACTACAAACTGTCAGGTTTTGGCCAAGATACCGCAGAAGTCTTTTTCTGAGTGTGTGTGTTTGTCATGTGTGTGTTTCTTTTTTTGTATTGGAGGTAAAGGCATCAGGGAATGAAGATAACTGGATGTGACAGCAGACAATTTATGTTGTTATGTCTTAATTGTCACCTGATGTGCATGCAATCTGGAACGCTGACAAGAGAAGACACGTCCTCTCGGTGGAGTACCAGGATGGTTTGCGAAGACTAGCAAGTTTGATGTGATCAAACGTACAGTGAGATGGATTTGACCAATTTAGGCCTTATAACCAAGTGTGATGTCTGTCTGTCGCCTGTGACTGACCAATCACAGGCCTGTCACTGAAATGTAACTACATAAACCATATGCCACCTGCACAACAGGATCTTAGTAATCATGACACCTCGCCACCTCACACAAATACCTGCATGCACACACACACACACACACACCCAAATCTTGATGCAGAGTCCAATTAAACAGCTTTAATAGAAATCGCTATTGTACCAATGGTTTTATCCCATAAAAACTGTCATAAAAAAATTGTCAATTAGCTGAGAGCTGAAGTAGCTGTCACTTTTAATCACTCTTTGGTTGTTGTTTCCCACTTCACGTTAACTTCGAACACTGTGATATCTGTCAAGTCTGATGGGCTCCGTAAAAGTAATTACACAAAGCTCAGTGTAATCATCATTATATAAATCATGATATAAACATCCATATGGTCTGCCTCCCATCAGGCACATATAAGGCTGCATTCTAAACACGGCACAATGCAAAGAATAGAGCATCTGAAGTCTCATCTCAGATACGTTTTTTTCAACGTTTTTTACCAACTGACTGATTGTCTTGACATATGTGACACTTGAGGTTGTCAAGATCATCAACCCAAGAGAACTAGAAGTCAGGAAATGATGCACTGGACTTGTATTAGAGGGTATTAAAAAACTAATTTATTCAAATGCTGCATAATTTCTTTTTGTTATATTAGCAACTGGTTGGGCACAAACATATAAACAGTATGGTCTGCAAAAAAAAAAGCATCAATGTGGAAAGAGGAATGCCTTTTTGGTTTGAAATTGCAGATACAAATATGTTCTAATGCATATTGTGGCAAAAGCAGTCTCTCAAAAAATTCAGTCTCTCTAAAAAACATTAAATGTCTATGCATATTTCAAACGTATCACACCTATAAATATATATCAAGAGTCCAATGACCCTCATCTTATTGGAGTTGAGAGCGGTACCTTGATCTGAGGTGCTGAGATTGAAGCCAGGTCTCTGTAAATATGTGGGCACAAACATTCTGTTACTTAGTCAGCCTTTCATCCCATTCCATCACTACACCTACGCAGGTAGGATGACATTAGCCTGCAAGCTTCTGTCGATATTTCAGTTGAACAATTTTTGAATGTTTTAAGATAAAATTGTGGTTAAATCTAGTATATTTCACCTTTGACTGTCAAAGTGGAGCTCATCTATTCCTGGTAATATTTATTTTGCTGTATACTCATATTGACAGCGCTTTACTGTATGTGCTATAATGCTTGATGATGTTTAAAGATTTTGGTCTGGACTGTCCAGTCATCCCATTAGGAAACCGTTCAAGTTTTATAGGCTGTGAGAGGAGCCATTGTGACTGGCATTTTTTTTTTTTTGAGCTCCTCCTCATCTCCATCTGAAGGTATTGTATTCCATCATCTTCATCCTGCTATAGATCTTTTTCTAGATTTTGCTGTGCTGCACCAGAGATGCACTTATGCCCTTGGTCAATACATGTTAAAGAAAAAAGAAAGAAAGAATCGGTCACAAACCTTTTACTTTTAAGAACTTTTTAGAAAACAATACACAAATTATACTATCAAACTGTGGGTCATTTTCCTTGATGCAGTAGCACAAATCGCCTCAACTAATTAGTACACACACAAAAGCACAAACTCTGCTCCATAGTATGATTTATAAGCTGATTCTGACCTGTGGGCACATGACAGTTACTTTCATTTTCTTCTATATATTTTTCCCCCTCATTGCCAAGGTCATTGGTGAGCAAACCCCTCTCCAAGTTTTTCCAGCACCCACCTTTCTCGTCCCCCCTCCATCCCTCCCGCCCTCCCTCCTCCTCGGCCTGATGGCCCCATGAATCATCCCGTCTTCCCCATCGAACTCTCCAACGCCTCCTTCCCACCACAGCCACCCCAACTTCCCCAATCCTTCTTCATTCCGGCTAACAATTTGGTAATGAAATATTGATTTTTAGTTAGATTCAAATGGATGTTATTAACTTTGCATTGATAAATTGCTCCCCTCCCTTTCTTCTTCGTCTCTCCCTCTCTCTGTTTTGGATAGAGTGCTGATAGTAACACCTGATTCACAATAAAGCCTGGAGGCCTGATTTGCTACATGACCTACAGTGGTCCTTTTGGAGGCCACTCCCTGTGTTCCTGCCATACATACACACTCTCTCACACGCACAGTCTGCTGTATTAACTGCTGTGAATATATACTGATTACCTACTGTGGTCAATGACAGTCGCACCATATTTTACTGAATATTGGAACTCAGGCGAAATGCCCTTTTGAGAGTGAGTTGTGTGTGACATTGCAATGCTCAAGGCAAGCATGATTACTCTTGCAGCGGATGATGAAATAGCTTTAAAGAGATGAGGCGCAAACACTTACATTTAGACTTGTTTGAAAAAGAGACGTTCTGCTCAGGTAAAGAAGGGCGGAAAGGGTGGAGCCGCCATCCAGAGTGCAGAGAGGTATTCTGCACACAAGCAAAACAAAATATGAAAACAACACCGCACAAAAATACAGAAAGAGAGAGAGGGAGAGAGAGCTGTGCTCTGATGAGATGGCTGGCTGTCATCTGACCCATCTCCCTCACTCTAGTAGCCAATCACATGCGGTTATGTGGTTGGGTCCCGTAGCCCCCGTCTGTCCCTGCCGTGGTCTTTTGATGCTATTTTAACACTAACCCAGCTAGCAGTTGCTGACTTGTTTTACATAATTATTTTTTGGGGCCGTTCCATGTTTTCATTTGACATCGATAGTAGACATATGACTGGACGTAAGAATGTACCAGTTATTAAAATTTTTTTGTTGATGGTACTTGATGGTGTGTTATTTGGTCATTTTTGTGAGCTGGTAGCTTGTGAACTTTCTTTGTTGTAGCAGCGTTAAAATGGACTGTATCGCATGAAAAGGTGTTCATGATATTTTGTCCACCCCATAACTTACCACTGAGTCACCACCGAATGTGCTCTGACCCTGTGTAAAATGATTAGAACATTCAATGAATATATAAATATCATAATCCATTGATATTCAAGTATCATAATCATAATTAAAGGCTATAATACTGTACAGGACTTCCTATTTCATGTGTTGTTCCACAAATAATAATTCATTCTAGGTAAAATAAGGAATCCACAGAAATGTAGGAAACCTGCAACTATTTAATTCATGTGTGTGGCCCTGTGGGTGGAGGTGTATCTCCAGGTGAGTTGGTCTGAGTCAAAGGTCCAGCGGTGATTTTCAGTCCATCCCTACAGAACAGACTTTTTGGACATGGATGTTGTAGATTGTCACACTTGCACTTGTGATTTTAATTCCAGACTATTTTTTTTTTCATCTGTGTGTCAATTTATTCTCCACAGTGACTGACGGCCTTTCTCGGTTTTGGTTTGGCGCCTGACTGAAGGAAATGGTGGCTCAGTGGCTGTAATTTGTTCCATTTAGATGTGTTTGTTTTGTCTCTGACAGTAGAGCTGAAATGGCTGAAATGTCAGCTGGAAGACAGACTTTGAACATGAAGGCTTTGATTTTAACAATGGCAGTAGTTTATGTTCAACAATGTGAGTTCGCTAACTTGATGCTCTCGTTTGTTCACGTATTTCCTTTTTGTTCTACCTTTACACAATATTGATTTCATTGATAATATAGATTTTGACAATAATAACATTACAATTAATTTCTCAAATACCAACATGGCCTGCTTGCTATGCTGAATGTTGCTGCATAGTTTCACAGCTTCCTGCGCAGACCAACATAACATATCCCACCCCCCATCCCTATCCAGTATTAAAACCTGCTATTTGACACAAGATGGACGTGGTGGACAGGCAGAGCCCAGGGGACACAACCGGGGTTGCATATGAGGCGTCCGTTACTTGGAAGGCCATTTACATTTCTGTCTGTGCGTTTTCACTGACAGCGACACAATTTCCTGTTCCGTCTGGCGAGCTTTTGACTGCGAGCCGGGGACTGAAATGTAATCTTTGGGGCTCACAGCACGCTCGGCCTCCCCAGAGTATTTCCCCACCAAAACCTTGAACTCTGCTCGGGAAATCTTTTATTCCAAGGCCCCAGTGTTTTTTACCCTGAGAAAAAATGGAGCGCTCTAAAACAGACTGAGTGGCCATAAGATTACTCCACTAGCCCAAGGTTGGATTATGTGCACACAACACACACACACACACACACACACACAGACACACCAACAATCTACTGCAGGAGCATTCAGATTACAAGCCACTCCTGCTCTGTTTGACCATTTTGTTGCCTGTCTTTTTTTTTTTTTTCTCCAGATTGTTTCCATTTTTGTATAAGTTCTAATATATTTCCAATCATGCGTGCACTGGAAGATTGAAGGGGAGAGAACAAGACAGACAGTAGAGAGAGAGAGAGAGAGAGAGAGAGAGAGAGAGAGAGAGAGAGAGGGAGAGGTATTATGTGGGAGTCTGTGCCATGACCTGGAATGTGACTGGGGAACGTTGTGTTTGAGGTCACGTTGATTTCTCAGGAGAAAGGCTCTCTATTGGTTTATAGTAACAAGGAAACATGGTCTCTCTCTGCTGCCATTGTGATTTATGTTTAGACAACAGATCACTGTGCCAGACAGCCTCACACATTATGACACTGTGCACACGATGCACTTACTGCTAGGCTTGTTTGTGACAGTGAGTGGCACAATTTAAATAGATATGTGCCTTATCCATCCTCCCTACACATGGAAAATAGTATTTTTGTCAAAGAAAACTGTAGGTTGTTTATTGGGGACATAATTTTTATTGAATTAAAGGGGCCTGTTCGACCAAATAACAACAGCGAAATAACACAGTTTCTTATATGTCCTGGTTTTTGAGACATCCATCTCTGACATTTACGCTACCAACCCAATGAAAGTGAGTGGAAATCAACAGTTCATCAAGTCCACAACGGGCTGGCTACAAACTGTGAGACAAACCTTGTTACAATGATGATAAGAATAATGGGTGAGGTTTAATACTGTTGACTGGATTCGATTGGTACAAATGAGCTGTCCCACACTGCAACAGATTTTTGCCAGAGACAGATGCTAAAAAGAGAAGAAAAAAAAGCTCCATAGGCTCAAAAGCTACAAAAGGCAAATGTGAAAGGAGGGTAATTTGATGTCAGCCGTTTGTTTCACACTTGTGCATAGTTTGATGTATTAACATTTACAATTTTTAACCATTCTGGTGACATCAATGATATATCTCAAAAACATCACATCAAAACTTTATTTTGTCCAAAAGGCCTACTTTGGTTTATGACCAAGTACCTGCAAAACTAATTACATACACACCATCCTGCACTTTGTGTTTAGTGCTAAAAGGAAAGCATCAGCATGATAGCACACTGGTGTTAGCATTTAGCCAAAAGAGCAGCTCACAGAGCTGCTAGCATGGCTGTACACTCTTAGTCTTGTTTCTATGTTTCAGACCTGACAGGATTTGAAATTGAGAATTCATGTCCTCTTTCTGAATTCTCTGACAAACCATAATAAACGTGTTACTAATTTGCACAGATGATTTCCCTGTCTGTGGGTGTACTTAACCAGGGCGGGTCAATTTGACTAATAACCAATTTTTTTAACATATTCAAAAGCTGTTGACAGAAGGGGCTATTGGATATTGCATTGTCAAATGATACCATTTATGTATTTATTTACTTATTGTTTTTCTTTTATCAATTTGGGTGAAGTGACTCAGTGGACCACTATACAAGGACCAATAATGATCAATACAAGGAGCAGACGATGCCCAGTACAACTGTTACACAGAGCTGTGACAACACAGCATATAATCCTACTCTATCCCCAGAGATGGTGCTACGATAGAGTGACCTTTGTTAGGCTCTGGAAGATGCACACCCCTTCCTTTGCTCCCTGGCTCAGTGCTATAAGAACATATTAAATCTAGATAGGACTGCTGTATTAAGTAGGGAGACTGTCTCATGCTACGTGTAGATAACCTTGTGTTATTAGCCCCCTGATGGCCAATCAATACGCCACTTCCTAGCTGCTGAAGATGAACCACGTCCCTCACCTAGATAATCATCTCTCACTGTCTGACGGCGAATAATTGGTAGCCTCTCAATCCCAGCTTGGTTGACAAGGGTGGTTTGCATATTAAAAACACTGTGCTAACAGTCTATCATTTTCAACAGAGAGAATAAACATGCAGATACATAATATTTTGAGATAATTGAGCTGGGATGCATCACCAAACCCCAAGGAACAGAAATAGCTTGATAAAGAGAAGCTTGGGATGGGCTTTGCTTAAAGTGTACTGTTGATCATTGTAATGCTATGTATAGAGAGGGAAGGATGGTGTTTGTGACTGTGTCGTGAAAAGAACTGCAGCAGGAGTTGAGTCCCTGATGGCCATCTCTCTGTGGATTGGAGACATCATCTTCCCACTGAGCAGTGGGTCCCTGGCGGACAGAATTGACATGGATGATGAGGATGGTGATGATGTTTAAACGAATAACTCCCTGTCCATCTGTCCACACCCGCACTTCTGCTGCTGCTCTTTCTCCTCATGTAAGCGCACTTGAAGGCTATTTTTTTCTCATCTTCTAAAGAAATCTGCAGCACATTTGAACACATCTGTTTGTTTATGAATCACATTTCTTCTTAATGCCAGATATTCAAACAAGAGATCAAAATGTAATTCACAATCCTTGCAAGTGCCTTCAAAGCTGCCTTATTTCAGACTTATTTTTTTCCCCCGGCTCAGTTAAGAACCCCCCAGTGAGGTTTCCCTAAAAAGAATTCTTTAATTGTAGAGTTCAATGAGGAGCTCATCAATGAGGCTTCGTTTCAAAAGCATTCCGTGATTATAGTACATCCAAGATGGCACCCCATAAGAGTTATAATCAATAAAATGTAATGTGCCAAAAAACACTTCTCAAGAACTTTCCTTTTCTTCAACTGTTTGTACTTTTGTTAAAAACTCTCAATAATTAGCTTCCTTAGGAACCCTTCATTAACGGCATCTTATTCTATTCTTCTGGGTTCTTTGGTAATGCAAAAAGGACTCATTTTCAACTGGAGAACCCATGCTTTGTCCCTAAAAGGTGTGTTTCCACCAAATGCAAAGTGAACATTCGCCTCACGTTGCTCGCTTGAGTTCAGCAAAGCATCTGCTGAATTCTCTTTGGGTAATACATTTTCCAATTGGCCCCAAAGATTTTTAGCTGACACGACATTGTTACCTTATTGTTTTCAAACTATGCAGGACTGCAAAGTAACCAAACACTGGCACTGACCTCTTTTGTCTAGACTGGAGTTTCTTAAGGTCACTTGGTCATTCTCTGAGGAATCAGACATTGGTTGGCAGGGTAAACTTTAGATATAGCTGTCATCTCTCTGTCTCTGCCTCCCATGGTGGTACTGAGGGCATGTGTGTTTGTGCCAGTCTTACAAGGGCAGCATCGAGCCACAATGTGAGTGTCAAAGTGAGAGAGGGAATGCTCTAATATCAAAACATATGGAGATCACTGCCAGAAGTGGCAACACTTCCAGCATGGAAGATGGAGGATGGTGGATGTTGTGGAAGCTGACAGCCAGCCGAGTGCCCACCCACAGGGGCTGCCGTTCCTAGGGCATGGCTGCGGCCAGGCACCGTGGGAGTTCCAGGAACAGACTTGGAGGGGTGTGGGGGTGGATGCTGTCATTGCTGGATCAGTGGAAGAGGCGGACACCATGGACCCAGGTTCAGTACACAACACTCAAGGGACAATTCAAATGGAGCACAGAAGCTGGGGCTGCTAACCTCTGCAACACAGCACAAACACACTGTCACACAAGCATCCACATGCATACTGTACAATACAAACAAATACAAATGAATGCGTACAACATTAACTATTTTGTGTGTGAGTGCGGAGGGGGTTGAGGAGTGTACACCAATGTTTGAAAAAGCTACTGGATTCTTGGATTCTTCTTGCAGAGCTCTTAGCAGATTTCATGGCACAATATTAACACTGACACACTGATAGCTGTAGTTTATGCTGCATGTCCAAATATTGATACTCAAAGTATACTAAAACAGCGTCCACTCTTCCTAGAATCAGGGCCAGAGACTCCACTAGAGTATCAGTCAATCGCGAGGGTATTTTCCTCAACTCTTCCTTGCATAATATGCATTTATTCACACACACAGCCACATACCAGAGATGGTACAACATGTTCTTGTTACAACACCGTGAATGTTTGTGTGCATGCATTTACACAGTTTTACATAACAGATTAAAAATTGTATTGATCTGAGGATGAATTTAAATTCATCTAGGTAGCATATATTACGTCTGTAATTTTCCTTTGATCATAAAATATGTCAAGGTGGATTGATGGCACTCACCAATCGCTTTCAGCAAAATAGCACTAAAGCGTGAAGAAAATGTCACATAAATGTTGTCAATTAGTGCAGAGTTGATATAGCTGTCACGTCCAAATCATCCTCTGAATATCGTTTGCATTCCATTTTCACACACATCATTATGATTTCTATCAAGTTTGATTGTTTCTAGGTTAGAGTAATTACACAGAGCTTGGTGTAATCTTCCATTAAATAATCATCGAATGTTCTGCCTCCCACCAGCTATAGGAAACCGCCGAAATAAAGAAAAGTTTTGAAGGTAAGAGAGATACTGAAAGAAATTAAAAGTTGGGGCTTCCATAAACTGCACAGGATCTGACTAAGGTATATTTTAAGGTATTTGCTGTTATCAATATCTTTATATTGACAATGGGTCAAATTTGTAATGCAGGAGAAGCTTGCGCAAACTCACAGATAATTATTAGCCAACTTGGCAGTTTCCCTCAGAGGTGGGGAGTGTTTAAACGTTCTAAAGCTCATTGTTTTGGCTCTACAGCCCATAACTACTACTGCTATACTTCAATCTGATGGTCCTCATCACTGCTGAATGGCAGCAGGACACTGTTTTCATCAAACACTTCTCAGAACCAAAGAGCAGACAGGAAAAGTTAGCGTAGAACTTGTACAGAAATTGGGATATCTAGCAGCTAAAGAACCAGACATTTCTCTCAGGAGTGAATAGAGAGAATATTACAAAACTAAAACGAGAGTGGTCCCTGCTACATCTGCTCGGCATGAATGTTCACCATATTAATTCAACAATGTGATTTAATTTCATTGCTGTCTTTACAGCTTGTCGCGCTGCTGTAAACATACTTGTTGCTCAGAGCATTTCATGGCGCTGCTCATCTCTATTTTTACACAGCTCTATTTTTTTTTGCTACCTTGTGGTTATTTTGTACATTAAAATATATCAATCAACTCAGTGTGTATCCATGATCCTGTGGGTCAGAACAGTTTAGTTAATCCAGTACCACTGAATGTATAGAAAGCATGTGCATGTGACCTACACATATAGTGATAGTGACACCTAGCATTTACAGTAGAACCTGCTTTTTTATATAGTCAGCTATTCAAATATAACATTGATTATAAAATAACACACAGTTCACATAAGTTAAGGTCTCAGGCCACACATGGCCCGTAGAATGTAACAATCTGTGGATTCCTTAGAAACAATGGCTCCATGTCCACATCCCAGAATTTCAGTTATTAGAATGTAATTGTATAAACACATGGAACATTTTAAATTTGAACAGTTATTCTATGGCCCATTTTCCTCAAGCCTGACTTTTGGGTGACAGCAGCTGTTCCAAGCCATAGCACTGGAACTCATTGTCAGAGCTGACGTTTGTCCATAAAGTCTTTTTGCGACACACATGGTGGGAATGGAAGATTCAGACTCACATGCTGCAATCACTTCCCTCTGGTTTACACAAAGAGGGCGTGGATGTGTGTGACTGTGGATGTGTGCACATGTGTGGGTCCATGTCCACTTTGTGTGAGGAGGATATTGACGGGATACTGACAGGATGTTGATTATCCAGCTTGCGGGAGGATGAGGTTTGCCTGGACGTCAGGAGGGAGTCACAGCACTGAGAAGTGATGAAACAATCAGACAGGGAGGGAGAGAGAGAGAGGAGGGCATATGTCAGGGGCAGAGGACGATGACAATAGGCTGTCTGTCTCAGCTGACATGAACACGGCATTATCAGGATCAGATTATCTGGAGCACTGCTCTAAAATGTGACACACACAAACAAACACACATGCTCAGGACATACATGCACTTCAGGTACAGTCTCTCCTTCAACCCTGGTCTCTCTTGCAACAAATTTGAAGCTTATATTGTACTCTAGATATAACACTAGAATAAATATTCCTATTTACTTCATAGTGCAACTATGCGGCTCCCCTCAAACCTACTGAGCCCTTTTTCATCTTTCAGCTCATTGTTTTGGTGCATTTGTTTTTTATAGCCTCCAAACTTTGGTTCACTTTCATGCTCAGTGTTGATTCCAGACACAGCAGGCAGCTGTTTTAAATGATAAACTAACTGTATGCTGCCCAGCACCAAACAGACAAAATTTGTGACTCGCAGGTGAATACAGTGGAGCATTCAGCTGCTAAACAGCTAGTTATTTCCCCTAAGAGTTGACGTGAATATTGAGCTTACATTCATCAGGTGGACAGACGCATGACTCCAAGCGAATGCTAATGTCACTGCTGGTTGTGTAAACTGGCAATTGTTTGCTAACACATGATAGACGATGATAGTAGGTCCCTGTTTTTTTCTTTCTTTTTTTTGCACGTGCACAAGGACAAACAAGCATGCATGCAAACAAGTGGGTAATCCAATGTAGCCTGGCTGTAAATTTCATCCTATTAAGCTGATTGACAGTTGGTGGTGATAATGTCTGAGGAGACGCAACAATGCACCAACAAAGACATACACACATGTACAGTAATGTCTGTTTTCGATTACACTCGTGCACCTTGCCCATCCCTATCGTGTAGTGAGTATTAAGGCAGTAAAACATCATTGGTGATTCTTAATGCAGTTCACAAGGCAGCTTGGATTTTATTCTCACACATTTTGCCTCCCATGCATTTTGTTGGCGTAGATTTGCCATCAGTGTTCATACATTACACCAGAACTTAAGTTAGGGAAATCCAAATTAGATTTAATTCAAATTATGATGATGGCTGCATTTAGGGCGAGCCCTTTCTCCACAAAAAAACTTAAGTATGTTCTGTATAGCTATTTTTTTGTTTTATTTTTTTAGTCTTTAATTTTCCTCTATTGGATAGAAATCCACCAAATTAAACATGCTCCATTATTTGTACAATCTTTAATTATGCATTAGGCTATGGTGTGCACATTAAAAAAGATGCAACTAAAATGCTCATTAAAATTGCATAAGCAACACCATTTAAACTGAGTACAAATGCATAAGCAGAGGTCCATTTACCACCCCACAGATGAAAGGGCATGGGATATTAAGAGGTGGGGCTGTGTCTGAATTCACATAAAACCCCTAATCTTACTAAATTGTCCTTCACCAACTAATTGACTTTTAATTAATCCCCTTGATAATTGGACAAGCACAGACCTTAAGCAAAAGGTGCTCTGTGTTGAACACCTGCATTTGGGAAAGAAGTGATCTTTGTACATGGATGAGTAAAACCTCCTGTAAATGGATATGTGAAAACTGTTTTCCAAAGAGCACCAGCTTCCTCAGAAAATAAAGAACTCATCAAAAAATAAAAGCTAATGCATGCATATTATATTGCAGTGGATTCAAGACTCAGCTATTTTTTTCACTTTGACTGTCAACATGGTGTTTTTAAGGAATGATACAAACACGTGTCAGCACTCTTACTTTGACTGAAGATGTTTGCATGCTGTATAAATTGTATGCTGGTGAATAGCAATAATAAGAGAATAGAGATGATGGACTTGAATACCATGAAAGTCCCAATGATAAGTCATGAGCAGAATAGAGGGACGTCAGGAAAATTTATGGTAAATATCAGCTCACTAAAAGTTGACACCTGTACTCTTAAAGTCACTCGCTTCAGATGAGGAATAACTCTCCTCCTGAAGAAACAGGGGAAAAAAGTGGAAGAAACCAAAGGAAGGGCAGAGGAGGGAAACTTCTCCCACCCCGGTCAAACACGCAATAGATGTTGTGTGCACGAAACACATCAACAAAATCACAATATAGACAACATTTAACAACCTCAGGCACTGCCGAACAGACCAAAGCTACACAACTTCCTCCTCTCCATCATGAAGGCCTGGAAAAGGACAAGTCACAAAAAGAAAGAAAGCTAGAAAGAGGAGAAGTGAAACTTGGAGGCTTGTAGGAGCCAAAACAGAAAAACAGGGGATTAAAGAAATGCAGCGGTTATTAGAAAGGTTACAGTGGACTGTCTGGAAAACGTGGACTTCAACAAACTAGTCAGAACTTACATTTCAGAGGTTTCAGTGTTGGGTGCACACAGGACGCCCTGGTCTTCTGTGCTTAATCGTAACCGTCTGGACCACCTCCAAACGCAGATCTCTGCACATCATGATGCTACAGTCGTAATGTTTTCTTTATGACATAAGCCTGTAATATAAGTCCATAGTGACTGGAGTGAAAATGGCACAAGACAAGTTTTGATTATTGTCCAGTTTCAGTCACTGTGATTATTTCTGTGTTAACGTCTCAGCCAAACTTTATTTTGCTGTAACGCACAAGTGCCACAAGGTGTATTTACAGCTACTTGAAGTCTTGTGTGGAAACAGTGTAAGTCACGGAATTTTCCGCAAAGTGGTCCTGTGAATATTTCACAATAAAATCCTTTTAGGTAATGAATGTTGCCGGCTGTGGCTCAGAGGTAGAGTGGGTCGTCCCTCAATCAGAGGGTCGGCCGTTCGATCCCCAGCTCCTGTGGGTCAGCATGTCGAAGTGTCCTCGGGCAAGACACTGAACTCCAACTTGCTCCTGAAGCAGTGTGTGAATGTATGAAAGAAAAGTCTCCTCTAATTTAGATTCCTCCTGTATGAATGATGTGTGAATGGGTGAGTGAGAATGTAATGTAAAAGCGGTTTGAGTACTTGAAATGAGAAGAAAGGCGCTATACAAATACAGACCATTTACCATTTAATTCTGTCTGCAGAAAGGCTACAGGCTAAGGCTAATGTGAAGCAGATAAAGGAGGTGTTACGTTTGCATCAATGGCAAAACTCAGTGACAAAACTTTAGTAGGCCAAACGGGAGGAACTCAGAAAACAAGAATGCTTCATATTGAAATATAGCCAAATATACTTTAAATAAAATCCTTGTAAAGGAACATCATGGTCATGGAGGAAACACAGTATGTGAAAAGTTCCAGTGTTCAGATTGGTGTTATATTCTGGTTAAACCCACTTTATCCAGACCTACACTACAGTGTTTGGACAACCAACATAAATGTGACATAAATCATCTGTAAATCAATGAAGGGGATTTATCAGACATGGTCAAAGTGTGTGTATGTGTTTGTAATAACTGCACGCATGCATACAGACATGCAACGTTGTGCACTTCTTTGAGTGTACGCCACATAGGGCCATGTTATTATACCTGATATGAAAATCCCAAGGTAAATAACTAGAGGCAGTGGGTGGTGGTGTGTAGGGAGATTATTGTGTGTGGGAGGTGTAATGAAGGATGAAAAGTGAATGCTGAACATAGAGTGATCAAGGGCAGAGAGAGAGAGAGAGAGAGAAGGAGAGAGGGAGGATAAGAGAGCAACAGACGGAAAGAGAGATAAAGAGGGGTGATGGACATGTCTCATCCTCTCTCTGGCAGTTTCATCAATAGCCTCAGGAAACACACACACACATACACATACATCCCTCTCCTGTGTGTGATTGACAGCTAGCAGATGCTGGGTGAATGAAGTTGTCAGGCTGGCTGCTGATCAGCTGTGCGTCGCCGTAACAACAGCTGAAGGCTCAGCTTGACGCGTCGCTGCACTTGAAGGTGATCTCTTGTTTTGCCATAGAGCATGTGTGTGTGTGTGTGTGTGTGTGTGTGTGTGTGAGTGTGAGTGAGAGACATACAGATTAAATAACAGATAATATTACCTGTGTGTGTAATTGTACTTTCTGTTTTTGTTATTCAGAATGTCAAAGCTGTGTTTTAAATATAAAAGCACCTTTCTTATCATCGTGGTTGTTAAATATCAGTTAGAAAAGAGTTGTGTCCTGTCATTTGTCATTTCTGGGACACCAACAATCTAAATTGACTAATATGACTTATTCCAAAGAGTTCAATTTATGGTGGACTAAAATTACAAATTGGCCGCTGGTGATTGACCCGCCGCAGCCGACCATAATTCACACACTCCCACACTCGTGAAGTGGTTACTGAGACAGAACAAAAGAATGGACAAGACGCAAGCAAAGAAGGGCGGAAAAGAAGAAAAGGAAAGAGCTAATCAAGACAAAGTAGGCTCTCCATCACTTTTTAAAGTTATTTTCCTTCTGTTTTTTTTAGCATGCCCCCACCTCTTTTTCTTTACGCTCATGTTATGATACCCTACTTTCTTATTCTTACTCATTTATGCTAATTTGAGTCTTCATTCCTTCCTTCTCCTTCAGTTGATTGCTCCATTTTATATTTGCTGTCTTCCTAATGTATATTACTTATTCTATTTTCTCATCTAATGCTCTTATTTTTAACTTTGCCCCTGTACCCTCTTCAATTACTTTCTTCCTTTTCCTGTTTCTTTCCATCTGTCCATTTTTTCTTCATTGCTTTCACTCCCTTCCTTTAATTGAGCCTCTGTTGGTATCATCCTTCTTCCACCTCATGCACTTTTATTCTTACTGTGCTTATGCTAACAGCTCTTTCTCCCATTATCCTCTCCCTCTGTCTCTTCCCACTGTCTTTGCCCACTACGATGATCCCTCATCCCATTCCATTCTCCCAAAACCTCTCAACACCCCCCCCGCACTTCTGTACCTCTAAGTGGGCTTTGAAGAGTTAACATTGACATGTGATATCCCACTCTGTGTCGCCTCCAGATATCTATTAAAAGGGCACAGCTCTCTATCACAGCTTAGACACCAGATGTTGCTTGCATCTCCACTCATTGCAGATGTAATGGGCCTGAATGTGCAATGCAGCACCAGAGGATAAACAAGTGAGAGACGTAGCGAGACAGAGAGAGAGAGAGAGAAGGAGAGAGATGTGTAATTATCCTCCATTACCACCAACCCTTTTATTTCCCCCAGCAGCAGAGGAAAGTCTCGGGTAGAAATGACAGCTATCAAAGTAAAGATGGGCGTTCTGTTTCAGAGACTGAGTGAAGATTCATTAGAGTGTCACTGTTTGCCTGTATGTGTTTGTGTGTATATTCTGGGATGTTGTCCACGGGAGTGTGTGTGTGTGTGTGTGTGTATGAATGCGTTTATTTTAGGTGTTGTTAGGAGCTTATGGCGGCAAACACTGATATTGAAATTTTTAGATTGAAACGGCAAAAAAATGCATGAAATATATTCCATACTTTGCAGTTGATTGTGTGCTGTCATCAATTTTCAGAACCAAAGCCTGCAAAGATTTTGGTTGCGTCTGGATTTTTTTTTGTTTCTTATACGAATGGAAAAGTCTCCAAAACAGTTATGACACAGAATTAGAGCACTACTGATAACTTTCCCCAATTGCCTAGGTAGCAAAAGTTAGTTTCTCAGTAACTGTGAATCAATTATTCTTTTCTTGTTCATCATGACACAAAAAAGCACCAAATGTCAGAATGTCTCTGATTCTTGATTGCTAAACTTCTCTTGAGGACACTAAACGTATTCAGATATGTCTAATAATTGCTACACTTTCTAGTCTTACTTTACAGCTCTAGTCTTACTTTGGATATAATTCTTTCTAAAGTTAACTCTCTTCTGGCTGTATGATTATATGATGTACAGTTTACGTCATTAAATACCAATTTTAGCCATTTTGTCTCATATCATATTAAAGGCTACCTGTGCGGTTTTAGATTTCCAGCTTTTGTCTATTTCATGCACAAACACAATACACAGTCCTACCAATTAGTCCATGGGCTAAAGCCCAAATTTAACTTTGTGGTACCTTTTTGGTACTCAAGGTGGCAAAATATAGTTAGTTACTTTAGAGTTTTCTGCTTATGAAGATAACCACTTTATATGTAATTGGATTTTAGCCACTTGTGTATAAAAGCAACACTGAATGCAAACATAACTTTTGGTTATTTACTAGGATACGGCACCCGGGCCCTTCAAGTAATCCACTCCCCGTTCTGATGATGTCGCTTGTTATGAAGAACACCATTTCTGCATGAACATGCTTATTAGTGGATTTAAACTTAAGTCATGATAGAGGAAAAAAAAATAAAAAATCGTAAAGTAAAACTATATATACCTTGTCCAAACATCCAGAACATCATTCTCTAGCTAAGAGGTTAGCAAGTGTTGTTCCTGAAGCCTAAGCAACAGCACTTAATACCGTGAGGTATTAGCTATCTGTTTGTCATGCACAACCTTAACTCCAGCAGACGAGAAATAAATCTCTTCATCCGCGTTGCTGTTATTCCGCCTCACATTTGATCTTGGAGGATGTGGTCACAGACAATCAAAATCATAATTATGGATACAGTGCAGCGAGGGGGACATTTTAAAAATGGTTCTGAGGTGACCAGCGTTCATCTATTTATTTTTATAGGGGTTTCAGTGCGAGCAACAACTTGATTTATTTCCCTCTGCTTTTAAGGGTGCAAGACCCAGACATTCAGAAATGAAGTGGAACGCTGCTAAGAATTTCAAATGCACTTTTAATACATCCCCCTCATATTGACGTTTAGGTGGAAATCCGTCTTTTTTATTTCTGTCATTTCTAGCACTGCAGCCATTGGTATATTTGTAAGTGTGTATGTGTGTGTGTGTGTGCGGCAACATTTATTTCCACTCATCGTTTGTTGAGAGTGAGAGGGGAGGTGCGGGGAGGGTGGGAGTGTAATGGTAATCATTTTTTTGTGACTGCGCCCAGGGTCTGAAGTGGCTGTTGCAGAGGACTTTTAGATTGATCTTGCAACATGTGCACAGACACACACACACACACACACACACACACACGCACAAGCCCTGAAGAAGATATGCTATATGGATCGCATCCATCCCCCTCTGCCTGCCCTCCCTCCATGACGCCATTTGATTAATGATCCAAATATGTGAATAAAAATATCAAAACAACTCGTCAAACCAAGGGGTTCCAGAGACAAAACTGCTTAAGGATGAAACTACAGACTAAAACATTTTAACATTTTTTGGGGGGAGGTTTGTTTTTGGCCTTATTTCTAATTTCCATTTGTGGTTAACTTATTTATTTTTCTATGTGACAATACCAGGAAATGAGTCTGCACTTAATATCAGATAATATGAGATGCGACAAAGTAAAGAAATTATTTTAAAAAAGAGAGTGTTTTTGTTTTGTTAAATTAAAAGTACACAGGTGTGGTATTATGTTATTATGCTGTATTTGGATGTGTGAATGTGTGTCTTCACAGTGTGTGAGTGCATGTACACAATGTGTATGTGAGGCACTCTGGCTGGTATGTGGATGCTTAATTCACAGTGGTGACACAATCCCCCCCCCCTGCTCTAACACAGTAGACCACTAATTGACATTTTCATTAACAGCAAATTTATGTTCCTATTTCTGTCTGCGATAATGACCATTTCCCAAGCAGTGCTATGGGCACTGCTAATGGACATGGAATAAAGGCAGAAACTTGTTTAATTATGATGGAAAAAAGAGGCCATATATGCTTTGGGTTGTCAACGGTGTCGGTGAGAAGGAGGTGGAACAGGATCGGGGATGGGGCACTAGTGAGTCACTAGGAAACATTAAAAGGACTGTGAAAAGACTGACAACACACATCACACCCCCAATTAACACAACTGATAAAGAGCTAGATAAACACAATAGATGATCAGTTGGATTTGAAGTTGGGGAACATGGATTCCTGTATCATACAGCATGCTAAACAGAGTACAACATGCTAAAAAAAAAATGTGTATCACTCCCATATGTCACAGATTTCACCATATAATCTATTGCATCTGAATATACAGTGACAGTAGCAGGAACTGGCCATCTGGAACAGAGGGGATTTTCCCTGGTGGGCTGGCCAACCAGTGGGCAGCAAATCTAGCACAACCCATACAAGTGAGAGTTTTAAAAAAAAAAAAGATTTACATCTGTGCAACTGATTTCAAAAGAGTCAAAAGTTCATTAAATCTCATGAGTCCTTTTGCTCCTTAAGTCCAGATTTACTTTGGAAAAATTAAGTATCAAAGTTGAGTGAAATGTCAAGGAGTTAAGTTGAGAAAGCACATTTTCAAATTCTCCAATCAGGGGAAAGTTTTTGATTTCTAATTGACTTGTCTGTTATTTGTGCAAAAAAAGTGGGCAAACACAGTGATTGATTTGCCTTGTTGACATGGGATGTAATGCAATCACACAGCTGAACCAATTTGTGTCAGGCACATGCCCCAAACTGTTAGAATTAACTTTCCTTTTTTTTTCTGATTAAACTGTGGTAACAACTTGTTACTCACAAGTTAAACATGCCCTAAAGGCCATAATTAATAGGTCTCTATACAATATCTCTATGTCAGACTTAAACAAATGTGCGCCTCTCCACACCGACATGGCTGGATCTCTTGTTCTTTCTGTTTCCTTCAACATCTCTTGGCTTTTGTGCTATTGTGTTAGCTCAATAGCGTAGCTGAGTCTGTCACTGGGCAGTGGCTCTGACTCATTTTTCAGCTCGGCCAAAGCTCAGGTTCGCTCACTGAACAATTCACAGAATCATGCACCAACACATGTACGGGGCCATTCCAACAGCCAAAGCAAAGGACAAAGTAGCTTGAATTATTGAATTATCACAGACGTTTATACATTCAGGCTTCTTTTTGGAATTCAGGCTCACGGCACTTCAGCATTGGCTTCGCTTTTTAGACCCAGAGGCTACGACTTACTGAGCAGGTGGAAGTTGCAAGCTATCAGCGAGCGACCAAGTCATATAGGTACATTGAGAGTTTTAGAGCTGCGTCAACTTTTTGTACACATTTCATGCACAATAATGGTCAGTCAGAGCAGTTGTTTCACGCTGAAGACTTTTAAGACTATCACCAGCATTTTGAGTCAACTCACTTTTCTGTTTATCTCCACATATAGAGGTTTAAATATACTGGTTAAACTGTGCATGTGGACTTTGTTGTGGCTTTGTCACTTGTCACTGTGTTCCAAGATTTTAGAAATTACTTGATGTTATCATGATGATCAAACTGCAAAAAATAAGATCCAAGTTTAATAATTCAAGTCTATCATAATTAAAGTAGCAAACAAACCTTGTGTACATCAGAAGTGGTGATCGGCTGTTTTATTGCAGAAGCTGATGTCATTACGCAGAAACATATACCGCAAACATTTTCAAAAGAGAAGCTGCTTCTTTTGTTTTCACAAACTCAGGTTACCTCAAGTTGGCCTCTCCTGACCACTGATTGGTGAACAGGAAATGACAGAGGAAGGAGTTCAAAGGACTGGGCAAGAGCTGCAAGGCATGGGGTGATGGCAGGGCTTTTTATATTTGAATATGAGTGATCTGCTGTCGAATACTCTCTGATGGAAACACATGACCACGTCCACAGCTCCAGGCCATATGTCTGTAATGCATCACTGAGAGAGAACTTTTCTGTGTAGAATTATTCTTGTTTGTGTTGACAACATAACCATGTGCTTGTGGTTGTGTATGAGTCTGTTCACGTATGTTCTAAAGATGGTGTGCGACGATGTTTGTGTCTTTGAACATGTATATTGTATATATTTTCTTATCTTGCCTAAGAGTGCTGTTCATTTTGTGAGTGTTTGAGTGTTTGTAGCAGTCACCTCAGACCCACCTCAGACGGCAGAAATGGAGATGTCAGCTGGAATACAGAGTCTGTAGCCCTGACAGTCATCCACTAAGACAAATGCAACACCACATCCTATGGCGAGACTGGACACACACACACACACACACAAGGCGACCCTGACATGCAGATAGACAGTGTGGTAGATGAGCATCATTCCCATTCATGGTGAAGATGATTCCATTTGCAGGACCACTCAGCCTTTTGATGGTCTTATCTGGAAAGAGATGCTGGGAAATGCCTGACTGGAAAGTGTGTTCATGTGTGTGTTCATATGTGTGTGTGTGTGTGTTAGCGTATGTGTTCCATTCATCTATCTGTCTACTTATCTAACTCTATTTATTTTAATCTTGAAATCCAATACAAAGAGTATAGAGAACAAGAAACAGAGCACAAGAAATCAAAACTTTTCTGGCAACTCTGTGGCATTGGAGAAAGCTCTAACGCATTCAGTGCAGTTCTCAATGCACTTAAGTAACCAGGTTAGAGAGATCTTTCTCCAGTAAACTGATTTCTTAAATGCCATGTTTAACCTGGTGATCAGGGTAGGGAATCTGAGCTTCAGACACAATGCTCACGTGGTATTTGGCATCTGGTATGTGAGAGGGAGCAGAGGGTGAGATAGAGGGAGAGTGAGCAGTGGTGAGTGTAAAATGTTATGACAGGATTTTAAAACTTATTTAGCTGTTGAAGCCTTGATTCATTAATTAATCCATTATCATTGTGAGTAAGAGGGATGCTCATCCTCATCCAGCTTCCCTCTGTGAATCCACTGCTTCAGTTTTTGCATCAGTTTCATAATTTAACGTCATTAAAGACTGAATTCGGCTCCCTGAGTTGTGATAGCTGACAACACAGAAGCAGTGACTGACAGGATGTTAAGTTGGACTCTCATTTAATTACCCTTGATCAGATTTTCCCATTGAAATGCCCCTTGGCCCCTTGACATGCCCCTATCTCCGTACATTTTCAGGCTGTGTTCATGTTTTGGCTTAATGGATGATGAAGGTCAGTCTGTTGGACGGTTTATCCACCAGTTTGGTCCAGACTGAAATATCTCAGTAATTGTTCAATGGATAGATGTGAGATTTTGCGTAAACATTCATGGTGCCCAGAGGATGAAGCGACACGTCTCTCATGGTCCCCTGACATCTTCTCTCTCGCGTGAGTTTGATATTTTTGGCTTTGTGTGACATACCCTGATAACTATTGAGTTAGTTGCCATGACATTTAGCACAGATGCAAGACCCCCAGAGAATGAATCCTAATGACATTTCCTCTAGTGCCACTAGCTTGTCAAAGTTTTAACTTACTCAATGACGTTTAATAAGGACATTCATTGTTCCCCAATGATGAATTCTTAATGACCTCAATGATCCCCTGACTTTTCCTCTAGACCCACAACAAGGTTATGCTAAATATATCAATCACACCACTCTTACACTACATTCACATTCACCCATTCATACATCATTCACACAGTTGGATATAAGTTGGATGAGTGTATGTTCTTTCACACATACTCACACTCTGAAGCACAGCTTCAGGTGCAAGTCAGGGTTCAGTGTCTTGCTTAAGGACACTTCTACATGCAGACTGAGCCGGGGATCAAACTTTTGGACAGATTGCCATGAAATATATTTAGACGTGAATAAAAGTCAGACCTTGTTGTCGCTGTCCTTCTTGTCCATTGCTGAGGTTATTTCATTATATGTAGTATGCATCGGAGGAGTCAGATGTGTACCACATGTAGCAGCTGGTTGTTTCTATTTCCCCTCGGCTTTAATGGGAAAATAGATATTGGTCCAATCCCAGAGAAAGGGCAAAAAATGTTACTCTTTTCATTGCTGTCATGAGGAGGCATCAACCAGCCCGCCACATTCATCTCACTTTATAAAAATGAGCTGGTTTCATGCCATGCACCTTATTCGTGTAGCCATAATTATCCATAAATTAATAAAACCTGACTGGTTATTACTAGGAGAAAGAGGGAGAGAGGGGGAGAGACAGATGCAGAGAGAGGGAAAATGAAGGGCTGTACAGTGAACAATCTCCGGATAATTAACACGGAGATAAACAAAACATAAATTTGGATATTGCATTTATTTGGACTACCACTCAAATATGCGTGAACCACGTTATTTTAATTAAAAGATAAATCTATGTGACATGCTGCTTCCCAGTTAATTATTCAGTGCTGTACAATAAAAACAAAACCCATTAAATATGGCACGCACTCTATTTCTCCATTAACAGTAAAAAGCGCTCATCCTGGGGACAACATTTCAAATTCAGCTGCTGGTTTGGCTTTTCCCCCCTTTTTTGTCCTTTCATTGAACATTTTGTCCATCGTCCCTCCTCTTTGCATTTACATTACTCCTCAGATCTTACACTTGCAAAACATTTGGTGTGAGCATTCACCACTTTTTGAAATGTACATAAGGTATCTATTACAAACGGAACAGCAGCTCTGCAAAACATTTTTTCTACTTTTCCAATCAAGTGGGAACTTTTTAAACAGACATATGTGCATTCTATTGGATTTGGTATAGAAAACATGATATGCATTGACACAGTTGTGAAGGATCAGTCATTTAGCTTTCTACTTTTAGTTTTCTAGTGCAGATTTTGAGTCTGATTTCTTTTTTTTTTTTTCTTTTTCATGGCCAATATTCTAGGAACGATTTAAGTTACAAATCAAAGAACTACCACTTCAATTTGAGTGAAACATTTCAGTTCTTGGTTGCAGCAGTCTCTTCACAGTTAGAATGGTTCATTTTCTTCAGAGGAGCAATTGACCTGAATGGTGTGAAGAGATCAAGACGCGAAGACAGCGTTTCCCAGAGGTAGAGGTTTTATTGCAGGAAAAAAAAAAATTACTGCTTTAAAGTACACCAGAACATCAAGCCTGCCGTAAACAGTCCATGTTCGATACACCTCTTTAATCAAAGATGTTGTCGTTTGTCAAACAGATGTGTAGTAATAAATAATGACCAAGGACATTTATCTTTTAAATACAAAGTTGTCTACTGTTAACAAAACTGCAACAAAACCCCTCTCATCACATCTCCTCCCATAGGCTATAGAAATCTTCTTCATTTAGGAATGTGGATAGTATTTGGACTAGGATTGCATACCACAGAATCCATCGCAGGCTGAAATAAATGGGCATGGTTTCTTTTTTTTTTCTTGCACCAGTGATTATAATTGAGCAAACTGCATGTGCTACTTCAATAGGAAGCTTGATGGAGATCAAACAGCATGGGGACAATGGAATGGATTATTTTGGGATTACAGCGGGGAGTGTGTGTGTGGGGGGGGGGGGGGGTATCATTCTCAGGAATGGACAAAGAGTACAAGTCACAGAGGGATCACAACAAATGCAGTTCTCCAGTGTTGAATCAAAAAAAAAAAAAGAGGAAAAAAAACATTGCCTCATCTGAACCAGATGATGACACTGTACTGAATCACACACTTTAGCTGAAGAAGGCTGGTACTGGTGCCAAAAAATGGAATGTGTACTTTTTTTAAAAACTTTTTTTTTTCCTACTGACCTTTTGCTAAGAAACGAAAAAGTCCTGCACACACACGTGTATACACACATTCAGAGAAGCAAGCTAGTCACCAAGACCACAGTAGTGCATTGAAACCTAAAGATTATACTACATTAAACGTTCTGGATCTCATAGGGTGGAACAGGAAAGGACCCTACACACTCAGTTATAAGGCAGTGAGAACTACTGTAAATAAAACTGTGGGGATAAAAAGTTCAAATTGTAGTGAAACAATAAAACTACAATTACAGCAGTCCAACAGAATATATTTCTCTATTAGCCGTACTTTCTTTCTTTCTTTCTTTCTACACTTCCGCTCACCTTCTTTCGCTCTGCTTTCTCCTCCATCTCTCCATACATGCAGGAGGATTGTATATCTCACCCTGTTGTTGGTGATACGCGTGTGTGTGTGTGTGTGTGTGTGTGTGTGTGTGTGTGCGTGTGCAAGTGCATTGTGTCAAACTGTAAACTCCTTTAGGCAGAGCTGTGGCCGAGGGGTTTTAAGAGTTTAGCCCTCCCCACCCCTGCATGTGTGTTTGTGTGGTAAGATATTGACTTTCTTAAAGTCCGGATCATTTCTCTTTATCAGAAAAACATTAACAAGCCCCAGCCCCAGCCCCCTGCCACCAATAGCAGCACAACACAAAACACCATACTTCCTCATTCTGCTCGCCTACTAGTAACCAACAGCTGTCGGCACAAGAAAGTACAATCAAAGATGATATTTTCTTTTTGCCCTTAAAACTGTGTAGCTTGATTTTACAAGATTAAAACAGTCTGTTTTCAGTGTTTGATGTTGCTTTTTCCCTTGAAGAAAAAAACCCATACAAATAAAAATATAAAACACCAGTAATACAGACAAAGAGAATGCCTTCTTTGAAAATAATAATAACAATAAATTAAAAAAACTTGCAGAATATCTTTTTTTTTTATCTTTTACAAAAGGTAGTGTCATTAATACATAAAGCAGGGTCAAGTGTATGATTATTTAGTTTGTTTTTATCATGTCCCACCCTGTGCAGCAACTTTGAAAGAGCTGATCAGAGGAAGAACCTTTTTTAGAGTTGATGCCAGAATGTTTCAATTCCTCATATTAGGAGACGTTTTAGTGTTATATCACACACCATTTTACATGTACAGAATGCAGCTGGTTACATCTGATCTTTCCTTATGAAGCAGAAAAACAACAACATGCACACACACCTTGGTCCAGGCCTTTGCCAAAGTATCAAACTGTCATCTGTCATCAAGTTGAAAAAATGATAATCCGGTAAAACCCCTTGTCCTTGTCTGACATGGAGCCTGTAAGGTGACCTCCAGACGTTGAATTGCCAAAACCAGAGCAGAACAAGCCTTAACGTCAGCTAATGGGTGCTTTAAATAC
Source organism: Pempheris klunzingeri (assembly GCF_042242105.1). Lineage (NCBI taxonomy): Eukaryota > Metazoa > Chordata > Actinopteri > Acropomatiformes > Pempheridae > Pempheris > Pempheris klunzingeri. Next base: position 31,021,407 of record NC_092012.1, on the reverse strand, counting down.
GCCGATTGATTTGCGTTGTATTTTCCAGGCCATTCTAATGGATTGGGGTTGTATTAGAGAGAGTGAGAGTGGAGGGAAGGATGGAGGAGAGAAGGAGGTGACCTGAGGGACTCCGGCCAGCTGATGGGACTCAACTTGACCCTCTGGCGTACCGTCCAGCATTAGGTTACCACTGAAGGACTCTGAGTGTGTGTTTGTGTGCGTGTGTGTGTTGTTAAATTGATTTCCTCTGCGATGACAGCTCCAGTCAGGCTGGCACCAATACCCCCCGCCTTTTTTTTTTCTTCCCTCCATCCCTGACACACACACACGCCACCACCACTGACCCTACATCACATACACACACGTACAGTGCTCATCACTCGCACTGGGAAAATGGCAGCCACTGGTGTTATGTTCTAAGGGTGGCTGTGGTGCTGGTGTGCATTCAAAAGCCCTCCTCCTCTCCTCCTCTTCCTCCATCTTCCCTTCAGTAACTGTTCTACTAAATCGTTTACGTGGATAATTTTTCTGATAAAAGCTTTATTTTTGGAGAAAAGTCCCTATAATGATTTTAGATTACTTCATCTGGCTTCGCTCTGTCTTTATAGCCTCCTTCCTCTGTGATTTGTCTGAAAACTACGATTTCATTAACAAATTTCAACTCGGTCTCCTCTCAATTCTTATTCATGACCCACTGTGCTCAGTTAAAAAAGAAAAAATACTGAATCACCTCATCACAAATACACATATATGTTTTCTTAGTAAATGTTTACAGACTTCTAATAACACACATACTTTTAGTTTACTTCGTGTTTATAACGTAGGAAGGGTGGGCTGTTCACAGCACTGTCCACCAGTGCGTTTGTGTTGTTTTGTCCTTGTTTGGTCAGGCTCTTCAGCTCGGGTCTGTTGGAAATGAGTCTTAAAGTGACCACGTGGATCAAGGAGCGTTTGTTTGATGATACAAATCTATGACACATGAGAGTGTCCATCGTCCAACATAGACTACAACCTCCCTCCTGGATGTTAACCAACCTGGAGATGTGGCCTCCCCTTCAAATGACACAATGCCACTGCCATGGCTTCCATCTGCTCCTGCCAAAGGTTAATTAGATGTAACAACACCAATGGCGTCATCGGGGTTCTTCTCCAGGATCTCGGACTCCGTACGGGAGCGTTTGAAGCGTCGGTCAGGGTACTGGCTGTTGTCAAAGGGCATGCGGTGCACGCACAGCACATGGGTCTTCAGGTTGCCCTTCTGGGAGGCACTGTAGGGGCAGTAACTGCACTTGAATGGTCTCTGGCCTGGAGAGAGATACAGAGCAAAGGAATATTGTAACCATTTTCATCTAAACCACCAGGTCTGAGGCAGGGTCCTCGGAGGTCCCCATGTCACTATAATCTAATTTGCTAGAGATTTACTCCAATTAGAGGATGTGCAAGAGTAATTTTTCCAATCAGAGGCTTCTCTCCCAGCATATGAATTGGTGTTGGCACTTTGCTACTTGTCTTAGGTCTTTACGTCCACCTGTTGATCAGTGGCATGATATAAAAAAAAGCGCATTATGGCAATTTAATCTCTAATTCATAAAAGCAGCATGTGGATTTTTGGAATGTGGAGGGGGAAACCCACACAGACAATGAAGGAATATGCAAATTCCACACAAAAAGGAAACAGCTGGCTGATGAATTCAAACCATAAGGTAATCACTTGGCCTTCTTGCTGTCCTCCTGTCATATCAACAGTGTATTAGATGATTGATAGATATTCAGTAAGAAGCCTGATTTATTGGCTTGTAACCCAACTTTAACCTCCACTCTCCTGACCATACGTTCTCAGGCCTCTGTGAAGGTGTGTTAACAACATACTGTAGAAGATTGGACTGAGAAACGGAGACTGGGAGAACAGGGTAAAGTTGTAGGACAAAGAAGAGAGGAAAAGTGATTTCCTCATCTGCACCACCCCAGCAGCACAGCCCAGCTCCTTATTGAAACAAATATATCCTCCAAACATTACCCAACACTTAATACTCACACCTCACTTTGTGCAGTCAGAGAGCTCCCACAAATTCATCTGAACTAAACTTTTGCTGCTCCCTGAGTCGATATGCATCTTGTGAAGAGCATGCATACATCTCGTCCCCTGAACACAATAGCAGAGCGGAACGAGGCAAGGTATTTTTCTCTATCCCCCCCTCTCTCCCCTTGCCACAGCACAGCACAGAATGTTCTCCCTAGATTGAATCTGATCATCACTGCAGCAAACACAATGGCCCTTAATAGCACCAGCCGTTTCTTTGAGGGATGCCGATTACACCGCCATCATAACCCACTTCACTTAGCTCACTCACTCACAGAAAGACAGACAGAGAGGACAAAACAAAATGGAGAGGGAGGGAGGACGAGGGAGGGAGGGGCAGAATGAAGGCAGAGAGTTTGAGCCCTCTCTGGTACTTTAGGTTATTAATAACAGTACATTTGCCGTTACCCTCGTTTTCTTTTTTTCCTTTTTTTCCCTTTATCTGTTATTCAATTTGAGATGCTCTAAATCAAATTAACATATGGGGTTTAAAAGAGGCGCGGAGATAGGTGCAAGGAATATCAATAGGTAAAAGGCCAGGAATTAAACAGGAAACAATCTATTTGAAGAACTCCGTGGCATGCACATGGCTTTAGAGGGAGTGAGTGCAAAGTCTTCTTATATTCTATAAAGACAGACACATGCACACTGAAGTATGCACACACACACACACACACAGGCGTATTGCGAGGACGCAACGAGGCAACGCATGTACGTGCAGAAGCAGCTACTTTGTGTTTGGCAATCTGACACAGGATTTGGAGCCTCTCCGGCTTTCTGATATTACATTGTTTGCTCTGGAGCCACACAAAGGGGATTGCTACAAGTTTGGGGGCTTTGGATGTTCCAGTTGTCTGAATTTCCAGATAAGCTAGTCGGCGGCACACAATGAAGGGTCCCTTTTATTCGTGTGCAGTTTAATTTCACACTCTCTTACATTACGTTAAGTCCGAGAGGCAGAATATCCCATCCCATTTTACACTTAGGGAGAGCGAGTTATGCCCCCAACAACTCAACTCGTTTTTTTGGAGTTTTTTTCCTCTCCCTGTTTACTTACTGTTTTTCTCCGTGGACTTTAAAAATAAAAACAAATCAAGCTTGGTTTTATCACCGGGGAGATGTTGAGGTAAAAAGAGAGAGATTGCGCTCTGAATTGCATGGCTTGGAAAAAGTTTGGATCGGATGTATAAACTTGAGTTAGTGTCGAGATTGAAATTGACTTCTGCTGAGCAACTTAGACACACGCAGGCTAAACTTTGTTATGGATTAAAAGCTAAAGAGAAGCACACATACATGAACATACACCCCTACATTACCAATGGCACACAGTGAATGGCCACAGTTGCCATCATTAATCCATGTCCTCTGATCTGTGCCAGCAACTAAAACAGGCCTCGTGCTGACTGTGGCCTGGCAGCAACACACTAACCCCTAATCTGGAAAATGAACCCTTCTACCATTGTGTTTTTTTCTTGTTTTGTCCATCTGATCACTGTCATACCCCCCCCATCACTCTGTCACATTAGTTACAGCTGGTATAAAGCTGTAATGTGTGAGCTGTTATGTGTCATAATGATTTACTGTCTCAATTCCAGTTTTGGCGATCAAGATGGGGTTTGCTATTCCATGTCAATTTTGCTTCCACTTTTACCCACTTGTATTAATCAATCAATCAATCAATCAATAAATCAATCTATCAATCTTTGTTAATATAGCGCCAATTCATAACAAGTGTTATCTCAAGAGGCTTTCCATCAAGAGCAGGTCTAGACCAAACTCTCCATCCAACTGGTTCAAAAGAAGAAGCATTTTATAAGTAAATAAGTCAAAAGTAGTAGGTAACCAGCATTAAAACCATAATTAACAGAAGTAAAAACTCAAGCCATGTATTGAAAGTCAGTGACAACCTACAGCACGATGAAACAGTGTCACATGGTGACATTTCAGCAGTCACACTCATTGATCACATTGTGGACTTTTACTCTATTAACTTCTGTTAACGTGTCAACCCACCATGTCAGATGGTGATGACACACATCATCTATCAGCTCAAATGGGTTTTCTCTAATGATCTGAAAGCTTTCAGCGGCATCTCACCTTCTCATCAGCAAATAGAAGTTGGTGTCAGGTGTCATCACAGGATCTAACTGCGATCCTCTTTGTCATATGATAACAAGTGGTTATATATGGGTGGGAGTCGTATCACATGCCTCTCTTTGAGGATGGAAGTGGCCTAGGATGTAAATGCTTTCTTGGGGTCAATGACCTTGACTCTGTCCCAGAAAGTTCTCATTTAGTTGAGCAAATGGAGACGACTGCAGAGTGCAGGATGAGGTTGAAAGCAAACATAGACTGTGTTGGCTATATCTGTCAGGAATGTTCTTTCTTTCCCCTGCTTCATCTGATGAATATCTAAGGACCAAAGCATTGTATCTTTATCAAAGTTTATTGCATGCAAAAAGAGCTTTCCATTCTCATGTCTGTGGACATTTCCTCCTACGCACCTGTCAACAAGAAACTGAAGGTGTGCATGAGCCTTTTAAGTCAAAGACAAGTAAGTAGAATACATGTAACCTTTGGGTTTTGAAGAGAAATCTTCAAAACTAAGATCAAAACTAACAACCTTTTCAATTTCCTCTTACCCCTCCTCCCTCCAGTTTTTTTATTTTGCTCCACTGATCTGTTTTTCACCAGTAATATTGTAGTGTGACATTTGTGAATTGCATTGAGTTTTATTTAAGTTATTTGTTCTTTTTGTCTTTATGAGGTGCCCAGACAGTGGGCTGGTTGCATTGCCTCCTTTAAGAATGAAAGAAGGAGGGTGAAGAGATACATAGATAGAGGAATACAGTGCAGGCAAGAGAGAGAGAGAGAGAGAGAGAGAGAGAGAGAGAGAGAGAGAGGAGAAACAGTGGTCTTGTTTTCATTAGTGTGGCATTATCTAAGCCTGTTAATTAACCCCCTAAGGCCCTCTGCATGGAGATCAGAAGAAAAGGGAGAGAGGAAGTGAAGAGGAGGGCAGGAGGGGAGGATTCAGTGGGTGGAGGATGTATGTGTGTGTGTGTGTGTGTGTGTGTGTGGGAGGCTGTAAAACACCACTGCCACAAACATGCCCATGTTTCACCTGCCACACATGCACACCCCTACCTACCCTCACCCACCCCCCTAGATTGCTGTAATTATCTTATCTCTACCCATAAACACAGGCACACACACACACACACACACACACTTCCCGTACAGTGTGTGTGTAGACCTCTCAATCTCTTTTCGTCTACACTCCCTCTAGGTCTTGCTTTTTTGCTTCCTCCTGTTCTTTCAAAAGTTTTATTTCTATTTCTTTTTAACAATATGTTCATTTGAGTAGTTCACATCAAAGGCCTGACAATCATTTCAGAAATATGTAGCTTTCAAAATAGAATAATAATCATAAGAAAATGTAATTAATCTGTATTTGTGTATTAGTTAGCCTTGCATTCAGATATGTTGATTATTTGCAGTGAAGTCTGAGGAAAGCATAATCATTTTTTTCCTTTCCTTTTGGAGTGCTCTTTTTTGATTTGAAGTGACAGTGAGGATTGAAGAGCAAAAGGAGAGAGGCGGTTACTGCACTGAAGTTGTAACTTATCCAAACTGTGCTTGTATTGAACGGTTGGTGGCCATATGTGAAAAGTACTTCATGGCTCTGGGAAAAGTGTTGTCTCGCCTGCGCTTTGTGAGTGGAGCTATCTTAAGACCGCAACAGATGGCAGCGCTGGCATCAAATGGCATTTAAGGACAGCAGCTTTTGGTTGGATGCCAGCACGCTCTGCCTGGTCTTTATGTACCTCAGTGTAGGGTTATGTGTGTGCCAGTGTGTTCCTGTGTGCAGGGGGTTTGCATGCGTACACGCTAATGTTTTCTATACCTGCATTCATGCTTCTGCAGAGCGTGTTTGGGTAATTGTTTGTGATTATGTGCGCAGGCCGTGTGTGTGTGTGTGTGTGTGATGGGTGTGAAAAACGAGAAAAGAGCGATAAAACTAATGAAACATGAGGATTTGTGCATATGCATTACTGCAGAAAGCACTTTGTGTTTGATTTCTTGACACACACCGACATTTGACAGGTTCTGTTTCCAGAAAGACACACAAACACATCAATGTGGCCATACTGTATAGTACAAGTTCATGACTATTTAAAGGAGCTATTAGTGTGAAAAGACAGAGAGAATAAGAGATAGGCTGAGATACAGACAGACAGAGAATTTGTAGGCAGAGAGACAGAGACACACAGAAGGTGTGAGCAATTAAATGTGCTAAACCATCTGTCCAATAACCTGCATGCATGCTGTGGCTCCCAGATTACTCAGCAAACTGCAGCAACACCCTCATCAACACACACACAGACACATAAATATCAACACATCTCCACTGAAAAGTAGTTTTCAGGGGTGTTTTACTGCTGAAATCTTACTGTATATATAAATCTTTCTGCTATTCCACAAGAAAAATATGTGTATTTAGATATTTAGGTGGACAGGGCTGAACCTGAAGCCTTTTAAGTCGTCTGTATATAATAATATATGCTTTAATTATGGATAAAATACCATATTTTAACCATAATTAATTAAATAATAACACATGATTTATATTAAACCCTGATTTTCAAATGAATGAAAACCAAGCAAGTCTCAACTGAGCTGAAATAAAAGCTTTGTAGTTCCATATAAAGAAATCATGATAGAAGAAGAGGTTTCAGTGGTGGGGAAGTCATGAAGGCATTTGGCCAAATTCTTTAGTGTCGCTTTAAGACTGTGCTGTGCAACTGAGAAACACTGATAATAAGTCAAACTAGGTAATTTGGCTGTATTGTACCGAAGAGGAGGGTGTGCATGCAATGGGGTACGGTTCAGATGAAAATAAATCACTAAAATTTCATTTGCATTTTCGAGACATCCCAGAATCCCATATTTCAGCTTGTCAAACCTCCATCTACTGTCGATTTTCACAAAGTAGCAGGCTTCATTATCTAACGGTGAGGCAAAAATAACACCTGTACAACATCAGTCAAGCTTTCATCCTCCACTAGCCAACAAATCTGGTGAACATTGATAATAAGTTAAAAGAATGAACTTGCTGAATATCTGAATATCAAATTTAGATTTAGATTTAGATTTTGGCAAATCTGTCATTCTGCTTTGGCTCCTTCTTCTGTACAGACAGCAACGAATACTAAAGAAATAGTCTGAATGTGATGACTATGAACAAAGATCTGAAGTCATAAGGTACATATTTTATATGTGATGGACATTTATCCTCTATGGAGGATTTATCCTTTATGGAGGATAAATGCGAAATTTGAGATCCTGCCATGAGTGGAAACAGTGAGTTCTGATGATTGTAACAGTGTTTATTTCAGTTTCACTGAGTTATGACTGAGAAGAAGTGATGTGACGTTTGCATAAAATTGTGTTGCAGTGTGTGCTGACAGGTCAGTCGGGGGAAAAAAAAACAAGATTATTGCAAACATCAGAATTGCTGTTTGTACCTGCGCAGCACATTATCTGTTTGCTTGTATCTGTTATTGGAATTCGTTTACATCCGTCAACAGTCAGGCTTTGGTTTTTGCACAAACACATTTGAAAAAAAAAGTGTCTAAACATATATATTTGTATATATATACGGTATATATTCTTTTTTAAACTCCTCCCACACACCCAACCCCCTCCAAAAAATAAATACATTTACATTACTTCAAACAGCCTGAAGGGAATTCAGCCTTCTCTAGATTCCCTCTGAAGAATTAAGAACATTTCCCACAACGAGCTGGCATGTTGATAGAAAATTGGCCTGAAGTTTGGGGAATAGTGATTTGGTCTGTTTCCTAGCTTAACTAGAGAAAACCAACACGCAAATAACACCAGGGGAGGCACTTAAGGAGAGAAGAGGAACTGTGGGGGGAGAGGAGTGTAGGGGAAGGAGCTCTTTCAGCATCAAAGCTAGCTAAAACGTCCCCACCAGGGACTAGGTCCCATGTTAAATACTGAACTAGATTATTAATTGCTCTACCAGTAGGACCTGTTAATAAGAACCCAGAATAGCAGCTCCTTCCTTTCTGTCTTCATCTCTTGTTCTATTTTCACTTCTTATGCCTCTCTTCTGGAATCTACTGCTATGCTTTTATATGCTCGCGTTAAAAGTTTGCTTCACACACTCATTCACTCATCTGTCCGTCGTCACTCTCGCGCTCACTGGTTGGTTTTCAGTTATTTTTTCCCCTTCACTCAGTCATATTGTCTGATTTTCACATACTCACCCGCTCGCTAACTCACTTTCTCATATTTTCTAATATTCAACCTCACCCTCACTCACTCATCCAAGTTTATGCACTCACCCATTCATTCACCCATCCATTTCTATTTGTGTGCGTGTGCGTGTGTGTGTGTGTGTGTGTGTGTGTGTGTGTTTGCAGAGTCGATGCCTGACCTCGCCTTATTTTTCAGTCCCTGTTGAACTGAGGGAGGCACAATCTGCTGCTGACCTGTCACTGTTCACAGATAATGGATGCCCAACTACATGTGTGTCTGTTTGAGTCTGTGTGTGTGTGTGTGTGTGTGTGTGTGTGTGTGTGTGTGTGTGCACGCACGTAGGCTGTCATGCATGTCTCTCAGCAATAAAGAGGAAAAAAAAAAGGGAAAAAAATGGAAGACAGTGGGGGGTGATAGATATGCCGGCCACCTGCTTCTCACTCACATTCTGACACAAAGAGCATCGGCTGCTCAGCTGCATTAATCATCATGAACTTCCTTTGACCTCAACACACAGCGATAACAGCTTAAAGTTAGGGAAACAGTCAGAAAACACACACAGACGGAGACACTGCCATCGGCACCCCAAGTGAGGGAGCTGATATTACATGTAACTGTAGAACTGTGTGCACTATCTATAAGGAAAATGAAAGTAATTAAACCAAACACTCTGAGGATTTTAACAAATTCCCCTCAACCGCGCCCGTGTGTCCCAGGATTAAAGCAACATTGTGACTGGAGGGTCTTCGGTTTAAAGCTCAGGGACCCAAGAACAACTGGAGGAACCGAGTGATGGAACTAAATGCTTTACACTCAACCCTTAAAGGCTCAACCACTGCTGAGTTACCACTGAGAAAGGCACCGAAGCCAGACGGCTCGGTGGAGCTGCTCAGTGGCTGACAGTCAGGGCCGTGGTGGTAAATAAAAGGGAGTAAAGCTCATCTCAGCTACTGCTTCGTAGCACCAATTAGATATGATCGTCTGCATCTTCATCACTGTGCACGATTTGAACACGCTGGAACAACAAAATGGCACAGGTAAAAATGTTAACATTTAAACTTAATATTAGTTATTTATGGTTATTGAGGATCACAGCACTGAAACATGCAACAACAACATTCCCAAAAATGAACCACTACATTTATTTGACAACCATAGTGTGTACAGATTAAATACAAAACCCATTTTCACTTTAGGATACATGCTTCTAGATTAGTTTTGAACTACAGACCATCTTGTGGTGGGATCGTACGAGTTACAACGCGAAATTGGTGTGTATGATGCAATGAAACACATGAAATGAGAGAAATGAATTTAACAAAACACGTGAACTGCCAGATTTACTCAGTACGCCAAACATATTGCAAAACATCTTCTCCTTAAATAATGTTTTTTCTATTTACTGGGGATGTAATGGTCATTGTTATCCTACATGTATGTTAGTATGTATAGACTGTTTAACATGGATCCTGCTGGTTGCTGTTGTTAGTTGTTATAAGGTTATAAGGTTGAATGACATTTACATTGCACTGGATCAGTGGACAGAAATGAGTTATTGAAACTGGGACAGAGTGATGCGTGCCTTCAAAAAAAAAACATGGGACAGTGGTGTAAAAGTGGCAGTGCCAATGGACCCACCTGTCCGCACACACAAACACGAGACAAAGCGCTCTAGACACTTCTTCAGTAGTTCCGACAACACTAGGTGTGTCAAGGACCACATTTAGCCACACGCACAGGCACAGATTCATGAGACGATGACAAAAACTGACCTGTAACTCGGTTATTGTGTCTTATGGTATTGCTCAGGGTCACCAAAAATCTAGGATGGTTCCAAGGGTCTTGGGCTGACTGGTGCTCTCAAAAATACTACGTGAAAATAGAAAATGAATTATCTGAGGAAATTATTTAGGGCCCCTAATACAATATTTTAGGAATAAAATGATGGTGAATTTGTCCATTCCTTTATGCTAAAATCACCCAGTTAGCCTGCCACATCACATCTCTCAGTACAAACACTAAATGGTCCTATAACCTCCCATCTGTCTCACTCTGTGCTCACAGCTCGGCCTCTGTACACAACGTGAAACTCAAAACTAAAATCAGTTACCCAGTTTTTCTCCGATAGAGGTGAGTGCCCATGAAAAGCTGCACAGCCGCGTTAGCATGTTGTTGATAAGATCCAGCCGTTGTGTTGAAGCCAGTTGCAAGCAAGCAATTGTCCAATAATATCACAGGTGATTTTGCTTAAATGCACTCTATAGATCAACACTGTGCAGTTACAAGATTATTACAGTCATATTTTGTTTATTTAGCCTAAATTTAGTCAATACTCGAATCAATGATCAGCGCTGCCTTCTTCATGCAGGTGCAGGTGCAGGTGCAGCTCCAGCAGTCCAGCTGTCAGTCCCCCTGGTGCTACCCCAGTCTCCGGCTAGTTTTACCCAGAGTAAAAAGTGGAGCAGATGATGGAAAGTTTCAGCTATTGGGTAAATCAGTCAAATTAAAGGACTAATTAATATCACAAAACATGAATACTTCTAATAATACAACTAATAATAAAAACAATGATGTATTTGTGATGGCAGATTTCCTGTCAGTATATAATATAACATATAATATAATATATTGCTAAATAAAGGCAACTGCTGCCATCCTATGGCCACTAATGGCAGTGCAGCTTTTCTTAAAGTCATGCATGTTTTTTCTCATTTAATCTTATTATTAATCAAGCTACATTATATATAATTATATCTATAACTATTTTTTATAATGTCTGTCCTATTGGAAGATACATGCTTATTTTTATGAAGATAAGCAGAGTAAGCCAACAAATTAATTAATTTCAAGTAATATCAAGCGGAATAGAAACATCTGTATCACTAAAATATATACATTGCAAATTGCATGAAAATAAAGAACAACTGCTGGTCTGTATTTCATATTCATAGTTCCACTTTAAAATGCCAATATTCACACTGATGACACTGCAAGATATTTTTGAAGATATATATTTTAATTTTGTAAAGATGAAAGTGTCAAAGGGATGTCTTGACTTTATAAAGCAACACGGTGCACCTCAAATGAAAAAAAAAAATTTTTTAAAAATGCAGAGCCTGACAGATAGACGTGCAGGAAGCACTGAGAAAGCCAACTTCACCACACATGCTGATCATGTGTCACTTGTGTTTGCTGTAGCAGGTGTAAGTGAGACAAGCTGCAGCTGAAGAACAGCGTGTAGTGTTATCAACACACAGACCGGCGTGGTGTGTGTTAGTCCGTGTCACGTTGCCCTGGCCAGGTGCTCCTCAAGGACTTGCATCCAATTTGTGCAAAACAGGAGGAGAGGAATTATTAATATCTGTATGTGTGTGTGTGTGTGTGTGTGTGTGTGTGTGTGTGTGTGTGTACATGCACGTGCTTCTCTCACTTGCAGATGATTTAACAACTAAACTAAAGCAAGAAGAAAAAGCCTCAACTGCCAGTGTGCTGCAGTGCAACGCTGTCTGAACTCATCAACACCTCTTTGGATGCATTAATGGAAGCAGGTAACAGTAGCATTAAACAAAAATAGCCCCTTTTCACAGAGATCAGCTTGTAAACACGATCAGGACTTGATTGCGTTTTGCATTCTTCAAATGTGATCCGGCATACAAAATAATCTAACACAAAATTATCTTCCAAGGAGCTTAAATCAAAACCAACACCACAACTTTTTAAAACCTCTCCCCGAGAGCTGTTCTTTACCCCCCCTTCATAAGCTCTCCCTTCTTTCTCATCTCCTTTCCTCAACTCCTCCTCCTCCTCTTTCCTCTTTCCTGTATTTTTTCTCCTTCACTTTCCCTTCTGGGGGGAAGCCTATTTGTCCGCTTTAAGTCAAGTCACTCAATTCTTTCAGGAAGAGACTTTGGAGGCCCCTGGTAACCAAGAGAGAGGGAGAGAGGAAGAAAGACAGAAGGGAGTATGTGTGTGTGAGCGAGAGTCCACCTTCCAAATAAGTTCCATTAATCATGGACCACAGTCTAATGTAACTAATATTTTACAATTAGAGGAGACAAGATGGAGCTGGGGGCCATCTATCTCCCTTACACCACATGATCATCGATTCATAAGAGCTGAGGAGAGAGAAAGAGGGAGGCCATAGCACACTAGCCCCGCATAAAACACACACACACACACACACACACACACACACTGCTGGGCACACGCTGACACACATGTGCACATTAACACACCCACATACATAAGCACAGATGCTTAGCAGGAAACAGAAGGATGCATAAGAATGAGGGGACAAGCTGTCACATTAGCATTTGTTAGTATATGTTGTGCTTAAAATCAGGGCTGCAACTAACAGTTTTTGTTAATCAATCATTGTATTGATTACGTTTTCCATTAATTCAATTGTTTTTGTTTTAATGGTTGTTGGTTGTGGTGTCATAGTATTGTTGGACACAGTGAGAAATGCTGATTACACAGTCTGAGATGCCAAAGTAACATTTCTTAAATTGCCTGTTTTACCCAACTAGCCTAAAACCTCAAGATAATCAAACTGAAGTGATGTAAAAACAAGAAAGAAGCTGGAATCAGAGAAATATTGACATTTCAGACTTTGAATTAATCAATTATCAAAATTGAGCCAGCGCTACCTAACTTGTACTTACACTGCATACTCTGGCATCATGATTGCACGTTTTATGTATCAAACAACGGCAATCAATCGTTTTTCCTCATTTCATTCATTTATTATAGAGTAAATCATTTTAAATGTAGTTTTGGACTTCTAGTTTGTTGAAGTCCTTCATTTGCACAGAATTTGCATGTTTGCGTAGATCCTTTGTTAAAGGAACATGCCAACCTTTTAAGTCAAAAAAAGAAAAAGAAACAGGACTTTTTACACCGGAGTTTTTGTAAAGTATGCACCTGGTTTCTTTATGTTCTATTGGTGTATTTACAATAGTTGTGAAATGAAGTAATGATTTACATAAATGCAAGAAGAGGTGGAGAAGTAACCACAGGTGGTGCCAAATCAAAGAACTTAATAAAAACAAAAGTCATCTACCAAAGCAATTCTAGACTGAAAAAAGGACGTGTGCATGGAAAGAGAGGGGTCACCACTCAATCTAAACCCCTGATAAAACAAATAGGACGGCATGGAAGTCACCTCTAAAAGACCAAGAAAATAAAGAGAACATAATTGTTGCCCGGAACAGTCAGGGAAGAGGATCTATGTTTGAAGATAGCAGAGAGCAGACAACAAAGAGGGAGGGAACGAACAATGACATGCACTAAAGCATGACACATAGCACCCTTTTTGCTAAAGTGCCTTTGACAATGAAGACACTGAATCCCTACTAGCTGAGGGAGTCTTTTGACCCCCCTTTTGAAGAGGACAAAGACAGAACGGTGATTTTCAAAACACTCCAAATCCAGTTCGCCTGTAGCCTGAAAAAAGTTTGACCAGGCACAAACACATAAACATATAGATAACCCTTTTTACACACGGCCACAAACACAACTCTGATCAGGAAATACTAAATTATACATTTATTTGTGATATTGTTTTTGGCCTAAAAGTAGTTACATTTAAACAATACAAGGTTACTTAAGGCAACATTTCCCTTAACACAGGATACAGCATACGATGTTCCTCTCTGCAGGAGGATTTATACGCCATCAGCACTCTACCAAAACCTGGTCTGCTGTGCCCTCTGGTGGACCAATCGGAGAACTGCACGGCCAGACTGCAGCCGTTCTAATATAAAGGAGGAGGGAAAAATTAGAGGCAGCTGAACAAATGAGCAGAAAGACGGGTTCATCTGCAGGTCACCATCTGCCCGACGACCAACCGAACGCTGGCACAACTGCAACCACTGCAGAGCGTCATCTTAAACACATCAATCCATGTGTAGACGCATAAGCATGCAAGACAATTATACAATACGCCAGCATGCATGCACAAACATGTGCTGACACACACGGCTTCATGGCATGTCAGGGAGGAAAACGGATACTGAGGAGAGACAGAGAGAGTTGAAAAACGGGGAGCGACCGAGAAAATGACGAGAGAGGAAGTTAAATGAAGGGCAAAGAGCGGTGTTCATCACACTGTGAAAGAGGTCGTTTCAAATGTTGAAATTGCTTAGCCGAACAACGAACAGCAGCGCACACACACACACACACACACACACACACACACGACAGGCCGGATAGAATGAAAGATGACCTAATGTGTTCTTTAATCAGACACATGTGCGCCATTACATGGAGACACACACCTACTCAAATGTATAGGGATGACATACATACACACTCACGTTCATGAATTCCAACAGCCCTGCATACAAAGACACATGCCCCCACAATTTTCAGAGCATGATGCACACACAAAAATAAACACGCACACACACACACACACAGGCAAAACAAGTAATGTCCTGATTATTCTTGCTCAGTCTCATATCCAGCCATCTGAAACATCCTTGGCAGTGTGAGTGTGTGTGTGTACGTGTGTGTGTGTGTAGATATAAACCAGTCACACAGTGACTTTCTCCGGATGTGAGTTTTATTGGAAACAGACTCTGGAGATTCGTGGCAGGAGGCCCCCCACATCTGGTGCGGTGCAGCTGATCCGTTTAAAAATTAGTCAGGCATTGACCTGGGCAGCCTCCCAGTGGCTCTGCAGCCTTTGGGGTCCTGATGTTAGGTTAACACAAATACGGATTCCATCAGTGTGGAGCAGATCGGGTGTCAGACGACAGAGAGAGGGGGGTGGGGGGGAACCATATAATATTTCTTCCTGTGAAAAGCAGAGTCAGCTGAACCAGCTGGGCTGTGTGTGGAGGAAACTTTATGTTGGTGTTTCCTTTACGTTACGTTGAGTTCTTGACCTTTAGCCTTGACCCACAACAATCTGACACTGATTTCTGCCTGACCTTGAACACTCCTACTACCCCGGTGATAAAACCATTTCGGCAAAACCTTTAGGCCAAAACATTTATTGAAATGAGCTGATCTAATGCGTGAACATTTACGAATTTGCTTCTTTTCTGAAACTATTGACCTTTTTAACGTTAATGTACGAGGACATTTTCTACAATAATTGTAAACTACTCATCGTGGGTTGTGGCATAAACAGGATGAAAAAGTAAAAGTCTTAGGTGACCATTTGGCTTAAAAGTGTTTGTAGTTTCTTGATTTCATTGATTGGAAGCATTTGTGAGAAGGTAAAGGAAACATTTGATCTCCCACTAATCTGTTTGTCAAGAACTTGTATTTTTTTTTTGTTATCTTCAGATGCTGCAGCAGTGCTGACGTAGCCACAGATGGATACTAACCTGTGCAAGAATCTGGTTGTATACAGTTGATATGCAAAATACATGCAGTGGAAAAATACCAACCAAATAAAAGGTTACTATTTTTACTAATAAACCAGTGGGGTATTCTTATACAAACTTTTTAAATATATTATACATTATTAATAACACCTTAATGATTAATTTAAATTCAATTTAATGCAAAAATGTGTCTTTTCACAATTTTCTGCAAAGCATGTGCACACTCATTGTCTACACAACGAGTACCTATTGTTGATAATATAGCCAATAATTTAACCAACATATAACTTGAATGCATGTCTTTAGTACATTTACATTGTTATATTGCTACTTTGGTTTAAGATCTGGGTACTTCTTCCACAGGTGAATATCCACTTGATGTCTGCACATTTGCATATAAATGCTAGATCCCGTGTGCAGAAACCCTCTGTAGCTCTGCTGCTAACAGTCTGTGACAGCATGTGATACTGAAGCGTGCAGTCATGTGATCCGTAGTTTGTTTTTGAGTCGAGACAAATTAATTGTAGCTGGTAGTTTAAACAGTGTGATTTGAAAAAAGTGGCGTATATGAGGGAGACGAAAAAGTGGCAAAGAGAAGTCAGGTGCATGAACTCAATATCAAAAAGAAGCGTCAAACACGTATGATGCACACTGCATTCGTCGTCGTGATTTTCTTTAATTTAAATGCCCGAATCGTTCCTTTACATTTTGCCGTGTGGGACCTCTGAGCGTGCTCGCGTACTTACGAGCATCCCCGTATTGCTCCACTACAGCTACCTCGAGCACCTTTGGGAGACAAAGTGGCGCAGGCAGTAATTTAGTTGTGTGGATTCGACATCATGATCACAGTTTGTGAAGCTTTGGCATCAAATTGACTGAGAGATAATAACTTGTGCTGAAGTGATGGACTAGTCTCCCAACAGTTTACCCGCTTCTGATCACACAGTGACACTCCGACACGGCGACTCGCCTTCCTGATTCTCGCTCTGTCAGAAATGAAGAAATTAAAAACATGAAACAAGCCATTGCTCTGTGACAATGCATTTTTTTTTTTTTTAGTTTGAATACATTTTATTTTTACTATAAGTACAGTTCAGTAGTTACAAAACGAAGCATCTGCCATGAGGGTACAGCGAAACATAAAGAGTGTTCAGCTCACAAGACAGGTTTTGTACATAATATGTGGAGTGGAATGCTCATTATAGCTGGTTCAGAGAAGGAGAGAGCCCAAGCGAGACTCTCGCCATTAATCTCTCATCTTTACACCCCTGGAAAACAGAGATAGGGTCAGAGGTCAAAGCCGTTGGTCAGTGCCTCCGGCATCATACGTCTGATTGGTTTACTCAGATCCCATTTCCAGAATTCCTCCCTTCAAACACCCTGTTATATTTCCCTACAACCATACCATACTTCTGGCTTTTCATATGTCACACTCTTCTTATTTAGTTTGGAATCCCCTCTTTTCCTGGCATATTAAAATTGAAAGAATGGTTAATTGTAATCTACATAAATCAAATTAAAATGAAAAAAAAACAAACAAAAAAAAAAAAAACAGAGGCTGTACTGCAGCAAAATCTCCTCAAGTTGGAATTTGAGCAATGAAAAATTACTCAGGCTAAAGCAGTAACAGGCCTACGCTGCAGGTCAAAAGGGTGTTTGCATACAAAAGAAATCTGGGCAACAATTTGTCAAAGCCACATACAGTATAGAGGTTGATCAAACTAAAAGAAGTATTGTATTTGAACTGTACATACCGCATTAGAATTTTTCTCTGGGTTCACAAAAAATGACGTAGAAACATTTCACAATGCCAAGGGACACACAAACACACACCTTCAGTTTAGTTAGTTAGCTAGTTTTGTACTGTATAGGTTGGATTTATAATACTATCACAGTGCAAAATACTTCTGAGAACCAAAACAAATGAAAGAAATAAGAAAGGATAAAGTCCCTCTATGCATAATGGATTCTGTATATATGGGGCAAATATGTTTGCAGCACAGGAGACGATTGTCATCTTTTTCCTCTTTTTTTTTTTTGATCAGTAAATGGAGAAGGCATTAATGTACAGTACATATAAAAATTAAAAATAAAAATCAACCCTACGTCCTACAGTCTAGCACAGCTACATAGCTTTGTAGAAGCAATAACAGATGACTTGTATCTAAGGCTATACACAATATGTCTTTTTTCCAGTTTTTTTTTTTTTTTTTTTTCTCATCTTAAAGTAAATACATCAAACCATTTTCAGTAGTCAGTAACACTGTGCAACAATGATCGGTGGCAGTATTTTAGAAACATCTGCAACACTAGAGTCCTTGAGGTTGACATGAGAGATGAAGAGAAAGGGGTGGAGGGCGATAAATAAGAAACTGTTCCCCCTTTTTTCTGTTTTTGAGATTCTTTTTTTTTTTTTTTTAATTCTTCTCTGTCAAACTCTAGAAGAATGCCTACCTTTTGAGAATGTGGCCATGTAAACTACAGTCACTTCTTTGCTTTTCCTCATCACAAATGCTTTAAAACTTTAGTTTTCACTTTTTTAACTACTGTATATCTCTTTATGTACATTAAGCGTCTATGGGTGCTGTGTTGAATGATACAGAACAAGAAAAAAAGACAAAGGGAGCCATATAGCAGGGTGAAGGCCTATACCGGCCTGGTTATGGAGAGGGAATATAGTATTATAAGTACATTTAGGGCAGTCTGAATATTCTGTCTTCCTCATGATCACCATTAGCACCACCATCATCAAAAGTCAACTGCAGGTATGTTTCTCCATCAGCACTACCATAGTATTTCTGGAAACAAGCATGTGTTGGAGATTGTCATATGGTGCCCTGTCCTTTATTAACCATAATCACTGTGATGCATGGTCATGGGACATAAATAGTGACTCTGTGACAGCTGATAAGAGAGCCAGAAGTGGCTGATCTGACAGAAAATGTGCTTGGTCTCTGTCAACAGTCCGGTAAAGTTGAGTTTCTATTCTACAGTAGAATACATTCCAGGTACAATATAATGGTGGTCCGTGGACATGAAATAATTGTCTTCATTTAACAGGAGAGAAAAGTCTTTGAAAGCAGGTACTACACTTCAGTCCTAATTAAAAAAAAAGACCTTTCGACACCTTTCTAGCTCAAGGAATGTATCAGAGATTGCGGCGCCAGTTACAGAAGTGCTAATCAGACAGGTAGTTTCATCAAAAGGAAAAAAAAACAAATAAAAACATTGTATAAGAGAAAAGACAACAGAGACAAGGGGTATTCAGACCACAGGAGACAAAACAGGAAAGTTGTCGTCACTTTGTTTAGCGTCCTAGGACGCTTGCAAAAGTCATTAGGTCCATCTCGCAAATCTGTCCCCAAAGGAAAACTGTCCCAAACTTTCCTTCATATAGTTCTCGCCTTCTCTTGACTCTGACGGTAGTATGTGTTTTTTTTTTTTTTCATCTTAAATAAAGTCTTTGTTATAGTGTATTCCTTCATTTATCCTTCATGCCTCCTCATCATCACCATCATCGCCTTCATCATCATCCTCAGCCTCATCATCCTGCCTTGCTCCGGTGTGGGCCGTTAGTCTTTGTTTACAGCGTGGGCGTCCAGCCCCTCGGGGTCGCCTAGGTTATGGTTGTTAGGGTGGTTAAGGTCGTTGTTAAGATGGTTGGGGTCGTGGGTCAGCGCGGGGTCATGGGTCATGGGCTGGTCCTCCTCTCCTACCCAGAGATGCACTACGGCCAATGAGAGAACAAGAGGCAGATTAGCACCACGGACCCAACACACAGACCCCACCCTGCAGCACACATACACACACACACACACACACACACACACACACACACACACACACACACACACACACACACACTCAGCATTACATCATATAGTCAGTGGGGCCAAATGGATGGATGAGATATTTGAGACTGTCAGCTTTTCACAATGGGTGATGGCCAATTGAGACATGAAGGGTAATTTCACACAAATCACAGACAGAAATTTGGTTTCTCACTTAACTGGAGTTACAACTACTCTCAAAGATAGTTTTGGGTTTAATTCATCCAGGTTCTGAGTCTGGGCCTCCACCCAAATACAGTGGAGGTGGATTTTGTTTGTGGTGGTCCCATCATTTAAAAAATGCATTTCAAAATTCAACAGCTCAACAGTTTTCATTTCTTTGGGATAAAGTAGTCCCAGTGAAAACTGCTTTATAGATTATCCCGGATTACAGGGACATGGCAAACATTTTTAAATATAATCCTCCCAGAAACAAAATCCATTTCACTTCCATTGTATTGGTGCTGAGACTGAAATGCCTTCAGTCCTGGTCAAATTAATTCCAAAGCACTGCTTTGATAAGTGAGAAATCGGTCATTGTTAATTTCAGTAAACTTTAAAGTGTCTTCCCTGGATTCTAAACATTACATAAGATGCACCCATTATTAAAGAAACAGCAACAGTTAAGACCAGCAACAGAAAAACCTTCAGCTCACAGTCCCAAATCTGACTTTTTGCCTATAATAATTGAATCTGTGAGGTTATGCTAATATTCTGATGACATGATGTTAGTTTCTAAACTTTCAAGGTGGACAAAATAACAGGAATACCTTGAAATGAAACACATTCAAATACAATAATTCCACAGATAACATCCACATTCTTATAGCTGAAGTTAAATTAAAAGTGTAACCTTCTTATTGCAGCACCATTGTTTTGGTTTGCGGTGCATTCTGGGGTTTTCCTGTTGTTCTGTCCACCTTGTTACCCAACACAACAATGACTGTAAGTAAGTATTAGCAAGGCATGAAGCTACGCTTTATATGAGGAAGGGAAGTGGCGCTTTCATTAAATTACTACATCTACTGTACAGTTCCACCATTTGTTTCTTTCCATTTTTGTGTTTGCACCTTCTGTACACATTAGCTTCCACTGTGAGATTATGATAGGGGTGAAATAATCATTTCTAAAATGGTATGAGATGCTAACACATTATGGTTATGACAACTGGAGTAGTTTCATACTTAATACAAGCAAGTTGGTTGGCTCAATAAGTGTGACAGGAAGTGTGACAGTGGGTGAGAAGTGAAGTGAGTAATTCTAATAAAAAAAAGTTTTAAGACTCGGTGCGACAGTAAGAAATGCATAACTGTAATTAGGTCCCACAGCAGCGGCCACTAAATAATACAACTCGTCCCCGATCCCCCTCCTTTTTCTACACTTTCATTCCCTCAGCAACTTCTCAGAAAATTATTTTGCAATAAAACACAGCTGAACACATTTGCATGTCATGTTCTTTTAAAGTGGCGTTATGAATCTGACAAAACCAAATTAAAACACGGGTTTATTTGAGCTGTGCTTTCGCAAGGACGGAAATGGATATCAAAATGAAAGGAAGTGCCGGCGTAACAGAGGGAAAATAAAGAGCTAATAACATGATAAAACATCTCTTAGATTCAGCACTGAGTAATAACTTCCTAGCTGTCTTCTGATGGCGTGAACAACTCCTACATCACTACAACCAACAGTGACTTTACTGAAAGCCTCTTGTGCACTTCTGCTTTTGCTGCACCATGCTGCTCACTTCAGATGGTCCCAGTGATTCTAAAGGATAATTGCAAATATTTATGTATTAGCTTTTTTTTAAAAAATGATATTGGTAGAAGCATTGCTTGAAAAATTGCAACATATAAGATCAAATCTTCCTCATGCACACTTAGCCTGATCGTACAAAACATCGTTAACGTGACTAGAACTGAGTGCATAGCTATGTACACTGACGCCTCGGTCCCTTCTATGGTCAATTAACCGGTGTTTTCTCATCTAATTTGCAACATATCTCAGACTATAATTCTTTACTAGTAAAGAGGATGATTTCATACCCAACCTTCACCACAAGATGGCAAGCTAAGACAGTAAATAAGACACTGAAGCCTCCGAACAGATTCGCAGCTCATCACCTCTCACACATTTAGACCAGTGATTTCCCTTTTGGCGCAGATTCACTTTCAACATCTGTGTTAAATGTCAACACTCTTCATGAAAAAAAGTGAAAGAAACTACCATTAAGAGTCACTCATTCTGTCCCTGAGATGACTTTTTTTTTTCCCTGTATAAAATAAACAAAAAAAGAAAAAATTAAGTTTCCTTGTTCTGGAGCTTCAAAAAGTGTCTAGTCTCTCCCCGAGGGCACTTCCTGCCTTTGACTTCCCTGTAAAGAAACTTCCTGTAACGAGCTCCAGATTAAGCTCCATATTTGATTTTCACTGTTCATTAACTAAGCCACCTGGAATGCTATTATTTAAGCACGGTGCTCCTTCTCCCCAAACAACTGCCGCTGCGAAGGGGGAGAAATTTCCTGGCCAACTTTATAGATTTAGCATAACTTCCCCTCACAGTTTTTAATTTCCCATTCGGGCAGGCAGCAGATGCACCTCACAGACACAGGAAACCTGCCTGGCATTCATTTATCACATGAATGCAAGGCTTACCTATTTGTTTCCTTCAATGATTCTACTCTTAGGGTGGGTTGATGCAACGTGCATACATGATGGCAACATGACGGTATTAATAAAAATCTATGTTTATAAAAACTATTATTATATTATATATAAGATACATAAGAGCAGTACAGCACCAATGTACGGTGCATGCCCACATCTCCAAGACCCTCACGATAGGCAATATGAAGAGTAAGGGCTCCCTCTTGTGGTGTGTTGCGAGATAGCAGAGACAGGGGTGGTTACTGGAGAGGAGAGGGCCCGGGAAAGGAAAACATATGGTGTGAGGAAACACAGCTCCAGGATCCATCCACTGTTAATACATGTGTCATGCTTAACAGAATGGATAAATGGGAAGGAGGATGGAACAATGGCATAACACTGTACTCTGAGCATGTGTCTGAGACTGCCTTGGGATACAGTGGACTGTGTGTGTCTGTGTGTGTGTGTGTGTGTGTGTGTGTGTGAATGAGTGTGAGTGTGTGGTCTCAGAGGCATCACCTCACATTAATAGCAGTCTGTGAAAACATCACACAACAGCCACTCACCAGTTGAAGCTGGCATTTTGCAGCGCGACACCGTACGGTTCTTGAGACTGGTCGTGTGGTACACTTGTGCAGCTCTTAATAAAGTTGTCGTTCATGATATCAAAGCCGACACGGACGGCTAAGAAACATAGGTGTCTGTGTTTCAGCTGCGTCTCATTTTATTCCATTTCTTTCTGATGATCATTGGGGTTCAGCTAATATAGACTCTGCCCTGATCGACCTCATCGGGTGCTTAAAGTTTTAATAAATCTGTCTCCAGTACAGCGGGCACGGATGGAATGTTGTCTGCGGTGCTGACAGCATTGTTACAGTGCTGCTGTCACTCCAGATAATCCACACATCATGGGGATATCTTTACTAGAGAGCAACTCCAGAAAGTAGTTCTGTAAAAAACTCCTCAAAACGAGTTGTGTGGATTCAGACTAAACAGAATACTGTTACTGGTGTTGATTTCCTTTATGTTCCAGTACATTTTATTCACCTCCATTGCAAATATGTGGATGCAGACAGAGGAAATCTAGCCTAATAAAACCTGCATGGCTATATACAACTAGAGTAGTGGTTCAGGCCCCCCATAAAAGGGTCACCTAGTATATTTGAGGGTCAGAAGATGATTAACAAAAAAAGAAAGCAGAAAAAACAGCTTTTTTTCAGCTTTACATTTGATCTTTGCATTTCCTGTGAATGACTTTCCAGTGTAACTAGTGATGAGCATGTGATGAGCACACCCAAGTGAGAAAACTAAGAAAACTCAAGCCCTCGCCTCCATGTAATTTGGATGCAACTGATTAGTTGATGTTTGCTAAAAGTTAGGTTCTATTGCACAGTATTTCAGCTGGGCCTAAAATACAGACACACAGACAAATGAAGCCAAAGGAGCCTTGTTGCAGCGCATCATCTGACATCATCTCTACCAATATGGACTTCAACAGGGTGTAAAGTCGAGCTGTGTGAACCCTCTGTGTGCCACTGAAGGTGACTGTGGCTCCTTTGTTCCCTCTCTCAGGCATCCGGGCCCTACACTAGCAGAAAGTGTTGTTCTTGGCACAGCCCCGTCTCATTGTACAGCCCAGTATTTATAAATATGTAAATATGAGCGGCACCAGGCATAACACGGCCTGCTTGTATACACCGAGGAGGAGCGGCGAGGAAGTGAGCACAGCCCCGCTTTCTCCCCCCCCCCCCCCCCCCTCCAAAATTGTATTTTTAGATGGTTTTAATGAATACAGGATGTTTATAGTTACCATTCCCTGTGATTCGCACAAAAGACTAGAAAAATCCACATCCACTCTGCCACCCCTCCTCTGCACCCTTCCCACACCCCCCCCCCTCCAACACCTCCCCCAATCCCTCAAAGCACTACTAGAGAAGAAGAAGGGGTGAGGAGAAAAAAAAAAAAAGCAAATTTGTGGTGAAACGCAGCAGGATTGTTGTGCTCTCAGTCTGCTTTCGACTCAGATCCCTATTAGACAAACATAGTATGGTGTTAGGCGCAACAAAGAGTGACGAAAACTCCTGTGTGCAGGTGGAGAGCGGGGGGGGAGGGATGGGGGGGGGCACGCTCCAGAGAGAGAGAGAGAGAGAGAGAGAAGAGACAAGATGTGCAGCGAAAAGGTTCCTCACGAAGCGACTTCAAGGCGGAGCGCAATTTGTGTGTTATTTCTGTTATTTAAAGTTGCAAAAATAATACAAAAGCCGAATCAATATGTGCGAAGAGTGGGTAAAAAAGGTTACCTGTTTTCTGTTGTCTGTGATTATGTGTTTTTTTGTGTGTGCGATGACTCCGTGTCAACTTGTTTTCTTTTTATAAACTCAGTTTTGTTTTGCTGCAAACTCTCAGGTCTAGCATGAGGTGACGCGTATGACAGGATGGAAGGATTCAGAGGAGGGAAGAAAAAAAAAAAAAAAAAAAAGGGAAAGCAAGTAAAATGCGCAAAAAGAATGATTGCAGTTGGGGAAACACAATGAAGTGAATGTTAGTGGCCTCTTTCTATCTTTCGCTCTCTGACTCCAAAACTATTTCTGAGGCTAAAAGATTGCCGGCTTGATAATACCTCCGCTGAGCAATTTAAGCCCAAACACTCTGATGCTACAATCTGTCTTCTCTGCCTGATAGCGCTTTTCTCCTCTCTCCTCTCCAAATTACTTTCTTTCATATCTAATTATATTTGCTAATGATCTTATAAGAGAATAATGGAATGTGCTTGATCTATTACCTTTTTTTCAATACATAAATACAATGCGGGGGGAAATGACTATTGGAGACAGGAGGAAATGTTTTTTTTAATGTTTTTGATGAGAGGGAAAATGAAGCTGAGAGCTGCAGGGTCATTAATGGGCGATGAACACAGAGGTCATCTCTCACATTCTCTTTGACATTTCTCTCATCTGACGTGCTGAAACAATCACAACCTCATCCACATTTCCCATTCTGCCCCTTTGCTTCGCTGTTTCTCGGTAATCTTCCAGATATCCACCTCGAGTCTCTTTGATCTTTTAATGGAAACAGTGAACTTTGTTAGGTGCTAACTTGGCATCACTTTGTTTATCTTCTGGTTTTGCCAAAACTTTCAGGGTTGAATCTTTACAGGAGGCTACCAACAAGCAAACATCCCCAGGATATTGATTTAAGGGTTTATCTTCAAAAAGTCCTATCACAGGAAGTTATTTTCATAAATGGATGGTTTGGTGGCCTGTGTTTAAAGGGCCACTGCACTTCTTTTACACATGAAGGTCAGTTCACTTGTCATGGGGAGTACTTCTGAGCCCGTAAAACCTGCTGTATAACATGTTATCTTAACTGAGGTTCTGGAGGAGCTTCCTTTTCAAATCCTCTAGAGAAGTTCAACGCTACATCGCTGGAATGTTCTTCCAAATTTCAAATACATGCTCAAATCTGATTCTGGTCATCACTTTAAGGCCACGCTGTAGATTTAATTATCAAAATATCTGGCATCGTGCCTCCATCACGGATGTAAAGGTTTCCACAAAATCACACAAGAAAAATAATACGTCTAATTATCGTTCCTGGTTCAAAGGACGCTTTCTAGTCTTCAACTTACACTTGCAAAATCCTTTGGCCTTTTAACTGAATGGCTTTTCTCTCTGTCTCTTGCCAAGCCCCTGTCCCGTCCTGTCCCTCCCTTGCTCCCTTCCTCTTAAGCCTCTTCTCCATCCTCCATTCTTCCCTCCTTTCTCTTCCCCCCTGTTATATTTTTTTTTTTTCCCTCCACAGGCCCTAAGACAAGCCAAGCCATGACAGGCACTCTAAACCCCCTGCATTAATGGAAGGAAATGGCATTCGATCCCTGTTTGATCTCCTAATCATTTCTGCTGAAATGATAATTAGTGCCCTTCCAATCCTCCCACAGAGGAGGAGAAAGGGGTGGGTTGAGGGGGGAATGGGTAAATACATAAATAGAAAAAAAATCCTCTTGCTTTTTAGACCCCAAATGACATCTTTGTCACCAAGCCGGGCATGTTCATAACCAACAAGTGCTTTCCTCCACTGCAAATTTCCCATCCTTCACACACCGAGAGGGGGATATACACACTAACACACACTCAGAGACACAGTGCCTGGCGACTGCTGTCTGTGATTCTTTTCAGCTGACATAATCCTGATTGATTCGTTCAGCAGATAAAAACTGGGTCCACTTCTGCCCTTTTACTGGGGGGGCTGGAACATAATACGGCCTTTTATTCAGCAACAATGTAACATAATGGCGTTGGAATGTGCAAGGGAAAAAAGGCCACATCTTAAATGCTTGTGACACACTGTGCTTTGAAAAAGCCTGTAGTCTAATGTACAAGCGAGAGAAGGAAAGAGCAAAAAAGAAAAAGAGAAAACGAAATCATGAAACTGCCAGATTACCCATGTGCCCTGGTTCTATCACAGTTAAATGAAAGCTGTTATTTTGGAGAACTTGTTTTCTTTCTTTCATGTTTTGTCTCTTCTGTGGCTACGCGTATTCACAACTTTGTGTGCGTCTGTCAGTCCGTAACTTGATGTTGCCTTCATGTTCTCACAAGGAAATCAAGGATATGAGCTCTCAAGTTTCCTAAACCGTCCATCCTTCTCTGAAAAGGAAGCTTTTGTTCAAGGGGCAGGAATAAGTGAGGTCATCTCATCTCCACAGATTGCAGCCACTATTCACTTTTTTTTTTTTCTTTTTGGAAAGCTTTGTGCTTACATGAACTTACATCTTTCCCTCATTCTCTGAGATACGGACACGGGCTAAAGGCCACGCCACTGGGTGTTTTTATTAGTGCCCTCAGCTGTATAGTCAGCCTGCTGTACAGCACTGCACTGAATGTAGAAGTGTACTGTAATACATTGGATTTGTCTTTTCCACGGTGCTTGTAGACTTAAAAAAAAACAACATATATGGATACAGTTACCTTCATTTTACAGTTTCTTTAAGGTGATTTTACAGTGCAGTACTTTTGTGTGTGTTTCTGTTACGGTTGCTATGTCTTTATTTGGCTATTTCTTCTTTCTACGTATGTTTTAAATAGATTACAATAGCGTGTTGTTATTGTGCTCCAACTTCCATTATTATTCCTATAAATATTAAAAAAGATGATGATGATGAGGATGATTGACAGATGAAGTTTTCTAGTTAGTCAAAAAGTTGGTATCTTTACCCAACTATGAGTTTGCATAACAGTAGACTGATGAGCTGTGCAGTATGTAATCATGTAGAATCCTGTCATGACCTTCAGAGCTGAAATTCACTTTCCATCAAGAGGTCCTTGGCACTGACCAATCTTAAAACACACACTCATCAACTTTTTCCTATATTGGACCTTTGCAAACGTCTTGGCCACTGCTTGGTTTTAAAGCCCTGAGCCAATAAACTACCAATGACAAGAGAGCAGTCGTCTTCCTGCAAGTCAATTGTATTAATTGTAGGTGCTAATCTGCAAACCGCTGCCCTCCCAGAAGCGTACGGTGTTATCCGCACCAGCACGATGGTGGTGACATATCTGGTTACTAATTCAGTGTGGCATGACGCCAGATGGGAGATGGGAGGGAAGGAGGAGTTTGTTGATCGCCCATTGAAATGTGTCCCCGAACCCATCCATTTGACTGTGAAAGAAGAAGACGAAGAGGACAGACAAAAGGAGTGTGATGACACAGTATGGAGGATGTGTGTACACTAGATCAAAGGAGGAGGAGAGAATGAACTAGAGACACAGCAGCAAATAGGGCAATATTATATAGGGCAATATGCATATATAGGGCAACAGTAAGTGCTTTGCCCCGCTAAAGTCTATAAAACTCATGAAGACAGACAGAGAAAAATAGAGAATATGAGTAGAGTGATAAATCTCGTCTTTCATTAAATATGGATACTGGTGGGTCAGTGTCCTCCACCTTTGGAGGCTCTTCTTTAAAGTTTCACAATCAGTGGCTTCAGTACAAAGGTGTTATTTTAGTAAAATGGCCAAAGTCAAGAGTCAAGAGGAAAGACAGAGAGCAGGAAAGACTCACTGAGAGATAAAAGTTGCAGATAGCGGGATGAAAAGAAGTCAAGTCTCCGCAGAGGGAGATTACCAAGACAGACCGACAGACAGACAGAAAGGAGAGTAATATCAACCCGTCCCCAGCTCTCATAGTTATCATTTATAATAACAGAGAACCTGTCGCTGGTTCCTAACATCCCCGTGGCATGGGGGGGAGGGGGGGTTCCCAATCTGCCAAATGTTACAGAAAAATAAACGACAGCAATCTACAGCGCGAGGATGGAGAAGGCTCCGGGGGCCGGGTGGCTGCTTGGTTGGAGGAGATACGGACTTGGTGAACAACTGTAACATGGGCATCAATTTAGTACATCAAGGTGCAGGCGCTTGCCATATGTTAAAGGTCTACTAGGCAAGACTGTCAACAAGACAAATAACAGTTATGGGAGCTGAAACAGTTCTCAATTACCTCTTGCTGCTACTGCAGTATTTCCTGAAGCAGCTAAAAGTCCAATGCTGCAATTGTAATAATCTAACTAGATAAATAATGTGTTCAAAAGCCACATCTAAGAACACGTAGTGATATGATGACATGGACACACAAGGATGGCTGTGAGGAATGAATTAATGGATGAATGAATGAATGGATAAGAGTTAGCAAGACTGGAATACAAATAAGGCAAAATACGCCCAAAAAGTCCCAAGTTTACTATATCAACTGGTCTAAATCTAGTTCAGGGATTCTATTCCACTTTGTTTAGTGCTCACACTGGGCTTACCTCCAAACAAAGTGAAGCAGTGATGGCAGTCATTACGTTAGCCTAAAACTAAAACTTCGACTTTCTTGATCCGCTTTGGAGAACAAAGAAAACAGAAAAAAAAAAAAGAAAGAAAAAAAACCCTTAAACCAGTTGACTTCTATTAAACAATACCAAGTGAATTTGCAGATAAAATGGGTAGTTAAACTGCACGGAACACACAAATCTTTCCCACCATGTTGTCAGTTAACAATGGCTTTGTCTCACTGTTGTACAGTAACGGAGGAATCTTGCAAATCTGAATCTGCCTCGCACTAGCTCAGTTGTTTGTTTATTGTTCTTTCATGAATCACGCTTTCAACTTCACATGATGTGATTTATATTTGGTGTCCATTTGATGCTTCACATCTCAACATAATTGTATCAATACTTTACGTGATTATATAATGTAAATAACATCAGCATGCTGTGCATGCTGTGTGGTTTTTGATACACTTTTTTACATAAATAGAAAATGTATTCAGATAAAAGTAAGCTCATTTAAAAAGCGGTTATATGCTAAAGAACACATTGAAAATAAATCAGCGCGGAAGGAGAGAAATGTTCCCTGCAGTTTGATGACCTACAATAAGGCTATTTATAACCTTCATCACCTTATAAAATCTTGTTAGAAATCAGTCGCTGGAATTATCTTTGCTCCATGTTTGAGCTGAGCTTCAAGTCAGGTTTGTCTTTTCTGTATATCTTTCTTTTCTTTTTTCTTTTTGGCAGACACATGAATATGCACTTTACCATAGTTTAGCATTGCTAATAACCCATATATTTGTTTCTCCTTTCTCTCACACAACTCCCCATCAGCACTTCATTTTTTTTTTCCCCATGATGTGAAGAGAGAAAAAAGGCAGAGGAAGTAAGAAATGAAAAATGTGGAGCACCTGGCTTCTTTTTAACATGGTTTCACAGGCTTTCACTGGTCTCAGATGATTCAACAGTTGCTGCTACAAACATCTGCTGCCTGCTCGTAGCAGATCTCAATTAAGACTCACACAGCCGGGCACGCCATACCTTATTTATGCTTAAGCTTTTTTTTTTTTTTTTTTCTTTTCCTTTTTCTTTTTAACGTGCCAAATAAGGAAAAGAGGCCAAAAGGTCTGGCACAACCCCACTTGAGGAGGACGTTACAAGGTGGAAAGACACAAGATGTTGAGAAGAGGTTGGAGGTGCTGGCAAGAGATTTTAAAAAAGAGGCACTCTTGCCAGCACTGGCAGCACTTAATACAAATAAGAGCATGCAAAAAGAAAAGGGGAAAAATAAAACAACAAACTTCGACAAGCAGCAGCCTAAAGCCCTCCCTCATTTGTCTCTTTCCCATTTTTTTTTTTTTTTTTTGAAAAGGCACCCAAAAGAAAGAGACAAAGAAGAAGAAGGAGTGAGTGTTGATATGATTATGTAAATGTAAACAGGATTTCCTGCCGACTGGAAGCCGTTTTTCTCTCTGACCCGTTCTCCTTGCAAATCTTCCATTTAAGACGAATTCCCCCGGGGAGGCTGCTCCGCCGTTACTTAACGGGATAATTATGATATACTAAACCTTTCCAAGATCAGCCCCCCCCAACCCCCCCACCCCACACCCCTCCTCTTCCATCTCGTCTTTGCCTTCTCCCTGAATCGTTCACTCTTTCTCCATTCCTCTTTTTCTGTGTCTCTCACTCTTTGTCATTTTCTCTGTGCTCTGTCTATGCTGGACAGTAACACCGATTTGTGTGTGAGCTGTCCGAACAACATGAGCTCAGATTCATTTGATGGGGGTTTCGAAAGGCCTATATACATATTGAACAGGTTCTCCATTTGTTAAATTTAAAATTGGATCATTTGTACGCTGAAACATTTCCACAACAATTTCGTGCCATTGTGGAAATGTAACTGAAATAGCATTTAGTTTATGTTAAGTCACTATAATCTATTGGAAGCAAAACATAATTAAATCTCATTAGGCATAACAACTCAAAGTAGCATCTTATATTCCCGTAAAGTTAAAAAATTATTAAAATTAATTGTCATGACTTTTTCTAGCTCCTTTCCTCTATCCGTGGTCAGTAATGTAGCTCAGTGATATCACAACTGTGTGATGTGCGATTCATAAAAATGCCAGTTTAACTTTTTATATAAGCCCATCTATATCTAAAGGTCTTGTCATATGCTTATTAACTATACTTTCTTATTATTATATTCTACCAAACACAATGTGATATGCTCCTTTCCTTGCCTCCAACTGCAGCCCTCATTACACTTAACTTCATTTAACCATATTGAAATTATAAATCCCTTTCACATGATGTCATGGCTAATTCTCAAAAAGTTGCACTGGAAACAAGGGGAATTATCTTTCCAAGTTAGCGGATTCTGTATTATGAAAATAAAATACTTTAAGACGCTGTTAAAAACCTTTCACGAGCAGCATCTTGCTGGCGGATCATACAGTCTTTACAAACTCACGCCATGCAGCCAAATGTGGTTCAAACCCACAGAACTTTATTTTAAATCCTGGTGGAGATCTCAACGTGTCCAGAGGTGCCAAAAATGTCAGGCTGAATTATAGGAAAATCTCTAGACAATGATGCACCAAATATCTAAATCATTTCATCCGGAGAATACATTCAACTCTTGACACCTAAGAGGGAATAAGTGGGGAAATAAAAGGGGAAGGATGTTTTTAAATGGCACGTTTTATGGGAGGTGTCGTCCTGACTAAGTGGTAAGCCTGTGAGGATTTTAATGTTAATGTTTCGAGTCATTCAGCTGTGAAAGTCTTTTTTTCTAACAAATCCTCCATCTCACTTGTACCTTAACACCATGACCTCACGATGGAAGAATTGAGCACATTATATTCCACACATATTCCTCCGCTGTCCCACTGCGTGGTTTGTCTGTATCTGTGTGCAGCTGAGTGCTATCCATTATATACTGTGCTTACCCTTTGATCCCTCACAGCCAAGGAGTCTTTCTGGAACAAAGAAACACACACTTTTGATATCAAGACTCGGAAATGTAAAAGAGCGAGCAGAAATCACGCTGCTCCAAACATTTCATAATGCAGACGTACAACTTAATTGCAATTCTGCATGGTTGTTTGGTTCCTTATTTACTCCTACAACTTTGTTACAGAGCCACATGTCAAACTATTTACGTGCTGGTGTAAGCACTTACGGCTACGACTCTTTTCGCTTGACAACGGCCATAAACAGAGAAGTGAGAGATCAAAACTCTTCATCAGAGAGCATGACAGATGACAGATATGGCAAGAGATTTTCCATGATCTTCTACGCACATGGGTGGGGGGGGCGGGCTTCAAGGGACAGAGCGCAAAAAAAAAAGCAAATACAGGATGAAAATGAAAACAAAAAAAATGAGGAGCTAAATCAGAAAAACATTTCTTTCCACGTGAGGTAGTGGAGCACAAGAAATGGCAAAAACAGTTTTCACTTTTAATGAAATGTCCAATCAATTATGTATTGCCAAACAGTGTGTGTGGTGGGACGATGCTACGTGTAATAGGTGAAGTCGGACCATTATTTTTCGCGTTGTGGACCAGAAGCTGGTCACAATCATTAGATTGTGTGCTCTGCTAATTGGGAGCTCATAAATTACACAGATGCAACCAAAGCGCCGCTCCCTGGATCTCCGCTCTGACCTTGAGTGGGTGCAGACATGACAGATGTGACTTTAAAACTTTGTGAGCATATAGTATAGCAGCATTGATGTGTTTAGCCTCTTAATGGTCACCTCTGCAGAGTACATTTTGAGTTGTGATACGTTGAGAGCCTGATGGGTGCACCAGGCCCCAAACAATTCCCAGGGGGCTCTGCAGTTTCCAGAACCAAGCTTTAAAGAGCTCTTTGAATACAATCATGTAAAAGAATACGACTTTGTAATACTGAATATTAAAAACAACATGTTCTACCAATCAGCAGACGCATCCCTTTTTGATAAAGGCTGTGTTTCTTTAAACAAAACTGAATATTATCATAGACAGCAATTGTTCTTTAGATGATAAATCTAACATTATTCCAATATATACTATTGGACTTCCCTCTAAAGGAGGCAGTGCAACTGCTGCCAGATTTGTCCAGATTGAAATGTATAGGAAATACTGAGTAGTTTTTCAGAGATCCATCACCCAAAACACAGATGAGCAAGTCTGATTCAGTTCTACAAACACTGCACTGCGTCTTACACTATGTGGCTTTTTTGCTGTTTTGACCATTTCTGACTTAAAAATATATATATATTTAAGTAATCTTTAAAAAAGAATTGTGTTCTGTTTATGTTACACACAACATGTATTCATCGCAGGCTTTGCACATTGCTTCAGTCCATAAAAGGACAGAGTAGAACATGTCTTTTACTTCACTTTAATGGAGAAAAATTCATGCCAATAGTTGAAAGTGCACTTTTACTGTACATGAACAGCTCAGCCAAAACTGTGTGCAGTTAAATAAATAATTGATTTTGTTATGGTTGTTAGTGCCCAAAGGAACTAAGAAATGCCAAATAAAATCCTTTACTTTTTTTCTGGACAGAGTTAAGGAAGAAAGAGTGGAATCATTCACTGATACGAGGTTAAAAAAAGAGCGATGTTACATTTGGTCTTATATGAACATAACAAATTAAGATAGATGCGCTGCAATCCACCTTTGATTTTGATGTGTAAATAATAATATATAAATATTCTCTCTCTGTGCCTCTTTGCCTCTCTGTTCCCTTTCCCTCCCTGAACCATTGTTCTGCTGCTGAAATCCATAACATTTCTTTTGTTCCCCTACTTTCTGTAAGCCCGCTGTCTTATTTTCCCAAGGCCGAGAAACTTCAGGCATGAGAACCCCTGATATAAAACCAGGGAAATTTACCTGGGATTAGCAGCCATTGACAAATAACCTTGGTGATAGATGCACAGTAGATTTGGTTCAAAGCTCTCCCGGCAGCCTCAAAAGAGATTAGTTCACTTCTTATCAGGTCAGCCGCGTCGCCTGGGAAATGTGTTTAAAGTCACATTGATTTATTGAAAGATTCCCCAATAAGAAGATATCTCTCGACTTAAGGAGTGCGCGTGAGTGTGTGTGTTCCTATGTGTGTCATGTGAATGCGCGCCTCAAATAAATTACACTGCCTGTTCAAGCTTTAAGGAAAAAAAAAAAAAAAACAGCTGCACACAAAGACATTTTCAACAAACGAGCGGTACGCTTCAAACTAAAAAAGCACTTCTAGATAACTAGTGTTGAATAGTGCCACTGGAGAGAGACGTTCCTATTCTCCGTCTACCTGTCTCGCCCACTCTCTCAGTCTCTCTCTCCATTTACCCCATGCTGATAGTGCTGCTGAAAACAGTGATTGTACAGTGGTGAGACACAGAGCGACGCTGACAGGGAGGTATAATAAGGCCTCTTTGTTCCCCAGAGAGCGAGGGAGAGAGGTAGAGAGACATGCAGATAGACAGGGGGGAGGCCGGGGGGGGGGGGGGGGGGGGGGCAGCTTTCATTTACACCATTACCTTCTTAAGCGTCATTATCAGGCCAAGGAGAAGACGACTGTGGGAAAAGCGGGTGGGGCAGCCAATGAGCGAAATGACAGATCTGACATGTCGCGCACAACATCCATCTGAGGCATGACATTCTCAATTCTTCTCTTTCTCACACACACACACACACACACAGAGTTTGTAAGTACATCTTGAAAAGTTCTGGTCCACTCATTCATCTTGCATTACTTCATTCTTTCATAAGTTTCTGATTTTGATGTTTCTTTATGGGTCAGCCCTAAAAGGGACAACAGACTGGTTTAGTCCCTTTTTACAGTATACACAAGTATGTGGACACGCAAACATTACACCCATGTGTCATTGCTGGACATTTCATTCCTAACCGCAACTTTTAGCACACTGCTACGGCCTCCACTCTTTTGGTTTTAGGCTTTCCCCAAGATTTTGGAACGTGGCTGCAGGGATTTGCTCCCGTTCAGCCACAAGATCATTAATGATGTTGGGCAATAAAGAGGTCAGTATACTTCAGAAGGAGAGCGGACTCTCTCTGGCGATCTAAGACAACAGCAAACAGCCACTTAACGCAACAATAGGCCAGGTGTGTGAAGGTGTGGAAGTAAGAGCGCCGTGAGCCTTCCTCACTATTCATGTGTTCCACCATATATACAGGATTATTTAGGCCTTTCTCTGTACAGAACAACCATAAAGACTTTTGCCTTCCAGTGGAGTCAGACAGCACACTGTACAAATAACCTACCCTGTCATTTTATCCCAAATGTTTTGAATTCATTTGATGTCAAAGCTCCGTGCAGTTCCTCCACACTAAACTTGGATTACCACTTCATTAAAGTGACAAACTGTTGCCACAAAAGTTGGAATCCCTAAAATAGTTTCACATGCTGTAGCCTTATGATTTATCTTTATTGGAACTAAGGGAAAAGAACCACAAACGACAAAAAAGTTCACATACTTTCAGTATTGTACCGTATCTTCCTGTTCTTTTTGTCCTCCTGTGTCCTGTAAATCTTTTCACTCTGTGTGCCATTTTGGCAACTTTATCCTGCTTGTGTCTTTCTCTTTATTAGTGTCTTTTCCACCCTCTCTCCAGTTTTTCTGTCTTTCTGCCCCTCTCTCAAAAACCTCCCACCCTCCATCTCCTTCCCCTCCGTGCCTTCATCCACATACCTCCATCCCTCCTTTCTCTGTCTCTCTGTCAGTTTCCATGCTTCCTCCATGCCTTCGTCTATCTCTCCCGCTGTTTGCTTTTAACTCTTGAGGTCATCCGGGACCCCTGGGCAGCTATCCCAGAATGCTGAGCCGGCTAACGTCCTGCGGAGTTGCCTTCTGGACAGAGCAGACAACCGAGCCAGGACTCGATCGGTGCTCGGACTCAACCATGTATTCAGCCACTGCTACGCCCAAAGAAAAGAAGTATCTTAAAAGGTTCTTTGGTTAGGGTGGTGATTCTATACCGAATTTTAATAACTGCAGCAAACCTCTGATTGTTAAAAGTACTACATGTAGTATTGTAACATCAATACATCATTACCACCTTCATTTGTAGGCATTAGTGTAATTACTACAAACAACCAAACAAGAAGACTGGCAGCTTTTACTGGCATTTATAATGTGTTTTACATTGTGTGCCAGATTGCTTTATGGCACAAATAGAGATTTCTTTAGAACACAAAATAGCTATAGAGGAACTTCCAGTGTAAACTGAGGTTAAGTGTAAGAAGTAAAAAATAGAATTAATAAAAAAATAAGACAAAGGAGGTAGGAGAAGATTTTGTGAGGAAACAACAGGATAAAGCAAACGGCACAGTGGTGGGATGTAACTAAGTACATTTGCTCAAATATTGTACTTGAGTAAATGTTTTCGACATTTTCGAGATACGTGTGTTGCACTTGTTGCCCACTTTATGCTTCTACTACAGTGCATCTAAGAGGGAAATGCACTTGTTACTCTACTACCATATATTCCTAATCATTAGTTACTTTTCAGATCACTTGTAGAGCTACTTTATATACTCAACAGTATATCAAGTAGTTAGAAGGACAGTCCAGCTTGAACAGATACAACACAAAACACTGAATGCTGATAACCAGTGGGTACAGAGGAGTAAAAACTACAATATTTCCCTAGAGTTAGAAGTATAAGGTAGAAAAACATGGAAATGTTATAGTAAAGTATAAGTACCAGGATACTAAAGCATGAAACTACTTTCTAATCATCTTTCCTAGGGTTATTTCTTCTTACTATAGTCACAACTTATAGAGAATAGTGGCACTGACAATCCTGTAGAACCTGTAAGAATGAGGTTTGTTGTGTGTTAAACGAGTAACAAAACCTTTATTATCCAACATCACAGTCAGATGTGATGTTTCTGCAGTCAAGCCCATAATGTGCATGACTTAAGAGGAAGCAGATGTAACTATAGCTTGTGCTTTTTCAGGAGATGTTAGCTGACACAAACTGGTTTGAACACAAATCCTTTAGTTTAATATGAAGATATGAAGTTCATGTGCATATGAAGCAACCCTCCCTCCAGACCTGCTCTCACATGACAAATCAAAAAAAGCTCCAGTTCTAAGTAAGAAAAACAATAAAATGACATGGTTGAGCACAATGCACTAATGCATATATCTGAAACCAACAACACTGTTAAGTTCCAGAGAAGTTAACACAAGGGCCCGTGTCTCCGTGTCGCCCCTCAAGTGGAAAGCTATAATTAGCGATGGAGTCATTGCCAGAGTAGTTCAACTATGCACAAAAAACACACGACAACAACATGGTGCCTCCATGTAGAATGGACGGGTAATAATAAGATGACAAGGAATCAGTAGTCAGACATCAATGTCTGAACTTCCCGCACACACACGCCTGTGTGCGCGCACACACACACACACACCCCTCCTCTTTCACTGTAATGTGGCAGCAACAAAGATCTCTTGTCCAGATGAAAGGCCAGTGTGTGTGCCTCTACGCACATGTGTGAGAGAGAGAGAGAGTGTGTGTGCATGTATTCATCTATAAGTGTCTACCCTGTGCAGATAAACAGGCGAGTCGCTGATCAATACATAACTGAGAGAGTCAAAAACAATATCGCAGCATCAGGGCCTGTGTCTATAAAATGCCCGCGTTTATTCGATAGGGATGGGGGAGAGAGGCTTGAGGAGCGGGGGGGGGAGGAAGAGCGAGAGGAGGATGGAGAGTGAGAGACTGGCCCTGCTTCACCAAAGATGGATGAAGAAATCAATCTGTAGGTCTCTGCGTTTAAACAAATGAGACACGTATTGAGACAAATGGGTCTTTCTGAACACACGGACATGAACACACATATTTGGTCATGAGTTACGTCTGTTATGAAAGTTTTGTTCAAACCGGGTTTAAATAGAAGCGGACAGAAAAGCAATAGTTTACACTTTCTTAAGCAAGTAGGAAAATCTAAACTAGAGACTAATAATATTATGGGCACGGTTACAGTCTATTGGTATTAACGTATGTCCACTGACAAGTAACAAGAAATTGCAGTACGTGAATGCCAGAAATGATTTGTGAGGCAAGTGTCACCATTTCTGAATGTATCCACATGGGAACACTGATAAGTTAATTTTTCAACTTTTAAAATATTGTGATTTTGGATGCAGCTTTAGTGATGCTGTACTCAGCTGGACATGTACAGCACTTTAAAGCCTCAAGAAAATATGTGTTGAAAACTGTCCACAACAACACATATTCAAGGCTGACTTTTACAGTATATTTATCAGTATATTATTTGCCTCTTATTAGATATAGTGTGAGAAGTTCATATTTCCTGACCACTCCCTGACTTGTATAGTAGCATGTTTGCATTTCAGCCTGACAATGCCTTGTTGACATGCTTCTCTGGCTGCGTATGAAACCGATCTGTCCTTGTGGCTGGTCTGCCGGTTATCGCAGAGGGACAGCAATGAAGTCTGAAAGCGGACAACGAGCAAGAGGGATAGAAACACAGAGAGAGAGGGAGGGAGGGAGAGAGAAAGAGAGAGAGAGAGAGAGAGAGACAGAGACATGGCTGCATAGGTCGCAGAACAAAGTGTCTGTGAGTGCGTCAAAGAACGTCGGCCAACGTCAGTCCAGAGCTGCATCAAACAAACCAAGCTTTTGGACACAATGATATCGACGGAATGTCAAGAACAACAACAACTGACAGGGAGTGTGTATGTGCATGTGTGTGTGTGTGAGAGAGAGAGAGAGAAAGAGAGAGAGAGAGAGTGTGTGTGTGTGTCTGCACAGCTGGGTATGCGTGCAGCATGATTACACCGGTGCATCTTGGTGTGTTCTACGTGTGAGTGTGCCTCGTCAAAAACAAAGGAAACCAAATACACACTC
This sequence comes from Pempheris klunzingeri, assembly GCF_042242105.1. NCBI lineage: Eukaryota > Metazoa > Chordata > Actinopteri > Acropomatiformes > Pempheridae > Pempheris > Pempheris klunzingeri. Next base: position 30,982,546 of record NC_092012.1, on the reverse strand, counting down.
GTGCATAAGCATAAATATCACTGGCTGTCAGTCAACTTCAAACAATGCAACTGTAATCTATGATAACATAAATACAAGCAGCTGCGGCCAGCCTGAAAAAAACAAAACTACCACAGGAAAGAACGCTGAGTGAACCTGGTCTTGTTCTGACCATTAAAGGCAACTTCAGCAGGTCTGCAGTGAAACTGACGTCTGACTGAAGTTCTAAGGCGGACAAAAGTTGCTGGTTGAATTCTAGCTGGACCTGCATCTCAGCGTCGGCGGCCTGTGAGACTGCCGGCCACGTAAGCGCCACGAGGACTCCAAATCCCAGTGTCTGAGCTCTGCTACGAGTCTAACAGGGTTCTGCCTCTCATCAATAATCCCAGTTGTCAGACCTCCCTGTCGACACGGAGCAGATCTACATATACACCCCCCTCCAACCTTTCTTCTCCTGCGCACACACACACACACACACACACACACACACACACATACAGTCTTTGATCTCTCCCCAGTGGATATATTCTATTTCCTATTTCCGTCATCACCTGGTTCTGATTTAGAGGTCAGGAGAGGGAGTGCTGGATCACGCCAGGCTAAATAGCTGTCACTCACAGCACTGCTAACTATCTGCCTTTCTGCTGCTGAAATTTGTTTCAAACACCCGTTTTTTCCTTCTCCAGCTCATTTTTCCACCTATGCTGAATGAGTTCTTTCCTCTAAAGAAAAAAGAAAAAAAATGTTGTGATTGTTCAACAAATGTTAAGGCCTCCTCGTAATCCACGGGCTGCACACTTGTGCCACAAATGCCCTTTTTCTCAATAAATGGCTTTAAGGAAATAATCATTTGGTGTGTAACAAATCATGCTGCAGGGAACATTTCTCAATGCTTTTCCAAAGAAGGGAGACAAACAAGAGCTTTAATCTGTCAGTGAGGCAAGGACAATGCTTGATTTTGACCTCTAGATGGTGCTGATCTTTTAGTTGTGTGAGTCTCAGACGTGTGTGGATCTGCACATAAGCACTAGCGAGGCAGGCAGAGCAGTATGTGCAAACAACCTGTGTGTGCTGTTGTATTGCATTTTGAGATCGGAGCCATGTGTGCACAAGAATGTAGACATACACATGTAAGAGACATCCTGTGTGTGTTGTGTATGTGGGTGTATTTATTTTCTATTTTTTTTTCTTTTTTTTTTTTTTTTTGGTGAGACAATAAAAACATTAATTTGCCCTGAAATCATTTCTGACGTAAATGTAGAGCGGTGCCCATTGGAACCCAGTAATGAAGCATGCGGCATCTCGCCGGCTCCTAATTTGACTAGTTAAATGACTCCATTACGTGTCTAACAGACAGAGGCAAATCATTTCTGGTCAGTTGAGGCTCACTTACCCGCATCCTGGTGTTGGGGAAATGTCTATGTCTCTGGCTGACTGACTGACTGACTGACTGAGTGGCTGGCTGGCTGGCTGGCTGAATTTGGCTCATTCCCTCTGCCACAGCGTTTTCTTTTTTTTTTTTTTGTCTTTACTAAAATGGTGTGATGTTAAGAATACATGAGAGGAGGCCAGAGAATAAGCTCAGGTGAAAAAAAAACAACATTTTTTTGCATTTGCTCGTGGTGTGCATTTATGTGTTGGTGCTAGATTTATTACAAGCTCTGAGATAATCAAATCAAATAATGGGATTTTTCAAAGTATGCAAAAGTATGTGTGGAAAAAGCTGAAAAAATATAATGTGTCTGTGTTTTCACATTTGCCCAATTTGTGTAATCATATCTGTGCCAACAGTGTTATTTGGCTTGTGACAGAGAGACAGATATAGTGAGAGATAGAAATAGAGAGAGAGAGAGAGAGAGGGAGAGAGAGGGAAAGGGAGAGAGAGACAGAGAGAGAGAGAAGATTAAAATATATTGAATTATTTAAAGGACTACCTGCTGTCCATCACTGTCACTTAACACATGTCGAATGTGAAGTGCCGTCCCAGCAGCCACTGGGTGGACATCTGTTACAGCGCACTCACACAACACTGGTACAAACACACACACACACACACACACACACATGCACAGAGTGACACCCCAAATTTCTACATTCAAAGAAGAAAAGAATTCATTTGTTTATTGTTGCTGGAAGCGATGACAATGGCACACACATTCCCATGTATATGCACACACAGTGCAGATCACCTGCCATCTTTACCCAACTCCCCTGAGACTGTGAGGCTCAGATTTGGACTTGTCTCTACTTGTCAAAATGAACAGCCGTGCTTTTTTTTTTCTCTTTTCTGCATCCCTGCAGCCAAGCAGGGTTTCTAAAACTTGCTGTACATTTCCTCAACCCTTTAGCACCCTAACCCTCGCCCTAACCTTCGCAGCTCTGATTAGAGACTTGACATGACGATCAAAGATTCCAAAAACAGTCCTTACAAATCTCCGAATTTCTCAACCTTTCATCATGGTGGTTTAAAATTCTGATGCATGAATACTTCTGCGCATTCACAATAAAAGAAGTATAACAGTTGTTATGGTATTCATATGGACATGCATTTTTCATATTGAACTAAAGGGGGGAATTTCATTGCCAAAATGTGCTTCTAGTCAAACATGATAAATTCATAGACTTGGAAATAGAGCACATGATGAGCATAAACAATGGAAACAATCTAGAGAATAAAATAGAATACAACAGAACAGAATACGCAGACATTCATATTTGACATTTTAAAACGACTGTGAATCCAACAATCCGGAACATTTTCCTGCACGTAAGCGAGTGTGCGATGTATATGCCTTTAATCCAGAGTACATAGAGTACAGTTCTTGATTTTACAATAAGAGGTAAACAGGTAGACCAACTCCTACAGACACTGTCAGATTAGCAGTGTCCACTCTGGTGCAGTCTTCCATCACACAGCGTACCGCACTAAGACATAAGACGTACACCGATTAGCTCTGGAAACATCCAACCTTATGAACCTAGGGCTTTCAGCTTGGCACGTGCATCCGTGTCTAGTGGTGCGTGCATGTGTGTGAGTGTGTGTGTGTGTGTGTTCCATGAAGCCTAACACAATGTCCTGCTGATTCTTCTGTTGGATGCAATGGGGTGATGAGTGACATGCCTGCATCACTGATAGCATTCTGTCTGAATAGATTGACTCCAATGGGGCTGGATGTGTATGTGAGTGTGTGTGTGTGTGTGTGTGTTTAGGAAGTTGTGGTTTGCTCTATATGTGTGTGGGTCAATTAAACACAAAATGCTTTGAAGTTAGTCATCTACACTAACATAGACTCTCCTTCCAATCACATATTCGTCTTCTCCGCATTTGATTTTCTCTCTCATTCTCTCTGCCTCCCCCCCCCAGGCACACTGTGTGTCAATAATGCTACCAGCTGCTCCACTGCTGCTGCTCAGTGTGTGTGAGTGTGTGTGTGAGAGAGAGAGACAGACAGACAGCGAGAGGGAGAGAGAGAGAGAGAGAGAGAGAGAGAGAGGCCTAAGTCTGGTGGACATAAAGGGCTTAATGTGATAGGTAATTATGTAGTCTGATCTCACATACAGGATTTAAGAGCTAACTATACCAGCCGCCTCCTGGAGACACACACGCTGATGTCTATAAATAACTGTCATATGACAGTAAGATAGACACATAGATGACTAAATAGATTGATAGAAACATGGCTAGATACAGGCCTATTAGTCTATTCGGAGCACTAATATGTCATGATGCAGTGACAAATAAAAAGCTGGGTTAACCGTGACCCGCTCACAAAAATGTCAGTAGTGTGATACATATAAAATAATGCGATTAGGTTTGATATCCCGTGCTTATTATATAGGACTACAACTATGAAAGAGTTATTTTCATTATGAATTGATGTGTTTCAATTTAGTTTAGAAAATATTAGAACATTGTGAAAATGCCCATCATTAATTCGTAGATCCCAAGGTAATGTGCATTCAATTTAGATTAATAAGGGAACCAACAATGTTTGAGTATTCATGACTGACAAATGACTTCAATTACGAATTGTTATTAATTATCAATCCTTTATCAAAATTATTATCGGTATAATTGGATTTGGAGGTTTTAAAAGGTAAAAAGCTCCATTTTCTAAGAGGAGTACTTTTGTGGCTTCATGTTGTAATTCAATTGATTTTAACATTAAAGTTCAGCAGGCTACCAAAGTAGTTATATAGTTGTCAGGTGGGATTTTTAATGTGTTGATGCTCAGATTGTGCATCAGCACTACACCCATCCCAAAAATAGATCTCTAAAACAAGATCCGGTATGTTTACTCTGCACTATATCTAACAAATTTAGTTTCAAATGACTGTACACAGCTTACTTGTATTGAAGGAGGATAATGAAGAAAATCAAGAGAATCACAAAGGAGAAAAAAAAAGAAAGATATTGCAGAAAAACAAATGGTGGTAATGATTTAAAAAATGCAATATTTTTTTTCACTTTATGAACTCTATGTGCAACATGTCACTTGCTATTAAAGTATACAAGCATGAGAAGTAAAAGCGAGCAGTGCAAGAGTGTTTTAAGCTTCAGGAACAGGGGTTCACTTTATCGAGTTTTATCTCTTTACTCCCTTATGATACCCTTCCTCACTTCCCCTGCCATCGCCACCCTCCTCCAGTCCTCCCACTTCCTCTTACTCCCTCCTCCTTTTGCAACGCCGGGGCGCTCCTGTCGTTTGTGTGACTGTTGATCCTCGCAAAGAGGACAGATCAAATATTTCTCCTCAAGTGTATGAGGCTTTCCGCTGGGGCCTCGCAGATATGATGATTGGGGCTGACGGACGGACGGGGGCCCCGGGTTTTGAAGTCTGTAACAGACAGCGGTGGCTTTGATAGCCCCCGCTCCTCTCACACTGGATCACCAAAGACACCAGGCGAAAAAGAGAGGAGAAGAAGAGGAGGGGGGTTAAGGAGTGGAGGGCGCAAATGAGAGCGAGGGAGCAGGGAACAAAAGCATCTGTAGAGTGGTCAGGGCTGGCGGCGGCAGCTACAGCAGCCGTCAGAGGCTTTTTGAAGTTTACACACGGCCCTCCCCTCCATTTCTTTTCCTCTTTTCCCCCCCTTCCAGTCCTTCCTTCCCTGAAAACCTTCTGCTTCCCTTGTCCTTGAATGCCTTGCTCTTGCTTTCCTCTGTCCTCTCTTTTCTGCCTTTGGTGACACCCCGGGTGCGCACACTAGATCGTGCGACTCAAGCAATGTCTGTCTATCCCGCTTCCATCCCCTAGAGATTCTGAAAATCCATGTCATCACAGTCATTAACCATCATCAACTTGGTTTAAAGTGTTTCCCTTTGAGTACCAAGAACAGGGCAAGCTTCTGTCTAACATTTGGAACTCTGCCGAAAACCCTCAAATCAATGCAAATACAAGGAAGGTGGATTCATTTTAGCGCTTAAACCTCACTAACACACCAGTGGCTTAGGTACAACACTCAAATTAAACAGTTACGTTTTCAAAAATACCGAATAGGATGACTTTTTGGGGGGAAAATTTCCATTTGATGGCATGGTGCAGCCACACAAACATGGATTCTTGGATTTGAATATTTCATTAGGTGAAAACATCATATAGCTTTAATGGAAAGATGGAACGAGCCAACACGGAAAACATCTGACACTGTCAGACAGGATGGAACGAGATGATTTTTTTCAACACTGTTCAACAGCGACCACGGTGGCAATCAGTGACAATCATGGGATAATGGTAAATGCTAAAATGTGACCATCTGCAATAACAGAACTAGCACGATGCTATAATATTGCCTCCAAATCCTCGTTAGGTCGGAGGGGTTGGATAGAGGCCTTGACTTCAGTTGCAACTCATTTCCCATTTCCTTGCAACAGTTAACTTTTTTAAGTAGTTTAACTGTTAAAAGTAGTAATAGTTTTGTCCACGACGATGAATTTCTTTACAACCCAAAGCACAACCTTTTCCTTAGCATTTCCATGACATTATAGACAGCAATATCTATCGTAGCATTATATATGATAACCTCCTGGTCATACCAGATCACGAAGGGTTGTAGCAGCAAAACAGCCCATTTTATTGCTCTTGAATCTAAATTTTCATTTGAAAGTGAAATGTGCATTTTCTTATTTCAAAAGTTAACCTGACGTCTGGCTTGAAAGCAACTCAAAGAGACATAAAACACTGGAAACGAGAAAAAAACGCATTTTAAAACGGGGCACAGTGGACTGTGAGCCAATCTGACTCCGTTTGCGCCCAAATTTATATGGTAAAGTAAACAAACTTCCTCTCATATTTGTTCTCCACTCTCTGTACATTGCAGTGTGTACAGTGATACCAGTTGACACCTGACAGATGGCTTTTGTCAGGCCAGGACAGCAAGAGTTAACCCAATCCTCTGTTCACCCTCCCTCCATCCCTCTCTTCTTTTTAAATGTCTGCCATATAAACAGATTTTGTTGCTGCTTAAAGTGGGCTCAAAATTAAAGCGTATCGTTTTACACACATATTGCATGCATATTACGGAGCCGCAGCTGGTGGCAGGCTGCTCTTAAGAGCCATATGATTAAGTTAGAGGTTGGGGTATCCGATAAGATTTGAGCTCTCTGCCTCTCTCTCTCTATCTCGCTGCCTATTTTACTGCAAACTTATTAAATGGAGGAAACGACATTATTTTTTTTCTGAGTGTATGTGTAATTATTGTCACACACCTGTGACTCCCTGCCATCCACGACAGGGAAGAAGAGAAGGGAAGGAGGGATGATGAGGAGGGGGTGTGGAATGAGGAGAAATGTCGTTGGGAGCAGCGGGAGGCCTCGTTTCAGAAAAAAGGGAGGAGGATAAAGAGGAGAGGAAAAACAAGAGAGCTTGTTAATCATGCGCTTTCTGTCACTGGCTGAACATTGATATCCTAATGATTCACGCGGAGATAGTGACATCACAAGGGAGAGTAACTGAGAGACGTAGAGAGAGAAAGAAAACAAGAGGGGGAAGCGGTTGCAAATGAAAGAAGAGGAGATGACAGCCCTAAAACGGACAACTAGTTGTGCACAGACAAGATGACAGAAAGCATGGAATTAAAAAAAAAAGAGAAAAAAAAAGACAGAAACTGGGAAATGTCCCTCCGAATCTGTTGTTGCGTTCCTCACAAACAGGCACTTGTTTAATTTGAACAGAATGTTTCTTAAGGAACGCTGTTGTGAAAGTTCTCCAGCCAAGTTTCTGTCTGTAATCTGTAATTTTTTTCTCTCTCTTTTTCATTTGCCGTTTACCTCGGCAGACCACCCCGTCGAAGGCAACAACATGTGATATGATCCTCGGGAGACAAAGGAAATTACCTATTAAGTGGGAGAGATGATCTTCCTTTAGCCATGCTCCAAAAAAGTGACTCACGATGTTGTAATTGTTTACCTTTGACTCAGCCCATAAGTCTCTCCTCCCATCTCTCTCTGTTCAGTTGTAACATAATATTTTGCGGCGCTGCTTTCAGAAGCCCAGCTCTCACTCTCCTCTCTTTTCTCCCTATCTGTTCTAACAGGACAGATGTCATCGCCCCAAACAGTCTGAGTCACTGTACGCCTCCACACCCCTGAGTAACCCAAGGACGTCAGGGAAGGGAGGACTGTAATTTTACATTTTAGACATTTACTTGATGCTCTTAGTCATGGCAACTTGAGGGTTCAGTGTCTTGCTCAAGGCCACACGGAAGGGACCTGTAATGTAATGAAATAAATCAAAAGGAGGGTTGTGTGTGTGACTGCCGGTTATTATCCATCATAAGGAAAGAAAAAGAGAAAAGGAAAGATAATTTCAGAGTTGAAAACAGCCCTCAAAACATACTAACAAACACCACTATGATGCACTATTGATTTTGGTCGGTGAAGATTTATCTCAGTATAAACAGGCGGTAAACTGCATTGTGTGAACTCTATTGAAGACAGCGCTGCTTTAAACTTATGAACCTGCGACCTCTATAGTCATGTCGTTTCTGATCTGTCGGTATCCTCTGCTATTTAGCAGCAGCGGCTTGATAGCAGAGGCTGTACAACAGCTCCAGCAGATATTCAGGAACTTGTTCTTTTCAGTTCTGTAGGACTCAAAAGGTTGTTTGTCTGTACCAATGCAGTTTCCACCAGATCAAGCAGATCTGAAAAAAAAAAAAAAGGCTGGAAATAGCATCGCCTCGCGAGCGGGCTGCATGTGCTTTTTTGGGTGTAATGTTTTAATAGAAAGCAGATGGTTACAGATGCAGGGGCCGAGCACCGGTGATGACACATCTTTAATATTTTAGAGTGGTCTTTGCTGTAAATGTTGCAGCAGCTGTTTCCCAAAGCTGTAAATTTACAGCGTTTCTTTATTTCTTTTTTTTTTCCTTTTGTGTGTGCGTATGACTGACAGCTATTGGATTTACTGTAAATTACAGAAATGAATATGGAAAAGTGATGAAAAGGCAGTGAAAGGGGAGGAGGCTGTGTGTATGAGTCTGCGTATGTGTGTGTATGTGAAAGTGTGTGTATGTACCCTGACTGTTAACCATTGAATCAATTCCTCCTTATTCTGAACCCTGCTGATTATTCTCTTATTTTAGTTTGTTAGAGGCGGCTCACATACTGTTGCCCTGCGAGTTTAGGAACTGATATTCAAATGTAAAGTGATACTAAAATAATGAGACGGGGGAGAGAAAGAGCAAGAGAAAGGTTGATGGAGGAAGAGGGGAGGCAGGGAAGATAAATATATATTTGTATTGTGTTTGCGTTGTGGCCGTTGGTTTAGTTTTAATGTCAGCGGCGAGGAGAGAGGGTTTTTCGCCGATGCTTTGGAGTCGGGGTGATTGTCATCAATTCGCGTCTTGGCATTTAAACCACCCTCTTCAAATATGAGTATTTGAAATGCAAATACAGCTGCGTATGCCCAGACAAATTAAAAAACACACACAGGAGAGGAAAAATAAGAGCACTTTTGAAGACATACATTCTTACTGGTTTTTATCATCAGAGTTTGCATTGTCAAACACTCCCATCTTGTCTCTTTCCGGAGAGAGCGGCAAAACCGGCAGATAATGCGGCTCACAGCAAAAACGGCATACTAACTGATTATATATTTGTTTGTAGTTTTGTCCATCGGCTGGGAGAAAGAGACAAGACAGAGAGGTGCTGTTTTTATCTTGCCCTTGGCTTCACTGCTTGCACCTCATGAGGTGTGTTCGATTAAATGCTTTTTTTCCACCCCACAAGACACAGTGAGAAAATATGATTCACATTTTTCCTCCTTCTCTCCATCTCTCTGACACTACAGTTATTTAAACATCAATAGCAATGCGTCTTCTTTAGCACACACTCTTTCTCATATTGATATTTGTATATGATCATTACTTTTGGCCCTGCATGCTTTGTTATACTGCGTCAGCTTCAATAGGTGTAAGATCCAATACTGCAACCTCTGCATTCAAGCCCCCAAAAAACCAATAGACTAGTTTGGCTCACTTGTGTGTAATTGTGTAAGGGAATCTACAGTAGAGCCACACAGGATAAATTAAACATACCTAAGTCACTGAAAACACAAAGGGTCTGAAATTGTATGGAATTAAAATCACTTTTTGCATTTGTGCATTTTCTTTGTAAACTTTTGATGCTTAATGGAAATAAGCACACGCACCCTTTCCATAAAAAAAACTCTATGCTGTGTTCAAGCCCTGGAAGAAAGATGTTTTCTTATAAAACTTCAGGTAAGCTGACGGCACTCTTTCACGACGCAAAGAGTGAGGAAAAAAGGTACAAAAAAAAAACAAAAAACAGTCGAGCCTGCTGCCTCACTTCTGATAAACTTGCTGAATATTTGTTTTCTTAATTAACAAGCGGAGCTATTTCTTTTTCGTCAGATGATGAAGGGAGGAAGTGGAGGAAGAGGAGGAGACGGGGACACGGGGGGTGTTTTGGTGATGGACGGATGGTGTTGATCACGGGACGGATTCATTAGCAAAGGAGGAGAAAGACCCCCTCCCTACTCCTTTCTCCTCTTCCTCTATCTGCCGCTGTACAGTCTGCTAATCCACATGAAACCCCTCAGCCTATTGACTGCCTTCACCAGTCGTCATCAGAGATGTATATGCACATGTGTTTGCGTGTCAGTCTTACAAAAGTTCGTTTTTAGCATACAATTAAAAGTAAATCTTTCTAATTCTGCTAATGGATGTTTAACAAAATGATACCACATCGTCCCGCTGATCCTTTCCCATTTTATGCAATGCATAAGGGGATGAAGCAAAGTTTAACAAAGACCAATGAGTTAGCAGAATAAGGAGAAGCGTGTGTGTGTGTGTGATTGTGTGAGGAGGAGGGACACGATGAGGGGTGGCGGGGGATGACTACCTGCAGAGAGCCAGCGTCCAATTGAGAACATAATAACAACATCAGAGAGCGAGGAGAGGGATTGTCTGCGAGATGACAACAGTATTAGAGAGAAGTCAGATAATTAAGAAATGCACAGTGTTTTGTCAAAAGTGGCCGTCACTGGCGGGGATGGAGTTTAGCTCTGTGTGTGTGTATGCATGTTTTTACCCTGTGTTCCATACTGCAGATAATGAGTGCAGAAAAAGAAGGAGAAGAGGAAGAGGAAGAAGAAGAAGAAGACAATAAACAGTGAGAAAATCAATCAAATAATCTAAATGAAAAGTTGTGTTCAGTCCACACGAGGATGCCAAGTTCTGTTGGGCATTTCTGATGTAGCTGTCCAGTCAGGGAAAAAGAGACACATCTTGGATGAGAAGCAAACAAGAGGGGTGGCAGAGGATGGGAGGGAGGGATGGATAGAGGGATAGAGGGGAGTTGGGGGAAGGGAGGGTGGGCCACAGAAATAAACCCAACTCCCATCTGATGAGCAGCTTGTCCATAATACTGAATCCCCATCTCTTGCCAAGTCTGCGTCTTGATACAGAAACACGATAAGTGCAGATTTTTTGAAAAGATTCCCTCCTTGTTCATTTGCCCCCCCACCAACCCCCCAGTCCCGGTTTGCTTTTGGCCTGGAAGCACTTCTAGCCAGTGCCACGGATAATCAGGTGGCTGTTTTTGTCACCCCACTCCCCCCCCCCACCTCCCCATGACTTGATAATGAAATTAAAGAAGTGGATAAGAATAAAGGAAAGAAAAAAAATCATCTCCTTTTGCGCCCAACAGCTACAGGACAGATGATGTGGCCATCTTGAGATCGTTTGTCATCTGTCAGCCAGTGTTGACCTTGCAATGAATGCCGACCGTTGCACTGATATCATCTTTTACAGTGAGAAAAAAAAGATACAGAGATAGAGGGAGACAGAAAGAGAGAGGGCTGTTGTTTTCGGTAATAAAGACAACATTTATGCCTTCCATTCGCGCTGCCAGTTAAAAGAGGCACAAACATGGAAATCCATTATGGAACGCTTCTTAAAAGTGTGACCAATCCTTGTTCAGTCAATTAGAGTCTGGAGACTGAGAATATGATGTTTGTCTGTTTAGCCCCGACACATACAGATCAGCCTGGATTTGATGATGGAAAGAGAGATTCTTTTTTTCACTGAGATAGAGTGAGGGGGAAAGAGAAAAAAGGGAGAGATGGAGGGGCAGTGCAGCCAAGTGCTTATCTCTTTTCTTCTCTGCTTTCTTGCTATTTTTTTTCTTCCCCTCTCATATACAAAAGCATTAATGTGCGCAGCTATGTGCTTTGCCATTGTTCTGTGTTTAAAAGCTTAAAAAGGGACGTTGTTTGTGTAACTGGCAGAGTTAGCGGCGCGCAGCCGTGTCCAAAAGCCTGTACTTAAAGTTGCTCAGCGAAAAAATAGGCCGCACAAAAGGGAGTGATAGAAAAGCAGTTAATAAGAGTGGTTACCCCAGAATGAGCGGGGATGAGGTTTCACATTAAAAAAGATTTATCTTAAAGTATGGTGCTAATCCCTCCAGTTTTAATACACCCCGCGCCCCCCTCCCCCCTCCCCTCCCGGCACCCTTTGCATTCTTGCCGAGGGATAATAAAAAACTATAAACCATAAAGTTCTTACAATTTCTGGAAACTGGCAAATGCACGGCGCCCTGATTTTACAAGGATTCCTGGCCAGTGAATCACGGAGCTAGGAGGACTCATCTCTCTCACAACAGATTATTAAACGAAAGAGGAAGTTGTGGGGTACGGCGGAGGGCAACGGGGACAAAGGAAGAAGAGAAAAGAAGAGGAGGGGAGCGCTTGTTTGCTATGACCTATTTGATGATTATCGTGATGGCGGCGGTAGTGGTGATAGGTGGCGGAGGGGTGTTGTCATGCTCTCTGTCATACTCGGCTGTGTCATACAAGCTGGATGGATGCCTCTGTCCACTGCAAGCTGCTTGAATGAGGAAGCATATGGGTGTATGAGAACCTCAGCCCACTTCATGAATATTTGATTCATATTTCCTGTGTGTGTATGTGCGAGAGAGAGAAAAAGAGGGAGAGAAAGGGAGGAAGGGTATTTTTCTTTTTTTTTTCTTCTCTCCTCTCTCCCTTTCACTTGTCATTGCAAAAACTCACAAGGCTTACTTTGTGGCATTCTAATCATAATTGCCAATCCTGAATACAAATCTCTCAGCGCTAAACACATCGAGTGAAATTGAAATGACAAAACGAAGCTCATATAACGGTGTAATCAAAGATACATTCAGGGGGAAAAAGATGGAGAGAGAGAGAGGAAAAAAAAGTTGAGAGTGTTCTTCCGCAAACCAGTAAGAGATGAGGATCAGGGGCCAGTTATTAGCTCGGCCGGGGAACAAAGAGCCTCAGTGTTGGAGGGCAGCTTAACGCTGAGCCAGTTACTGTACCTTTCAAAACTAATATGTAACCATATCTGTTTTAAAAGGACGATTCATATTACTGTGAATGCATGGGAAAAGTTGTTCCCATCCCTGCGACCCAGGAAACTCAAATCTCACTTGTAATAACTCCCCCTTCACACACACATACAGGCACACACACACTCAATTGCTGGTTTGGCCTTTTGTGCAAAGCATCCCATTTAAAAAGATGGGGACATTAAATTTTTGTAATGATGTAAAACATCTTCAGTTTTTTTGACAGGACAATGGTGCTTATTGTGCTTTATTGTTACTGTGGCGACTCCAAAGGTCAGCGTGGGTGTGGCCGGGCAGACAAGGGCGGCACTGAATTAAAATTGGGTTATATGTGATCAACCAAGTTATTAATCAGATTAAAATGGATTCTCTCTGCCTGCTGTTTAACTAAGCAGTAGGAAAAAAAAAAGGAAAAGAAATAAAGACAGAGAGAGGAGGGAAAGAGAGGCAGAACAATAGGCCAGTGTTTACTCATGCAAGAGCAAAGAAAGTCATTGTTTTAGAGGCTGAAGTCATTGTCGCAGATGAGTTCTGATAAGGGCCAGCTCTGTGAAACATCCCACTGCATGTAACCAGTCTGTCTAAAAGCATGTGCCCTTGCCATGGATGCCCCCTAGCTTCATCCAGGTAACCTCTCTAATCCTGATTAAATCACTGTAATTAGAACAAGCAGTGTTCCTCCACCCCCATATTTCCCTAATAAAACAATGCAGCATTTTAAATCCGGTCGCTGGGATTTGCAACGCAACAATGCAGTTTATATCCATCTCTGCCGAGGAATTAAGTGTATTTTCTAACTGCTAATGTTATAATGTTGCTGGCTTATTTGTCTCGATGCTCGCTATTCTTTTCCTTATTCCCCTCGCGGTTTGTGTTCTCTCTCTATCGCTCTGTTTTTTTTTTTTCCTAGCGCAACTTTGTTTATTTGAGTCTTATTTATTTGTTTCTTGGCGCTTTTTGATGTTTAAATCAAACATGTTCTTAGCGAGTGGTCGGGATCATCCTTCACTACGGGAAATAATGCAAGTTATTTGTCTTTAATTGCCACGGAGCTTTTCAAACACGCCAACTTGCTGCCTATGTGTCTATACCTGTGTATATTTTTTGTTTTTATTAGTATCACTGCATGCCTCCATTGATGTGGAATAACAGAGGAAATAAAAGTTGACATAGTTTCTTGATTTTTTTTTTTTACCCCTCCCAACCCCCCTGCCTGTTTCCCCCTCTCTCTGCCTTGCTCTCTGTTGTTTTTTATATATCTGTGTCTTTCCTTGAAGTTGCTGCGGCATTGTCTCATTATGTGTCGACTAGCTGTGTAAGTGTAGTTATTATGCCTGTGTGTCTTTGCCTGGCGGTGCTGTTCTCTCTCTCTCTCTCTCTCCCTCTCTCTCCCTGTCTCTGCTGTCTCTCTCTGTCTCTCCCTCGGAGGATGAGGAGCTTTATGAGTACAACTCCTCTGAGGCGTCCTCCTCACATCTCCGGGGCGCCTGGGGAAGGGAACGTTGCATTCTTAAGAGGAGCAACTCAAACTGAACAAAGTCTACAGGAGTCAGGGAAGAAAAGAAACAAACAGCAAACTAACGAGATGGGAAGCAGAGATCATGTCAAATATATCGGGTTGGAAGGCCAATTTATAACCCATTGTTTCATGTTTTGCAATATTGAATACAATGCACGCTAACGTGGCTATGAGTGTGCATGGGGGGAAAGAGTATGCAGACTTGCATATATACATAAAAGCACTTGATTTGCACGTGAACACACACACACACGGGCACGCACACACACGCACGCACACACAGACAGAGTATGAATGTGATCTCCAGCTCCCCATAACCTCCCAGCTCCCACGCTGTCTTCACTCCTGTTTCTCCATCCCGTTTCTAAAATAATGAATAGAATAATTGTCGTGTAACTTTGCAATCATCCAGCATTCGTCTCCATTTCCTTTTCAAGGGCAACTCGATACTGCCCTTCATTCACTGTACTGTACTTCCAGGAAACATGATGTGGCCAATATCATCGTCCGTATTAGCGACTACGGCTGAGGGAGAGAGAGAATGTGAAATGTGGATGTGAAAAGAATATGAAGCCTTTTCAAAAAGGACCTTTCAGCAGGCGCAGCAGTTGATATCAGGGGAATTAGTGAGGTCAAAATATCTTTAGAGTTATCACATCTGCCGGGGAGAAAAGAGAGGCAGAGAGAGAGAGAGAGCAACAGGTACCATCCTTAGAGCTTGACAGCAGCTATTACACTTAATTGCCCTTTGAAAACTACACTATTTGCACTTTTAGGTGACAAGGTGGTAATTCACCTCTGCACAAGTTAAACTGGTAATATTGTTGCACATGTGAAATAGCACCTCGTCTTCACCAGCCGTCAAAGCTGTCATCTCGCCATGGCGGAGGCACACAATGAGAGCCTGGGGAAGTGTTTCACCAACAGTCGTCTTCTTCTCAGTAAAAGACAGACAGGCCTCCAGACGGCTTAATCACTAGAGGAGCCCGTGCCCTCCAGCAACAAGGAGGGAAAGACAGAGAGCGGGAGATAAAGAAGCAGGAGGATCCCGGAGTGTGGGAAAGTGAAACGCAGATGAGAGGAAGGAGTGCTAGTGGACTCGCTTTGGTCTGAACAGAGAAGCATCAGTGGTCGAGTTTCCATGCACAGTCAGTCAGATATTGTTCAAACTCTGGTTGAAGTTTTAATCAGGTTAAGCTGTTTACAACATCCTTTGCAAGCCTGCAATTGAATTTGCCATGAATAAACGATTTAACTGAACAGTCTGGTCCAGTGACACAGGAAGGACAAGCATGACCTTTGACACTAACATTCACCCACCCAAACACAATCTTCCTCTTGTATATTAAAATTTTGATTTATGAGGAATGAAAAAAAAATGCAGCCTTGCTCAGTTTTGCTGTTACAGCCTTACTGGTATGACCAGTTTGCTAATGACAACTGATGATGGTAAACTGCGAATTGATATTGTGCAGCCGACATTATCACTTTGCTAATTCACTGACTTTTCTCTACTTGTGCTGCTGTTACACTTTGTTTAGATATATTACACTGATATACTGACACCTGTGGCCACAATGGCTACTGCTAAGCAAAAGTTGCGTGGGGTCGCTTTAAAGAGACCTCACTTTTAGCTAAAGTTTTTTGAAAATGTTTGAGAAAACAAAGGGAAATTGTAGAATTATTACTCAAGCTGTCTGCTGTGAATGTCTACGTTACAACTCTGACCTGTCGTATTTGCTGGGGGGCATGCAAACCGTTTTCCTATGCAATGTGGAATTACCCACATTTGGGGGGTAATTGCAGTACATGGCATTCCTTTCTGCTTTACCTTGAATAATAAGATCATTTTCAGATGTTTCCAAGGATGCAAACAATAAGCACAGGCAGGAATTAGCTGCTGATGTAGTACTGTATGGTGGAACTGTCTAGAAAGGGAAAACAACCGCATGATAAAGAGTCTTGGAGTTCACCTGGTTGTGTTTTTGAATTCTGTCACAGTCTGTGTGTACTCTATTCAGAAAAGGAACCTTTTAACCACTGACAATTTAACAATTAGAGTCTACTAGTTAAATAATGGAGGAAAAACACATTTGAAAGGTACCCATGGCCTTTGTGCATCCTCAATGTAGACACTGCCTTTTAAATTTGATCCTTAGAACTCCTTGACCCCATAGGAGCCTCGGATATTATCTTTCTGAACTTTCACACCTACTCTTAAGTCTGCAGAATAATTACCACTATGCAGGTAAGCTATCTGTCTAGATCATTAGTAAACACAGGGGAGTCTGGGAGCAATAAGTACCCTAGCTCTTTTGCACTTGTCAAAGCATTTTGTGTGAGTGTTTATGTGTGTGTGTGCATGTTTGCTAGAGACAAACAGCAACCAAATTCATGGTAATTAACCACCTGATGAGGACAGTATTATTGGCAATTACCAGGTTTTGCATTATCACAAGTTTTCAGTGTGTGTGTGTGTGTGTGTGTGTGCGTGCATGTGTGTGTGTGCGAATGCATTTATGCAGGTGGGTGAGCTTACTCGATACTGACAGAGCAGAGATAAAAGAGATGTTGTCTGAGAATGGAGTCAAGTTGTGTGGAGGACGTGATGGTCAGTGCCACTGAGCTACAGTAAAAAGGCTTTTAAGCTGGAGCCTGGTGGCCAGCTGAGCTCTGTTTGCACATCATTTACCCTGTCTGACCTCTTGCTCATTCTCTTACCCTTACATTTTCTGATTTAAAATGTATTTTATCTGTGTGAAATTCTTAATATCTTGAGTATGACTTATAACAAATAGGGGTTACATCTATGTTTTCCTTTGATTTGTATTTCTACTGTATTTCAGCAGTGAAAAAAAGTTTATACTGACAGGTAATTTAAAAACATGATGAAATGCAACTTGACTGCAAAAACAAGCTTAGGAACATTACTGATATTTATGTATTCATTTGTAATATCAGGCATGTATTTGCCTTTACCAGGACATAGCTAAAAGCCTTGAGCCCCTCCCTTGCTAAATCGACAATGACATCAGGCATCGTTCGCTCTTTGGAGAAATATTTTAACCAGCTCATTATACGAAGCTCGTGTAAACATTGTTAGCAATTGTTTAAACAGTGTTTAATGAAGTAACATTACCGGTAACATGATTCACTGAGTTCGCTAATGTTATTGTTCGTGTTACATAATGTTAGCTGGAACCTTATTTCTTGAAATATCTTTAACATTAATAATTAGTTGACCATGACCATCCATTAAAAATACATTGTGAATGTTTACTTAAACTTTGAAATCTATACAACTTAACATTTGCTAGTTAAATCTATCTTTTTTCTTGCTCTCCGGTAACGTAGTCTTATCCTCCGCCCTGTCGTCACTCTGCCTGTGGACAAAACACTGGGCTCATGCTGTTGTTTATTTGGTTGTCATAACTTTAGAAGTGATTGACGTCCTATCGCCGTGGAATGGACAGCTCCACAGAGTGGTGTAAGTGTGATTTAATTTCACAATATTTTGAGGCATCGGTGGTAATAACTTTTAACTGGTTATATAACAGAAAAATGGTTGAAACAAAAAAGAAACAAGAAAATATATTTTAAAACAAAAGCTATACTGTCATGGTTAGTATAGGTGGAAGTCTATGATGTAGAGTGGAAAACGGAGTGATTACGGTATATGTCATTTGTTAGGATACACTTTATGAATTTGAACATCATTTATAGAGAAAATCAATTACATTTATAAAGGGTGTGTGGAGAACTACTACAATCTTCTATTTTTTTGCTAGGATGAGGAATGTGTTCCATATGGCATTGATGAGAGATTTAAATTCTGTGAGGTCGCAATCAAAGTCATAATTACAACAAAAATCAATGCAGGATTATACATCAGCATTTGCACCCATTTACAATAGGTCCATTATGCACCACTATTCATCCAGTTCCGATAAAACAGAGATTTTCTTTTGTGAAGCATATATCTGTTAGTAAAGTGTGTAAAGTTGTGACTCTAAAATGATTTATAAATAATTCAAATCCTTTGGTGATATTTAGAAAGCTTAAGAGGTGACACTGTAATCACATTTTAAGATAAATTCTATACCACTCATCTTGTCAAATATAGTTTGAGGGAATACGTGCCAGATACTGTGAGGGAATTTAACACATCGTTCCATTTGGCTCCGTTTTCAGGTTCCATTCATATATTCAATGTTTATTGCCTTTGGTCCACCTTCAGAGAGAGCAGTGATAGTTTTTCTTTTTATATGATGCGTTAGATTCCTCCATGTAAAAGTTAAGTTGGTCTCTTGTGATTTTTTTTCTAGCTGTGTCACCACCGACGCTGAGTTTGTTCGGCGGGCCATGATCTTAATCACCATGCTGTTACCTCATTCAGTGACAGTGAATAAACATTTATTTAAATGGCAATCATCAATATTATTAATCTAAATGAAGAGCGTTTTTCTTCAATCCTTTAGTTATATTTTGGTGTGTCATACTGACATCAGCATATGTGCGTCTGGTATGATGTTTGTGTGTGTGTGTGTGTGTGGTAGTGGTGGTGGGGGGGTGGGGTGGGGGGCTTCATTTGTTACAGTATGCCTACCTTTCTTCCACTTAAACAAGAGAGTGAAAATTACACCAGTAATGCCAACTGTGATCCACTACATCTGCGCTTCACAGCGAGACCGCCAATCCCACCATATGTCTTTAATTACCATCAGTGCTTTACAGAACCTATTTCTCTCACACACACATACACACACACTCATACACACACAAACATATCAGCCTTTTATTACAATGGCGCACAAGTTACTCTGCGAGCATGCATTTGCCTTCCCTCCTCCAAGAGCATACAGATGTATAGTTGAGTGTGTGTGTGTGTGCATGTGTGTGTATGGTCTGTACGTTTCTTGCACATTGTTCTAATATGACCTCAGCACTTGTGGGTTCAAATCCCGTGCAGTGAGGGCAGCCTGGAGTGCACTCCCTCTGACAGGAGTAATTGGCCCCCGGTGACATAACCAGTCCTGTATTTAAAATGGAAACCAAACTTCATTGGGTGCACAGACACACACACACGCAGTTACAGAAATTTTAGGGTTGGAGGACAAAAATGATGTCAAATCAGACATCACGTCATTCATTATTACTTGTGATATGTGCATGTTAAACACTGTGTCGCTGCATCTCTGCTTCAGCCTCAATTTGTGCAGCTTTTCTTGAGAGCTGTCTTGCTTTGAGGAAACTCCCGCAGGAACAAACTGTTGTAATTTACAATAGTTACAACAGTATTTTCATGTTATAATGTAGCCACAAGCTGACTGGCTTAGGCTTGTAACTGATTATTGAAACCAGTGTCCTCAGAAATCCTGGTATTTCTAATGGATTTTGTCCCTGTATAGTTGTGGGATGTCGTTGCATAATAGTCACAATATAAGGTAGAGATGGAATAGTTGGTAAAAAGATTTATTACACTGTTTTTAAAATAAAGCACAACTTAATGTGCCTGAGTTATTGATTAGGCTTTGTGCTTATGTTAAAACGATTTAAACCTATAATTTCACGCATTTAAATGTTCAGACTTTGTTTGTGTTTTGACGAAAACTTTGCCACAAACTTGTGTTGTATGATGGCTACATTATAGTTTGGATAGACTATGCTGTGTGGCAATGCTCTTATATTGTTTTATTAGCTTTGCAAATATGTGTGCACTGTGGACCCCCCCCCAAAAAAGAATAAAGGACATCTAAAGAATAAAACATACCAACAACTTAAAACATCTTAAAACATTCTTTTTCAGTTGTATAGAGATTCATGTGATTTTGTATTCCAAATCAAGGACCAGTATTGTAAACTAACTTGTGTACAAGAGCGTACTTTCAGTCATTACCTTCAGTTCAAGAGACTCCATTTTTACTGTTACTACATTATTGTGGTTCTTGCTGCTGTGTAATGACACTGAGGCACCAGTGTACATGTTCATCCTCTAAAGTCTTAAAAAAAAACAGATTCCTTTTACTGTCAATAAATATGTGTACAGGAAGCTTTTTATCAGCAACAAACAACAGCACTTATGAGAACTAAAGAGCACAGTGTGAGAGTACTTGTAAATTGAAAGTGATGGGTCTAATTGATATGAGAATATACAGCATTTTTCTCTCTTATGTCTCTCTTCTAACTCTCTGTTTACTCTCATACCTCTCAAATTGCGAGAGGTGCTCAGCTATGAACCCTGCCATTTTCTCCTCGGAAACCCTCGGTGCGCTCATCAAAGTCCTACACCTCTATCAACACTTTCCCTCCAGCTTGTCAATCTTAACCTTCTAAAGTCCTGGTCCACATTTAATATATTAAATGAACGGAGGGGTTGAGGTTATGTAAGTAATACAATGTGAGGAGCAATGTTCGCAAGCAGTCATGGCATGTACAGCACTGTTTGAATAATGTAATACTTCATGTTTGATAATGCATGGCTATAGATAGGTCTCCACTGCAGCCAAGTATTGATTGCGTTAAGCACATCTACAGTACAGCAAATGGTGCGGGTTCATATCAATCTTTACACAGCGTACTGTACCTCAGTAACCAGATACCTTGTCTGATTACAGAAACCTCAGAGCCACTGCTGCTGTTAATGACATTTATTGATAAATCCAATTCCTAGGCCAATTTAGGGAGGTGTGGTTTAATACTACAGACGTGAGAATATGTGTGTGGATCCGTATATGTGTGTATCTGTTATGTGTCAGAGTGCAAGTAGATTCATGCGCATTGTAACCCTTTTCCCCTCCTCTGGGCATACTAATGAAGAGACGGCCACTCCAGACGTGCAGCGCGTGCCCTACAACGGCTCCCACAGATTCAGGGGAGAATTTCGATATTAATGATTTATGCTGTATTTGCATACAAACCTAATGCAAACCCACTCCAGATAATCACATTTTGCCAGGTCTGAATTGAGTTTTACGGACGTCTTTGCTACCCCCACCTTCTCCACCCACCAAATAACAGTGGAATGTGTGGTTGCTGCTCTTCACGCTGCGGATGACCCCCAACACAAGGGTTTTACAAGTGGACACATAAAGAGGGATTGTAATAGTGCATTTTAGCATGAAACAAGTGTATCTATTTTCTCATCCAAGCTTTGCCATGCAACCATAGTTTGTGTAGTAGAACTTGCAGCAGTCACAATAGTAGTAGTGACAGTAGTAACA
This sequence comes from Pempheris klunzingeri, assembly GCF_042242105.1. Classification (NCBI taxonomy): domain Eukaryota; kingdom Metazoa; phylum Chordata; class Actinopteri; order Acropomatiformes; family Pempheridae; genus Pempheris; species Pempheris klunzingeri. Next base: position 30,960,981 of record NC_092012.1, on the reverse strand, counting down.
ATGACAGTATCATCAACAGCTCTAGGAGTAAAATACTGACTTTGGTGAGATTTAATGCTACTTTACACTTATACTTCACAACATTTCAGTATGTATTGCTTACTTGTAATGGAGTGTAGTTTTAGTACAAGTGGTGGTCATTTTAAGTAATTGTTGAAATAACAGTAGTCGTAGAAACTGCGCGCCAATAATATTCATGACGAAAATAGCCCTTGTAATATTAGTAGCAGTTGTAACAGTAACTATAAAAGTAAGGACAGTAATTCCTATAGCAGTTATAGCAACAGCAAAGTACGGTACAATACCAACAGTACTTGTAGATGCAGCACAGATACTAGAGACACTTATTGCTATGGGTTTACATGGAGCTACAGCATGCAGTCCACTGCAGGGTTAACACTGACAACTGACTGAAAACACACTCTCATCCATACCTAAAGACAACCAAGACCCTCAGGTTCATGTCTTGGAACTGTTTGAAGAAACCTGAGCTTCCATATCCCTCATGCCACTCTAGCATCTTCTTCTCAAAGTATCATTCTGGTTCGCAGTGAATTCAACTTGCCTTTTACTACACAGATATGCAAACAAAAACCTGTTGAATTCAGTAACAGTAGCTGTAAGAGCTTTGCTTGACGCACAATATAGGATAAAGTGTTATATTATGTGACACATATAGTATAGTGTATCACTGTAGCACACAGATAGCTGGTGACTGGGATGGGAGTATAGTTTGGCAGGGCAAGCTGCCTAAGGTAATGTCACACTAAGTGCAACAACTGATCTTCATATGCAAGCACACCACAGCGTGTCTTGATTTTACTTGTGTTTCCTGCAATCTTTTATATCTTTCTAAGCTATCTTAAGTTCCATCCCAGAGGTCTGAATGGTGAATATCTATTGCCAGGAAGTTGGATATATAATAACACGTTGGGCTGTCTAATTACAATGAATGCCTGTGTCAGCCTAGGACAAACTAACAACATGTAAGAAAGGCTTTTGTTACATAGAGAAATCCTTATCTATAAAGGTCAAACATTCCTAGCTGCAAAGGGAACTGCCCACATTACATAGTTGGCTTTCAAAGGCTTTCTGATTAGACAATAAGTAGGGCATTCTCACACAAAGGCATTTCTTTATTAAAAGAAACATATATCAGTCTTGTATGGCTAAAATGCTTTCATGATGTTAAGATATGCAGAGAGTCTGGTTCACTGACAAAGGGACACTATATATTTTTCAAATGGAAAGGTCAGATGAACATATGTAGCTGCACCCCTTCATTCACCATTATTATAAGTTAACATTTCTAAATATCGTACTGTATCTTTTCTCTATCTTTTTTTTTATTACAATTATTTTTTAATTTCATTACACAAAAAAATGTGTGTGCTATGATTGTGGAATTTTTATTGGGCTACACAAACAAAAACACAGAGCAGAAAGATTTCTAGATTAAATCTGACGAAATCTTCAAAACATGACACCCTAGCTAAGAGATGCTGTACATTCATCCAGGTAGCCACAACATACTGTCTGAAACAATTAACCCTTTATTTAAAATCAGATTTTTTAAACTTATTTTTGCTTCTTTAAAACAAATATGGGAACATTTCCTATTCATTGAAATATCTAAATTTCCGGTCTGAAGTATTTGTCACTGATAGAATCTCAGCTGACACCACCAGAGCTAAGTCGTGTTCCTCTTTTGCGCAATTTCTGTCTCTGTAGTGTGTAAGTCAGTAATTCACAGCTCAATGCCAACTTTGGATTTTTACTATCTTCCTATAGAGACTCTTGAGCAACTAGCCCTAAACAGCAAAAGAGCATTGTAAAAAAGAGGAAAAAAAGAAAAAGGACTTCCTCCTTCAGTCTCAAGGAGCAGCTGTAACCTTAGCAGAATCATGAAAGTTGACAGTTCATTTTTCACAGGGTCATAGATCGACGAGTCTTATAAAGTAATGGGCTTTTGGGAGCCAGCTTTATGAGAGCTAAGATAGTTAAGAGACATGTGCAGGAGATGGCACAGGGAGCTGAGGTCCTGCTCTGACTCATCCAGGGTTATTCCATGCTGTGGAGCGGGAGGGAGGTGCTGCTCTCCCAGTAATATAAACGTGTAATAAAGATTAATCTGTTGCTAGTCGCCAGGCTGATAGCTTCTAAACTTGCTTGAAATAAGGCTGAAATCACTTCAGAGCCAATCTCAAGACCTTTAGTGAGTGTCTGAGATTCCTTTGTGGGTGTCAGGAAAAAAATAGTATATGTGTTTGTCTTGTGTGTTTAGTGTTTATGTCTATGCAGTGCTGGTAAAATTGAATTTGTGTTTCAAATGTGTGTGTTCATGACTTTTGTGTGTGTTTCTCTGCTGGTATAGGTGTCAGAGAATATTTGTGTGTGTGCATTACAGCAGTTAATGTGGCAAAAGGGGTTAAAATACACTCACCAGGTGCATCTGGCCTCTTCATGCCCCCTGTGGATGCTCCTCCCGCTCCGCCACCCAGGCCATTGAATGCAGGGAGGTTGTCATTGCTGTAGGCTCTGAGGACAGACAGCATGTTCATCTGCTGCTCTAGGTGGGTCTGCTGCTCAGCCTTCAACAGTCCTGGAGGACCTCCTGGAGACAGGAGGCCCAGGCCCTGCTGCCACTGCTTCTCCAGTGGCAGAGCTTGGTTCTTGGATTGGGGAACCAGAGAAAGCGGTTTCATGGCAGAGGAAGATGATGCCAAAACGGCTCCACTCCTTGGAGAGAGGGATGAGTTGTCTTGCTGTCTGGGGTGGTTCTGGAGGTGGTCTGAAGCTGGACTTCTGTCTTCCTCTCTCTCCATATCAATCTGCCCATCCTCATCTCTGTCATCCTCCTCTTCAGCCACTCCTCCCTCCTCTTCCTCTTCATCAGACTGATTCTGTTGCTGCTGTCTCTTGGGGGTGGTTGAGGGAGTCTCACTGGCACTCTGCAACCCAGCCTTTACAACCTCATCATCTGATCCGACCTGGTCCTCTTCAGCATCTCCTAAGGAGGCTCTCTCGCCGATCTGGTCATCTGGTCCGACCGAAGACGCTCCTCCAAAGGCCTGGCTTGGTAGGTCCAGACTCTGCTCTGCTGGGGCTATGTACCCTTGAAGAGCCTGGTTGGCCCTCGGGGATCCATCATACAAGCCACCAAATCGCCTATAGAAGTCACTCTGGAAGGGATTGTAGGGCTGGTCCATGTGGTTGTTCCAGCCTCCTTGACTTTTCTCTCCATCTTTGTCAAGGGCCACACCAGAGGTCTTGGTGTTGGAGGAGGGAATGGTAGAGTTGGTGGGAGAAGCCTCTCCCTGAAGCTCCTTTCCTGTATCAGACCGCTGTGCTTGGGCCTTACCCAGGTGGTTGGCCTGGAGGTGCAGTGCCATGAGCTCCGATGAGGAGGTGGAGAAGGAGCAGAAGAGGCAGCCATGCCACGCCACATTATCGTGGATAGTGATTGAAGAGCCAGGGAGAGATCCAGATGCAGACTCAGGCCGGACTGACACAGACAGATCAAGTGGTTCATACTGAGACCCTGGTTTGCCAGGCTCTGAGTTCTGTTTGGCTTCAGCCTTATCCTCTTTTTCCTGGTCAGCCGAGGCGGCCCGCTTTGCTTTGGGCTCACCGTTATCATTGTAGCAATGGGCCTGGAGCTGGGCCGGACTCTGGTCCTTCACATCCTTCTTCATGGAGCTGAGGACGAAGCTGTCCATGAAGGCCTGGAGAGAACCTTGAAAGTGGACTCCATTTCCCATCATGCTTTGGTAAGCCCTGCTTAGGTCAGAGAAGCTATCTGTTGCTGCTGAGACCAGGGAGGATGGGCCATCGGCGATCTTCATGTTTTCAGCCGAGGAGGCAGAGTCAAAGCGGCGGTCCCCACGCTCCCGCTCACGATCTCGGTCATGCGGAGACATCATGCCAGCCGATGCCCACTGATGTGGCAGCAATGGACCTGCCCTGAAGTCTAGATTGGGAGGCATGCCCTTGAAAACATTACGGAGGACATCTGGTCTGGCAAAGATACCACCACCAGCTGTCTTTCCATGATCCTCTTTGTGGTCAGAAGAAGGGGTGTGGCCAGAAGATGGTCCTGAAGTGGTGGAGCCATTTTGACGCTCACGGTGGTGGCGCTCCAGGTGGTACTTCAGACTGGCAGACTGGGTGCCGGCATAGTCACAATGAGGGCACCGGTAGGGTTTCTCTCCTGAGAGGCCAAGAAAAAGACAGAGAAACAGAGAGGGAAAGATGAATAAAAACAGTGAATAATTAACCTGATTATTAGATTGACTGGATATCAAAATCTATTTATTGGAGCAGGGAATGTGGACCCTAGGGTCATGTAACCTCCCTGAACAAAGAAAATTAGGTCAAATGAGTGGAGCTCACAAAAAAAGATATGCATTTCATTAACTACTATAAAAAAGAGAATATTTTGGAAAAGCTTCGCTTTTTAGTTGACATGAAAACACTTGCAATTTCTAACTCCTGAAAAGAGAATGAGGGAAGAAAGTGGAAAAATCAAATAAATAGAAGTTTAGAAAGAAACCAAATCAAGGACATAATGAGATAAACTACACCACAAAGTGATAATGAACAGGAAGCTGCATTCAACCAACAATCCCAAGTCTTTGCTCTTCCACAGACATCGGCTCTGTTCCACTTGTGTGTGTGTTATTGCACGTGTGTGTCTATTGGGACGAGGGTGGGGGGGTGGAGTAGGCATCTGAATATGGGTCGATCCAGCTCGATCCAGCTCCGCCAAGTGAGCCATCACTCACATCAACACCATAAAAAACATTTCACCATATGGTGCTTTCAGTCCACTACAAGAGATAATATTTTCAACTGACAACAAAACTGTCTCGATGCTATCTGTGTTTGCATGAGTGAGGGCTGGGGCTGGGGGTGCGGCTGGGTCTCTGTTTGTGTGCATTTATGTGCATCTATGCATGCATGTGTGCGTTTGTATGTGCGCCTGCAGTGGGGTCATCGTGCCTCTTTTCTGGCCTTGTTCGCTGTCAGTCCTGTGTCTTGGCAATGAGAGTGCAATTTCTCTGATATTCCCCATTTGCAGTTTATCTTGAGAAGCATAAATCAGCCACGGCATAAGATCTCCCAGACCACTGCCACACTGTGGTGCACTGAGAACAAAATATGGATGAGACACCACAATGCAAAAATAAGTCAATGAGTATTTAATAAAAAAAAAAGAAAAGAAGAAAAGAAATGTGCAGACGACATATGCGAACCACATGCTTGTTGAAGCTCTATGATGAAGAACAATATGATTCACTACAGGACATACAGATCAAAGAGATTTATATTACGGTAAAAGAGGGGTGAATCTGTTGTGTAACATTTACATATATTTATTTATGCTGCACATCCATATTCATGAATATTCTTGATAATGGTATAACACCAGCATTATTCTGCCAGAAGTGGATCTTTCATTGGAATGATACTTATGTTGAAATAGAACACATCCTGCTAGCAATTATAATAGGCTTGGAGACTGAGCCAGATTTGGATTCATTAAACAATGAACAGAGAGGGAAAAAATGCAAAGCTTGATTTTTTTTCAAATATATACATATAAAAAGTTCCCTGAGTAGAATTTCTGTTATAGGGATAACTGACTGTGTGAAAAGAGGGGTGGGGGGGGGGTGATGGAAAATAACTTAAAAGGGATGGTTGTAGCGTTCTCTTTGTATGCACATTTCTAGATATACAATATATGGCCATAAAAATGTTTAGATTATACACATGGAAACCATTTTATAAAAGAAAAAAAGGCATTGTTACGCAAGGCTGGTTTGAATGATTTAAGTCGGGCTGTGTAGTAAATCATGGATATAATTAGCAAATGGCATACTGCTCAAGTAATTTATCATTATTTAGAGGGCACCATTCCAGAAAAAGACTCTGCGATCTGCAGACCTACTGCAGAGTTCTCAAATACAGGGCCACAAACACCAACTCAATACAATATTGATACGGGAGAGAAACGAATAGGAGGGTATACAAAAGAAAATTGAAGGTGGAAATGCTGAAGAGAGGAGAGAGAAAGAATAAGAGAGACGAAAAGGGAAAGGGAGTGTGCAGAGAGACAGATAGCCCTGACTATAGATAGAAAGACAGTGATTTGATATCTTTTCTCTTACGCTAGAGTGGCTATGAGGCATAGAGTATATTTAAAATAAACCATACGAGATGAGCTTTTAACCCAATAAGTGCTTCTCCTGTGAGCTGCCGAACAGAGGCTCAGTGCTGATTTAATAAGGAAACGTCCCTGATGCAAATGATCATTCTCAATTCCTCTAACTGGACAAAATGATATTCTAGGAGCCAAATTAGACAGAAATTAGACTGATCTGATCTTTTTTTTTCCCTCCTCTGTCTTTTCTTCCCTTATAAGAGGTTTTTAATGTTCATGGGGAGAAAATAAAGATTAATGTAGCATCTATATCTAAAATGAGAATGAAAAGCGCAGAAGATAGTATGATTTACGCTCTCTTTGATGTTTACCGAGTAAGGCAAACTGGAGATAAATACAAATTCCCTCAGAGAGCGATCAGTTTATTCCAGTTTCCCATTAAAATTAAGCATTTAAATATATCTGGAGCGAGTGACACAGGAGACAAGTGTATTTCTGCATCTACTTGTGTTTACGTATGTGTGTGTGCACCATTTGGAATGTGTGTGAACACATGTTTATGCATGCTTGTAGGCCTGAGCCTGTGTGTATGTATGTGTGTGTTTGTGTCTTAGAGGGCCATTTGGACTGGCTAAGACATCTGCTCCATCATACGTCAGGGGCCTGGTGTGACATCTGGGGAATATACTGTATCCTGCCTTGCAACATTACACACAATTTACTGCTAAAGGTCATTATGTACCCGTTAATCCACTTTTAATTGATATCAGCGCAAACAGCACAACCTCCCAGCCACATGACAGATCACTGCCGCCACAAAACCAGAAAATTGCTCTTTGGGAGTTAAAAATAGAACGGTAAACTTTTTGCTGTTGTCCGTCTAGGCTTTGTTGAGCTACTTTGCTCCTGACACATTGAATGATACAAGGGTAAGAAAGGCACCACTGCAGCTTTCTTAGCTTTGACTTGAAAAACTAGAGCTCATAAACATCCTAGTGATACCTTTGTGGTTATAAATCATCCTTCTCCTGATTGCTGTGCTGGGATGTGCTCCTCCACAGCATGTTTGCACTTCATGTTGCATGTACTGATTTCATCTGGCTTTGTGTGAATTGTGACACTGCCATAGAAACAAGTAAAGATAAATACCCCAAACCTGTACAGAGGGGCAATTAAAATGGCTTAATAGATATGACATACTGGAAGATGAATTTCCATTTGGCTGAAGGGATGGAAAAAAAAACACCACTTGGATGTTTGAGAGACTGAATAATGGATAGACGTTCTCTTACATCTGTTTTAATTACATCTGCTTACGTTAGTGGTTAGTGTTGAATTGAACACTGTCAAGGTTAAGAGTTCACTTGCCTCGGAGGGGAAGTGACAGCACAGATGCACAGTCCCACACTCAGGAACTGAATGTGTCCACTTAATGACAAACACATAGCATTTCTTTTGTATTTTTCCTTATTATTAATAAATCTTTAAGTGCTTTCTTACTTCCCTATCCTGTCTGTGACAGTCGGACCCAAACTCATTCATTCCTGACAGCTCACAAATTCCTGCATCACAAGTTCCTCTGTTTTTTTTTTTTTATTTATTTTGTTTGTACTTAAAAAAGCCCAGTCATTTCCTAAAATTGACACTGTAGCTTTTGGCAAATGTTACTCAAACAGCAGTGAATGGTACATTTTTTTGGGGAGCCTAATACACACTGGTGCTCTAGTGAGTATTTACAACACCAGAATGATGTATGTGGGATTGAGTCAAAATATTCTCTAACTCAACTGGCATTGTGTGTGGCAGAGATAGGAAATGGAGAAAAAAATAGTGCACTGAAAAAGAAAAAGAAAAAGTACTGGAGACGCTTAAAGCAAGAGGAGAAAAGGGAAGACGAGGCGGTAAAGGAGCGAGAGGAATGGAGAGGGAGATCACAGGTCCCTCTTGATTCATCCTGATTACAAGGTTAGGTTAAGGTTAAGTGACATGGGCAAGTTCTGCCTCTCCTCTTTCTCTTTCTCCCTCTCTTTGTCTCCCCCTTCTCCTCGTTTAAAGGTGAGCAGAGACTCTTATTGGTTATGCCCTGCCTGAAGTTATGTGTGGCTATTGTCAAGAGCGAGGACCTTTTTATTTTTTACACACAGCTGCTTACTGCTAAATAGTGCCTTGTCCAGAAGGGGACAATCTGGGCCTCTAATTGCTGTCACTGAAGCCTAGATTCATTATGTGACTTTCCCATTAAAATGTGAGCATTAATTTGTATAATGAAATATCACCCTCTGCAGTGTGTTCATTAGCTGTGGCCCCACACTGTAGCACCACAGCCGCACAATGTTAGCTACCTAGAAAACTGTGGTTAATTTTGCTAATGGATATTTTCCCACTCACTGTTCAAGAGGAAATTAATACTGTAACATTAGCTCTTTAACTTTTGGAGAAATTTAAATTCACTTCATTCCTTTCAAGCTGGTGTTAGCCGCTCATTAATCTCTGCGTTGCGTTGCACAATGCTGCCTCGACTGGCTTGGTAAGCAACTCCATTGTGTCACTCACATTGCATTAGGATGAAGGGGAGCCCGGCTGTCATCTGTGAATTTCTCTGCATTGTCACCAGAGCACAGAGAGGATCTTTAGCCACTGTAAAAGTCATCTCGTGGATGTAATCAGGATGTCACAGTGGAGCTGGTGTGATTGGGTTATAGGAATGATTTAAAGGCCACATGTTGGGGATGCATCAAGCTGTTTTTTCTCTCCATGTGTAGAAGACTATGCTAAAGCTGTGCTTAGATAGGCCGGCATCCAGACACATTCCATTCCAAAAGACAACATCCTTACTAACCTTCCTCAGTTTTGCTCTGAGGTGTATAGATCTCAAGATTAAGCCTTTTATTTATTTTTTTATGTATTATGTATTTTGTATTTTGAGATATGAGTGGATAAAAGTAAAATATGCAATCTGAATGAAATTCGATGGGCTTACTTGTCTGTGTGTGTTTTGCCAAATTAGTTAAAGGCAAGTTTCGGTTGAGGTCTCCGCTTCCTCCCTGATAAAATACGGTCCTCATGGGTATCCTTACTGTATTACTCAAAGCAGACATAACTCACCCCTCTCGCTACCAGATAACAGATGTCCACCGCCACCATCCCCAGCCACTGTAGCATAGCTGGGCACGACCTGGCTGTGACCTGGATGCACTATTTAACATAGAGATGCTAATTATGTGAGTATATACCAGACTTATTAGCAAGCTACAGTATAAAGCTTTTCTCCTAATTCCTTTCAGAATCTGGGGTACATTATGTGCCTCTTAATAGAGGTGGGGTTACAGTATGGGTGGTCTCTTATTCTTCCCTTTAAGTGCAGGAAGAAGAGAGACAGAGAGGGCGAATAAGGAAAAAAGTAAGCATTGATTTTTTCTTTTTTTTTTTTTTTACATTTTAGCCTCACTGTCTCTACTGGAACTCATGGATTCCTTTACTGTGGAATGTAGAAACTAACAAAAAGGTCAGAGTGGTTGGAGTCAGCTTTTTAAAGCCATCTTGATGAATTGCAAGGTATAAATTTGTGATGAACAGACAAGCAAATTATTCTAAGGCATGACACGTACATGCGTGTGTGGCATTACACAGCTTTAACACACACTGTGAATGCTGGACCAAAAACAGAGACACCTTTGAAAGACATATATCATTTCTTTAAATATTATTACATATACGATGCCAACGTTCAGTTCCGAATGCCCTTTTTTACCAAGGCAGAAAGTAGGGGTGTGGAAGTCAACCTTAACCATAACAATCTTTTCTAACCTCCATCATACCATATTAGGTATGAAAAACATTAGCACCGAACACAATCATGGTTTTGCAGAATTGTCCAGTACAATTAGAGGTTGAATAGATGCATAAGTAACTTTTTCTGTAGCCCTTAAATTCAAGGGTGTTCAATTATCATAATTCACTCTGTTTTGTAGGTTGGAAACGCCCTATGAGATGAACTGAGGAGTGGAAATCACCTTACAAACTTACACTTTACACACCAGGCCCACCAGCTAGAACCACGCGTCCTTGTTGTAAGGTGACCTCTGTGTGGTCTAATTGTGACTTTAACCTGGATAGTCAGTGGGGCGTTCATACCTTGCAGAGGGTTAGAACCCTGGCTACTGTCCACAGTCCACATCATTACTCTGACTGCAGCCTTAACCTCCCAGCAACAACCAGCGGACAGATTATTACAGAACTGCCTGAGCCCTGGTTGGTGAGATGTATGGACAGAGAGCACACAGCTCAGAGGTTTAGGACGCTTGACTGCAAAATAAAGGTAAATCTATTAGACACATGCTCTCACGCATATCACTAAACTGTGGACAGGCCGTCTTTGTTTTGGCTTGAAAGTTATTGAGAGTTAGCGAGTGTGAAATTGCCCTCTGAGTGATGTCATCGGAGGACACTGAACCCTTGTTGTGTTAATTAGAGCTCAATGAAATGATGAGTATGAAAAAACAGAATAATAGCGGCCCTAAGCCTCAATGAGGGACACTGTCAGGAAATGCGTATTCCTGCTTGTGAAAAGCTGTTTTTATTTGATTTTACGTCGATTTGAGAAAAATGCATTCCAATCGAACATCAAATATGAGACTGCACAGAAAATATCTGTGGGCAAAACAGGGTAATAACTTAGGTGAGAACTACATTATGTGTTACTGATGAACTGGGATCACTGGGTTCTTATGGTACTGCTTATTTTCAGAACATTGTGATACTGTGATTTGGAATGTGTGACCATCTGTGCAATGGAGGTAGTTTGTACAGTACGTTTCTTTCTTTCTTATTCAATATTAAGAAATGTATCTAATTATATAAATTTGTACTCCATTATTAAATCCAGATTAAGGGCTCCTCAGATACAAATACTGCAGTATCAGTTACAAAGCGTATATGCAATCAATTAATCTGCATCATATCCATCATATCAGAGGTAGACAGACTCCAATATCTGATAAGGCCAATATTCATAAACCAATATGTCAGTCTAACCCCAGAAGGAATGTCAGTACAAGTCGTGAAGTAAATTTTGCATGAAGCACAATAAATGTTTAATTGCTGTAGAAATGCACTCTGCGCGTGCATTTGACTGGAGAAGTGATATCCATAGATGTACTGACCTGTGTGTATCCGCAGATGGACTTTGAGATGATGGGAGGTGCGGAAGGACTTGCCACAGTAGGGGCAATCCTTGGAGGACGAGGCCAGACTCCGCTCACGATGCTGGGACAGAGACGGCTGAACGCTCCCCGCTGCCTTCCCCAAGTCCTCCCCAACATCTGGAGCACGCACAGAGACAGCACAAGGAGGGAGAGACAAATGGAAGGTGTGTTGAGTGCCACTTCAAACCAGCCCTCCACACATCACAACAAAACACATTTTTTTTTCTTTCTCCTCTGTCTGTCTCTCATTGTCCCTCATTTCCCTTGCTCAAATGTGCGAACGCCACACAAAGTCAAGCACATCAAACGGGTTCACGGGCCGCGCTATTTTCCTCCCTGACAGAACGCTGACAGTTCATAAGCTTTTCAGTTTCTTTAGAAACACCATAGTCCTGAGATACACCCCCCCCCAAACTCACACACACACACACACACACACACCCTCAACACCACCACCTGCACCACCACCACCGCCTCTCCTTTCTCCTCCTGTTTTTCTTTTTTTATCCTTTCTATTATCATCATTCCTATTAAGCATATGCTGGATTGCAGTGGAAATTAACAATGCAAAATAAGACAGAAAGAAAGAAGGAAGAAAAAGGAGAGAGATAGATTTAGCAATGTCAGCATTGCAGGATCTCTTCGCATCTCTTCCTGCGACCTGATTTTGACAGGTAGCTGTCAGAGATATGATAGGGTGATAACGGTTTTGACCCCGCCCTCTGCCGCTTCCTCCGCACACCAAAAAACGATGATGCACAGTTTAGTGCAACAGCAGTCTGTTATCAACACAATCACCTTCTGAATATGAATCTAAAGATGACTGACGACAACGTGGGAATGTGTTGACAGCAGCATAATCTGAGGTGAGGGTGTCACCATCAGATTGTACACACTGGCCTTGTTGTACGGATGGTTAAGAGCCTGTGATGTGCTGACAGTCACGAGAATTTAAAGACCTGAGCAACACAGTTAAGTTCAAAAAACAGGGGGGGAAAAAACTTGAAAGAAACAAAAAGGAATACACAACAGATGCTTGATATGTCTTGTATCGTGTAGCTGTTAAATTAAAAATATCTGTACTAGTTTCAATAGCATTTGATGGACGTCACTGTGCAGGAGGTTCAACATCAACCCACACAAAGAAGAACTGTCACAACAGATTTTACGGAAAAATTCATGTGAAAATATTGTGTTTTGTTTTATTTTGTTGTTTTCTTTTTTTTTTTTAATCTTTTTTCTATACCAACATTTATTCATCTGAAACATGTACGTGGAGCCGGGCAGCAGAAGAAGTTCTGAACTTCGCAGTCATGAGCAACAGTGACACTGATCCTCTTTTCGCGGAGAGAAAACAAATGTACAGGCGAGCGGATTTGTTCATTGTAGTCGTGGTTATATTTCATCGCAAACATACATTAACAGAGTCTGCGGCGTCCACAGTGAAAAAAAAAAAAATTTAGTATGTCAGTATGCGCGTGACCCAAAGAAGCAGAAATACAGTTCAGAATGTTATTTATTTTCTAATCTGGCACATGATTTGGTATGTGCGTAGGGAGGGAGGGGAGGAAGCCAGAAAGAAAGAAAAAGAATCAAAATCGAGCAACCCACTTAGGCAACCCCGCCGCACAATAAGGAACATTTTTTAGCAGTAGCCTAATCTTTTCTTTTCTGTCGCTCCCCACCCCATTCCACCCCTCCTCTGTCGGGGAGTCAAATAAGGTTTACAGAATGGAAAGACCCAAGTCAGCAAGTCCTCTTCCACACTGACACTAAACACACAACTCCATTCAGCAATGCTGCTATCAGGCTGAAGGCTATTTATCACAACTGAAACTGAAAGGCAACCTAAATGTAAGTCTGTGACAATACACAGATACTAAATACCAGCTGCCTCTACTTGGGCTTGGCAACTGTGCGGTTTCATTTTTTGTACCGGAGACGAAAAAAGCCGGGAGACAGTTAAGTTTTAAAAGCAGATGTTAAATTGTGGATTTTGGTTATAAACAATCTTGTTTTTCACATCATTTTAAGCAACATAAGATGTTGCACAGAGACAGTAAGACAGGTGCAGGGGCGGATTATTCCATTATTCCCACCTATGTAGTGATACCAAACACTACCCTACCCTACAAACATTCAATGAAATGGCAGCTAATAAAATTTGTTGGGTTGTTGAAACTAAACATTGAAAATAGCACTGTGCCATTATATCTACTTAAATCCACTTAAAAATTGTCACAGTGTCAAGGAAATTCTGTATATCATGATGAATATTGTGGCTTCCATGATACACCATATTGCACACCTTGATGCAAAATATACAAAATACAAATTGTAAATAAAATATTACAGGGGGGAGCAGAACTTCAATACTGTGAGCACATCAATTGTGCCCCCATTCTAGTCTTTTGCAGTTCTATGTTAATGCATTTAAATGGTGGCCTGTTGATAGAAAATAAATAAATAAAAGCGACTACAATTCCCCCAGTGCTTAGTCCAGGACTGCACCATACTGTAGCCATAGTCGCCTCCTCATAAACATATTTAGAGCGGTCTACTGTACAGATCCCTTTTTGGCAAAGACTCCCCAGATCGTGTAACAGACAGTGGCCCACCTGCCCACCCCAGATGGGGCTAAAATTAAAAAATCCAAAACACAGATTAGAAGCAGGACAAACACCAGACCACACTTCCAAGCACACACACACACACACACACGAGCTCTGCATGTCTGTCTCTCCCTGTCACACACGCACAGACCTAGACACACGTCCTTGTGTGTCAGGGTTAATAGTGCTCCTGTAAGAGGAAGACACACTACTGAGAGGATGAGAGTGTGCTCTCCTGGCATATAACAGCCCTTCAATAATAAATGGGCTTCACACATTCCAACACACACACACAGTACACACTACAAAGAAAGGTAAAACAGAAGTTTGGGTGTGATTCCTTGCTCCACTCCCGTGTGTGCATGCATGTGACATGGCTATATGCACACACGCGCACCTGCAGATATGCACATGGCTGAGAATGCACGTCATTCCCATGCACTGGCTGGGTGTCCAGCATGCTTGTCTTTAATCAGTTGACTGATCCACAGCTTTTAATGCGGCTGTTCCAATTACTGTAAAAGTCATCCTGCTCCATATAACCACAAATATTGACACTTTATTGCACAACACATTTATGACATTTTGAAGGTCACCCCGTATATTAGGCATCATCGTTCACAGCTGGGTGTGTGATGTGGGGAGAGACTCTCGATCGCTTGTTGACACCCAGCCATAACTATCCTCTGAGTATTGATTTTCGCTCCCCATCTTTCATCCTTTTTTTTTTTTTATTATGCAAAGACGATTCACTGTAGAGACGCAACATTAAAGTGATTGTCACAGGTGAGCCTTTGGCTTTTTATATAAAAGCCTGTAAAGGCCAGCCACTGCTACTGTTTCACTTTGCTTAAACTATTATACAATTAGGGGAAGTCCTGGGTGCATCACTACTTTAAACTCAAGACATTTTTCATTAAAACATAAAATTAAAACGATTAGCGACGAGAACACAAAAAACAAAAGGAAACAATTACAGTTCTTGCTTGATTTTTGTCTGTAATGGCGACAGAGGATGATTCTTCATCATATCACAGCAACGCTGTCTGTCAGGATTATTTGATGTTTAGTATTTGATATTTACTAAATGACCAATATTTACGAGCCAGTGGATCTCTGTCATCTGTTATTTGTTGCAAGTGTCAAAGGTTGCCTCTGAGTTGACATGTTCTAATTCTACCAAAGCTCATTTTCTGGCATTAATCCCCACAAAAGATCATAATTCATACAATAAAGAATAAAACCAGCAGAAATATCTTATAAGCCATTACCATTTCCCTTTTCCCCAAATCCTACTATCAAACTCAAACATCCAAACAGTTTTAACCGCCGCCACTCACTCACCTCTACCCCAGGAAAAAACATGACATACGCAGAACTGTGACTGTGCTAGAACAAGACTATCACAGAGGAGAAAAAAAGAGAAATACATGTATAATTCAGCTGTATCTGATCTGAGACCAGCTCCTCTCCCCTCTGCCTTTACTGGTGTCATGGCGGCGTAATGGAACATGCCAGAACAAAGGCTCTGAGATCAGATTGGAGCAGAGTTGAGCAGGCCATCTGGGAGGCAGGCTGAGTATCAGTCACTCTGCCTGCTGTCTGCTGCACTCACACTCCCCTCTGAGTAACTGTGTGCGAAAGTGCAACTGTGTGTGTAAGTGTGTGTGTGTGTGAGAGAGAGAGAGAGAGAGAGAGAGACACCTCACTCCCTTCCGACTGCACGTCACCAGGATCTTGCAAGGAATCGACCGTTACATCGCCACCGTGGGGCTACGCCACCAGGGCAGCCTCCGCGTCTGACTGACAAATATATAAATTGATAAGGATCTTTATGTGTGTGTGTGTGTGTGTGTGTGTGTGTGTGTGTGTGTGTGTGTGTGTGTGTGTGTGTGTCAGTGTTCATGTGGGTACCCCTGGGACAGGGCATGCTGCCTACTCCTTTACAACGACCACACCCAGTTTGGAGGACAAAAAAAAAAAGAAGAAGAAAAAAAAAAATTCATCAACAACAGCAACAAATAAACAGCAAAGCCAATGATTGTGTGGGTATATATGATGCCGGGGGTGTGGCTTGGTGGGGGGAAGGGGTCTGCCAGTTCCTTAATGGTGCTCTTTCAATCACACTTTGCACTCTAAACGTTCTGTGGTTTTGATTAGTATGATATCACTTTCAGGAAATAAAACTAGGGGGGAAAAAAGCACATCAGTCATAAAAACACAAGATGTTTTGCTTCTTGCTCGGCCATTATTCTAATGTGTCATGTGACTCCCGTCGAAGCCCGCCGGCCTCTCCCTGAAGCCAAATAACTGGGGGTAGGAGGAGGGTGGGGAGGGAGGGGGTGATTGACGGAAACAGTTTGAAAAGGGGAAAGATATTAAGAGAGATTGGGTGAGAGGGAGGGAGGGAGGGAAAAGAGAGAAAGAGTAAAATGTGATGACATCATTTGAAAGGCATTAGGCTTTTAAAAATGCGCCCGGGGGGACTTGATTTCCTTACACCAGAGCAACACAACACCATCCGGCCTGATGCTCGCTTGCTCTCTCTCACTCTCTCTCGTTCTCACACAGACACACACACACACACACACACACACACACGCACACCTCCCAACACCCCCTTCCCCTCTCGTTCTTTTTTTGATTTGGACCACTGCCATCTTTGTGAGCGTCTGGTTCATGCGAGTTAATCAATTTGAGGTTTAGTTACACTGCTGATGCTAGCATTCCAGCCACTGCTAAAACGTAATCTGAACTTGCAGAATTTATTAACCAAACACCAATTATCATTAAACACCACTGCATTATCCCCCTCCTTTTACTACCTGACAAGGACTACTTAATGAAATTTTAGATTAAAGTTATTTGGCCCATGATTTATGGGCATTGAGAAAGTCCTAATGCAAAGCTTTCTCAGTGTGCAGATGCTTTTTTTTGATTATTTTCTATATTTTTTTTCTAAGGGACTACACCAGGGATCTGTGAAGTCTCCAAGGTATTACAACAACCAGGTCTAGACCAAGAAGAACAAGAAGAAGAAAGGAGGGGGGGACCAGAAAAGAGCAACTGTGCTCCAAATTCAACATAGCATCTTCACCTCATACTTCCTGTTTTAGTACTGACCCCATCCAGCAGCAGAAAAAAGACCAAAGACCAAATAAATTGTAAGAACAACAAAAAAAAAAACCCGACCAAAAATAAAAATAAAGGAAATGCAAGTTGTTGTTTACCCGCGCAATGTTTGTGAGATGAAAACAGCAGCAGAATGTGTTACATATAAGGCGGTGGGGTAAACAGGGGCACCAGATGTTCTTTGATGTTAATAATGGCATTTATTATTAATATTAATTAGATCGCATTCAGCAATACATTTGGGCCATTTCCAAGTCAATTAAGCAAAATGGCATTCGGGAGATGTTGAAACGACATTTTAAGGCAGGTGTTCAGCAGTCCCCTATTAAAACATTTTCGCAGCTCCTGAAAAACAACCCATTTTGAGGCAGATTTTTATTTATTTTCTCTTTGTTTACTCTTCCTCAGTTTTTCTCTCTCCTGTTGTGAGTGTTACAGTTGTGACCATATCTCAAAAAAAGCATATTGAGGATCGGTTCTAGATTTAGCATGCATTATCTAATTAAAATATACAGTATGTGGTGATTCTGATAATGCACACGTGTTGTGTCCACACCCGAGCAAATATGCCAACCCAGACTAAGAGCTGACAGAGGGTGTTAATCCAGATATGAAATTATGATTATGACCATCATGATGATAATAAAAAAAGTACTTTGAGGATTACTCATCACAGTTTTCCAAATAACCACTTCACGCATGGTGTGCATTCTCGGGACAGACCCAAACAGATGCACTTTAAGCACCGATTGTTTGTTTTTTTATTCTTTTATTTTTTTTCTATTTAAATGAAAGGTCCAATCCACGTAGTAAAGTGGGCCAACACACCCTTACATCAGGACACAAGGTTCCTAGTGCCGTCGTTACCAGCAGATACCAGTTCTACCAAATCTAATTAGACAACAGAAGCCAGAGGCCTCACACCGGGGGGTGTCTTGTCTATATAATCTAAATAATCCCTGGCTATATGTGTAAGGATAAAAAACACACCCGTTCTAAAGCTCTATTCAGTTTAATCTAGACCTCTGAATAGGGTCCTGCCACACCTCTCGGACCCAGTGTGTGTTTATGTGTGTGTGTGCGTGTGCGCCCATAGCCCTGCTTTTGGCAGCAGGCCCTTTTTTTTTCAAAGCTGGTGGAGGCAGCAGCCTTACAATGGTACATTAACAATCTGTGCGTTCATTTATCAGTGTGTGTGATTTGGACTCTCCGTTCATGGCGCGCTGCACTTTTCATGGCTGAAAATTAATGAACAAGCCTCCCCTCGCAACAAACATGCACCTGTGCTGCAGAGATGCTAATCACAAACATTTATATTTATTAGTGAACGCCCGCACTAAAACTGGAGTTGTGGAGGAGAGAAAAAAAGAAGAGAGGATGAGGGGGGAAAAAACAGGAGGAGGAGAGATAGGTCCCTTTTTCAACCTGGGTAATAAAAGGGTGGTGGTTTTTCGTTGTGCAGCATTGTGTTAAAGCTATTTATTTGAAGCACTTTCTTGAATGAAGGGGGTGTGTAAGTGCAGGACATCTATTCGGGGAGTGTGATCTTCATGCTGTGAAGACTATTTCTCCAGAACTATTGGGTGAAGGGCATTGCTGGAAAAAACACCTAGCGTGCTTATTGTAATTATACAGCCTAAAATACTCCTGGCAACTTACAAAATCTATAGAAATAATATCATTTCTGGGGGGGGGGGTCAAACCACAGTCCCTTCACAGGTGGACATGGATAGTCGTGACCAATGTCTGTTTTGTTTAGGATGCTTTTCTTTGCGTACTTTTTTTCCGCCGGTCCTCTCTACCCACTTCTCTCACTCTCATCTCACCCTCCATCCCTCTCTTCCCCCCTCCTCCTCCCCCCTCCCAGACTGACAGAAGGTGGCTCTCTCCCTCAGTAAAGGCTATGCCTCTGCCCAGCTAGGGGAAGAGGAATGGTGCCATAAGTTTCTCCCTGGCACCGGCCCACCTTTGTTTTCCCCCCTCCTCAAGTCTGTTTCAGGCTTCAAAGAGCATTGGAAAAAGACATACACACACACACACACACACACACACACACACACACACACATACATGTCTGAGGGAGCACTGATGTCTCACTAACTTTATCATTCTAGCAGGGTGATCATAGCCCCGTTGAGAGGCTGTGGATGATGCTTGAGGGTGTATGAGTGTGTGTGTGTGTGTGTGTGTGTGTGTTTGTGTGTGCGTGCATTTACGTGTCTGTTGTCCACTACTGTCTGCATGTATGCATGAGAGCACAAAAGGCAGATGGGGACAGAGGTGGGTGTCTTTTAGGACATGAAGACAAGAGCAATTACTAATGTGTTTGTCTGTGCATTTGTACATACACACACTTGCCAACGTGTGTGTGTGTGTGTGTGTGCTTGTGTGTGTAGTGCTATAATAATCAGGGTGTATATTCATCATGCCCCCTCTCAGTCTGTGTTGGCAGGAAGTGGTGTGGTTACCATTAGTGAAGGATGACTAGGTCGCTGTCTCTTTTACTGGGATACTGCTGCCTTTCTATGGATGGGGAAATGCAAGAAAATGAAAGGAAATGAAAGGATTTAAGACAAGAAAAGTGAAAATGTGACAAAAGAAAGCAGAAATGAAGGAAAAGGGTGAGGTGGAAAGGAGTTTAGAGGATTCTGGAAAAGGAAAAGAGAGAACGCAAACTAAAACAAACTAATCGCAAAATAATAAACAAGGGAATGAAACAAAAAGAAAAGAGAAGGAAAAAAACAATGACAAAATTCTCAAAAGAGGGATAAGTAGAAACGGAAAAAAGATGACAGGTTAGTAGAATACGGGGGAAGAAGAAAAGAAAGAAGACAAAAGACGAGAATTTAGAGAAATGTAAGGTGTTTAGATAACAGGAGTGAAAGGCTGAGAAAGGATGAAATGGAAGAAAAGGAAGGGAAAGGAAACAAACTAATTGAAAGAGAACCAAAGAAGGAAATAGACAGAAGTAATACTACAATAAAAACACTTAATAGAAAAGAAAAGAAAAATGAAAAGATGTGGAAATTAGAAAAGAAAAGAGGGATCAAGGAGGAAAAAAGGACGGGACGTGACAGAATATTGGCAAAGGACAATGTAACAAGCAAAGGTCAAAGTACCAAATCCTCTCCAGCTGCTCTCAGTATAAATCATCACCTATAGAGGACAACCACCCTGTTGCACTCCCCCTTTAACACTGAATAAAGTAGAACTCCCTCCTAAGCCACCACTGATTTCCTTTTCATTTCCATGCATGCTAAATCAACAGCAGGCACAATAGGCCAATCATCAAACTCATTTACAGTACCGGCACTTCTATCCCACCCTCAGTCCACCTGGCACTGGTCGGAGTCTATACTGTCCGTGGCATCAATGCGTTGCACACCACAGCCATTAGTGCTGTTATTCTTCATCAATGAATATGAATCAATTAAGCCTCATTAAGAGTGCATATTAAGATGGAGTAATTATCGGGTGGGGAATGTACAGTGATCGATAGCTCGGGAGCATAAATGTGCACTTAAAGACATATATTACCACAAGGGGCGATGAACACTTTTAACAAGGCCACTGTGGAGGGGGAGCTAAAGTGGGTAAATCTGCTTCACGTCATGCATACATACTGTGTGTGTGTGTTTGTGTGTGTGTGTGTGTGTGTGTGAGTGAGAAAGAGACAGACTATTGCTCCCACCATAGCCTGGTCAGGCAGTAAATCCAGAGACCAAGGACATGTCCCGTTTTCCTCTTCTATGAACTTGTCCAGCGTCTCGGAAAATGAAATAAAAAGATTTATACTGTAGCTGCAAACTTCCTGCATGTGTGTGTGTGTGTGTGTGTGTGTGTGTGTGTGTGTGTGTGTGTGTGTGTGTGTGTTTGTCTACGGTACAGATGTGAGACAATGACCACAAGAGATAGAGCAGCAATTTAAGAATAAATGAGAGAAAGGCTCCAATTTTAGAGAGGGGAGGGGAGGTTTTAAATGCTAGAGGCCTTCACCCTCTGGCCACCCGCATACAAACACACACATTTACATGCACAAAGTAACAGGCGCACACACAATCCCATGCATAACGCCTATTAAAGAGCACACTCTGTCCCAGTCGCATAATTTTAATTTGTTATGAAGGTCATTGACAGCAAGTAATAATCACCATTGGGGATCTAACAATTTGCCATTTCAGAACATTGAGGCACTGATGACTCAACTATTAATAGACTGAAGCCGCCCCACCCCACCCTCGCCCCCCCTGCCTCTACACCCCCTGTCCTCTTAAATGACTAAAAACTATTCCAGTATTTTTTACACTCACACCCCACACGCACACACTGCCTAAAAAAAGCCCATATGTCTTTATCCCATTTATCTTTTTTTATCTATGGAGGGATATATGACATTTGGAGGCAAATTAATGGGAAGCCTAAAAGAAACCCGCCGAGGGGGTATCTCCAGGAAAGAGAATTACATTGTAAAAAAAAAAAGTAAAGGAGACAGCTTTTTAATTCTCCTTTTTGTTTCTTACTCAATGCTTCCACAGTGAGAAAAACGCCAGGGCTGCCTGCGCTGAGCTGATGAATTGTTAAGCATTTTTCCCCCTTTTTTACAAACAAACACGCAGAGAGACACAATGACAAGTTTTATTATAGACCAACTCATTTATTCTCTGCCTTAGCATCACCCAAGCCATTCAGACATATGTGTCTGGCATTTGTCGCCAAACAAATAAGTCCGAGCTTAAGCTATTTTTATCAAGCACGAGAGCGTTTGTTCTTTTTAAGTGATCGTCAGTGTTTGGGGCGAATAGAATGGGAGTTGGAATCCTTTATCTTTCAGAGGCTCAACAACTCAAGACTAATTACAAATTAATCTGGATCTGGATATCTGCAATGAGAGGGCCCTAATAAGAACTTGTGGTGTGCTAAGAGGAACTATCTGTTATATATTTATAGGGGAGCTCAACGCATGGAGAGGGAGAGGCAGGCCGGAGATGGAGGCGGCCAAAACCCAAATAAGAGAGAAGCACATAATTGCCTTGCTTTCTATATCCAAGCAGCCACATCAAGGCTGAGGATTGTGGATATTAATAATTGATCATTAGCCTGATAGGGCAAAGCGTGCTCAAGTTTTTAGCGGTGGAAGTTTGATGGCTGTTTTAGGTCTCTCCTCAGGGTCTCGAGCGCTGTTGCTGTACTTGTGGAGAAGGTCAAGTGGTTTGTTACAAATGGACGACACTATTGCCCCAAACAAAAGAGGTCACATCAATATAATCTGTTGTGTATTTAATCACATTGTATTGCTCAATTTTGCATGCAGGGACATTTTAACTATAAAAATCCACTTGATGAATACAGATTCAGACTGAATGTAAAAGTGGTGGGAATGCAGTTCTAAACCAACGTTGTCTCTTACAAATTATGTTTGTATATTAGTAGACTGTTTTCATAATTACGTTTTGCTGACAAACATAATCACTAGCTTTTTTTTTTATTTTCAGTTTTTTTATTATCGCTTGCTACAAGAAGTTTCTCTCAATGCAACATCACAGTATAGATAATCAATTAAGATGTTAAAAGCACATATTTACTGCATGTATAAAAAACAAGTCGTTCAAAGCCTTTTGCGGCTCTAGGGGGAGCCATGCAAAATCTGATAAACTGCCTTAAGTGAGATTTGCGACGGCTAGCATAGCACATCATCTCCGACTGAAGTGTAAGCAGTCCTGTTGCATTTTGGGTAATATATGTGCCAGATTTGACAATAAAAATGTGTGGAAATAAGAAGATGACATCTCTGATCTTGCCACATCAATTTTGATCTTTCCTTATTTTTTTTGTAATCGTCCAAGAGTGCAATGCTAAACTGATGAAGTCTCTTTTAATGTGATGTGAGACAAGATCAGTGGAGAGTAAGGCTCAAGTGATTTGTGTGGTGTGTGGATCCAGGGCTGTTTGATGCTGGCCAAATTCCCACATTAAGATATTTCTGGCTCATTTAACTTTCAAAAAAGTCAATGATAAATGTCATGTTTCAAAAAATAATCGCTTCTGTACACATTGACCATTTTGCAGATATTCAGCAGCCATACAAGGACCTTGCTCTGATCTCAAACTGCCAGAGATAACAGAGATAACCTGAACAGTCATAAGCATTTCAAAAAAATCACAAGACGCAGAAAGATGATGGGTAAAATGATGCCTACAGATAGCAGGAATTTCTGAGAATTACTGAACTGGGCCTCAAAACATCAACTTAGGCTGTGCTTGGTACTGAAGATGATACTGAACACCCTTTAAAGTAACTTTTGACATTCAGCCATGCTATAAAAATACAAGCATCAAAAGCATACGTTTTGTAAACCACACAAAGAACTGGAATTGTTCACTATGAATTTAAGACCTAATGTGCTGTAAAAAGTCTTCAGCTCTTAGCTAGCTGTCCTTCATAATTCATGTTACTGGGTGGAAGGAAGTCCCAGAAAGTTCACTTTGATTGGTTGCTGCTCGAGGCTGACATAACTTTTAAACTCACAGTAAACCTAAAATGAAGCACTGGCAGTTCCTATAAGTCATCTATTGTGTATGTCATTCTGTCATCATCTGCGTATTTGACCCATAAGCATGTGGCGAACAAAATATGCACTATAAATAAAGAGAAATGAGAAGATACGGAACCTGAAAATACGCCAAAGCAGCGCTTCAGCCAGAAGAGACATAATATAATAAGTGAGAAGAGGAAGAGTTTTTAATTTACATATTTTCATTCATTTCACATCATATGTCACTTGATTCATGTGTTCATGATAAAATCCAGACTCAGAAGAAAAAGGTGGAAGAAGAGTGTCTTTCATTTTGGGGCTTTTGGGAAACATCTAACTTAAGAAGCTTGGTAGCCTAAGCCTTCCAGTTGCCATAGACCAGAACTAGGTGAAATCTATCCATCTACCCATATCCATCATAGCCATCCATCCATAAATACATATTTGGAGTTTTTTGACTGGACAAACTTATCGGTCAAGCACCTGTGCATGCATTGGATGCAACAAGTGTAGCCAAGCTTTTCAAAGCATGGCTACTCCAAAAATGGTGAATTCTGACACTAAACTCCTGGAATGCACTGATCATCTGACTTGAGACTGTGGTGGGTGCTAGTTAACTTCCTGCTGGGGAAATGGGCTTTGATTTGCTGCCTGGTAGTCGGGGTATGTCGCTCTCTATTACTCACTCTGTCTCTACAGCTAGTGTATTCTGTACTCCCCCCAGTCCCATGGTAGGGAACCTCTGGGCACCTTGACTGTCGTTTAACTGCTTGTGGCACGAGGCAGCTCTGGAAATGGGTCATTAAATCCAACGAGCTGGGGCGAGCCCCCTCAGTGCCCCAGATCTGTTTCCAATCAGATAGCCTTCTTTTACAGGAGAGACAGAAAGAAGCCGAACACAGCAGCCCAAAGCAGACATTAGTGTCATTGCAGCCCGACACTACTAATAGCAGCAGCTAACAAGGACTGGGGCATTTATTTATTTATGTATTGTCATCCCAAAGGTTTCTTAGCAGTGAGATCATCCCTGTCCCTCTGGATTTAATGGGAAATTCAGTCCACACCTGGTTTCATGCACAGTCCCTAAAAATACTTGAAATATGCACTTGACCATGAGTCACACACACACAAATAAATTGCTGCTGAAAAATATATAGGCTAGCCAAGGTACATATTAGATTGTAAAATTAGTGGAATATAAAAGAATACTATAATGTTTCATGTGAACTGTTTTGTACTTTGTATGAGAAGAATTCAAGATTATATTATCAGCATGTTTGCCAGTCCAGATCTAAATATCTCAGCAACCCTTGGATGGCTGGACATGGGAATTTGCACAGGTATGCGTGGTCCCCAGAGGGTGAACCCTGCTGGCTTTGGTGGTGATACCATGATTTGTGTTCTTCTTTTGACTTTACATTTCAATTATTTTGAAAGTTTGTGGTGTTCAACTTTAAGTGAATACCTGACTAAAGTGAACAAGAGTTCCTGAAATATGACATTCTCACATGTTCTTGTGTCCATCTTTATGCATTGTATGACTTATTTCACACGTTCATTTAACTGTATTGTTTGCCTTGTTGGTTTCCAACCCAACTTTATGGAAGACATAAATAAAAAGAAAAATAATTACAAACTTTGAAAAGTCATACAAATATGTGGAAAGCTTTGGAGAAGTAGTTTCTAAGTCATCTCTCTTCATATTAATTTTGCTAGCCACACAGTCAAATGACTTAGCACTCAGCACTCAAGTTCCACAATAGTTTGAGTGCAAAAACCTTGCACTACTATTTCTGCTACAAATCCCGAGCCATCCACAGACAAAAAAAGAAAAAAAACCCTCATTATACAGGCCCTGATCACTCCCATTTTGTCATAGGGTCTTCAGTTGGATCTCTCTGTCTTCCCAAGACTGTGACTGATCTCATCTATAAAGGAAAAGGGCAGACATTTTGCAGAAAGGTAAATATTTCAAATGTTAGCATGGGGAGTGTCTTCGATTTGTCCTTTAGGAAGATGCTAACATGTGATACACCATGCCCTCCCTTCTTCCCTCATTCATCGGCCTCACAAACTCATCTCCCTTTCTCCCTTTTCTTCCTCTGTCATTGCAAAATGCAGGGCCAGCGATATAAAAAAAAAGAAAAGAAAATACTAGACACACTTGTTGCCTGGACTTTATCTCTACATTATTCTCACCGCTCCTTCCGTTCATTTCAGAGAATAAGATAAATGAACGACGTACATTTCGTGCACCTGTCCTCCCCTCCCCACCTTCCTCTTCCCCTTACGATAAGGGATTTCATTAACGTGAGAATGCTTGGGCTGAAAGAAACATAATTGCTTCAGTGTTGTTGTCCTCTCTGCTGCCGACGCCCTAATTTCCTCCTCGCCTTACTCTTGACTGTTAAGTGATCATTATATCAACACAGGGGATGGGCCAAGGGTAAAATATTGACAAACTGCGGTCATGTTCATGCAAAACACTGAGGAGAGGTGTGTGTTTGTGTGTGGTAGAGAGTGATGAAATATTCTTAAAAAAATAGCCAGAGTAATTGGGAAAGGAGAGGGGATGATGGGTGGGAAGCATGGGTGAAAAGTGAGGGAGAAAGAAAGGTGCTAATAGAGTGACGGCGAGAACGTTAAGTGATATGATCAATTGGGAAAGATCACACAGTCCGGTAATAATTTAAACACCAGGTCCGATCCGTCATCCACCACCTCCTCCCCATCCCTGATGGATAACTGTATGTAAAAGATACATAATTTTTTGACTTGCCATTTACACAGCATTGCACCTGAAAGCCAGGCAGCATAATAGACAGTTTAAAATGTCAGGGAACTAAGTAAGTAAGAGAGACGGGTCGACCAGCAGAATCTTAATTAGAGGGCCTCTGTCTAATGGCAACGGCTTTCTAGACGGGCTGATGATGGGAGGAGTGTCTAGCAGGGATAGACACACACACACACAGACGCACACTTGCACATGTATACATCCTGACATAAACACATATGTGTACGTAAATACACACAGATTTATTGGCATACTGTTATTTCAACTGAGAAATGTGCACATCGGTGCACAGACATGGACACACTTACAAGGATGCAGAGAAACACAGTATAAAGAAAAAAAAATGTGATAGAAACAAACTTCTGTCTCAGAGCTATTGGAAAATAGATTTGGAATGCCCAGCCATTTACAGATTACACACACACACACGCACAGATACATTTAAAGTATTCCAATTATACAATTAAAAAAGAGATGAAATGCATGAAAACTCACAAACATACATCTGCACACACCCTACGCACCACAATTTCAACATCAGTGCAATTAGTGAAAGATCCCCCTGTTCAACCTTAATTTTATGCCTACAGCTGACCAGTCAGCGACCAAATCTATCTAGTTATGGCGAGGCATCACAAGAATGTTCAGTGGTAGTCTGGAAATGCATGTATAGGATTTACCTATCTATCCCTGAGCAGACCTGGCTGTTGAGCCCGAGCCAGCGCCACATGATTGTGTTAATTAATCTGCCATTGTGAGCATGGGGAACAGCTGCACGGGCTCTCGTGGCTGCGTTGTCAAAGCAAAACAATGCAATGTTAAGCTTCCCCCACTGAATCTTCCATTACAAAGGAGCCCCAACAACAGGGCTAAATTCATAAATCCACAGATCAATTTTTACCAGCACTAATGTCTGACCTTTAAAGCGAAAAAGGGATTTTTTTTAACATGCTTCATTTGGGCTTGAAATATGGTCAGATATGTGATACCTAGGATTCGGGCCAAATTTTTCATCCACCCCTCCCTCCAGCGTGCAAAGCAAACACACTGTGGAGAGATAGAGATGCAGAGAGAAAAAGAGGGAGGGAGGGAGGGAGGGATGGATGGACAGAGGTAGAAAATGAGCAACAGAGAGATGGATGGAAGGAGAAGGGAGAAAGAGAGACAGAGATCAGCACAGCAGAGACAAACAGATGAGTGCTAGGAGTCACCAGCTGGGCGCTGGTATTTTAAAACAAAACGTCTAACGCGATTAGCAGGGATCCATCGATCGGTGTTATGTGGCGTTAATTTAGACTGGGGAGAGGGGGAAGGAGCAGGAGAGAAAAAGAGGTGAAATAAGCTTTGCATGTGCTTCACAGGTCAAATCATAAAAGAACAAAGCTGTTCGAATGTAAGACATTTGAAATTAAGATTCAGAATTTTTTAACGTTTAATCTGTATGGAAAATTTGAGTAGACAGCTTAATTTGCACTTATTTAAATCTATGCGCGTTTTTATTTGACCAGTATTAATGTAAACAGTAAAGTGAATGGATGACTTAATACAAAGCAGACAGTCACATCGACTATTTTTTGGTTACAAACGAAATCCTAGCATTAGTGCTCGACAATAAGACAAAAATCTCACATTCATTTAGAAACAACATTGACCAAGGGATACATAAATAAAATTAGGTAAACTGTGCTGCCACCACAAATTATGTCCGCAATAACAGACTTCACAAATAAATGGTTTAGCACCTCTAATCGAGTTCACAAAATGTTTCACTAGACAACCATTTCACTGCATTCATTACAGCTTCACTGAATTACAATTCTATTGCTTGCAGATATCACAGCGTTTGTCTTTAATGTGGCAACCGGATTCATCTTTGTTTCAGAGACTAAAAGATGCCTGGAAGAGATGCGAGATGGCGTGCCCCTATCACACACTCTCTACAGTGAATGGCATGGCCTTGGTGCACACTTGGCACTTCCAGAGAGATGGTGATGCACCCCGAAAAAATCATCAAGATGCCTGGCTCTCGCCCCACTCTGCAGCCAAGCCCTTCTGTCTTGCAGAAAGCCCTCCAACAGCCCACTGAGCATGCGAGACATTGGGAGAGGAGTCGCATACACGCATTGAGATGTACTGACGCATCTGACATGTCCTGTCAGTTGTCATTGACTTCATGTAAAGTAGGAGGTGAATGTGACTGATCAGTTCTATCAGGTTTGAATCACAAGGAAAGCTTAGGAAAGCAATAAGTGGGAGCAACCTAAATGGCAGATGAAGAAGGCAAGACATTTCCTTCTCCCTGTGACATTGTCTCTCAATCTGCGCCCTGTTTTAGTCTGCCAAACACCAAGTCAAATAGTGACACTGAATATGGCAGTGAATTCCAAATCAGTTGTTTCGTTGCCATATTCTTGATAGACTGTTCAAATACTTCTTTTTCTACAAGAGTTTTCATTACACTTCTTAGACACAAAGTGTATGAAACCAGTTTGAATTACTTCAGACTCTTTTATACATTTGCGCACACACATGCACACACTGAGCATGCATTCTTGAAAGCTTACAGATGGGAATGGGTGACATCGTGCTAACTCGCATCTCAAAAGTGACGCTCGCTGCAGCATCTCACCTGTCCAACACGCTGGATTTCAGAAAGCCATCAGATGTTGCATTTACCGCAACACTGAGCAGTGGAGAGCATACGATCAGAAGACGTACGCAGCCTGAGGTTCGGTGCACTTACACTTGACAACTCAACAGGACACTTAGTTAAGCTAGGATGGGAATTTGTGACGCTGGAAAAGAAGGTTGATATCTTGTCATTATCTTCTCCCTCATGGCTTTGTTAGTATTTACAGCTAAAATGTTACAGAGGGTGTATCGAATTGGAAGAAAGACTTTTTTTTTTCCTCCTGTGGTACTGTGCTGTCGGCTCCCTGATTGTTGGAGTATAAAAATAATCGTCATGGAAATAGATCTCATTGACAACATGCCATGTTCACACTGTGAGCAGCTTGTGCCTTGTGAACATAATCCAGAAACGTCCTCCAAAAACTTTCCTCCACAAACTTTCAATCCCTCATCCTCTTTTTGCCCTTCTCACCAAAAGATGAAAAGAGGGGATGCCAGGGAAGACAAAATCCTGTCTTGTCAAGTACCAGCAAAACAGGTAGAAATGTGAAGTAGGGGGAAGGGCTCAAGGATCAAGAGGCAAGAGAGGAGGGACAAAACAGAGAGCATGAGCGAAAAGGACTGAGATTATTGAGAGGGAGGGAGGATTGACCAAAACAGCTTTCCCATCCTCCTCCTGAAAATCCACCTCTCATCTCTGTGTCTAATAGGAAATACCTGATTCTGGTCCTGAGAGTACTGCGCCGGCACGATTACACCTTACCTCCAAGCCCTGCCAGGAGAGGTGGCATTTGGCCGATCCGTCCCCCCATGAGGGTGGCTTGTGGCTTAGCCTCGACTTAGCTCCATGTCTTAAGACGGTGGATAGGAGGAATGAGGAGGACCACTGGGGAGGAATTTGAGTCTCTCTCTATGAAAGCCCAGGATAAACCTGTGTCCTCAGGAGGGAAGAAGCTAACTTCTCACAGCTGGATGGTGGCCCAGGGGTTAAAAGACGGTACCTCGAAATGTGACTATGCTGAAGTCTGAACCTTTGTGTCCTTGGTTCGTACATTTGGTGAAGCACAATGCAGTGAATTTGTAAACCTATTTCAATTGTCTAGAGTCTAGACATGTGTTGATAACATTAGAAACTATGTCTAGACATAATTTGTTATGTTTTATAATTTGTAATGTCTGTCTGAATGTCCTTGAATAAAGTGCGTGCTTTCGTGAAACCCATTCTTCAAGTATCTTCTGATTTCAGAAGATGTAGAAAACGCCATCTTTATTATGTGCAGGAGTCGAAGGCCTAATCTAGGTCTGAGAATGACTCCGCCTAAGATCCTCGCAAGAAGGTTTATGCTTTACAAGCCTACACCAAGAGGATAAGTGAGACATTCACTTGCTATAACAACCTTATCATCAACATAAACATATGCTCACTGTGTGGGCCGTCGGGCGATGTTAACTTGAGGGCAGATAAAAAAATATAAGGGAGTCGGCAGACATGACGAGACGGGGGTTCATTAGGAGAGCTGTAAATGAAAGTGAGGAAAGCATCTCATCAAGCACATGTTCAACACTTGGTCCATAAGGGAGCTATACCTGGGGCTGTCGCATTCAGAAGGTGTTACTCTAATAAGACAACAGTCGCTTTTATTTACAGCGAGCACAACATAACATGAAACATGCATTAACACATCTTCTGTTGTGCCTTTGGTGAAAAAAACACTTTATTTTTGTAAACAAAACATCTAACTAAGCCACTTTTGCGAGCTAAAGATACATTCAAACAACATATGCTCTTGACTGAAGAAAAAGCACAGTAGGTGTAAACCGTCTAAATTGCAATTGCGCCGCATCTTGGAAAACAAACACTTTGCTTTGTTACCAAGACAACTGAGATAATGTGATTCCTGCGGCATTGTCAGGACTGCTACTTGCTACATTATGTGTGACAAGCTTAAGAGTAGATCTAGAGGCGTGAATGCACAGATTCGGGCTCGAGCCTATTGCGGATTGAAGATAGTCCGGCAAACCATATTTGCATGTGTAACCTTGCCAAAGAGTTAAGCTCAGTGGGCTAACATTGTCTCCACGCTTGCAAAACCCTGGTTTGAAGTCAGCACTGATGTATAAGACTCTATAATGCTTGCTGTGATTTGACAGTTTGTGTTACTGTTACTTCCAATGCTAATGCTTAGCCCAGTGAACAAATGCAGTTCCAGTTCTGTTGGAGGATTTAAATGTGATCAGCCCCAACATTTGTTTTTAATATATCTATCTGGGCAAACAGCAAATTCATAATGGAGCCTACAGCCCATATCCTCCTCTTTCTCTCTTTTCCTTCCATGGCGACAAAATGAATTCAGCTCTGAACCTAATTAATCCACAAAGGTTTCATGTCTTAATCCCCAAAGTCAAGGGGGTTATTGTCCTCACAAATGAGGTCAGTGTTCCTCCCAGTGGAAATAAGGGGAAGAAGGAGCAAAACACAAGGAGTAAAGGGAGGGACCGCAGATGCCTACAGAGTGGCTTTCTTTTTCTCCTGCTCTCCTGGTGAATGGAGGTGTGATACGGTGGCAAGAGGCCCTGCAAACAGGGACTAGAGTTGCCTGCTATCTGTACGGGGACGGCTACATGCATAGAGGTATCGTGATGTGTAAAGGACTGAATGGTTAACATGACGAAAGAAAGGCAGACAGAGACATAAACGGCGCAGTGAAATAAATGGCACAGCGCGACAGCAGTGGGAGAGGCAAAATTAAATGCCTGCCAATCTCCAGCACACGGACCTTTTGAACCAGGTGAATAAGAAAGCTGGTTCTCATGGTAATTGTCACTAAAGCAAGTCACTGTCAAACTCTGAGGCGAAGAAGCATCATCCAAGTGTGACAGGACGATAGCCATGATACAGCCCTCCGTCTGGTGGAATGACAAGGGGGGATGTGACACACATGGCCACACCATGCTGCCTGAAGCACAGTCACCACCAGCGGCCCACACAGGGTCTCTATGGGGGACAAACCCTGGGAATAGCACTGAGCTGGCCAAATGCTCGTCCAGCATCGACACACCCTGGGTGTATTGTGGGCCCTGTCTCTGAGGACCAAATGGCAGTCAGGGAAAGCCAAATGATTTACCATGATAGTCCACATCTATACTCATTTAGACCATCCTGATGAGAGCTTTCCAGGGATCTTTTGAGTCATCCAATCAAGGCTTGGCTCAAGGCAGGGGGGGCGGGGTTGCTGGCCAATGAGAACTTGGTTATGCAGAGGGTCAGCCAATAGCAGGCATGTTGAGAGGAGGGTCAGCCAAGATGGAGGCCTGCTAGAAGAATAAAATCCAAGATGATGCAATCAACAGCTTGCTGAAATCTGTTGCAGTCAAAAGTCCGGCCACTGTATACTGCAAGCATGATGGATGAGTGTAGGCCCAACGCCTAGGGAGTTAAGCTAGAATGTTTAAATAGGCGGCACTATCTTATATTAATAAAGCACTGCCGTGAAAATATATCGTCATCTGCAGCTGTTGTAAAAACGATCAATACTTTTAGTTTGTGGAATATACTGTACCCTGTCTACAAATGATCTACTAAAGCATGTTTGGAAAAAGCTTATTTCTCACAAATTGCTTGCTTTCTGTGTTACTGAAGATGTGGCGACAAACAATGTCATACATACATCAAAAGCATCAGCAGAAAAACCTGCGCTGTTTTTGATCACTGATAATTACTGTATCTGCACTCCAAGAAGACTCAAGGAGTAAACAAAGTGAGAAGTTGAAAAACGGGGGAGACAAAAAAAGTGGAAAGGGGTGGGGGTGTGGGGGCACAGCTTTGTAGCAGACATTCTAATTTCCAACGTCTCTGTGACTGGTGGAATAAAAGAAGTTTATATTGTCATCTCCTCACCGCTGAGTTTGAAATATGAGTTTAAACTGACAGAGGGAATTAAAATCTGTAAACGCAACATTTTTGATGCCTAATTTGAAAATCAGCTGTCAGAGTTGGTGTTTGTTGATTTTTATCAACTCAAGGGTTATTACATTTTGAGAATGTGACAATTAAAAATCCCTCAATCATTCCCATGAGAATTCTATAACCAAACCAAAGTTATATTAAGTGATGTGATGAAAGCGGATGAAACTCTGGTTGAAAATGTTGTAGCTCATCTGGTAGCGTGGGGTCACAATACAATTGTCAAATTTTATTTTGTTTCTGAGCTACAACACACATCACACATATCAGATCATGTGAGGAATTATTTCTGACCGAACACAAAGCTTCTTTTTATTGCACACTGTTGTGCATTAGAGGTGCCCTTTTGCAAATGATAAATCTGAGGGTCAGAACTAGGTCCAACAAGTTCATTGCTGGACTTGACGTAACTGGATAATAACTCTGACATGGATGTTAGTTGGTAAAAAACTCACTTAACTTCAAGACTGTGAAAGCGAGGGGTTTACTGAGCTGTTTTTATTTCTCCTTTTTTCCTTCACTTTTTTTCCCCTTGCGCTCTCCACACTGCCGCTGCCTGCATGCCTCCCCTTCATCTCAGAGGATATATAGAGGAGAAAAAGATTTAAAAGGACTGGAAAAAAGCTCAATTGTTTATTGATTTTATAATAGGCTTAGTGCAAGAGAAATAAAGTGTGGGGCTGGTGGGGCGGCGTGGTCAACCAGAGGCGATGGCGTGACAAACACGCGGCTTATGTGCAGGTAACAGCAGCTTGAGTCCAAATGCCAGGATATTGGCTTGAGCCCCTTTCTGTTTTTCCAAATGCTTGCTCATGGCATTGTTATCCTGCTTTTAAACCAGTGTAGACATAATCGCTCCTCTCACAAACAGGGCACGGCCTTATGGGTTTCAAAGTGTGTGTTTGTGTGCAGGAGGAAGGCGGAGGAGGGTTGCTTCGGGATGAAATAGCCATGTAAGAGAGTGCAACCGCACAGGCTGAGACAATCATATTGAAAAAGGAATTGAGTGACTCAGTGATGGTTAAATTCTGACTTTTGATAAAAGAGGAAATTTAATGTTCATGAAGTTTATGTGCAGTAGCACATGCAAAGAAACAACATAGAATAAAAGGGCATAATTCTTTAGCAGGTTTTTGCCAGTGTGTAAAGCAGCATGTGTATTTGTCTGCCTGAGAACGCATGGCTGTGTGTAGGGTCTGATATATGGATGATAACACTAATTAGCTCGTTTTGTTTGGGGCACAACACTCATTAAAAACCCAGTGGGGCCATTAAAGTTACTGTCCCTCCAAACCATTGCTGCCACCATATCCATCTAGGCTGCTATCTCACCCAGCTCTCCCTGCATTTAATGGCCTCTGCTTCAGGTTCTTGGGTTGAGCAAAGATTTGTAGGACTTGGATAACTCCCCTTCTTCCCTTCTTACCCCAACTGCCCCCGTACATACCTCTTGATTCTATTTAAATCTCTCTCCAGTTCTCGCTCTCATGCTGTCTCTCTTCCTCCATGACACTCACTTTCTCTGTCTTTGTCTCTGTCTATCTTGTTCTCCCACACATACCAATTATTACTAACCTCCACTGCAGGCTACATGCTCCAGCCATACACTAATAGCTGTTTGCTGAACCGGGGAGGGATTTGCACTCTTCAGTCCCGATGAGGAGGGGGCGATGGTTGTTTCCAAGCTTTACACAGCGATGTCGCTGTAATACCGACAAACCTCCCTGTGACTCAGTGCGGCTTGCCGTGCAATAAGGCGCCCGTTACTCTGCAGCCGGAGAAACTGGAGGCAGAGGCCTGCCAGGATTAGATGAGCAGGTGTAGCATCCCGCTAACAGACACAGCACAAAGCCATATTCAAGCCCATGCTCTCTGGGGCTAGCTGTGCCACAGCTAACAGCTTCTGCTCAACTAAAAGAAGGTTTCAAGTCAATCCACTGCACATATTACTGTCATGATAGTGTTTCACATGGAAGAGGGCCAGAGAGGAGTCAAGACAATTTGTTTCATTTGGGAACTCTATATGCTACCATGTCAGCTCAAATCATTAGTTCCATCATTAAGAAAATAATCCCACTGGAGGAATAATTCTGTATTTTTCTTGTTGCCAACAAATGCCATTAAAACAAAAAGCAATTCATTTATTAATAAGTATTGTCTGGGTATCAAAAGCCTGATGTATCTTACTCCCCTGTGCAAGAGAGCTCCATTGTTGTCCAAAAACTATTAATAACACACCAATAAGCCAATGAGGGTTGCAAAGGGTGACATGTTCCTTCATTACCATGAACACGGGCATTGTAAAATGTAATGTCCACAAGTTCCTGGAGCTAAAATTGGCTCAGAAGGTGATACTACATCAAAGTTCCAAGTTCTTTGAAGGGGTTAGCTGCAGCACTACTGATTGTGTCGAGTCAAGTAGACGCGCTGACACATCTTTAAGAAGGATGACTACAACAAACACATCAGCAGTAACCACCATTTTACCTCTGTAACTTTATTGAACAGGACAAACAATACTTTATACAAAACATGCACAGCCCCTTCTTAGTATTTGGCCGAAAAAGTCCATTCAGAGGAAGTGGATGTCAGTGGTTCAAAGCAAAATTGGTGAACTAGAGGACTTTCTTATTATTTTCTTATCTTATTATGTGGAGCAACTTAAAGTAAAACAAGGCAGTGAACACATTTCAGAGATAAAACAAGATTAAAGAAAAACTAAGAATTGGTGGAAGGATGCAATGGAGCGAGCCAAAAAACTATGAAGTGCTCTGATGCTTTTCTGCTCCACCTACTGCAATAAATACCTACCAGTTCACCAAAATGTGTATTAATCCGCCCATGAAAATAGTCCCCAACAAATGCACAATTCACTGCTGTTTGAGTGATGGTTGTTCAAACCTAAAGTGAGTAATGATTTTTGGAAAATTAGAAAAGCATCATACTACAAGATCAACGTGTACAGGCCTTCCCAGACATACTTCCTCCTTGTAACTCCTGTAACCTGTGTGCAGTACTTAGTAAAGCTCACATAGCACCACAAGCACTCACTCAAGGTGCCTGGTCATATTCCACATACTCGCTTTTACCATGTTGTTGAAAGGCAAGACTCTGAAAATATCCTTGGTCTCAGGTCTGGATATTAAGAGTGTTGATTAGATATATGAGTTTGCCATTTGCCCACAGAGCGTGGAGTGTCTCTGACAGAACTGGGGACCATATGGCTGGTGAGAGATTTCCCCCCTCTCTTCCTCTTCGCGCAGCCTGACAGCTGGATGGCTGCTAACTGGGGACGAGGAAGCTTGGCAGCTGCAGCTGAGAGCAACGCTTTGATGCCGCTCACCCTTTTTCATTTCTCTCTCTCGCTGTCTTTCTCCTCCTCTCTCTCTCTCTCTCTCTCTCTCTCTCACATGCACACACACACACACACACACACACACACAAATAAGAACCCAGACACCCACTACCAAC